>NW_021703783.1:75144369-75744369 GCF_005190385.1 Monodon monoceros | reverse complement strand
AGGGCCCTAGAGAGTCCTGTAGTTTCATGTCTAAGAAATCAGATATGCCCATCTTCAGAGTGGAAGGCACCAGTCATCTGAAAAAGGACTTTAAAAATATAGGCCCGAAAAATCCACCCAGAAGAATACTTTTTAAATCCAAGAATAATTTTTAAATTTAAATACTTTTAAAATCCAAGTCAAATCTACTACACAGAAACTTTCTAAACTGGTCAGCAGTTTCAAAGAATAGGATATGGTTATCCTAAAATGTGTCTCCTTTACAGGAGAGGAGATAGGCTCAGAGGTAGGGCGATTTGCCCAGCGACATACAGTTAGTTAGTTATGTGGCAGCGCTAGGACTAAATCACAAGTCTTCTGACTTTAAGTGTAGTATTTGTTTCATAAAACCATGTTCTCTCTCCATTACCTCTAAGAATTGCTAGCAAAGAGCTATCTGCCTTTGTCCTCGCTCACTCTCTCACATTTGCTATTCATTTGGATGTGACATGAAGGTAAAAAAGAATTTGCCAGATGGCTTTCTCCTGAGCAGAAATGTCCTCTGAGATGTCAGTGGTGTTCTGGGAATGAAAGTTTCCATGGCAAAACCAGATTGGGAAACACTGACTGGGTTTAACAAAATTAGACATTTATAAGTATATAAATATTCTCATTATGTGTCCTCTGTCTCCAAGTGGGAAGTATAGGATGGGACATTCCCAAACTTATTTGCCCATGCAACCCTCTTTTTGCAGAACTCCGATGACTATCTTTCAGAACTCTAGAGATCCTCAGAGCACAACTTGGGAAATGCTGGGGTGGAGGTATTAAGTGCTCCCAAAATCCTGGTAAAAGGCACAGATGGGGAAGGTGTTGTTCAAGGGGTACGAAGTTTCAGTTATGCAAGATGAACAAGTTCTGGAGATCTAATGTACAACAGTATGACTATAGTTAACAATACTTTATTGTGTACTTGAAATTTGCTAGGAGGGTGGATCTGGAGTATTCTCACCACACATACCGAAAAGTGGTGACTATCTGAGGTGATGGAAATGTTAACCTGAAAGTGGTGATTATTTCACAATATTTATGTATATCAAATCATCAAATTGTACACCTTAAATACATGCAATTCTTAATTTTCAAATATACCTCCATTTTTTTTTTAAAAAAAGGCACAGGCAGATGTGGTGCTTGGCATTGTACTGGGAATGGGGGTGGGGAAGGGGGAGATAGAGAACAAATAACTAAGTAAAATATACAGTATGCCAGAGTGTGATCGGTAGTAAGGAGAAAATAAAACAGGGTAGGGGATAGGGAATGCTGGCAGGGGAGGGCTTGCTGTTTTTAAAGCAGGTTGAAGGATTTGTGTTTGATGGAACAGACAGTGACAAGAACTCTGAGTTCCTGGCAAGTTTTCACGAGTGAACAAAATCTGTACTTAAGGGCCCCATTCTTTCAACCTGTTGATATGGAAAAATGAAGTTGTGTATTAAAATGACAAACATTGGTAAAAACCCCTCTTGCTAGTGTTTCTTAAAATGAGAGCATTTGAAAAGGAACCTGAATGTCATTGATGGAAAAGCACATGACTGATGAGTAATCTGAAGCCTGAAGAGAGTTAAGTGACTTGTCTGCAATTACTCAGCTGAAGTTCGTGTTTCCTGACTTCTAGCCCAGTGCTGTTTCCATTATACCAGTTTGAAATTCCTTTGTACCAAGCTGTGTAGTGTGAAAGATACAAAAACTGTATACATTCCTTTCCTTCGTAATCCTTACAGTCCAGTGGGTAAGAGATTAAATGTGATAATTTATGGACTGATTGATTAAATAATATGAGGTAGTGCATGATTAATTCCCCAAGTATGTTGTGAAAATAATGTGCTTTGCAAGATCTGAGTATCTGTTTGTCTCTTTAGGCCATTGAAAAGGATTATATTTCAATACCTTGTGATAAAGTCAGTATGGCACAAATGTGCAGAAAATGATAAATTAATCAGGTTTTTACAGGTATTTATATGTATAATGTCCTAGACAATATTTAGGATTTTTAAACTGAAAAGATAAAACAAAGTAATACATGAGTAGAAATACTTTCTAAACACTACTCTTTGGTTAGCTACTTGTTTTCTTCAATCATTGAAATGTGCTCATGCCTATTTTTTCAGCAGCATCAGTCATGAGTCATAGTGGCAGCTCTTATCTACTGCAGCTTTCCCATCTGCCAGACATTCTGTAGAGTCCTCTGCATCCCTTATTTTCACAAGAACCCTGTTAGTTGGGTACAAGTATTGACCCCATTTTACAGACAAAGTACCTGAGACTTAGTGAGTCAGAGTAACTTGGTCAGAGTAAGTAAGTAATGAGCTAAGCTGTGCCAGAGCTGGGATGATTAGCTTGCTTTAAAATTATTTATATGATTAGGTTTTATTATAACTCCAAAATTAAAAACAAAACAAAACTAAAACTACATTGCTCTGGTAATTATGAAACTGTAAAACTTACAGTTTAATTGGTAATTTGTAATATGGGTTTGTGAACTTTGCATAATAAAGTTAATTTTTTTTACATTAGATAGAAAAATAACAAGTAAAGATTCTTTGCACTTAATGTTACCCAAGATCATTTAAAATAAACTATATGGGAATGAGTATTACAGTTCTTCAGTACATTTAGCATGCTTTTTATTTGATTGATTTGTGTGTTGGGTGGAAGGGGAATACTTTTTATCTAGTTGGTAACCGCTTTAAGTAATTCTTCTAAGTTATTAATGTTATGCTTTGAAGCATATTCTCAGCTACAATTTTGTTGAACTTTTTTGAAAATAAAATGTTGTATATATTTGTTTAGAGTGTTTCAATTATCCACACCCTGGGGCTACTCCCTTCCTGTAGGGGTGAGGCTAGAGACTTATAACAGCACATTTTAAAAAATGGCTTTAGTTTAAGGAAAACCCACAGGATGGTTATCAAATAAAATTATTCAAAAGAGCTACATTAAAAATTCGAACAAACCCAGAAATTAAATCAATAAACTTTGACTTATTGATTTCAATGGGTGAATACCCCCCCCCCACCAAATACCTTCTTTCTAGCTATTAAAAAAATCTGTTTAGCATCTGCTTGCTTCGCACTTGTTCTACTCGATGGTTTAACTTTGCCAGTATTTGGCTGTAATTTTCTGGAAACTTTGAGAGATCAGACTGCAAAATGCTGAGTTAGTAACTGATGATTCATATTGAAAAATTAAGGCCAATGAGGAACAGACACCTGGAGGTCAGGTATGTCTGGGCGTACAAGGTAACTTCCCACCAAGGAGCGGAGAACACAGACCAGGATGGGAGTGTTAGAGGCTGGGGGCTCTGGAAGATGAGGAAAATGAATCATGCCAGAGAACACGGACGTTGTTGCTTCTGATCAGTAATCAGAATTGTCTGAAAAGTCACTGAACGTAATCTCTCTCTGGTCTGCAGTCCCATGCACTCTGGTCACTCACATGTAACTATAATATCATGTCCCCCATCTCTTCTATTCCTACAGTGGTCACTTCGTGAGGAACTTTGTCTCCTCTCTCCTTGTATCCACTCTGTGGCTCCCAGGCCCCCAACCTCTGAACCTAGCACAGATCCCCACAAGGCATGAATGTCCAGAGTACATTTGGAGAATACTTCAGGACAGTGAGGGGGCTGGTGCTGAATTGAATTATATGAAAATAACTGTAAAATGATAATACTGTTTACTAATTGTGTTGGATGTTACACAACTCCTAAGTATCCTTTCAAACTAGTCATGATTCGTTCATTCTTCTTACAAATATTTATATAGTGTCTCCTATGTGCCAACTATTTTAGGAGTTGCGGACACACAGCAAAAAGTCAAAAACTGCCGCCCCTGAGATTACATTCTAAATGGAAGGTGCTAAACAAGTTAAGTAAGTAAAATATATGGAATGTTAGATAGTATCAATAATCAGTGTAAATTAAGAAAGAAAAAAAAAAGCAGGGAAGGGGGCTAGGAAGTAGGAAGGGGGTTTTAAATGTTTAGACAGAGCTCCCAGGGAAAGCCTCACTGTGACTTTTAAATTAGGACCTGAAGGGAAGCAGAAATGAGTCATGGGCATGTCTAGGGGAAGAGCAAAGGCCCTGAGGAAGTCTGCCTCCTACTGATAGGACTGTGAAGATGCTGGTGCTGAAGCAGAGGGGTTGAGGTGTAGTATAACAGGTGAGGTCAGAGGTCAGAGGGATAACGGGGAGGTGTGGGAGATTATGTGGAGCCTGATAAATAGGTGCCCAGGATGGCCCAAATTTACACCTAGATCACTTAAATCCTGTTCATTATTTGTAGCATCCCCTTTCACTCTCAAAGAGATCCCAGTTTGGACAATAAGTTATTATAGTCATTGAGTTTTACTCTGAATGATACTGGAAACCAGTGGAGTCTTGAGCAGAGGGGCAATATGATCAATTTATTTTTAATAGGATTTCTCTGGTTTGTGTGTTAAGGAAAGACCAAAGGCGGAAGCAGGGAGACCAGCTAGAACGCTGTTGCAGTAATTCAGGCTAGATCTGATGGTGCCTGGACAGAAGGTAGCAGTGGAAATGGTAAAAAGCTGTTGAGTTCTGGATTGGTTGTATGGATAAAAGCCAACAGCATTTGCTGACAGGTTGGATGCAGGGTATGAGAGAAAGAGAGAAGTAAGCATGTTTTTAGCCTGAGCACCTGGAAGAATGGGATAGCCAATTACTGAGATGAAGAAGACTCTAGAGGGGACAGATTTGGAGAGGAATGCCAGGAGCTTATATGTAGACACGTTAGGTATGAGTTGCCTGTGAGACATCCAAGTGGAAATACCGAGTAGGCAGTTGGATCTGTGAGTTTAAAGTTCAGAGGAGGGTTCTGGACTAAATATATAAACTTGGGAGTCATCAGTGCAGAGATGATGTTTAAAGCCATGAAACTGGATGAGATCGTCAAGGGAGTGGGTGTGGATAGAAAAGAGGAAAGTCCAAGAACTGAGCCCAGGAGAGGATCAAAGTTAGTCCACTGACGCTGCCATTACCATAAACGCTTGGAACTGCCCAGGCTTATACAAGAACCAGTCTTACCAATCTGCGGGTTGGTAATTAAAAGGTTGTTTAATTAAGCAACAACATGAATTCGAATAACATTGACTTGCTACAGTCGAAACAGAGGGTACAAACCTAAAATGAAAAGTCAGAGGGAAGGCATGAGAACTGCAACTTTAGGTTTTCAAAAGATGAACCGAAACAAATAAGGAGAAGGGAAAGCACTGAGCAGGTAATGAATGATGATAGAAAAGGGAGAGGGAACAGTATTGAAGGAGAATGATAACCCTTGAAAATATCATGCTGAAAGAGAAATGTTGATTTTAGGTGCTTTCAGATTTTAAGGGCCTCACATTCCATGTTATCTTGACTCATCCAACTTTTAATCTTTTTTTGACCCACAATTCCAGCTATAGGAGCAATTTTTTGGAATGACTTTTTTTTAAAGGCATTTTTTAAATGCCCCTGAGCTATTACAGTATTGGAAATGAAATTAAAATATAGCATTGTACACATTTTTTCTGCTTAGTGGGTTGTGAAATTTAATTTGCAAAATGTGATGGAGAACATCTACCTAAGGCAAGGGTGCTGTGCAGTTAATCCCATTTATGTACAAGTATTTACATTTTCACAATCTTGAAAAATATTAATGTTTTTATTAATGCTTATGTATTAATGTTTAGTTGTTCTATTAAGGAGGAGAAGAGAAAAGCATCATTTACAGATCACAGTATAATGTGCCAGTTTCTATTATGTTGGGCATTTTGTATACATCTCACTTTATCTCTAAGAAACAAGCTCTTTTCCTGGATAGTTTGTCTTGTTAACAAACAAACAAAAACACAACACCAACCCTCTTTCTATGTCCTATTTCACTTGTCTTCCTAACTTTCCTGTAACTGACAGGAGCAGAAGTCTTTCAAGGCATCAGCTATGTTTGCCGATGTTACTTTACACTTCATAATCACAGTTCCTAAAACAAAACAAAAAAAGTATGAAAAACATTCAAATGCCTTCTGCGTGACATCATTTGTGCTAACACTCTGTCTTTCGGCAGCTACTGAAAAAGGTTTCAGTGTTTTCAAATTAAATCAAAGAGAGAAAATGTAATCACTCCCTTATACTGTTTAATCTCCATTAAGAATTTGTGTTTCTTTTTATTTCAGCCAACCTGACCTTGCTGAGGTCTCTGAGGCTTTCCATCAGCTCCTTTTGTAATTGATGCCTACATTTTTCTCATATTCTGTGTCCCAATGAATAACCCTCTGACTCCACTCCCACCTCCAAATAAAAAGCAAAAGTAAATGGAGGCCACATCAACCACTTCTCTGTCAGAAGAACTAGGCACCTCACTCTCCAACAACCCATGTTCGCCATCCCAACACACCCGAAGGGGTAGGACACTACACTCAGCCTGTTGTAACAGTAGCACTCTCTCTGATGATTACCAAAGTTCAGAAGAACGTAGGCCCACTGGGGAATCCTTTCTGGGGCAGGGGACGTAGTGAAGAGATATAGTTTGCAACAACAGAAAGGTAATCGTCAACTCCTGCCCACATGCTCTATCAATCCTGTTTGTTACTTTTGGCCATTTTCCTTTCTAATTTTTATTTCTTCTCTTTAACAATTTAGTTATGTCACATTAGACCACTTCTTTTATCTCTTCTTTGGCCCCCAAATATCTATTTGTCTGCAAAAATGGACATGGTACCTAGCCTGCTCCCATGATTTTCTCTCTGGAATCTTCTGTCAGTTCTCTCAACTCCATTGCCCCCTTGTCTGTCCATCACATCCCCATTCTAGATCAATTCTACTGTTCGCCTTCTCACTCCTTCAGCTAAATAGCTGAACTCTAATGGGAAAAATAATAACACAATTGTGCTGAGAGATACCTCTACAGATTTATGTTTTCCAGCCTGAATTTGGCCCTCAAACTTCCCTGGAAATCCTTTTTCCGTCAGCTCCCTTTCATTCCTGCAATGACTCTTTCAAAGTGTCTTCTCCTCTCCCTAAAACCCCTTCTCACACCCATTGCTTGCTCTCAGCCAAAGAGTTTGCCTCTTACCTCACTGAGAAAATAAAAACCTAAACAAATAGCATCACTGTCTAACCCAGAAAGACCCATCAAGGCGAAAACTGAGATTCATTCTCGATTCTTTTCTCTCCTTCACCCAGCCTCAGTCAGTCCCCAGGGCCTGTCCCATTCTGCTACTGCAGTGTCTCTTGAGTACGTATGCTTCTCTCCATCCCCACAGCTACAAATGGTGGTGCAAATCATTTCTATGTATTATTGCAATGTTCTCCTGAAGGTTCTCTCTACTCTGTCTTGCTTGCTTCCCAATCTGTTCTCTATACCACACTCTGAAGGATCTTTATGAAATCTAAAATGTCACTTCTCTGCTTAAAACCCTTCACTGACTCTCCAGTTTCCTCATAGCGTAGTCCACGTTGTTTAATGGGGCACGCTAGGTCCTTTCTAATACCGGCTGCCTCAGCCTCTTCACTGCCGCTTATACCCCAGCCTCCAGCTCTATCTATTGAACCATCGTATTACCCCAAGGTGCCATGCTCTTTCTTATCCTCTGACCCTTGCACACATGCTTTCTTTTCCTGAGATGCTCCTCTCCCCAAGTCCTACCTCTCATCCACTTAGCTAAGTTGTCACTCAGATATTTTTGGATGGATGGATGAAAGGATAGATAATTGCTATTGACCCTTAAGGACTTTCCATAAACTTCACCTCCTTCCAAAATCCTGGGTTAGGTGCACTATGTATGTGCCTTACACCTGTGCACCCTTATCACACGCTCACCTCTGTCATGGCGTTTATCGCATTGTTCTGTGAGCTCCTTAAGGCAGTCCAGACCACACTTCGGGAAACACTAGACTTGCATCTAACATGTTGCCTGCTAAATAGCTGTTTATCAAATATATGAACTCTGAGGCATTATTATTGTTAAGATTATCTATAATAACTATTTGTTACCTTTTGTTGTTCATCTTTATGGCAGAGCACCTGGTCTGCAGGCACGCTAAACAGTCTGTTTGAGAGGTGACTTGCTAAGTGTCTGTTAAGTTATAGCCATTTAGGATGACAGATCCCAAGGCAGAGAGTTAATTAGTACAATTTCTCAACAAGAACAATGTCGTAGCCGCCATCCCTTTGCAAACCCAAACCATAGGCTCTATTTCTAATCTGCAAAGGCCTGGCACAAAGGGTTGCAGTTTAGATGGAAAGGTACAAATCTATCAACACCTGTTGGAAAACAGCAGCAGGTGCATGTAAAGGTTAACTGGGGGATTTTGTTTAGTTTTTCATTGAAATCATTGGAAATGATTGAATAGAGGGCCTCATGCTTCTGCTCCTGCAGTGCTTCCAGCTGGGCTTCTTTTCACAGTGCTGTGTTGGGTGCAAAGGTGGGGTTTTTTTGTGCTTCTGGAAAACAATCACCTTATGACATGGCCTCTGGACAAACCTGTGCAGCTATCTGGTTCACTCAGATAAACTGCCAAAGTTGTTACTCCCTATCCCTAAGAAATGTTATTTCAAGTAAGCCAAACCCCACTCACCTGCATTTCTAGAGCTGGGAGGAGAAACTAGCTTTGAAGAAAGAGGTTTAAATATTCTTTTCTTTGAAAAATCGAACCAAAAAAACTTAAAAATATAAAACTTGTAAGTTATGTCTCTTTCTTATTATCTGAACATCACTGTAGTATATTCCTGCCTTCAGGGAGCTCATAGTCTGATCGGGACTTTTAAATTGCTGTCTCTTAAAGTATAAAAAAATAATTGAAAGGTGGAGAAGGAAATTCCATGGAAAAGTGCACATGTGTGAAGAAGGTCAATGCTCAGAATGGTTGAAGAGTATGGAATGGTGGGGAATGGAGAAGAGAGGGATGAGGGAAGATGAGGCTAACCCTGAAGGCTTAGTTCAGATTATACAGGGTCTAGTGTGCAAAGTATTTTGGACTTGATCCCGTGGGTAGTGGAGATCAATCAGTAGCTCTGGGTAAGGATAACATAATCAGAACTGTTTAAGAAAGACAACTCAGGGAACGTTGTGAAAGATTCTTGAGCAAAACTTATGAGATTAAACTTAATAGTGATAAATTCCTCTTTTCAAAAATCAGCTGTAATACCACCAAAGAGGTGTGACTTATCAGCCATTCATGTGAAAAAGACCTGAGGGTTTCGTTTGACTGTAATCTCAATGTGAGTCAACAATACATCATGACTGCCAAAAAAAGCTAATGCAGTCTTAGGCTGCATTAATAGAAAAATAATGCTCCAAACAAAAAGAGAATAGTTCTTTTGTTGTGTTCTCTAGTCAAAGCACAGCTAGAATATTATGTTCAGGTCAAGATATTCCTATTTAGAGAAAGCTGAGCAGAATTGGTGAGATCAGTTAGAAACCTCATTATATCATGAACAATTAACTTGGGATATTTCGCCTGTGAGAGAGGATTTATGGATGTTCAGGAATTGCTAGCATTCTTCAGATGTTTGAAGAGGGATTAAATGGACTCTGATGCTTTCAGAAAGCAAGAGTTTGACCAAAGAAAGACTTTTTAAAAAAACGGATGTATCCAAAAGACAAAGTGAGATCCATTGAGTTTCTCATCCCATGAAATGTTTCAGCAAAGGCTGAGTGAGCCTCTATGAGAGATGTTACAGAAAGGATTTGTGTACAGATTTGAAGATTTGTCTCAGGACCCCTTAGTGTCTCATCCACCTCTGAACACATGGGTTATGCCATAGAGTGAGTAAATGACTTAAGAAAATTCTTTACATCCAAACTACTCCAATAGCAGGGGTCTTGGGCTGGATACTGCTTAGCTAGTCACATCAGTCTTCCTGCTAGCTAGGCAGGAGCCCTCAATTTTGGTGTAATCTTTTTGGGGAGATCTCATTTCTTGCAAGGTGAATGGGTCCTTCTTCTTAACCACTGAAAATAAGGAAGTCACTTAACTGCTAAAGAAAAGGGTGTCAGCAGAAAAAGAAATGAGTCCCTACTCTCTCTGAGTCTCTATTTTGTATGTATAGATGATATTTTATCTATAGCTTGTATTTCTACATGCAATGTGATAGCATAAGTGTAGGAGTTGGAGGCCCATATCAGGTCCATCACCAGGTTCTGGTGGTTCTATCTCTAATTGGTTCTCACCTCCACTGTTACCACTTTAATTCAAGTTCCGCATCTCACACCCAATCCTCTCAAGTAGCTTCAATGGCTCTCTCTTTAATTTCGGGGTCTTAGACTCTTCATTTGTAAATTGAATCAATGTGAGAAAGGACAAAATAAGGCACATATAAATGTGTTTTATAAATGGCTAAGTGCTCTATAAATGCTAATTATTATTAACAATAATATAGTTCAATTACGTTATTAGTGAAGTGCACTTTTAGGTCACTTCATCCAGTCAATCAGCAAATATTTGGATGCCCACTATGTGTCTAGCACTATCTCAGGCTCTGGGGATACAGTAGTAAACAAAACTAGACATAAAATGCATTCTAAAGGCCAGGCAACTGACTTACAAATAAATTTTTAGAACACAAACCACTTGTAAGTTAGGGACATCCTGTACTAACATTGGTTAACTGTCAATGTTTTTCAAGAGCATCAAGGGTCTACATTTTTGCTTAGTGCTTTTGGACAGATATTTAATTAGAGAACACATCAGTCTTGGTCATTTCATAGTAGAGTGAATATAAAGAATTATATACTTTTTTTTATTAAAGCAGTAGCCCAGTCATCTTCACAAACAGGCAAAAATAGACTAGAAGGAGTTAGATTTAGAGAAAAATGAACAAATCAGATGTACAAAGAACAATTCATGTCTCTTCATTCCATATTTAGTTCTACATATCTATTGTGACTCTACAAATTCTTTTAAAACTATATTATGAATGTCAAGTACAAGATAAAGAACTAAGTTTTAAAAGATATTTTTAGATGGCAAAGTTATGTTAAGAGATAAGTATGAGCTTAAAGTAAAACTTCTTATCAAAACTGAAAAAAAATGTATCCACCTACACCTTGTTGGTATTTCGGACTCAAGGAGGAATCTCCAAGTGATCCTAGTAAGAGGTTGCTCTGTAGGGAACTCAGAGTGAGTGAGCAAAGTTCAGTTCCTGACCCTGGTCTGGATTCCCTATTTGGACTTGTCTTTATTCTTTTGTTAAGAATAGATACTCTTCATGACTTTGTATGGTAGGTTTGTTGTTAAAATAAATGGTCTTTTAAAACAATATGGTTGAAAAAGTCTCTCTTGAAGTCCTGTTCAAGTTAGTCAGGGAGTTATAACATGTTTAAAAGATTATCAGTTTGAAATACTGTAACCAGAACAGGTGGGAAACACCTGTTTTCCAAGAACTTTATAAAATATGCACCAGGCGCACGTGGAAATTCATGGGCCAAGAGTTCAGTGATGTATTATTGCTGTTCCTTTTTAGTTCTCCTTTTTAAAAAGCTCACTTGAGAAAGCATTTAGCTACTTCTGGACGTTCTAGCAGGTGCCTTAAGTGTAACCAGAAGGATATGTTACTTGTGGAGCTGGCCGCTGGTACTTTCATCCTCAGAGGCCATTTTAATCTCCTGGTCAGTTTCAACCAGTCACCTTCATCCCTTCAGCTGCTTATGGAGACAGGGGGAACCAATTCTGTTCATATGTACCTACTGAATATTTAGACTGCTGTGGCCACCCCCAACCCCGCTTCGTTACGTCAGCCTTACCTGCCAGTTTGCCTGTCAGTTTAGTTGGTGTGTAACCAGGAATATTATTTTCTCATGAACTAAATAATACAATGACAGATACTATGGAAATATGCAGATAATGTTAAGACATTCTATTCAGATATAGAAGTGACTCTTCCCTTCCCTACCTCCCAAAATAATGACACTGGAATGGCAATCTTGCCTCTCTGTTTTACCGTGATTGTAGGTGAGTGCTCAGTAGGCTACATAAATAATATTCTCATGGTGAATTCATTTTTTTTTTTACTTTCATACCACTGTCCCTACTCATCAACTCCATTTCTTCCCAAATAGCTGTATTGAAATACTATAGGTGTTTTAAAATCTGAATATTCCTTAGGTTACAGAAAAACCTTTGAAATGCATTTGGATTGAAAAAGAATTGGAAAAAAATGTTCAGCAGTAGAGTTTAGAATTTGTTTGACATCTTAGAGGGGGAAATGTGAGGAAAATAGTGTCATCGGTTGCTTACATATATAAATAAAACAGAGGTCACTTGCTACCTAGCCAGAGTGGTAAATGGTCTAAAAACTACATGATATGAGACACTGTAGATATTTAACCTGGAAAATGAAAGTGAAGTTGGTGGCTGCCATTAAATGTTTGAAGGACTTGCTTGTTGAAAGTAAAATAGACTTATTTTGTGTAGCTTCAAGATCAGTATTAGAAGTTACAGAGGACAGATCTAGCTTAACACAGAGGAACTTTCTGATAATTAGAATCATCAAAAAATGAAATATGCTGCCTGATGAGGGTGTGGGATCTAATAGAGAACAGATGGGTATCAGCCATTCTAGAGGAACTTCCAGCATTGAGAAATTTGGTTAAACGGCCTTACGTGCTCTTCTGATTTAAAAAAATAATATTTTGGGCTGTTTTCTTACACCACTTTTAACAAAGCTCGCTCAATTTTCAAGAATTAGGGAACAACTGAAATCCTACACATGACTGATTTTTCTTATTCAGTTTTGTATCCAGAGTACCTAGCACAGTGCCTGATACAAAGTATCTCCTCAATAAATAATGGTTGAATGAATAAATGCTTCTTTGATTAAAAGGCTTAATGTCACATAGACCTGGAATTTTATCTTTAATCACAGCTCTGTCATCACTCAGAAATGACACTGCTGATAAGAGACACAATTAGGATTTATATTAGCCAAGCTTGCAATCTATCCAGGTTGGAAATGTCTTTTTCTTATCTAAAGTATGAGAAAAAAACATTTTTAGAAACTGAAATGAGATTTAATTTGTTTCTCTTTGGAGGTCAGGATTTTTGTTATGGGCTTTCATGCTCTGTAAGCTCAATGGCTTAAACATCCTGAAAATTCTGTACTTCCAGTTCTTCTCTATAAATCTCTACTCTGGAGTGGAAGGAAACATAGACTAATTTTATAGTATTTATTGTTTTCCATCTTTTTAAAAATTTTTTATTTATTTATTTTTGGCTACGTTGAGTCTTCATTGCTCTGTGCAGACTTTCTCTAGTTGTGGCGAGTGGGGGCTACTCTTCCTTGCAGTGTGTGGGCTTCTCATTGCAGTGGCTTCTCTTGTTGTGGAGCATGGGCTCTAGGCGTGCAGACTCAGTAGTTGTGGCTCGTGGGCTCTAGAGCACAGGCTCAGTAGTTGTGGCGCATGGGCTTAGTTGCTCTGTGGCATGTGGGATCTTCCCGGACCAGGGCTTGAACCCGTGTCCCCTGGATTTGCAGGCGGATTTTTTTTTTTTAATAAATTTATTTTATTTATTTATTTTTGACTGCGTTAGGTCTTTGTTGCACGGGCTTTCTCTAGTTGTGGCGAGTGGAGGCTACTCTTCGTTGCGGTGCACGGGCTTCTCATTGCAGTGGCTTCTCTTGTGGAGCACGGGTTCTAGGCATGCGGGCTTCAGTAGTTGTGGCTCGCAGGCTCAGTAGTTGTGGCGTACGGGTTTAGTTGCTCTGCAGCATGTGGGATCTTCCCAGACCAGGGCTCGAACCCGTGTTCCCTGCATTGGCAGGTGGATTCTTTTTTTTTTTTTTTTTTAATAAATAATAATATTGTGAAAGAACTTGACTCATTGAAGGAACATGGTGGTTTTTTTTTTTTTCCAGATGTTTGGGGTAGGAGTTTAATTAATTAATTTATTTTTGCTGTGTTGGGTCTTCGTTTCTGTGTGAGGGCTTTCTCTAGTTGTGGCAAGCGGGGGCCACTCTTCATCGTGGTGCGCGGGCCTCTCACTATCGCGGGCTCTCTTGTTGCGGAGCACAGGCTCCAGACGCGCAGGCTCAGTAGTTGTGGCTCACGGGCCCAGCCGCTCCGCGGCATGTGGGATCCTCCCAGACCAGGGCTCGAACCTGTGTCCCCTGCATTAGCAGGTAGATTCTCAACCACTGCGCCACCAGGGAAGCCCGGCAGGCGGATTCTTAACCACTGCGCCACCAGGGAAGTCCCTTGTTTTCTATCTCTACAAACATATAAATTAGGGATACCAGTCTTTCAGTTGAACTGATTGTACTTCATTACATGTAGGTCAAAGTAGAGAAAATAATATCTACTTTTTATCTTTTAAGCCAGTTTATTGGCTTTTATTTCTGCAAGTTTCTCCTTCTAATTAGCTTTCAGCTCTCTTCTTTAATTAATCTCTTGCAATTAATCCTTGTATGTCAGACTAGAACTTAATGGGAAAAGGTGTATGAGATTTATCTCTACTGGGAAAACTTTTCTTGGTGGCGATCAACACCTATCTTCAAGGTCTTCTACAAGTGAAGGACAAAGTGGCCCTATGCTACCTATTACCATAGTAATAGCAAATATTTATCTGTGGTTTAGAGAAAGTCAGGAGGTCCCTTTGAAGTCTATTTGTTTTGTAGCCAGGATCTCCCCTCCAGGGTAACAGTGTTTAAAGTTTGATATATTTTTTAAACCTTAAGCAGTACATTTTGGTTGCTCCTGATTAAGTCTCTTGAATGAAAAGTTGAAAGCACATTCTAGTGGAGGTTTGCATTATGGAAATCCTCCAATAGGCACACAAATGTTCAATAAGAAAGCTAGTTTTAAAGTCAAACTAATTGGGACTTCCCTGGTGGCACAGTGGTTAAGAATCCTCCTGCCAATGCAGGGGACACGGGTTCGAGCCCTAGTCCAGGAAGATCCCACATGCCGTGGAGCAGCTAAGCCCATGCGCCACAACTACTGAACCTGCACTCTAGAACCCACGAGCCACAACTGCTGAGCCCACATGCCACAACTACTGAAGCCCGGGTGCCTAGAGCCTGTGCTCTGCAACAAGAGAAGCCACTGCAATGAGAAGCCTATGCACTGCAATGAAGAGTAGCCCCTGCATGCCGCAACTAGAGGAAAGCCTGCGTGCAGCAACAAAGACCCAACGCAGACAGATAAATAAATAAGTAAATAAATTTATAGTAAAAAATAATAAAATAAAATAAAGTCAAGCTAATTGCCATCTGTGGTTTTCTATGGTACATAGTTAGGGAAAGTGTTTGTTTTTAACTTATATGTATATATGCATTTTTATAAGGAAGATTAATTGAGGAGATAAACAGAGGGGAATAAAAATTTTAAAGCCTTTAACATGAAAAAATGGCTGAAAATTTTTGCCACAATGGACAATTTTCCTGGCATTCAGTCTTGTTAGCGTTTAAGAGTTGTCTTACTCTTTTTTTTTTTTTTTTTTTGAGTTGTCTTACTCTTAAAGAGGAGGATAAAAGAAAAGAACTACGTATTTATAGAAATGTAGATATAGTAGACTTAGAGAATTCTTCTGGGTCTTAACAACTGAGTGTTCATGGTTTATCTTTTTTCAGTGTGGGTAGGTTTTGTAAGTAAACTGGAGATCCAAGGCTGACTCTTTTAGTGCACATCATTTAAAGGAATATCTCAATTGCTGTGCTTCAGGAAAATTCACTTTTCCAAGTGCACAATTTTACATTCCGCATTAAAGTACCTTGATATTACAGTTAAGCAGCTGAGGCATAGAAGAGGGTAAAGAGCTTTGTTCTGATCGTGTTGAATGACAGCAGGGCCAAAGTGAAACCGTAGGAACTTTTAATTCAGTAAATGAAATAGCTACTCAGAGCTATTGTAATATCATCTACTTTGAAAAAAAAAAAGGGGGATATCTGCAACACTATGGTTTCTGCTCCTTAAATACTGAGTGCACCTCCAAATACAACAAATTATAGAAAGCAGTTTCATTTGCAAGTTTCATTTGCTCAAGGGAAAGATCTCAGGTAGAATCCTCTACCCTTTAGGGAGGAAAGGGAGATGGAGAGGGAAGGAATAAGAAAGAAAGAATAATTACATTTAAGTATTCAAAGTGATCTCCTTAAAATCAGTTAGGTTTTCCCTTTTGTCTCATTTCTGACACTCAAGAAGTTGCAACATATTAAAAGTTAGCACTTTGAAATGGGATTTCTGCTTCTGCTTGTGAAGGATTAACTGCTGTAGGAATTACCTTTCCACATTAAAAAACTAGAAGACGAGGAAAAAATATGTGATACAATTATTTCAGGCTGGCCAACAGGCAGCACAAGACTGATCTCTGAGAGGGGAAACAAATATGACAAGCCCTGTGACTGTCCAGCTTATTGATGGGGCATTTCTAAGGCATGGCATAGGAAGGGGAACCCAGAGTCCAGTGATCTCACTGACTTGAGGATATCAGTGCTCAAGGAGGCCAAGGCAGCTAGAATTTGTGGGGAAGAATACTGGAAAAGAGGAAGCTGCAGAAAGAGAGAAGTCCAAAGATCTGTCCAAAGGTCCCCTCAAATCTTTGGCTGAATACTGAGCTGCTTATGTGTGAACTAAAACTCTATGAGAGGGGGAAAAGAACTGATAGAATGCAGAGGCTAGCTGAACAATTCCTAGTATTCCCAGAAGGCTGAGAATAGTTCATGTTCCTACCATCCAAAGTGGAGAGACCTCATAATTCACAGGCACTGGGAAGGGTTCTCAGAAGGGTCCTCAGATGGCCTTACTAGTGGGGTTAAATTAGCTCTAGAATAAAGACTAAACTGGATTCACCCTAACGAAAATTAAAAACAATGCTCAAAACAATTTGACCCCAAGTAAATTAACTGCAGAACAAAGTCTAACCCTACTTAGAGAAATGCATCAAAATCCAGCAACCAGCAACATAATATTTACAAATGTTTAATGTTTAATCAAAATTAACAACCATGACACACTACTATATACAAAATAGGTAACTAATAAGGACCTACTGTATAGCACAGGGAACTCTTCTCAATACTCTGTAATGACCAAATGGGAAAACAATCTAAAAAAGATTGGATATATGTATGTGTATAACTGATTCACTTTGCTGTACAGCAGAAACTAACACAACACTGTAAATCAACTGTACTCCAATAAAAATAAAATAACATAAAAGATCAAAAAAAAAAACAACAACCATGAGAATATGACTCCTGATCAGAAGAAAAGTCAATTAATAGAAACATAATCAGAAATGACACAGCTGATAGAATGGGCAAACAAAGGCAGTTAAAGCAGCTATTATAAATATGCTCCATATGTTGAAGAAAACACAAACACATTGAAGATAGAAATAGAAGATATAAAAAAAGATCCAAATGGAGCTTCTAAAGATGAAAAATGCAATATCTGAAATGAAAATATACTGCAAGGGATTAATAGCAGATTAGATAGTGCAGAAGAAAAAACTGGTGAACCCGACAACATAACAATGAAAACTATACATTAATGAAGTACATAGAGAAAAGAGAATTAAATGAAAAGAGTATTAGTGAACTGTGGGACAATATTGAGTGATCTGACATTCATGTAGTTGGAATCTAAAAGGAGAAGCAGAGGACAAAAAAAATTTTTTTTAAGGAATAACAGGCAAATCTTTTCTAAACTTGATGGAAAGTATAAATCCACAGATCTAATAAGATCAATAAACTTCAAGCAAAAGAAACATGAAGAAAACTATACCAAACAAAGCCGTCAAGGTGATTCAATGAAGAAAAGCTAGTCTTTCCAACAAACAGTGCTGGAATAACTGGATATCCACATGCAAAAAAAGAAAAAAGAAGAAGAAGAAGAAAGAAAAAAAATAACTTAGTTCTCAGCACTTAGTTCACACCATATAGAAAAATTAACTTGAAATGGACTGTATATCTAAATGTAAGAGGTAAAATGATGAAACTTCTAGGAGAAAATATTTATGACCTTGAGTTAGGCAAAAATTTCTTATCTGGGACACAAAAAGCACAAATCATAAAAGGAAAATATTTATAATTGAATTTCATAAAAATTAAAAACTTTTGCTTTTAAGACACCATTAAGAAAATGAAAAAGACAAACCTCAGACTGGAAGAAAGTATTTGCCAATCACATATCTGAGTATATATTTACATATCACAACTCATAACTCAACAAGAAGAAAAACAACAAGAATAAAAATGGCAAAAGATTTGAACAGATACTTTGCCAAAGAAGATGTATATCAAATAAACACATGAAAAGATGCTCAACACCATTAGTCAACAGGGAAATGCACATTAAAACCACAATGAGAGACTGTTCACATTCACTATCAAGGCTAAAATTAAGAAGACTGACAATACCAAGTGCTGGTGAGAACGTGTAGCAACTAAAATTTTCATCATACATTGCTAGGAGAAATGCAAAATAGTACAATTACCTTAGAAAACAGACTTGCAATTCCCAATAAAGTTAAACACGCTCTTATCAAACCACCTAGAAATTCCTCTAAGTACCCATGAAAAATAACTTAGGTTCTCACAATGACTTCTATGTGAATGACCTTAGCACTTTTATTCATAATAGCCAAAATCTGTAAACAACCCAAATGTCTATCAGTGGATGAATGAATAAACAAACTGCCAAAATTCTTCAATTGCTTCTTTCTTGCTTCCTTTACTTTGTCCCTTATTCTTTCTTGAAACCTTTACAAACCGTTCCTTATTCCATCTAGGCTCTCAAAAGTCTTCTGTGAGCCAGCCAACCCCTCCCCCATTTTTTTTCTCAATCTTCTTCCTTGCCTCCTGAATTGAATTTGCCATTAATAACTACATTTTCTTTCTTTGCATTCTCACTTCCTTTGGATTTTAGGAAAATGAATTTTCATTATTTTCCTACATTGCTCACTGATCCTTCTTTTGTATTATTTCTGGCTCATCTCCTTTCTTCTGGCCTCTAACTATGAGTGGCCCCTAAAACTTAGCCTTTAGTTCTTAGTTTTTGTCCTAATATTCATTTTTTTTGCCTCTCACCTATGGGTGTTCTGCCCCACCCTTTCCCCACTGCCTCCACCATGGTTCAAGCTCTTCTCTTTGCCAGATTTATTCTCCTGCTCCAATTATTTATATCCCCTGATCACTTGCTTTAGACTTTTAATTATTCTATAACCAAACAAAATTAGTTGTGATGTAATGGTAATAACACTGAACTTGGACTCCAACAACCTGGGTTCAAGTACTAGCTCTGTCACTTACTAGGTAGGTAAGTTTGGACATGTCAACTAACACCTTCTCAGGGTTTCTATATCTGAAAAATGGAAATGAATAATAACCACACCATAGGTTTACTGTAAGGATGAAATGACATAAATAAAGGTGAACGCAGTTTGTGACATGTAAATCCTTATCAAGCATGAGTATCATATTTCCACAAATATGTGTTAACTCTTCTATGTGCCAAGCATTCGCTGTACACTGGTAGGCAAGCAAACAAGGCCCTCTGCACTAATGGGGCTCACAGTCTAGAGAGGAATATAAGCAATTAAAATAGACATGGTTAAGTTTTAAGTCTGAAAGAAATAACAGGTGCTTGAAGTAGCACGTTGGAAGAACATCTTGTCTAGGCGTGCAGTGGAGAGGAATGGTGAAGAAAGTGACATCTAGGATGACACCTAAAAGATAGGTAATGAGTTGGCCAAGTACAGGGGTCAAGCAGTGGGTGACAGTGGCAAAGAGGTGTGAAAAGTATTCCAGGCAGTAGAATTTTATGGGCATAGGCTGGGAAGGGAAGGGAGAGAGACCATGGCGCTTTCTAGGAACAGAAAGTGTTCAGTATGACTGGAGTATATAAAGTTGAGTACACAGAGAGGGAGCAAGAATTGGAATTTTCACAGGCAGTGAAAGCAGAGAGATCATGCATGCAATTTCCAGTATCGGTGAGGCAAACAGAAGGTATCAGGGATCCAAGATGAAGCAGAGGGTATTACAGACTGTAGGCCGAACATGGTTCTAGGAAACAGAAGGTAAATGCTGAGAAGTTACTCAGGTTGACATACAATCCACATCTGAAGGGCCCGTCAATGAATCCTAGCCACTGGGCTGCATTTACTGATAGGGCTCAGTCCCAAAGAAGAGAGACTGGCAAAAACAAGGCAGGTCCCTAATAAAAAGCTATTCACCAATCAATTTTATTTATAAAGAGCAGTAATTTTTCAAGGTGTTTCTATATCTGATATCTTTTTAAAAATCTTCACTGTATCCCTGTGAGCCAAACAAGAGTAGGTATCGTTACTTTTATGAAGGGTACAGTTATTCACATCCATTAATAAAATAAAGGTGGCAGGCACAGTTAGTCCCATCCATTATTAACATGACAAGTGGAAATGGGATAAATCATATATAATGTTTTCCTTAATCCTCCACTTTAAATTTAACTTTAATTCAGGAATGGCTAGCTGCCAAACAAGTATAAAGTGGGATATAATGGAAAAATCATTAGATTGGAGGTCAGGAAACTGGGTACTAGTCTTAGCTCTGTCACAAGCCTATGGATTGACCTTTGGCAAATCACTTTGAGTGCTCTGCGTCTCAGTTTCCACTAGTCGGACTAGATCATCAATTGCTAAGGACTCTTTTGACACTCAAATCCTATGACTCCAAGTACTGAGGGCAAAGGAAAAGCTAGGATTCCAAATGTATTGAAAAATGTTTTAAAATTTATTTTTAGCCCCAATCTTTATTTTTATTTTGGTCTTCTGTCTTGTTTCTTGTTCCTCCTTGCAGTTCTGTCGTTTCCCTTCCCCCTGAAGATATTTAAGAAGCTGCCTTTTCATCATTTTAAAACTGTAAATATGCCCTTGAAACATGCAAAGAGGCTTTTGTGTACTTACAAATCGAGGTTATTATAGTACAAGTAAGTCACTTGAGTGCACTGCATTCCTCAGCTTGCTCCATTGAGAGCTTTATTAGCTTATATTGTCCTATCTTAGAAGAACTAGTTGAGTAGATAAGACTCTCCCACTTTAAAAGGTGGGCTATCTGATGAAAAAGGGTGCTTAATGCTCTAGAGTGTAAGCAAAAGGATTTTGGCACTGCCCAAAGACAGACACACTTCTCTAAGACAAGTAGGTGCTCCACTTAAAGTGGCACAGACAAGGACAAATGTTCTAAAATTAAACCAACCAGCTACTCCGCCACAGATGCCCACCTGTTAATTATGCTATCTTTTCCTTGTCCAGCCTTCTCTCTCCATGAAACCGGAACTCTCCACTCACGGCAACCCTTAAAAAGCCTGAAACTTCACATACTTTCCCAAAGGTTACCTACCCAGGAAAGCAGAAAGCTGGTTTCAAAAACATATTAGGGTACATGTACTCAAAGAATCTGTGCTCTTTGAGCTTTTCGTCTCAAATTCCTAAAACCTCAACTTAAATGGTGCCAGCAACTAACTTCAGAAGTCAAGTGACATAAAGCCATCCTTGTTTGCGTGGTGACAATATAAAACTAGAGTGTGTGAATCGCACTAAATTTTAGGAACTTTTTAAGTATGGGAATTTGCAGTTTTGAGATAGCTTGATAAACAGCAGAAATGAAGACAAATATATCAGTTTCTATGTTTAGGTCTTAGGTGTGTCATCAACCTAACAATATACAGAACAGTTGTCAATGTGTAGTAGTTATGAGATTCAAATGAATTTATCAGATGCTATTTGTAAACAACTAGTAAACAACCACATAAAACAAATGATGGCTTTATAATGTAATTGGAAATATTTCTTTTTTTCTTTTTCCATTGAAAAAGAGGTAAATATATTTTTATATTTAACATAATTTTTAAAAGGGAATAAAACATATATATATACATATATTTCCAAAAGAAACACTGGAAGGAAAACTAAGGACAAATAAAAGGCACTGCCTTCAGAGGAGGGAGAGGCCATCAATAATATGAGACTTTTCTAGATAGACTCTATATTATAGTTTTGCCTATGGAAGCAAAAATGTTTTACATATTTTAAAAAAATGAAATCAAGAAGAAAAAAGGCATCTGTAAAGGAAATATTTCTTAATACAGATGTTACTCTAACCAGGCTTAAGTAGAGTAGGGAAGAAGTGTGATTATTTTTCTAATTTAGAGTTAGTTATTACTGTAGATTATATTAGGCAAAAGTACCAGGGATTCCTCTTTAAATGGGTTGTCATCCTGGCAGTTGGTGTAAATTTATTACTGAAAATACATTATTCAAATTTGGTACTCAAAAAGTATTTTAATATTGACTAATAGTAAATCCATTTTTTTCAATAAAGTAAAATTTTTAAGTAAAACTTTTAAGTGGTATAAGATTAGCAAACAACTAAGATACCTTTAAGATGATAAAGTTTCTTGTGAAGTACTATGTGCCTAGTATATTCTCTTATGAATAAAATTCACATTATATAAATAAAATTTTATTATATTTATATTATTATTATTTTGCGGGGTGGCCACACCATGCAGCGTGTGGGATTTCAGTTCCCTGGCCAGAGATCAAACCCGTGCCCTCTGCAGTGGAAGCGCAGATTCCTAACCACCAGACCGCAAGGGAATTCCCATATTATTATTCTTGTATCAGAAAATAAAAATAAATCTGTCTTAACATGATTCTATATTGACTCAGTCTTTCAATATGTATTGTTGAGAATCTATCAGACAGTAGTACATGGGAATACAAAGATGCATCACAGCATAGCATAAACATAAAAATATAAAGTAGAAGATTACAATAAGTATCATAAATTATAAAGAAAGTTATAGTGAAGGTTTACCTGTCTATTAAAATATACAAATTACCAAAATTGAATTATCGAATAAACTTATAAAGTTTAAATGCTTATGTTTTCAATTATTTTTCCTATTTCTTAGTTTAATAAGCCCCATAAGAAAACTCATTTGTTCTTCAAGCCTTTTTATCTGCGGAATGGAACCACACTTCTAGCTTTATTATGAAATTTTCAATATGTCATTTCTATGATATTTTTATACAAAAATAAGGGCTTAGTCCAATTACAGTTTTATAAATTGTATTTTATACAATTAAGCTCTCTTGGTTCTTTAGACTTCAGCTCTCAGCCAAGATGCAATAACGAGAACCAGACTAACCCTACTGCCTGAAACAACTTGAAAAAAAAAAAATGGACAAAATATATATGAACCATGTTTTCAGGTGTTGCACATCAGGCAGCAGAGGACAGTGATCCCTGGGAGAGCAAAAGTAAATGAGGTGAACCCTACGATTGCCCCAGCTTATTGCCTGGAGCTTCCAGGCGGGAGTACAGGGAGGAGGAACCTAGGAGGAGCCTAATGGATTTCCTGAATTAAAGAGCTGAGAGTCTGGGAAGGCCAAGGTGGCTAGAGTTTGCAGGGCAGAGTACCAGAGAAGAAACAGCTGCACTGGAAGAGGCTTCCAGAGATCTACAGATGGTCCCCCTCAAGTCTGCAACTGAGTACTGATCAACACATGTGTTTAAGAAAACTACCTGAGGCCAGAGAAAGAACCACCCTAAAGGACAGAGGGAGAAAATCCTCAGAGGTTATATAGGACCAGGACTAGTCAGCCAGAGTGGAAAACCTTATAATTCAACCTTGTGATGCATCAGTAGAGTAATTAGAAGGGTACTGCCTGAGTAAAAGTGCAGAGCCAGCCCAATACTAATGAATGCATCGGCCCCACCTAACAAAACTTAAAAGCAAGCCTCAAAAGGAGCGAGCTATCTCCAAGTAACTGCACCCCAGAAAAGAACTCAAGAATACAAAAATATCCCAGCAATCAACAAGGTAAAATTCACAGGCTTCCCTGGTGGTGGCCTGGGTTTGATCCCTGGTCAGGGAACTAAGATCCCACAAGCTGCGTGGCACAGACAAAAAAAAAAAAAAAAAACATGGAATGGGATTAGTAGGTTAGACACTACAGAAGCGAAGATTTGTGAAGTTCCATATAGAGCAATAGAAATATGATCCAATATGAAACACAGGGAGAAAAAAATGCAGAAAAATAAATAAATAAACCAGCAATTTAAATAAATAAATCAGTGAACTGTGGAACACCTTCAAGCAATCTAATATATGTGTAGTTGGAGTCCATGAAGGAGAGAAGAGAGAGGAGGGGAACAGAAAATTTAAGAAATAATGGCTGAAATTTTTCTAAATTTGACTGTAACTATAAATCCACAGATCCAAGAAGTACAACAAACCTTAAACACATGAAACAGGAAGAAAAATACCCCAAGGCACATCATAATCAAATAGTTTAACAACCAATAGTGAAGAGAAAACCTTGAGGCAGCAAGAGGGGGGAAAAAATAACACATTATGCACAAAAGAACAAATACAAGAATGGCAGCTTTTGTACAAAAACAATGCAAGCCAAAAGAGAGTGGGGCAGAATCCTGAAAGCGAAAAAAATTGTTAACCTAGACTTCTATACCTGGCAAAAATAGCTTTCAAAAATGAAGAAGAAGGGACTTCCCTGGTGGCACAGTGGTTGAGAATCTGCCTGCCAATGCAGGGAGCACGGGTTCAAGTCCTGGTCTGGGAAGATCCCACATGCCATGGAGCAACTAAGGCCATGCGCCACAACTACTGAGCCCACACGCCACCACTACTGAAGCCCGTGCGCCTAGAGCCTGTGCTCCGCAACAAGAGAAGCCACTGCAATGAGAAGCCCGTGCACTGCAACAAAGAGTAGACCCCGCTCACCGCGACTAGAGAAAGCCTGTGCGCAGCAGCAACGAAGACCCAATGCAGCCAAAAATAAATAAATACATAAATTTTTTTAAATGAAGAAATAAAGAATTTTTCAGGCATAAAAAGCAAAAAAACAAAAAACCAGCAGAGCTGCACTACAGGAAATGTTAAAAAAAAAGTCCTTTAGGCAGAAGAAAAATGATACCAGATGGATATCTAGATCTGTGCAAAGGCATGAAGATCATCAAAAAGGGAAAATAGGTGGCTATATGTAAAATAATTGTTTTCTTATTTTTAAAATCTCTTTAAAAGATAATTGACTTTTTAGAGAAAAAATATTAACAATGTGTTATGGACTTTATAATACATATAGAAGTCAAATGCATGAAAACAACACAGATTGAGGGGAGGAAATGGGAGTACACTGCTGTAAGTGTCTTAAAGTATATGTGAAGTGATAAACATTAGTTAAAGATAGACTGTGCTAAGTTAAAGATGTATACTATAAACCCTAAAGCAATCACTATTTTTTCTAAAAGAGTTATGACTAATAAACAAAAACAGAAGTAAAAAGGACCCTAAATGTTCAATCCAACAGAAGAGAGAAAAAGAAGGGGACAGAATATAAAGCAAAAAGCAAGATGGTAGATTAAACACAACCATATCAACAATCACATTAAATTTAAAAGGTCTAAACACTCCAATTAAAGGCAGAGATTATCAAATTGGATAAAAAATTTTAAAAGACACAATTATGATGCTTATAAGAAATCCACTTTAAATATTAAGACATAAGTAAGTTAAAAGGAGAAGAATGGAAAAAGATATACCATGCTAACACTAATCAAAAGCTTTTGATAGTGGCTATATTATTATCAGACAAAGTAGATTTCAGATAATAGAATATTACCAGGGATAAAGAAGGACATTTCATACTGATCAAGAGCCAATTAATCAAGAGAATATAACAACCTTACATGTTTATGCACCTAATAACAAGGCTTCAAATTGCATGAAGCAAGAACTGCAAGAAGGAATAGATAAATTGATAATTATAGTTGGAGATTTCAACAACTTTCTCTCTGAAATTGACAGAACAAGTAGAGAAAATCAGTGAGGACACAGATGATTTGAATAACACTGTCAACCAGCTTGAGCTGATCAACATTTATATAACACTTCACCAGCAACAGTAGTATATACAATCTTTTCAAGGGCACGGGAGCATTTATCAAGATAGACCATATTCTGGGCCATAAAACAAGTACCAATAGATGTAAAAGGATTCAAATCATACAAAGTATATTCCCTGACCACAAAGGAATTACTTAGAAATCAATAATAGGAAGGTATCTGGGAAATCCCCAAATATTTGGAAGTTAAATAACATATTTTTGGATAACCCATGGGTCAAAGAAGACATCAAAAGGAAAATTAGAAGGCATTTGAACTGATTTATAAATGAAAACACAACATAGAAAAATTTATGAGCTGCAGCTAAAGAAGCACTTAGGGGAAAAGAAGGTCTCCAATCAATAATCTACAGTTCCATTTTAAGAAACTAGTAAAAGAAAAGAAAATTAAACCCAAAGGAAGCAGAAGAAAGTAATAAAGATAAAAGCAAAAATGAAATAGAAAAATAGAGAAAATCAATGAAACCAAAAGCTGCTCTTTTGAGAATATGAAGATGTCTAGGGTTTCAAAAACCATTAAATAACAGTTGCAGTTATGATCCTGAAGCTTCTATTTTTGGTAACTAAGAAAACTAGACCAGAAACCATGGGAAATATCTAGTATTTGTATGTGTTTGGGTGCTTGCTCATGCCTGCCTGATTTGCTTTCTGAAGAACATGAAAGATCTTGTGTGCTACTGAAGAGAAAGAATCCATAAAGCCGTTTGAAATGTATTACCTATTTTTACATAGGTATTTATGCAAATGTGTGTGTTCACATGCTCCTCATCAAGAGTGCAGAACTGGTGGTAAGACCATCTTGCTTTCTTTATTTTTCTAAACCCTATTCCCTATTTGGCTTCTCCTTTTAAAAAATGCTATTTGGAGAAATCATTCATTCATTTATTCGTTCAACATAATTATGAAATGCTACAATATGCCAAAGACTGTGGGACATGCCGGGGGACACAGCTGTTAACCAGACAAACAAGATGCCTGCCCACTGAGCAGAGTCTAATGTGAGATACAGACAAGTAAATAGGCAATAACAATGTACTAGTGTAAAAATGCTGTCATGGAAAGAGCAAGTGCCAGAGGAGTCCGTGGGATGGGTAATCAACTTGGACCTGAAATATTCCTCAAGCTAGCAGCTGAAAAGTTTTTTTTTTAATGTGATAACTAAGTTTCTCAAATTATTATGATTCAACACAGGCAATAAAATTTTAGGCACAAAGCAATATGTCAGGTATGAGTTCAATACTGAAAGAATTCCTTGATTATCACGTACCAAATACTTCCTCTACTTCTTATTCTGTTCACACTGTGTTAATACTCTGTTGAAATTTCTATCTCAGAGTATAAATAAGACATAAAGAATACAATTTTTACTAACTTTCAGTATTATTGAGAGTTTTTTGTAAGTATTCTAGAAAAGAAAGAACATATAGGTGATTCTAACCTGTTCAGAACTTCTTAAAGATCTCTTTGTTTTAGTGGGGCATAAGAAATGGCAGAACCTAAGCCAAGAATCCAGATCCTTAGGCAAAGTTTGAGGGATTCCAGGATTAGAGAAGTGAGGCAAGACCAGAGAAATGTGAAGATTCCAAAGATTATGTAGGAAAGGGTCCATGATTCATTCAAGAAACTCAGATAGCTTTTAAAACTATGCATTCCGGGGCTTCCCTGGTGGCGCAGTGGTTGAGAATCTGCCTGCCAATGCAGGGGACACGGGTTCGAGCCCTGGTCTGGGAAGATCTCACATGCCACGGAGCAACTAGGCCCGTGAGCCACAACTACTGAGCCTGCGCGTCTGGAGCCTGTGCTCCACAACAAGAGAGGCCACGATAGTGAGGGGCCCGCACACCGTGATGAAGAGTGGCCCCCGCTTGCCGCAACTAGAGAAAGCCCTCGCACAGAAACGAAGACCCAACACAGCCAAAAAATAATCAATTAATTTTTAAAAAAACATTAAAAAAAAACAACTATGCATTCCTTTAACTCTTGATTTTCTCATTTGGAAATGTGTCAGGATATTATTATAAACTTCCATATTCTAGCTACAAGACTGTACATTGTAATGTTATACTGAAAAGTTGGAAACAACTTAGATGACTAACAGTAGCAGTCTGGCTGAATAAACTATGTCATATCCACACAATGGAATTCTAACCAGGTTTTAAATTATGTAGCAGTGTTTCTCAAAATTTATTGTACATCAGAATCACTTGGAAGGCTTGCTGAAGCACAGATTTCTGGGCCCCATCTCCAGAATTTTTGATTTGTCAATCTGGTGTAGGGCCCAAGAATTTACATATCTAACAAGTTTCCAGGTTGATACTGATGATATTAGTCTGGGGGCCACACTTTGAGAACTACTGATGTATGTAGAGTTATTTTTAACGATTTGGAAGAATATTCACAAAGTATTGCTAAGTTGAAACAAAGTTGTTTACATTATATTCTGTATTTATACATGTAGAAGTTTAGATGGAAAAATATTATCAAGCTGGTATCCCTGGTTGCCTTTAGGATGGACTGAATTGTAGTTTTTTAATGTCTTCTACATTTTGAGTGACAGATTTTTCTGTAATGAGCATAGTATTAATCACTAAAACATAATCAAATTTCTTAGTTAAAAAAATAAGATCATGAAATCCTGGCCAATGGCACTAACAAGCTGGAAACATCAAAGTGGGCTTGATCCTAATCCCCCTCTGGCTTTTTAACTATGTCTTGTTAGGAGTGCATCCTCAGAAGCAATCACAGGCAGAGGAACAGTGATGGGCCCATAGGTACATCCAGTTCCTGATGGGGACAAAAACAGAAGAGGCTGATATTATATGGAGGGCTTCTACACTTTTTTCTTCCTTCATTTAAGTAGTGCCATACAGGCTTCTTCTGGGGATATTTGAAGAAAAACTGGGTGGGACCCAAAAGGCGACCTGCCAGAAGTTTGAAGCATCTGGATTGGCACACTCTTTGTTTCCTGACACAGGGTAGATCCATTTCCCAGGGTATCAGATTAAGGCGTCTCCTTTCTGGAAAAAAGATTTCATGGTTTAAATTCCCATCCACTTTTGTGTCTGTGGCACTCCGCTGTCTCCTTTCCAGCACGCAGCCTCAGGGGTCATGATGTCCGTTCCCTGCTGATATCAGCGTGCCAACTGTGGTGTCATGCACACCAAGCACAGAGCCGCCATTCAGCTTCCACAGTCTGGGTCCAGGAAGCAAAAGAGCTTCTAAGTTCCTACAAACCTTGACAGATCTTCCTGTAGTCCTGCATGTGCTGAACAATTCTCACGGGGAGGGAGACCGAGGGAACTAGGGTAAATGTCAAGGGTAAATATGTGCCAGGAGCAGAGACAGCAAACAGTTGCCACCAATGTTCAGGAAAAGGATGGGTGGGTGACAGTGTAGTATGCAATAGACTTTTCAGTGGAATACTTATTTAGTTAGCACTGGGTACCTTTTTCCATGTCCTTGCACCACTGTGGTTGATAAATTGGGAGGCAGCCACATCACTGATCTTATTTAGAGCAAGAGTTCTTCACAAATGTCTAACATAATGCTAGTGTCTGGGAGTCATATGGAAAATAAACCCCATGTAAAGCTCACAATGGATTCAATGCTTTTTAAAAATTTTTTTTAATGATTCAAAATATGAAATCATGTTCTGATTTAGGCTGTTGTTAAAAGAAAAAGACATTAATTCTATATTGACTTTCAAATAGGTGACATATTGTTTATTGGAAAATTTTATTCCATACTATGTTGCTTTCTACCACTTTCCATGTGAATAAATGGTGCAGAATATGGTTTAAGATACAACTATTTTAAGTTTTGCAAGTTCAAAATTAGCTACATATGCAGATACTGGTTAATAATTCATTATTGGTAACTATTGCTTTAATACAACTTCTTACCTGTCCCCTTCTGGTGCTATGACATGAATTCAGTATGTCAGTCTGTTTAGGACCCTGTAAAAGGAAGTTATTTGAAATTCTCACCTATTATTTGAGTGCCAAGAACAATGTTATAGTTAATCAATTCATTTACCAAAAATTTATTGAATACCTATTCTGTGCCAGGCACTGTTCTGGGATACACCAATGACTCCACTCAAGAAGTTTACATTCTAGGGACTTCCCTGGTGGTGCAGTGGTTAAAACTGTGCTTCCATTGCAGGGGGCACCGGTTCTATCCGTGGTCTGGAAACTAAAATTCTGCATGCCACGTGGCCAAAAAAAAAAAACAAACAAGTTTACATTCTAGACGAGGAAGACAGTAAAACATTAAGCAACTACAACTAAAATGTGCAGGTGGTAATAGCACTAAGAAAAAAAAATAAAGCAGGGCCATTATAAGGACTTTGTATTTTATTCTGAGAGACATGGGAGGTCTTTAGGTGCGTGTAGATCTAAGCAAGGACATGGTCCAATTTCTGTTAATAGAGAATCACTCTGGCTGCTGGATGGAGAATTGGCTATAGGAGGCCTAGTGCTGATTATCACCTTCCCTTAAGTTATATTTCATTGAGGACAGTTCTGTACCAATAGACCTGGAGATGTGATCCTACAGAGTAGATTCTTGCCTTTTCATACTTTCTGTGCAAAAGCAATTTATAAAATGAAATTTTCCTATCCAAAGTATTCCTTAAAGAAAAAAAATTTTTTTCTGGAAAGTTACTTTTAGGTACATTCTCTCTAAATGGGAGTTTATCCAAAGCTTACCTTTTAATAATTACTTTACTTTCATACTACAGTCAGCCCTCTGTATCCACAGGCTCCACATCTGCAGATATGGAGGGCCAACTAAGGGACTTGAGCATTCGCAAAATTTGGTATCCAGGGGGGCCTGGAACCGATTCCCCACGGATACCAAGGGACGACCGTTATGTGGTTATCAAAATATTTCTGTTTTTTTGTAAATAGGGTTTTTTTGACATATTTTTAAAAAGTCAAGAGATGCTTAAGAATTTTTCAGAGGAGCTTTGTATTTCTTACTATATAAATCAACAAGATTGATTGAGGTGTTTTTTTTAACTGCATAATGAGGTGTAACAGTGTTGCCCTCCTTATAATAATGCTTCATGTTACATTATATTTATATTCATTGGTTTCCATGGGCAGTGATTTCCCTTTCCACTAACCTCTACTCCTCCAAAGTAACAGGTCCACTAGAGAATTTGCACCACCCCACCCCAAGGCCCATTTTATTGCCCCTGTATAATGTATAGACTCACAGACATGTCCAAAGTCTGTCCCTTCTGAGCCTTCCTCCCTCTGGTTTCCTCCTCAGAACTAAAGCCTTAAGTTGCCTGTAGAGTCTGTCTATAACCTGCACAATAAAAAGTCTCATTACTTAGTTACACCTTGCATTTAACCAAAAGTGCTGTTAACTAACTTGATCAGGTACATTACTCACTGCCTTGGATTCAAGTGACTTCTGACTCATTTTAGAAATCAAATCCACCCTCAAAGCGTTGTATATTTACTTCCAGTAAAAATATTCCAAATATATGCCACAAATTGCAAGGCAGATCCAGAAAAGGAGAATCAAAAATACTCACAGCGAAAGTGGTCCCAATTAATAAATGATGAGTCTTTGAAAGGGTCATACCTCATTTAGAAATATAAGTGCCTGGATCTTTATTTTGCAGTCACTTCCTAACTGGTCTTCCTGCTTCTATCCTTTACCCTTTATAATCCATTCTCCTCGCAGAAACGAGAGAGTTACCTTTTTTAAAAATGCAAATCAGATCACTTCTCTGCCTATTACCTTCCAGTGGCTTCCCACTACAGTTAGGATAACTCCACCACGGCCTATAAAGGGCTCTCTATTCATGATCTGTCATACGTGGCCTCTGTCCTCCTCTCCACTGCCCCCTTGTCCCCTGAACTCTAGTCACACTGGTCTTGTTCTTCCTTGGATAAGCCAAGCTTGACTCCACTTCAAGGCCTTCAAACTGGCTGTTCCTTCTGCCCAGAATGCTCTTCCCCCGAGATCTTTGTATGGCTACCTTCATCCCAAGAGTCAGATTTCTGCTGATTACTCAATTTATACTTCTTCTGCATCCCAACAGGCAGCACATCTGTTCCTTAGAATAACAGGGCAGCTCTTCCCCAGGGGTGATCAAGGTCTGAAAACCTCTTGTTATCTTATCACTTGCAGATAATAAAAGGTATAAATCAAACCAGGACTACACGGGGCAATTAGTTCAGGGTTTGCACACAGTCCTATATATGCACAGCATTTTCTTTTTCTTTACAGGTTATTTTCAGAGCTTTGTCACCACCGTATGATGTGGAGAACCCTTACAGTGCCAAAGTGCAGGAGCAGCTAAAGATCACCAACCTCCGTGTGCAGCTGCTAAAACGACAGTCTTGTCCCTGTCAGAGAAACAACCTGAATGCAAAGCCTCAACATTTTACGCACTATGCAATCTATGATTTCATTGTCAAGGGCAGCTGCTTCTGTAATGGCCACGCTGATCAGTGTATACCTGTTGATGGCTTCAGACCTGCCAAGGCCCCTGGAGCATTCCACGTGGTATGTAAAACAAGTCCTCACTTACGAAAAAAAATCATTTGGTAGTCTAAGTTCCCTTAGAGTGCGTCTGTGCTTACATGGTTCTTCTTCTTTCTTCCTCTGTTGATTCACTCCTCTGACTCCATGCCCATCCTATAAAGTGCCTATTAACTTGTTTTTTAATCTTCCATTTTAGAATTATAAATAGTCAAGTATGATAACCAGATTCCTTGGATAACATCCATGCCAGTTTTTAGTACCATGACTTCCAGATATAAAGTGTAAGGCGAGCAGTAGGAGAGGTTGGCATAATCATATTTGTGGCATTATCACATAGAAACCAGCTTTGACAGTAAATGGGTGCCATTGTTAAGGAGATTTTAGAGTGTAAAAAATAAGAACTTCAATTTAATGCCCAGTATCTTTTGCTGGCCAGCCAGTAGAATGAACAGTAATTTTCCTCTGTAAAGAGTAGCCTCTCACCCTAAGGCAGACTTAAATGCTCTCTCCTCTAGGCTCACACTTCTCATTGCGCTTTCCTCTGAACTTTTACTTGTTGGCATCTCCCAGGAGATCACAAACTTCCTGAGGACAGGGACTGTGTGATCTTCATATCCTCAGGACCGAGTGTATTACCTGAGCCAGAAGAAGGTGTTCAGTAGGTGTTTGGTTGAATGATAGCAACATAGGAATAGGGAGATGATGAAAATTACTGTCATTGTCTTCACCTCATCTTCTTCCAAAAAAGATACAGAGTGGCTCAGACAGCAAGTACCTTGTTGGGATGCATCCAGAGCTGTGAATGAGGATTAGGCAAGTAGGAGAGCACTCTAAATTCTTTCTTTTTATGTTTTGCTCTGATACTTCTAATCAAACCAAACCAAAAATAAATAAATAAAACTTAAAAGGCCTCAGAATATCCTTACTTCATTACCTAAAGAGTAGACTTACACATTTGTCTTCTTTCTCCCAGCCCTGATACAGGTACAGCCGTGAGGGACCATGAACCAGTTAGCCAGCAGGACAGTCTGTGTTAGCTGGGCTGAGTTGCTGGGGTGCAGAATAGCATTGGGGTAACTGAAATGACTAGGACAGTAGCCAGGAAGTTACAAAAATAGAAACAATGCTGTTACTTCTAGAAGTGAAGCTGGGGCTTCCAAGTTGAAGGGAGTGCAATACTCATTCAACAAACATCTACTAGTTTCTACTAATTAATGGACTTTTGAACCAATATTGTTTCAAATAAAGGATGGAATAATTTGTTATACCTAAGTTAATTGGGTTCAGGTATTATTCAAATAGAAAATAACCTAGATATTCTAGATACATGTCAACCAACTAGACTGAAACAGGAAAATTTGCATGAGGTAAGATGCTAATAAATTTCTGCTATTACATTTAAGTGCATTAGCGAAGGAGAGCCGGCTGGCTGCAATGTTCTGAATGTTTTTGTCCCCACCCCCAAATTTGTATGTTGAGACCCTAATCCCAATGTGATGGTATATGGAGGTGGAGCCTTTGGGAAGTAATTAGGTCATGAGAGGGGAGCCCTCATGAATGGGATCGGTGCTCTTAAAAGAAGAGGCCAGACAGCTAGCTAACTCTGTTTCTGCCATGTGAGGACACAGTGAGAAGTCTACAACCTGGAAGAATGCTTTTACCAGTACCTGACCATGCTGACACCCTGATCTCAGACTTCTAGCCTCCAAAACTGTGAGAAATACATTTCTGTTATTTATCATCCACCCAGTCTATGGAACTTTGTTCTAGCAGCCCAAACGGACCATGACACTGGCCTTTTGTTTCCTCAACTATCTTTGTAATCCAAGCCTTATAGGATTATTTCAGGGTAGAGTCCTGAGCAAAAGGACAGATACAAGCTTAGAGGCCCCCAAAACATGGCCCAGAATAGGCCATATCTGATTTGTCTCATGACCTATGAGACAACCTGAATGGCTCTGGTCAGCCAAACTAAATTACCAGAGTTCTCAAGAGCCTTATAAAGCATTCATGAGTATGCATTTAAAAGCAATAGTTTTGAGACTTCCCTGGTAGTCCAGTGGTTAAGACTCCACGCTTCCACTGCAGGGGGCATGGTTTCGATCCCTGGTTGGGGAAATAAGATCCTGCATGCCACATGGCCAAAAAAAAAAAAAAAAAAAAAAAGCAGTGGTTTCTTTTTTTAAAGTAAATCCTCTGAATGTAAACTTTCAAAGAGTTAGCAACACTTTCTTAGGCTGAAGAGAAAATTCTGGAAGTTTTTATTATATACTCTGGGTATATGCAAATAGACTGTCCAGGGTGAGAGCCACTGGGAGTGGGTATCTTGCATTTGCTTCTCACCCAATAGCAGCAATCCCATCATCATCTCCTGTGCCCGGGACAAGCTGGTCAACGTATGGAACCTGGAATACTGCAAACTGAAATCCAACCATATCAGCCCCCCAGGCCACCTGAGCACTGTGACTGTCTCTCCAGATGGATCCCTCTGTGCTTCTGAAGGCAAGGGTGGCCAGGTCATGCTGTGGCACCTCAGTAAAAGCAAGCACCTTTATATGCCAGATGGTGGGGACATCATCAATTCCCTGTGCTTCAGCCTCAACCTGTGCCACCATGGGCCCCAACACCCAGCTCTGGGACTTGGAGGGCAAGGTCATTGTAAATGAACTGAAGCAAGAAGTTATCAGTACCAGCAGCAAAGCAGAGCCACCCAGTACACCTCTCTGACCTGGTCTGCTGATGGCAAAAGTCTTAAAATACAACTGTTCTCTACAATCGTCTGTCAGCCTACCAAGGCTTGGACAGTGGTGATGGTAACACGGATGTCTGGGCTGTGCACCACTTCATTCAAGAGGGCATTAGTGTTTGTCTCTGCCGATCCTATGCCAAGAACACGGGCTTACATGGTGAGTATGTGGGAGCCTTCACTGTGGTCCTACAAAGATGCTAATGAAGCCAAAAGGGTGGAGTCACATTTGAAGATCTCGATCCATCCCATGTATTCTCAATGGAGCCCTGACTGCCTTAACCATTGTGACCAGCCTGGATTTGCAAAAACAACGGTTGCAAGAAGTGAAAGGCATGGCCGACTGTGTTATTAGATTCGGATTCAGCTTGTCTCCAGCCTCAAGAAAGAGGGCTTCTCCCACAATGGGCAGCACATCGCTAACCAAATTGCCATGTTTTATTTCACAGGGCTAATGCCTGAACAGGCGGAGAGGCTGACCAAGGAATTCTCCATCTACATGACAAAGGTCAGCCACATCTCTGTGGCAGGGGACACAGACAACTGGGCTACCTTGCTCATGACATCCACTAGGTCACCAAGTGAGTTCCCTGATGAGAGGGAACAGAGACAACCCTCCTGTCTTCAGCCTCTGCAGTTGTGAGATTCACACGGAGGATGAGGGAGGGTGAATCATTTTTTTCAACCACAGTGCTTAACACTCAGCAATGTGTTTCTCAGAAAAGAACAGGTAGTGAAATGGGGCAGAAACATCCGTGGCTGGTGTCTGGAACTTTGTGGCTCTAAACAAAATCTCCCCCATCCTTATATTTCCAGCTTTTCTGTAAGAATTTACATGTGCAAGGAAGTCAGAGCCCCCCAAAACCTGCCAATCACTCCATTGTAATATTTCAGAAGCTTTAACTGAAGCGCCCTGCAGCCACAGTTCCTCTGTGGATCCAGCATGTGAAATAGCCCCTGTCCAAGGCTTCGTGAGAAGACCTAGCTCTGACATTAACGGTCAGCCTGTTTGTTCTCCAGTGGTTGAGGAGCCTTGTCAACAGACCATATTACAGAAATCGTATTCTGTGAAAACCAGCAAGTCTGCTGCCACTGCCACAAGAAAAAGAAAAGATGCCGTCTCCTGTCTTATATAAGTGAAAAGAAAGAAGGCTCTCCTTTTTAATACTTGCAGGCATTTTTAATGTTCCTCTCTTTTCCCTTATCACTGCTGTTCTTTTCCTTAGAAAGATCTAGAACTAGCCTAGATTTTCATCCTGTTCTACTACTTGATTGACCATCAACCCCATCCTATCAGGATTTACTTACTTGAAGAATGAAGAACATCATTTACTGCCCATCCCATACCCTCACCCCTCTCAGCAAGAAGTAGTGGAGAGTAGGTAACTGCACTTTATTTCAGCAACCTCTTCAGTGATTATCTCCTGTCGGGATGTTGCCTCTGGCCAGTTGGACCTCATACTTTCATTCAACGTGGTTGTGCAGTCACTCATTTCATATCATGAATAGGCCAATGCAGTGTTGTACCAGACAAGAGAATTCCCTGGGCTTTGGTGTTAATCTTTGTGTGCTGCCAGCTAGGCTTAGGCTTTACCCTTTGGAAAGGTAACCTTCATCTGCTCTAATCATGTAGACTTATTGCAGCTTGGTTTCTCTGCTACACTAAAGTTACTGTAGACCCTGCCCCCCGCCACCCAAATAGATAACTATCAACCTAAAAAGAGGATCTGGATAACCAAGAAAAGGGGATTGTATAGTAAGTGGTTTTTTCCATTTCAAAAGGATATTAGAATGAGAAGTCTCCATCCTAGAAGATCCTATGGGATGGAAACCTCATTTCCTTACTCATCTCAGGCTCCTTTGAAATTGGAAGCCATATCTTAAAATAATACTCATCTTGTGACATCCTACTCCCCAGCTTACGTACTGATTTCAACTTCTGCAACAATGCTGGTAGCCCCCAGTGCTGTAACTATAGCATGTACCAAAACCAGGCAAGACCAAGTCACACGTGGAGCTAGGGCCAGGTAAGGGGTTAGAAACAGGTAAGTGGCCAAGGCCATGATGGCTTGCAGGGATCTGGCTCCAGAAGAATTCCTGCTGTCTTGACTCTCTTTAAAAAAAAAAAAAAAAAAAAGCCATAAGCAATTGGACCAGCAGAGGCTTATGACTGGAAATGTGAATGGTTCTGGTTTCAGATTTTTCCCATCCCTAAGCTTAGGTGCATTTTATTTTCATGTATATATATTTTCTGGATTATAAAGAGCTGGTATTAAATTTGGACATAGTTGCCTGGTTTGAATGTGATATTCTTATCCCTATGATTGCTTAGCTGAGCAAATTGCACATTAAAAGCATAGTCTTTTGCTTTATTAAGAGCATGGTCATAAGGTCAATTGTCCTCCCATATTTGTGTATCTGTGAACACCATTCATTATACATATGCAGCTGTAAATAACCAGATTCATAAATTGTGCCTGCAGAACAGAAGGTAGCCTCTTAAGAGAGCATTCTTTTACTAGTCAGCCTGTCATAGGTATGTGTGTATAAATCTGACTTTCTTTAGCACAGTTTTTCTTTATATCAGTCATTCTCAACGTGAGGTCTCTGCACCAGCAGCAGCAGGATTACCTGAGAACTTGTTATAATTGCAAATATATATCCAGTCCTACTGAATCAGAAATTCTAAAAATGGGGCTCAGGAATCTGTGTTTAACAAGCCCTCAGGTGATTCCAGTGCTTGCTAAAGTTTGAGAGCTGCTGCTTTATAGACGATGCCAAATCCCCTGCAGCCAGTGTTGTGAGGATGAGTAATTAGTTAATGAACTCTGGTTTTACGGGCTAGAATTTTTGATGGCTGATGACAGAGAACTAGGGAAGTTAATGGAAATGATACTTAGTCTGTTTCTTAAGCTATATAAGATTTTAGGGCCATTTTCCCTCTTTGGAAGAGGGGGGTAGGAAAAGGCATGAAGTGGGGTACCAGTTCGCAGCCTCATTTACCTTTAAACACTCCTCCTGTGTCTTTTAAAGTAGTACCACCTTTTCCATGTTTCCCCTTCTTCCCAATCCATTCCATTTAGCCTTCACCAGTTCAGTTTTTCCTTATCTGTTCATGTCACTGGAAGGCAGAACAGCACAGTGTTTAAGACCCTAGCATTGGAGTCAAATAGACCTGGATTTGACTCCCCACAGCATTTACTAAATTAATGTCTCACTGAACCTCAGTTCCCTAAGAAAATGAGAACAATGTCTACCTTATATAGTTATTGTGAGGCTTAAAAATATGATAGCCAGTGCCTGGCGTATGGTAGCCTCTGTCTACATTGCTGTTGTTATCTTATATTATCTCAGCCTTTTCTACCACATTTCTCACAGACACTTTCTCCCCAGTAGCGACAGGAATAAATCATAGTGTATGTGCTTTTTGACATGTTTACAAGGCTAGAGTTTTTGTGTCAAGGAAAACTGTACTTTGATTCCAGCCTGCTGGGATCCCAGAAATTATGTGAAGAGGAGATCTTAAGCTTTCTCTCCTTGCAGCTGGGGAGAACTGATGTAGTTCTCTTTTTCCCAGCAGCTGGTGATTGTACAGCTGTTGGATGATGGATGGTAATAAGAAGGAACATGGAACGTTTCATTGTTTTACTAAAATATCGTTCATTGGATAACAAGAGGCCATAGAATGCCGTGGAGAATTGTTTAAATGCCTTGAGTTACACTAAGGTTAAAGTGGATTTTTCTTTTGTAACCAGAAACTCATTATAAAAGAGTGTCAACATTTTGACTAATGTGTTCTAAATCTAAAAGAAAACATTAAAACCTATGGAACCATAATGTGGGTTTTGAGGAAAATATTACTTAGCCTACCTAGCTGTGTAAGGCAAGTTTCAGAATCATTCATATAGTTTCATTACAAAAATTTTTCTCATCTGAATCTGAATACATTTATTCATGTATTTATATTTGCACACCTTATATGTCATGTTTTACAAATTCAGGACAGATTTAAGACCATAGTTTTCCTTTTAAAAATTCTTTACTGTACTGTGAATAAGCCAAATGGACAATAATAATTAGAAAGCTCTTGGCTCTTCAAGGTATTAAGGAAAAGAGCAGAGGGTTTAAAAACAATCAGTAAAGTTATTAAATGAGGATATTAAATCAGAATTTTAAAATATTTTCATAGAGCAAACATGCATGTATATTTGGAAATGAACATCTATAAATTAGTGTCAGGTCTTCTCAGCAGAGAAAAAATAATTATCATGGATTATAAATACTGCTGATAATAGTTACAACTTTTTAAATGCTTATAGTGTGCCAGGTCTTGTGCTGTCATGTTACAAGTGTTATTGAATTTAATCTTCACAACAACTGCATGAAGTATCATCATCACTTTCTTTCGTAGATGAGGAACTGAGGCCTGAGGCTTGGGAATGCTAACTGATTTCCCAAAAGTTAATAAAAAGTAGAGCTCAGGTTAAATTCACCACCCATTCTCTTTTTGTTGTTGTGTTGTTAAAAACTTAATCTGTACTTAATCTATACTTGATATTATGCCAAGAACAGAGTAAAAAAGAGGGGAGAAAGCACAGGAGGGCAAGTGTGGTAGGGGTGGGCTCAAGCGATTGATTATCATCATGGATCATGGAATCTAAACTGAGCAAAGGGAATTCCCTGGTGGTCCAGTGGTTAGCTTTCACTGCCGAGGGCATGGGTCTGTGTGGCCCAGCCAAAAAATAAATAAAAAATAAACTGAGCAAAGAGGGAAGTGAGGACACAAGAGAGCAAACACTAGTCCCACAACCAAGGTTTCCTTGTTTTATATTTTATAAAGCCCTTTCCCATGCATTATTTCACTTGATCCTTACTACAATCCTAGAAGATAAGCATTTTTGTTTCTATTCTGCAGATAAGGGGAACTGAGAGATTAATTTACCTGCTTGTAGTCACAGTGATAGAGAGCAATTTCTCACATTCAGAGTTCTTACTACCATACCCTACCTCCACCACCAATATGGTACCAAGAAAAAAACTCTCATTAAAAAGACTATTTTTATAGGAATAGGTAATCTATCCAAGTCATCTAATTTCTGTTGAACCAGAAATTATCATTGATTCTCTCTTCTCTTCTATTCATTACTGAAATGGCCCAAAGGGAAAAAAGAAAGAGTAAAAGCAATAAGTTTGGAAAATCTACAAAGAAAATAATTCAGAAGTGACTATCTTTTGGGGGGTATGAATCATCTTTGATCAGTATCTTTGGTTTTATTAGGAAGAGGGATTTCGGGATCTACCATTCTTTACTTCCATCTCTAGCCATAAATCATTTTCACTGCTAATGAAAGGCAGAAGCAATCCCAAGCAGTTGACTTGTCACATTAGACCAGGAGGAATGGGTAATCCTATCACCAAGGGGCGTGCAATGTTGTATTCCTAATATTAACAAAAGAGAAACTGTCAGCTTGATGCAGTTAGTGTGAGACTATTCTCAATTCATTTCAAGGTCTCAGAGTTCTTCTTTCAATATTCCTACGTTAGTATAGTATAACTTTGCCAGTCGTCCCTTGGCAGTGAATAACTACATAGAAGGTGTACAGAGTGTTCTTTATACTTCATTTACTACCTTGTGTTTCCTAGTAGCAGGGCAAGTCAGTAAAACATGTTCATGGCTGCAAATTGTTAGTGTTTTGACTATAAGATTGCAAATGAATCTAGCCTTATTTTCCCTCTAAACAGTAAGACACACTCTCTTTTAATGGCAAAAGTTGCCTGAGATTACTCTTTTTATTTGATGATTAGGAAACCAGAAGACTTTAAACCTAGAGGCGTTACAAAATAATTTTTGCACTCAGGAAAGGAATTCCCTGTGGGGTTCCTTTCAAGGGTTCCCCCAGAACATTTAAGTATTTGTTTATAGGCTTTTGACTACTTCACAGAGAGGTTGAAGGATAAAAATACCAGAAAGCTAAAATGTTAGTGTGAGAGCTGACATCTCTGAAAGTAAAATATAAGCCAATAGGAAAGTAAGGTTGATTCTCCAAATAGTATAATATTTGTACATTCAACTTTTCATGAACATGCTTTACAGAAAGTGAATCACGTGTATTTTTAGGTCAAAATTTGGGCACTGTAAGGATACAAAAATGAGTTTCTTTAACAGGTTTAAGCTGCTAGTTGTATAGATTGGGAAACAACAACTTAAATTTGACATTTTTCCTACTGTAAAATACTCCTCAGATATTCAAGGCATATCTCACTTTGCCGATTTTCTTATGAATATTTCCTTTTCAATCCAGTAGCATTTGGGGGTCCATCCTGTGGATAGCTGGGAGCCTAGAGTCAGATCTCTGGATCTGGAAAGCCTAGTCTCCCTGTTTAATTGCTAAGATAATGGAGTGAGTGGAGGGTGAAGCTACATGGAAAGAGAAAAGCTGAGGTTACAGATATCTGACTTCTGGTTCACAACCCCAGGTCTCATATCTCTGTGGTATTTCATTTGTGTCTTGCCAATTTTGTAAGAGCTGGAAATGTACTTCAATTTGTCTTAAAACAATTACATTCAGTAGAAGATAAGTTGTAATTTAAGTCCTGTTCCCTCTTATGAGGTGAATTTTAGTTAAAGGTTAAAATACACACACGCACACACATACAGACAAGTATATAGATATATATAATAATTATTCCACAAGATGGAGGAACCTCACAGCCATTTCAAATAGTGAGGAAGACAAGGTCTCTTAATCTTGGCATTCAAAACCTTAATGCTATAATTGGAGCTAGAGTCATCTTAGCAATGTAAATATTTAATGGAATAAAATAGTACATGTGTGGGGATACAGAAGTAGTATGGTATTTGTTAATTCTTAACAAGATTTTTTTAATCATATGGAATTCTGATACTTTTTTAACTCTCGAGCTCTTTAGATAGAAAAAGCAGAGAAAATTATGGTTTCAAAAACTACCGTATATTGTATATGGAAATGGAAAAATGATTACTTTTTCCTACTATTAAATATGTTATATATACAAACAATTATGAAATTTGTAAAAGTAAACACTGATCAAGTGTCTTTGTCCTTCAATTTTTGCATCTCTAAGGGCACCAGTACCAGGCATGTAATTTAGCTGGCTCAGTCAGCTCTCAGAATTCCTGAAGGGCAATGGTTTCATTGTTTCCCAGATAAGCCCCTAGTAGGCATTAAAATTAAAGGAAACATGGAATTGTAGTATTTCCATATGCTGAATAGAGGCTAAAGATCATAATTGTAGTATATTTATCTTCTAATTCTCATTTGTAATTTAATTCAATTCTCATATGTAATAAAAAGAGAATTACACTTAGGCACCTAACTTCACTAACATGCAAAGCAAAGAATGACAGTCTATTTTATCAAACAAGTAGGTTATTAGTGGCCGTGACACAAAGCCCCAATCATTCCTCAGACCTCCAAGAGTCCACTGTACTTATCACGATTAAAATATTTACTTCACTCTGTTATTTGCTTACATATCCAGCTTTCCCTATCTGCTAAACTATCTGATTTTTTAATGGCAGATACTGGGATAGTCACACTGTCTAGCATATAGTGGGTTCGAAAAATCCCCAGTCAATATATGAATGAATTAATCAATGGCATTGAAAAAATAAGAGATTCATTTCAGATAATAATGTTAAAAATATCAATAATAATGACTGTTCTTGATTGTGTCACACATCTACATATATTTTCTCTTTTAATCCTCAAATACATGGAGCCAGTACTATTATCCTTATTTTATAGGTAGGAAACTATGTCTTGTTATTAAGGAATTTACCCAAGATTATTGAGAGCAGGGATTGGAAACCCCATGTATCTAATTCCAAAATTTATTCTCTTTATGTCACATTTATCCACATAATGCTAAGAAAAGAACCCAATTTAAAAATGGGCAAAGGTTTAAATAGGTATTTTTCCAAAGAAGACATGCAAATGTCCAATAAGCCCATGAAAAGATGCTTGACATTCATAGGCATTAGGGAAATGCAAATCAAAACCACAATGAGATACTGCTTCACATCCACTAGAATGACTATAACCAAAAAGACAGATAATAACAAGTGTTAATGAGGATGTAGAGAAATTGGAACCCTCATACATTGCTGGCAGGAATGTAAAATGGTGCTGCTGCTGTATGGCAGGTCCTCAAAAAGTTTAACATAGAGTTATTATATGATCCAGCAATTCTACTCCTCAGTATCTGCCCAAGTGAACTGAAAACATATGTCTACACAAAACCTTTTACATGAATGTTCATAACAGCATTATTCATAGGAGCCAAAAAGTGGAAACAACCCAGTGTCCATCAACTGATGAATGAATAAACAAAATGTGGTATATCCATATAATGGAGTATTATCCAACCATAAAAAGGAATGCAGTACCGATACATGCTACAACGTAAATGAACCTTGAAAACAGTATGCTAAGTGAGAGAAGCCAGACACAAAAGGCCACATATTGTATTATTCCTTTTCTATGAAATGTCCAGAAAAAGCAAATCCATAAAGACAAAGTAGGTTAGTGGTTGCCAGGAGTTGGAGCTCAGGGAGGAATGGGGAGTGACTGCTTAATGGGCACAAGTTTTCTTTTTGGGGTGATGGAAATTCTCTGGAATTAGGTGATGGCAATGATTGCACAATTTTTTGGATATTCTAAAAACCACTGAATTGCATGCTTTACAATTGTTAAAATGATGAATTTTATGCTATGTGAATATAATCTCAATAAGAAAAAATCAAAAACTAAGAAACAAACCAACCAACCCATGGCTGGTTATAAAGGAACTTTACAAAATGAATATATTTCTTTTCAAGTCCCAGTCATTAAGCCGACTGTTTTAAAAAGCAGTAGCTTTGGATGGATGGGTATTGAAGAAAACCAATTCTTTCAGTATCTGTGGTTGTTGTTTCTGAACATATTCAAATGATCACAGATGTGGTAATGACTGCTTTCTGATAGAGTTGCCAAACAAGCATAAGTTTTGCTTTCTGATAGAGTTGCCAAACAAGCATAAGTTTTTAATATCAGTACTTCCACCTTAATCTTTCATATAAGCATACTCAATAATGAAGACTATATTTTACAAGATTCACCTGGAAACAAGCAATTTTCCAATATGAAAAGAAGCACCTGAATGAATTAATTCAACAACAAAAGACTATGGAAGAAACCATGCCCTAGCAACTGGCTTCCTGTACTATAATCAGGGGCTCATTTATCTTAAGTCAACTTTTGTAACACCCTCTGCATTGTATAGAATACTGAGTGACAGTTAAACAGAACTGTCAAGAAAAAAGGAAAACAGTGGGAAATGTGAACTAGAATGAATTTAAAAAAAAAAAAAAGAAGAAAAAGAAAGAAAAAACTTTGTATAAGAATGCAAAATAGTCCGTGACAAGGAATTTTCCTTTAAAATAACCAAAAGCTATGTGAATACATTGAGCAAGCGAATGTCAATGTGGTGAAACATACTTAATAATCCCCCACAGCATTTCTAATAGAATTTACCTGGTCCCCAACTAATTATAAAAACCCATCTAAATCCTCAAAGACATTGAACAAAACCCTACAAGACCTTCCTTCTTTCTCGCATCAAATGCTGCTTGACAGATAAGTTGCTTACAAAATGAGTTCTAGTTTTTCCCTTCACTTAGTTTCTTAGGTTCTTGTCTGATAGTTTTAACAGCGTAGGAGAAGTTATATATTGTTAATTCTACTTTTGCTATTTCTTTCTAAGATTATTCAAATTAAATAGATACTAAAAAATTGAAATTGATATGATCCCTTTTTCCCTCCAGAGATTTTATCATAAGAAGTTATTTTAGGTGTTTGTGGGAAGGAAAAAAAAAAATCTTCCTGATGACATCACTGTTCTAAGATGGAAGCCTCTAATATTTTAGAACTCTCTTGGGAGTTCTGTTCCCTGTTTTGCCACTGATTTGTGTTGTGACCTTGGAAAAGTTTAAATATAAAAAGACAAGTGCAAAGTGAACTTATGAAAACAAGACTTAACTGAGATCAAACGAAGAGCAGAGATGGAGTGGGTCACACGGCTATGTATGATAGCAACTGTCCCAGTGACTCAACACAGTAACACAGGCAGTAATCGGGCTTGAAAGAAATTTCAGATGCCTTAGCTGTATACTAAGATAGTTTCTTATATAGTATTTTAGGAAAGTCAAAATCTGCCTATAAAAAAGAACTGCAGCAAGACTCTAATGATATTTGTCAATCTTCTCTTGTTCTATATCTTGAAGAAATTGTAGCTGTTATAGAGGAGAAAAGGAGCTAATTTGATATTATGAGGCAATTCCTTAGATACACTGAAATAAATGTCTTAAAATCAGAGTACCTTACTTTATTGCCATTGTACACATGCAAATCTGAAACCAAATTATGCGTGTAACCTAACTATTCATTTGTAGGATTTATCCAAATAAATATACCTGTTGGACAGACATCATTTTTAAAAGCCCAGTAGTCAGAAATAATTTTTAAAACCCATTGGAAACAAAAAGCAAATAAGAAATAGTTTTATGTAAGGAGTAATGATAGAAAAAACATCACATAAATTGGTAATAGTATGATCTTATCTAAATGTAATCTCCATAAGCTTCCTGAGCATCACAATTTTTAGTTTAATGCTATTTTCACTTTTTTTTTTTTTTTTTTTGCGGTACACGGGCCTCTCACTGTTGTGGCCTCTCCCGTTTCGGAGCACAGGCTCTGGACGCACAGGCTCAGCGGCCATGGCTCACGGGCCCAGCCGCTCTGCGGCACGTGGAATCTTCCCAGACCAGGACTTGAACCCATGTCCCCTGCATTGGCAGGCGGATTCTTAACCACTGCACCACCAGGGAAGTCCCAAGGATACATTTTTAAAGAGTAAAGCCATGACTGTCACACAGATATAAAATAAACATGTGTCAACCATTTTACTTAACCCAGTAATTAATGAGGTACCAGTAAGACCTTATAACTGCTTCAAAGGAAAATTCAAAGAACCACACATACACTGGTAAGTGAAGAAATATACAAAGAGGTGCAAAATAGGTCAATATGAAGGGCAATGATCAATTGCATTGTCAGACACAACTGATTTGCATTTCTATGGACAAGAGTTATTTGAATTATTATTCATTTTCTACAACTTACAGAGTTGTAAAATGGTTCAGTGATATGATAATAAAATGCAGAGATGGGCAGAAGACCTAAGTAGACATTCTCCATAGAAGACATACAGGTGGCCAACAGGCATGTGAAAAGATGCTCAGCATCACTAATTATTAGAGAAATGCAAATCAAAACTACAATGAGTTATCACCTCACACCAGTCAGAATGGCCATCATTAAAAATTCTACAAATAATAAATGCTGGAGAGGGTGTGGAGAAAAGGGAACCCTCTTGCACTGTTGGTGGGAATGTAAATTGATACAGCCACTATGGAGAACAGTATGACGGCTCCTTAAAAAACTAAAAACAGAACTACCATACGACCCAGCAATCCCACTACTGGGCATATACCCTGAGAAAACCATAATTCAAAAAGAGTCATGTACCACAATGTTCATTGCAGCTCTATTTACAATAGCCAGGACATGGAAGCAACCTAAGTGTCCATCAACAGATGAATGGATAAAGAAGATGTGGCACATATACACAATGGAATATTACTCAGCCATAAAAAGAAAAGAAATTGAGTTATTTGTGGTGAGGTGGATGGACCTAGAGTCTGTCATACAGAGTGAAGTAAGTCAGAAAGAGAAAAACAAATACCGTATGCTAACACATATATATGAAATCTAAGAAAAAAAAAAAAAAGATCATGAAGAACCTAGGGGTAAGATGGGAATAAAGACACAGGCCTACTAGAGCATGGACTTGAGGATATGGGGAGGGGTAGGGGTAGGCTGTGACGAGGTGAGAGAGTGGCATGGACATATATACACTACCAAATGTAAAATAGATAGCTAGTGGGAAGCAGCCGCATAGCACAGGGAGATCAGCTCCGTGCTTTGTGACCGCCTAGAGGGGTGGGAGGGAGGGAGACACAGGAGGGAAGAGATATGGGAACATGTGTATATGTATAACTGATTCACTTTGGTATAAAGCAGAAACTAACACACCACTGTAAAGCAATTATACTCCAATAAAGATGTTAAAAAAAAAAAAAGGCAGAGATAACCCACAAAAGTATGCTAGCCAGAACACTTAGTCTTTTTTTTTTGGCGTGGGGTTGGGGCGGGGGGGGGGGGGCAGCATTTCAAAGTTTATCTGAATTTTACCAAACAAAAAGAACATTATTTGTTAATTAGGGAAATATGCAAAGAAAATTATTCTGATAATGTTGATAATGTGGTTTCCCAAAACTTGCTACATTTGAACCTTTTGAGCCCATTGTTATGAATAAAAGTAGTCCCTATACCTGGACTCACAAAGAGAGAGAGAGATTTTCTTTATTCTAGGAAATCATCACTCTGAAGGGTAAGAGAGAATCCTACCTAAAATTTACTGAAGAACCCAAAATTTAAACTAAAGTGCTCACTTTAAAACCATTGTTGAGCTAATAGTACATTTTAAAACAATGGGAATATTTTAAAACCTTCTTTCATGTGGCTTTTAAATAAGGTTACGTTATTAACCATATTTTTTAACTCAAAAGTGTTTTGAAATTTATTTGGAAAGCCCAAAATGCTTTTCTCTGTCCTGGAGCAGTTTCTGCCTTCCTTTCTGCAGGGAAGTTGGTTTGGAAAGTTTGTTTGGGCTTTGTTTTGTTTTTGGTTTTGACCAATCATCTAATTTCACAGAAAGCGCCATGATGAATGTTGAAAGATAAACCACAAAACTTGATTTTAGTTCTTAGTTCTAGCTGTAATACTACAAAACAGAGGTCTGCTGAAACACATCTTTACGAAATCTTAAAATTAATGTCCACAATTTGGAGTACACAGATTTAGTAGCATTTGGAAATTTTGTGTGTGTGGATTCACGCTTCTGAATACTACTTCAACTCCTGATTTCATATGATAAATAGCATGCACAATGGCACAGAAAAACTGCCATTTAGATATATAAATAAAAGCTTTGGGGCATACAAAGTTTTGTACCTGAAAAAATGGAAATAAGCCAGCAACCTGAATCTAAAAATTAACCTGAATCATTAGGCTATGCACAGTGTTCTCACTTACCATTCTTTATAAATTAAAACTGTTTAAAAGCCATCACACTACATAATATTACTATCTATCCCTACGAAATCATATCTAATAGGGAGAGCACATAACAAAAGGGAGGCTACTCACAAAGAGCAAATCTTTAATTAGAATTCATTTACATTCCTATTATCTCCATTTGCAAATTTATTCAGGGGAGTTTCTGATAAGTTAAAGAGTTGTTAATACTTGCAGTGGCCCAGAAATGCCCCTAGGAGGCATCAGAATTTTCAGTGTACAGACAGATTTTACACTGAACCAATGAAAATCTAAAAGTATTCTCTACCAGTACATGCCCTGAACTTATTCATGCCAGGTATGGGAAATGGGGGCCAATCTTCCTATATTCACCCATCTTGAAAACTGCTAGGTTCCTCCCAGAGGAATAGGAAAAATAATCCATTCAAGAACTTAATACCCTTGAAATGGCTGACTTTGAGTCCAAACCAGCCTTTGTCCCAAGGAGCTCTCCAAGGACAAACTGGTTTGAAACATACCAACATTATTTAAGTAACACACTGAAGAGATCTGGCCAAAGTAGATCCCTCAAAAATCCTACTCCCCAGGGTCTTCAAAATAGTATAGTTTAAGGGTTAAGATGGTGGCTCTGGAGTCAGACTGCTAGAATTCAAATAGCTCCACCACTTACTGGCTTTGTGACCTTGGGCAAATTACTTAAACTCTTTGGGCTTCAGTTTCCTCATTTATGAAATGGAAGTAATATACCTACCTTATTCTTGTGTAAATCCAATGAATATTTATACAATGCCTAGAACAGTGCCTGGTACATAGTAAATGCTAATCAATATTAACTACTACTGTTAATTGTTATTATTTATCATCATCATTATCATCTTCTTCTTCTTCATCTTTACCGTTCCCATTTCCCTCCCTGACTAATCCATGTTCCTCGGGCCTACAGTAGTTCTCCCAGATCAACTATAGACGACCAGTCTATGTAACATCATATTTACCAATATTCCTTGACCAGAAGCACTCTGGACAAAGCTGAATGTCCTTCAATCCTAGTCTGCCCGAAATCCTGCTCTGTGACAAACAAAAGTATCCTACTCCCACTTCAAATGAATAATTAGCACCCTGCTTTCTTGGGAAGTTTTTAAAATGGAACTAAACTCAATAACTAAGGTTCTCAATGCTCATTTGAATATACATTGGCTGAATAAAAAAAAAAAAATTAACACATATTGATTGAAAACCTATTATATGCCAGTTACTGGGGATTCAAAGAAATTTAAGCCACAGTTTCTTCCCTGCAAGAGTTTAGTGGAGAGAGGTATATAAACACGATTACCATACAGTGTACTTACATGCAGTTTTCCTATGAAATTTGTATTGGCTCCATGCATGTTTTTTGTTTTTGTTTTTTTTCCAGGTTTGTCAGCCAGAGCAAGGTTCTTGGCAAAATAGTGAAGTAGGCACAGTTTGTCTTTGGCTCCTTCCCTCTCCCCTTTAGACATTCCCTTTCCTTCCACCAGGAAACTTCTTCCTCCTTTAAGCAACTCTGAGTACAGTTTTAGGATTGAAAACAGATGGTTATAATCCCTGCTGATATGTTTGTTGCTAATAATTTAAGGATTTACGCCTTCTGAGCTTAAGTACATTTTTGTAGGGAGCTCTTGAACCTAAAGCACCATTCAGAAGCTACAGGAATGAGTCCCAATAGGAAGAATTTCAGGCAACAGGCTGACAGGGAAGCCTCTCGTGGCTGATTTTCATTCTTTACTCATAATTGTTTCTGCTCTATACCTCTATTTTTTTGCCCATGCTTTCTTACAAGACCCGTTTTCTCTAGTGTTAAAGTATAGACCAAGGAATAGACTGTAGAGCTTTTCAACTTCTTACATTCTTGCTATATATATTACTGGGCAAGCGTTTGGAATACTCGGGCTTCAGCCTATTTTATCCTATTCTGACAGTATGTTTCAAGCCCCCTTTTACCAAACTCAATTACTATGCTTTATATTCACCATAGAACTCCCACTTCTTCTGTTAAATTAAAACATGCAAACCTTTAATAGGGGTAGAGGAATATTTTATTTGTTAATGAAAAGACGTGTTTTCCTCACAATGCTTTCTATTCAAAGGTTTATGCTGTAGCATTGTTGTGCCTGTTTTTGCCCTGCTTAAGAGGAGCAGGTTCTAACAGGCTGGCCTTTATTAGAATTTATCTCTTTTCATGCATAAGAAGTTCATTCTTTTAGAAGTTAATCCTTTTCTCTAAAAGGGACATACTATCTCTTTAGAAATTAAATCAGTTTTTTGCCTTTACATTTTGTCTTAAGGTGCTACAAAGCATTGTTCCACTTTCTAAATCATTTGTCAGAGCTAAATGGAGGTCCGTGAATTGCCACAGCTGCCTTTAAGTGGGCATTTTTCTTAGGTTCATAGAATAGGCACTGTTTGTATCCTTTCTTCACAAACATTTTTTAAAGTTCCAATGATGGTATGAAAGAATATTCATTTCCCATTGGAATTCAAAGAATGAAAATAAAATCATGTATATGTAAACAATAATGGCACAAGAGCTCAAGGAAATTAGTCAATTGATGAAATTCAGGAATTTCTGAATATTTAGCTGTAAAATCTTTTTTTCCGCTAGCTTTCATTATAAAGTTTAGTAGGACATGAACAATAGTTGGTCCTTTCTTTCTTGGAAAGCAGTTGGGAAGTAAATTTTATCAGACATTCACAAAACAATTCAGTTAATTTGAGTCCTTCAAAGCTTTAACCAGATTGATTATTCGCTTTGGTAATTCCATTATGGTGAATGTCTGTGGTGAGCATCACTAGATGATGAAATATACCTTTATTTGGAAGGCAGGTGCTAGAATGACAGTCTACAATTACTTTAGTCACAAGCAATGGGGAAAATGCAGTTCAGAAGGAGGAAAACAGTAGAAGAAAAATCAGAAAGAATACAATTTAGTTTAGGTATAGTCATTATTGACAAATGCAAATCCATCTTCAGAGACTATTAACATTTATTTTTCATTTGTGCCACATCAGGTAGTACCTGCAAAAAAGAAGAGATATTCTCCTAGCTCTCCCTTGTTTGACTTTCACATCATTTGGAAACATGCTGCATTGGAGAGATGCCAATAGGACCCAGCCATATGACATTTAAGTCTTATCTCGTAGCTCAGAAAGGATTATGAGTAGTTGCCTACAACCAGGCAGTATTCACAATACAGAACAGCAGGGCTTAGAATCATAGAACCTTAAGACTAGAAGGACCTTACAAGTTGTCAAAGCCAATCTTCCATCTAATGTTTAAATATTCTACAACATCTTGATAAGTGATTGTCCAACCCATATGCTTGACATGGCAAACAACCAGATTCTCACAACCTCCTGCCATGGCCAATTTCCTCAACTCTATGTTTGCTGACTACTAGAAGCCCTACTGCCCCAAAGAGAACAATTAAAAAGCAGCTTTTCGGGCTTCCCTGGTGGCACAGTGGTTAAGAATCTGCCTGCCAATGCAGGGGACACGGGTTCGGGCCCTGGTCCAGGAAGATCCCACATACTGCGGAGCAACTAAGCCTGTGTGCCACAACTACTGAGCCTGCACTCTAGAACCCATGAGCCACAACTACTGAAGACCACGTGCCTAGAGCCCGTGTTACGCAACAAGAGAAGCCACCGCAATGAGAAGTCTTCACACCTCAACGAAGAGTAGCCCCTGCTCCCACAACTAGAGAAAGCTTGTGCGCAGCAACAAAGACCCAACAGAGACATAAATAAATAAATAAATAAATAAAAATAATAAAAAAGAAAGCAGCTTTTCTAAGCAAGATGTGTATCTTCCAATGACGGATTTGAAAGAATCATTTCCTCATTTTGCACCCACCTAGATTCTTACTTCTATAGCCTTACATATGAAGGAGTGGTATTTTCTCTTCCATGTCTATTTGCCTCTAATATATAATATTTGTCAAAGTGCACAGGTATTAATGAGCAAGCTGTTCCAGTAATTCCTTAAATTACTGGTTCAAAGTTTGTATGATTCCCTCCCTGTAAGATAAATATGCTAAAAATGACTTGCAAGTAGGTTAATATTAGTAACAAATAAATGCTATTAGACATGAGGCTGAAAACTTGGCCTCTGTGCACCGGTGCTGAATCAAATCTTGGAGACAGAGTTTTGGGTGAAGTAGAAAAGAATAGCTTTATTGCTTTGCCAGGCAAAGAGGGACACAGCGGGCTTGTGCCTCTCAAAAGTGTGTGTCCCAACCTGGGAGGATTTGGTGAGGAATTTTATAGCAATGGTTCAAAGGCGGAATTGTTGATAAGGGTCAGGGTGTGTGCAGGGCCTGCACTCCTTTAATCTGGCCTCAGGTAGTCTCTCTTGATAAGCTTCTCTGGAATGAAGAATGCTAACATCTTCCATTTGTTGGGAATTTTAGTTCTGTAAAGAGCTTAAAGATATTGTTATGTGTGTCCCTTGAAGCAGAAGCAGGACCCTGCCCCAAGGCTGCACTACTGTTTCTTGGCTGCTCCTCCCTTATCTTTGCACCGCCTCCATTCCTTGATTAGCAACTGTTTGGACCTGCCCTTTGGAACTCAGGGAAGGTCATGGAGGCTGAAGACTATTCCCTGCAAACAAAAAACAGGGGACACAGAAAGGCTTTCATGCCCAGGAGTCCCACAGGGTCTTGCTTGGTTTCAGACATAGGTAGGAAAACTTTTGACATCAAAAGAAAAAATATACTCTCAGCATAGCAAAGGAGTTTATGAAATTCATAGAATATCCAAAATGCCGAGGTATTATCTAAGAGGTATACCTCTTAGATAATTAGGAGTTGTAGATTTTTTTGTTGAAATAGATTTCTCATTTTCCAATTATAAAGCCAGACACCACTCTTCAACTAAGCCTTAAATACATAATCCCATTTTCCTGCTCTTTGTCTAGCTTATGTTTGTGTACCAAATAAGAGCTATGTTTAACTTGTTACTAAATTTTCCTTTTTCTGTTTTGTTTTTTTTTTTCAGTGAAGACCTAGTTTTACTTGCACATTTTTCACGAGCATCAAATAGTGGGTGATCTTTCAAGCTTGAACTGTAACAGTTGTATTGCTGAGGAAGGATTTCTTGTTTCAAATGGTCTAGGTAATGATTTACAGCTATTTTTGGTAATTCTCAAAATGACAGCTCCTTGAATATTTCTGTGTGCAGAAATATTTGCTGGGCTGGCATCTTTCAGACCCTGGGAGGTTCATCCCAATCCTTGGCATGCAGGAATGAGGGAATGCTCTGAAATCTTTACTCCAGAGGGAACTGACCTGTCCACATTATCTTGTGATACATGTGAATGTTTGATGAGGTTTCCCTAAATGTCTGTGGCCTCCTGAGGCCTGGAATTTGTGGGCCAGGACTAACCTATGAGTTGGGTGAAATTACATATAGGCCTTGGGCATTCCAAGACCACACCAGATAAACTGACTTATGATGATAGTTTAGTTCCTCTAAAGAAAAGTAGCAATAATTTGCAGCATCTATGTTTATATAGTATTCAATAAATGGTTGTTTTAAAAGTAGGAAGGATACAAAAAAGCAATAAAATAAAAATTAACAACCTTTTAAAATTCCAAACATTATCAGAAAATACATTTGACTGCCATTGGCTGTTGGAAGGTATAAGCTGGGGTAAAAATTTTGGAAAAGAAATAATAAAGGAGGGGGAAGAAACAACATAACAGACAAGATAGGAGATAAAAGGAAATCTTTTAAAAGAGAGGAAAATAAAGTATATTTGATATACCTTTCAATCACTTCCTACTCAAAAATCTTCAATGGATCTTCAGTATTACAGGATAAATTCATCATTCTTAAGCTCTATAATGTATTCCGTGGTCTAGATAGAACCTACTTATTCAACACATGTCCTCTGGTTTACTTACTGACTATTCAGAATATTCCTTTGGGGTTATCTTCTTGTCTTTGCTCCCTAAGGAAAATCCTATGTACTCTTCAAGACACAACCTCAGGGACCGCACTTAGAGTTTTATACAGATAGCAATTATTGACCTTGGTCTCTACTATATTTACTTTGGACTTCTTAACATTGTTTCAAATGCCCTCCTCAGATAGTATTCCATATAATCTCCTTAACAGCAATGATGAATTAAGGATGGTTTATTCTAGGAATTTGGACTCTTAATTCTATCAAATATTTGTATCCTGGGTGTTTTGTATGTAGTGGTTTGTTTTTTATTTTTTCACAGGTTATTATAGAATTTAGACAGTTACAAAACTGCTTTTTCTGCTAATCTTCATTATGCTACTCACTTGTGCCAGCTACATAAGTATGCCTTCGCTTCACTAAATTCTTCAACTTTGGAAGATTTTTCTTATTCATTTTTTCAAAAGACTCCATTTTGTTTGAAATCAGGATCTAGTACAAGTAAACAAAGGATCATCCATCTTTTTAGAGCCTTTAAAGAATCTTACCATTCAAATCTAGAATATGACACAAATGAACTTATCTACGAAACAGAAACAGACTCACAGACATAGAGAACAGACTTGTGATTAGCAAGGGGGAGGGGGTTGAAGAGGGAAGAAGTTGGAGTTTGGGGTTAGCAGATGCAAACTATTAGATATAGAATGGATAAACAAGGTCTTACTGTATAGCACAGTGAACTATATTCAATATCCTGTGATAAACCATAATGGAGGGCTTCCCTGGTGGCGCAGTGGTTGAGAGTCTGCCTGCTGATGCAGGGGACACGGGTTCGTGCCCCAGTCTGGGAAGATCCCACATGCCGCAGAGCGGCTGGGCCCGTGAGCCATGGCTGCTGAGCCTGTGCATCTGGAGCCTGTGCTCCACAACGGGAGAGGCCACAACAGTGAGAGGCCTGCGTACCGCAAAAAAAAAACCCATAATGGAAAATATGAAAAAGAATATATATATATACACACACACATGACTGAATCACTTTGCTGTACAGTAGAAATTAACACAACATTGTAAATCAACTATATTTCAATTAAAAAAGAATCTTACCATGCAGAAGTTATTTTATAGAATAACTATTTATTTGATAGAATAAATTTCTAAAAATTAATATTTGGGATCATCTGGAATACTTCCTAATAACTAAGTATTGCCCTGAATTCCAGTAGCAAAATGCATTTATTGACACATGATGTCATGACTGCACAAATGAACGTTTTTTAAAGCAGCTCAGAATGGGATTCCCAAATTTGGATCTATGAGGTATTGTTGTTGTTTTCTTGAGAAACAGTATAAGAGGTAAATCAGCATAAAGGTAATAAATTATATCAACCCATCAACAATTATTTAATGAATATCTACAAGAGAGTTGCTATGTTAGGCAATGTTTGGTACACAAAGCATTACAAAACATTTTTTCTGTCTAAGCAAAGTATGATGTAGCTGGAGAAAAAAAAAATTTACATAGAAAAAAATTACAGATAAACAAGACAATAAATAAATACCTAAGAAACAAAATGATGTTGGAATTCAAAGAATGCAGAAATCACCATAGATTAGCAGTTGTTGAGGACCATGAGAGAGACTGGGTTTTGAGATGGTTCTTGAAGTTGGGCAGTATTTCTGACAGGCAGAAGGGAAGAGACTTTCCAGGAAGAGGAAACAAAATTAACCAAGCTGCGGTGCTAGGAGGCTAGGGGAAATCTGTGAATGTGTGGGGACTTCCCTGGTGGTGCAGTGGTTAAGAATGCGCCTGCCAATGCAGGGGACACGGGTTCTATCCCTGGTCTGGGAGGATCCCACATGCCGCAGAGCAACTAAGCCCGTGCACCACAGCTACTGAGCCTGCGCTCTAGAGCCGGCGCGCCACAACTACTGAGCCCGCGAGCCACAACTACTGAACCCGTGAGCCACAACTACTGAAGCCCGCGCACCTAAAGCCTGTGTTCTGCAACAAGAGAAGCCACTACAATGAGAAGCCTGAGTACCGTAATGAAGAGTAGCCCCCACTCGCCGCAACTAGAGAAAGCCCGTGTGCAGCAATGAAGACCCAACGCAGCCAAATAAATAAATAAATAAAATTTTTAAAAAAGAAATTATTGGTGAGATAATACAAAAAATATTAAAATTCTCATAAAACTCTCAGATCCCAGATAATTCCACTAACGTATTCCTCCCTGTGAGAAATACTATTTTAAAAACCCTCAACTACTCTGAATTGTGGGATTAAAAGAAAATGCCCAGTCATTATGACAAAATGTGTTCAAAGCCTTAAAAATATACAAATGTTGACTGTTCAATTTTACCTCTAGAAAACACATTCCTAATAAAGATGTACACAGATTGTTAGCTACAAGGATATTCATTATAGAATTAAAATATAGTATGTAAAAATATTTTAAAGCCTAAATGACAAAAAATAGGTGATTGGTCAAATAAATTTTACATCATACAAGGGAGCCATTAAAATGTGTGTTGTACAAGAATATTTAATGACATGAAATGATGATCTCAATCCAAAAAAGAAGTTTTAAATATAATTGTGTTTTTTTAATATAATTGTGTTTTTTTAAATTTTATTAAATATAATTTTATTTTTAAAGTACCTCAAATATATGCTTCAAATGTTGATAATGATGTCACTTTGTGATGGGATTACAGATTTCTAAGTTTTCTATATTGAAGATGTATTACTTCTGTGTAAAGAATAAAATAATTTAAAGGTATTAAAAATTTAAGTAGGGCTTCCCTGGTGGTGCAGTGGTTAAGAATCCGCCTGCCAATGCAGGGGACACGGGTTTGAGCCCTGGACCGGGAATATCCCACGTGCCACGGAGCAACTAAGCCCATGCACCACAACTACTGAGCCTGCGCTCTAGAGCCTGCGAGCCACAACTACTGAGCCCGTGTGCCAAAACTACTGAAGCCCGTGCGCCTAGAGCCCGTGCTCCAAAACAAGAGGAGCCACCACAATGAGAAGCCCACACACCGCACCAAAGACCCAACGCAGCCAAAAATAAATAAATAATAAATAACCAAAAACAAAATACAAAAAAACAAAACAAAACAAAAATTGAAGTAAATGCCTAGCCAGTATCTCAGAATTGCTCACTAGGGTCACATATACAGCCAAGGATATGAATTAACAACAAGACAAACTAAAGAAAGGATCTTTCATCTTGATGACTAACTTCTTAGCAAAAATGAACGAATGTCATATGGCTAAAGCCAACCAATGAGATGAGGTTGTGGGAAGAGTGTTCTTCCCTAGCACTATTTGTGCTCATAGCACTTACTTATTTTTGTTTGCAGGTCCATGGAAAGTGTATGTGTAAGCACAACACAGCAGGCACCCACTGCCAACACTGTGCACCTTTATACAATGACCGCCCCTGGGAGGCAGCTGATGGCAAAACAGGGTCTCCAAAAGAGTGCAGAAGTAAGTACCAAACCACAGACTCAAAGCCTTCTTTGTAAAGTAAACATCTATGGACCCCTTGTTGTCTCTAGAAACACAATATAAAGTAGTAGCCCATATCAAACATAAACCATATCACTGCCCACTGTAACTTCAGCCATTTGGAAACAATTACTGCTTGCAAAATCACCGATATACTATTTTGCCAATAATGTATTGGCCATTTGCTGGGACGCTTTGTGGGACCTAAGCACCCTCCCTGAGACTTTGACATAATAAAACATGGCTAGATGCAAGAGCAACTGAGGATTAGAATGTGCAGTTACCATCATAGCTGAGATATTGAATTATAATCATGAAAATAGCTACCTTGAATTCAGTTCTCAAAACAACCCTAAAAAGTAGGTGGTGTTAATCCCATTTTAGAGATCAGGAAACTGAGGCTCAATAAGATTAAGTAACTTGCCAAAGTTAGTAAATGATAGAGTCAGGACTTGATCCCTGCTCTTCAGACTCCAAATTAAATGCTTTTTTTCTGTAATACCATAATGCCTTTCTTTTCACTTATGATACTTGTAGTGACAAATTAGATTTAAAACTAAGCCAGTTCGTCAAGAATGAGATTAACATTGCCATGGCTAACTTCGGGTTTGAGGTTGGAGATTAGATAGAAGGGTAAAAAATATGGGAACATGAATCATTTTTTTTCTTTGCAATTCAAAATGAAATATACCTGAAATAGACATACACAGAGAAATACACATGCCCGTAACAACGTTTACACTCACAGACTTCAGTTTTACTAGGATTTAAAGGCAAGTACAGTGGGTAAAATTGTGAGAAGTTTCTTCCCTTACACAATTTGGAATCATAACTGATTTATTTTAGTTTCTAGGAAATGTAAAGGGTTTCCTCTAAGCAAAACTCTTAAATTATCTTACAATATGCTTTTTAAAGACTATGAGTCTGGTCAAAATATCATAGCACATCAAGGAAACAATGAAAAACAATAGCACAAACATTTTCAAGTGCAGTTGACCTCCAGAAAAAAGTCTGGATCCTTATTCAAATCACTCATCAAGAGAATCTAAAGAATTTCTCCTAAATTCCTAGAGTGCCATTCTGGCCCTTGCCACCGAAACCAGCTGCATATCTAAATACATATAGAACACAGAGACTTGGCACTTGGCACTATTGACTGATAATCTTAGAAATGCCTTTGAGAAATTGTTATATGAGAAACTCTGCAAGCCTCTTCTATAAGAAAATTAAGGCTTCTATAGGAGACTACCTCGTACTCACCAGTACAGCAATAGCTGAGGAATAGTACTTCATGAAAGGTAAATCAATCTATCTGCCAAGTTACTAACCCCTGTCCACCAGAAGGTTTCTTCTAGGCTCGGAGGAAGGAGGGAGGGAAGGAGGGGAGAAAGAGAAGGAAGGAAGGAAGAAAGGAAAGCAGCTACTGAAGGCCAGAGGAAACAGGGTGAAAGAGTTCTTAATGTATAAATGTTTTTATACTGTTTTGAATCTTGTACTGTGAAAATGTATACTATTCAAAAAACTAAATTCTTTTTAATGGAAGTATAGTTGATTTACAATGTTGTGTTAATTTCTGCTGTACAGCAAAGTGATTCAGTTATACATACAGATAGATGTATGTACCTATATATACATTCTTTTAAAAATCTTTTCCATTACGGTTTATCACAGGATATTGAATATAGTTCCCTGTGCTGTACAGTAAGACCTTGTTGTTTATCCATTCTATATATAATTGTTTGCATCTGCTAACCCCGAACTGCCACTCCATCCCTTCCCCATCTCCCCTCCCCTTGGCAACCACAAGTCTGTTCTCTATGTCTCTGAGTGTGAAAAAACTAAATTTTTAAAAATTAGGAATCAGCTTACCCTACTTTTAACTGCCTGAATATTAGAGAACCTGTCATTTTATTTTTAATTCTTTGTTTTCCTCCCATGCTTCTTTTTCCCAGCTTGCAAGTGCAATGGACATGCTGATGCCTGTCACTTTGACATTAATGTGTGGGAGGCATCAGGGAATCGTAGTGGTGGCGTCTGCAATGACTGTCAGCACAACACAGAAGGTCAGCATTGCCAACGGTGTAAGCCAGGCTTCTACCGGGACCTCCGAAGACCTTTCTCTGCCCCCGATGCTTGCAAATGTAAGTGAATTAATGGTTACTGGAAAAAAAAAAAGGTCGATTTGTACAAAAGAGATGACTCTCCATCCTTCATTTGCTCACGCATGGGAGAGAGGTCATGAAATTCTCAGACAATCCACTCACACACATCAGTTAACTTCATTGATCAGGGGTAAGAATTTTCAATCTGTTAGGTGGAAACAGTATAATATTCAATTGTTTCCTATAGCGCCACATTTTGGAAAACAAGATGTCTAATAAAAGAGAAAAAAAGAATGATGAAGAGGGAGATATATTTAAGATCATCTTAAGACCAAACATATGAGTAGGATGCAGACAATAATGGACTCAAATAGATGAAAGAAAGAGTGGTTATCTGCACTTGGGTCATTCTAGTGTTCATCTCTGCAGTGAATTTGAACACCTGAAAAGTGACAGGTTTTGGTTTCATTGTGAACGCAATTTGGTTGACTCTGCTCTAACGTAGCAATGAATTTAGAACATAACAATAATTCCCTACTCTCCCCCCAAATACTAAACTGTTACAGAATGGTTCTGCTTTTTTGTTGGTATAACTCCAAGAAGAGGTTTATTTGAAAAAAGAGTAGAATCTTCAAAGATCTGCTCAATTAATGAGACATCACCTGAAACACGACTGTGAAAGATATATGCAGAGCTTAAGTAGAAGTCCAGTGCGGATGAATAAGTCATTTAACTACATGAGCATTTCCACGTCTCTCAGCTCAGAAATTATTAGATAACAGAAACCACTCAAGACTGTTAATGGAGATGAATGAGCATGCCCTTCCTTTCCCCGCCAAGGACTCCATGTTCTAGATCAAAAACAGTGACAGGAAAGGAGCAGTACAATGGGAAACCATCATTTAAAATCTTGGGTTCATTTTTAATTTAAAGGAAAAATTCTATTGCTCTTGAAAATACAGTTTTAACCTCAGGCAGGAGATACCTACATGAAATATGAGTGGTCTTCCTTGTTACAAGCTTTCTCTCTTAGACTGTGGAAGATAGAATGTGCAACAGTTCCCTTTCAACCTTGAGCCCCAAATTTGGATTTACGTCATAATATTTCTCCAAGAATTCTGTTTTACTCCTGCTCCTTGTTGTACTCAGACTTTCATTTTAATAGGTTTCAAACAGAACTAGAGTAGAAGCTTTCCCTGCCCCTTATGGCCGTGCCATCCTACGCCAGCTGTTGAAGCTCTTTGCACTTCGATTTCCTTCTCCCAACAGGGTTGTAATGAGAACTACATAAGCTAAAGTATGTGGAGTGTTTAGCGCGTTGCTTGTCATATAGTAAGCCCCCAAGAAATGAAAACTAGTATTATAATAACTGTTGTCCTATAAGATAGACAGTGGGAAATAATACTATAGAGTTTCCACTCTTGATTGACTAAATATACCTTATGTCAAAGATAATTACTTCTTTAAAATCCACAGTACCTTAGGGACTAAAATGTAGTTTCCTTAACTCCATGTGCTGATTGAAGGGTCTGCTTATGAAATTGTTTCAATCTAGAATATATTCAGCCCTAACACCATTTGTACAGGATATATTTAAATAGATATGCGTATGTGTGTATTCCACATCCTCAGACCACTAGTAGAAATGTCTAAAAATAAGAATGTATGGACTAACAAGCAGATGAAACAAGAAAGGAAATTAATTTGTCATTGAGTAACTTAGATACTTGTAACTGTCTTGTATAGCAACAGGCAACATTTTCAAAAAGATACTGTTATATAGCACTAACTTGAAACAGTATGTTGTACAATGTACCTAACGTATTCCTTCCTTCCTTCATTCATTCAATGGATATACATTGAGTGCCTACTATGTGCCAAGGGCTTAGGATGTGTTCAGGAACAAAACAAAGACCCCTGCACTCAAGGAGCTTATATTCTAGCAGAGAAGACACACAATAAATATAAGTAATAAGTGAAATATATAGTATGTTAGAAGGTGATAAGTGCTTTTATCACCAAAACAAGTTAAGAAGGATCCAAGGTGCCAGAGATTTGGAATGAGGAGTGACAAGATGCAGTATTTTTTTTTATTTTCCCCCAGTTTTATTGAGAAATAATTGGCATATAGCATTGTATAAGTTTAAGGTGTACAACATAATCATTTAGTATATGTATAATGGTGAAATGATCACCACAGTAAGTTTGATTAACATCCATCACCTCACATAGTTACAGTTTTTTTCCTTGTGATGAGAACTTTTATGATGTACTCTCTTAGCAATTTTCACATATACAGTACGGTATTAACTATAGTTATCATGTTGTACATTACAACCCCAAAACTTATTTATCTTGTAACTGGAAGTTTGTGGGGGTTTCTGTTTTTTTTAACTTAGTTGAAGTTAACAAGCAAACCAGTGATTCTCAAAGTGTGGTTGCAGGGCCATCAGCAACAGCATCACGTGGGAAATGTGTTAGAAATACAAATTCTCAGACTCCAGCCCAGACCAACTGAATCAAAAATTCTTCAGGTGGAGCCCAGAAATCTGAGTTTTCCAAGCCCTCCAGGTGTTTCTGATGCAAGCTAAAGTTTGAGAAACACTGGTCTAGTTGAAGGTCCCCCAATTTTACTTACATTGGTTAAAACAAACCCAGTTTCTAATATCTAACTAACATTCAAGTATCTCCTATGTTCTGGTATAGCAAATGGCTGGTCACTTTCATTAGAGTAACAAGTAGAAGATCTACAAGAATAGTGAAAGAAAACTTTGAAACATTGTTTAGGGCTAGATTTTAGAGAGTCTTGTATGCTATCCTAAAAATTTTAGTATTTATTCCCTAGGGTACTGGGGGCCATTGTAGTGATTTAATTAGGAAAGTTTCATATATTTCCAATATATTTTACTGACATAATGTTCAGATGAATTTGAAAGCATTGCATATTATGCACTGCATTTTACTTTACTAATCAAACTTTAAATTCTGCAGCTTTACAAAATTGTAAGATGAGTAAATGTACAAAATATTAAAACAGTGACTTTTTAAAAAAATGTCTGTGTCTTACCAATAAAAAGAGAAATAGAAAGGTTTATTGGCAGACTTGGAGCCAAGATAAATACCTTGTGTTTTGTTTTGTTTTGTTACTGTTCTATGTTCAAGCTACTGCTCATATTCTTACAAAACGTAAAAAGGTTGCCAGCTCTAACTATGTAAATCCTAGAGGGCTCATGCCTTCAGAGTTTTATAAAAAGAGCATGAAAGAGGAGATTATTTTAAAAGTTACCCCACTACTTATATAGCTCTTCTAGGGACTTGTGCCGAAAAGGCTTTATAGGTTTTTGGTCCCCAAACTACAGTTCTATAAAAACATAAGCAAAATTTGAGAAGGTAGCTAAAACTAACAAAACACATAACTTTTTATTATTTTTTAGCCTGTGAAAATGTCAGTAGAGACAATATTTTCCATATTATAGTGTTTGATTTCCAAGGTCAACAGACTTGAGCAAAATTAGGACATTTAAAATACTTATTCTTTCATTCTACAAATTCTTATTGAACACTACTGTGTGCTAATTCTTGGGAATTATAACAGTGAGCAAGAGACACAGTCTTTTTAAAGAGCTTATGAGTGTGTGTGTATGTGCATATAAATGTGTATATATATATATACACATATGTGTGTGTATGTATGTGTGTGTGTGTATAGACAACTAGTGGTATATATGTGTGTGTGTTAGATCACACAAGTATGACCAGTGTTGTTTAGAGAGTGTACAGGGCAGCTCATAGGAGGGGCAATGAACAAGAGTTAATTTTTTGATTAAGGAGACCTGAAGTTTAATAGGAATCAACATAACATGGGTAGGAATATTCCCAGCAGAGAGAACAACCAGTGCTAAAAAGGAGCAGAAGGAAGAAAGACTATAGCATGTTCAAAGAACTGAAAAAATTTCAGAATGGTTATAGAGGCAAAAAAAGAGGGGGAAGACAATAAAGGAGTATGAGGATGAGAGAAATAGAGAAGATGGGTGGTTGGCTAGAGGTGCCCTCATCTTGGACGCCTCAGTCAGTGAGATGGTGTGGATTGAACTATCCACAAGTAGATGATAATCAGTCAATAGGTACCTTTAGTATAATTACCTGGACCCTGCCAATTGATATTTATAGGCAATATCCAAGTGTCAGAAGACCAAAGGTATCAAAGCTATTTTAATGAAAACTGCATGAAGAGCACATTAATATATTTAAAAGAAAGAAGGAAAGAAAGAAAGAAAGAAAGAAAGAAAGAAAGAAAGAAAGAAAGAAAGAAAGAAAGAAAGAAAGAAAGAAAGAAGGGAAGGGAGGGAAGGAGGAAGGAAGGGAAGGAAGGAAGAAAACATTATAAGACAATTGTAACATACTTGTCTGGATTAGTTTCTCAACCCCTTAAATTATCATAGAATTCCCCTGCATCTGGGGTACTGAAAGACTTCAAGCTAGAAACTACTACCAATAATTCATATTGCTAATCACTCCTAATTAAAAATATTTACACAATACTTGAACCAGGTAGGGGGATTATGAAAATAACTGGCACCAATTTAGTCCTTTTAGCATAATTTGTAGGTGGTGGATGGATTAGTAGGGAAGATCTGTATTTCCTTTTTTCGTTTTCTAGACATACCCTTGATCCTGGGTAGGCTGCCTGAGGAAGGCGTATCTCCATTCACTTTATGACTATTCCAGCATATGTTTGGGGCAGAGATGCCTGTGTCCACTTCCCTAGCATGGGTTTTCTTACTGGCATCTTCTTCCAGAACAGTATTCTGGTTCTTCCCTTCCCTTTTCTGAGCCAGGGGTAAATTCCACCACTTATTGGCACATTCAATTTTTTTCTCTTTCAAGTATTTTCCATACTATACTGTTTGATTGGCAATGTTTGGCAACATTTTCATTTTTATTTAGTAATATTTTCTTATCATTAACTCCCTCCTTAGCAGATGTGTCTCTATATCACCTTTAGAGTTACCAAGGCTGATAATAAAGTTTATGACAAATAGGTTAAGGTACTTAACAGTTATTAAGTACCTACGGTACACCACATTTCACGCTAAGTGCTGATAGAAATATGGCTAGAGCTACAACTTTTCTGCCTATTGGGTCCCACTTTACTTTTATGAGGAAGGTAGTATCAAGAAAACAAGTGGGTATCTCTAAAAATTTAAACTATCTCAGTGTGTGGCTCCATCAACAGCATGTACAATGTTATTCAAAGTAACAATTTTATTATATTTACTCTACTGTGCTTACCAAGGCAGAAAAGTAACCTGATACTCAGTGCGTGGTCCAAAGACCAGCTGCACTGGCATCATGCAGTTGCTGATTAGAAGTTGCAGAACCTCTGATCCCAGCGCAGACCTACTGAATCAAACATGCGCTTTACCAAAATTCTCAGGTGGTTGTGTTATATTAAAGTTTGAGAATGCTGCAGAGTACTTTTCATCAAGGGTTAAATGCAGTTAGCATTTACTCTACAGTTAATTTTTAAAAATTAGTTAGCCAGACAGAATATCCCACTATTCCCTTACCATCCAAATTAACCAGAGTTTGCATCTCTGTTTGTATGCACATAGACTTAGATTTTTTTTATGAATTACATAGAGTTTTATTGAGGAAAAAAATGGAAATCTGGATAAATGTGTTTCTATGATATAGCATTTTCCAAAGTTTGATTCATGGAACACTAACTCCGAAAGGTGTTAATAGGAACTAGATTCGGGGAAATTTTTCTACAGCCTTCAAATTCAGGAAGTGGTGAATTAGTCAAAGGTTTCTTTTCTTCAGGATTTCTCAGAGCTTTTAATATGCTAGTGTTCATGATAAACCTCCTATAGAGCTCTGAAGTCTGTCTCCCAAATCTAATCAGAGAATGCTTTTCTTACAGAGCATCTTTTAGGACCAGCATTCTACAGAATGCACGGGAAATACTGCTATTGTCTTGTGGCCATATCTATATGAAGAGTCACTTACAAAGACATATCCTAGAAGATTCCTTCTGTATGTTTGTTCCTCATTTCCAAGTGCTAGAGCCTACAACTGTATATCAAGGAAATAATAAAATTTATATTTCTATTAGTGAAATAATTACAAACATAATATTAAATAGGCCTGGACAATTACCGTCTATTGGATTATCAGTGACGATGTATCAAAACCCGGCTCACCCTTATTTCCTAGTTTATGTCTTCTCAGGAGTTGGAACTATTGAAAACCTGAAACAGCAGGTCAAAGTTTACTATTGGAATATCAGTGACGATGCATCAAAACGCTTCTCACCCTTATTTCCTAGTTTATGTCTTCTCAGGAGTTGGAACTATTGAAAACCTGAAACAGCAGGTCAAAGTTTATAAATCATAGCTCAATTTAGCCAAAGAAGCACTTATTGGAAAAACATCTCCTCTATGGCAGGCACTGCAGTAAGCACTAGCTCTGAAAAAGATGAAAAGGTCTTCCCTAAAGGATCTTACATTCTAGATGGGGAGAAATTTATAGTAACGGATCATTTCAATACACTGTGGTGATGGTAATGATATAATAGTAATAGCTGACATTTATTGAGTGCCTACTCTTTTCTGTTCACTGTTCAAAGGGCTGTATATTTAGTAACTCACTTAACTTTCACAGAAGCACAAAAGTATTAATGGCCCCCCATCATATGAGGAAAATGCAATGAAAGTGATATATGAAGTGCCTCAAGGAGAGTTTGGGGGTGGTGTGAGGGCAATTAAGGGGAGGCTTCCTTAAAAAGATGCCTTCCATACTTCCTTGGTGGCTGTTTTTATTTTTTCCTTTTAAACTGCTGAAATACAAAGTTTGTCCTACTTTCTAATCGATGATTGCCTTTGTTGCCTTTAACGAGATAATCTAGAAAAGGGAATGAATTGATGTTTATTCTTCCTCACAGAATCTATATACTATACATTGAATAGAATACTCAGGACTTACTGGCCCCATGGCTGTTCTAGGCTATTTTTTTCCTCCTGACAAACATCATGCTAAATACTATGGTCCTTATGTGTACACTTGTAGTTAATGGCCATAAGTTCACCAAAGCTGAATAAACAGGGCCCTGAACCAAATCTACTAGCCAATAGATTTATTCCTGTGAGAAATTAAATCATCTTTGTTCTCAATTCCTCTTTATTTTAACCTTAACTAGAGTCAACTGTGGGACCCAAACAATCAACTACACATTTTCATAGTCAAGAAATTACTTCTGAGGATTTTAGAGATGTTGTTTGTTCTTTTTTAAGACTAGTGGAGATCATTGAAACTGAATTTATTTCTACAACTCAAAAAAAAATTTTTTTTTAAAGACAGTGCATTTAACGTCTATAAAACAGGAGATTTTATAGATTTTATAGAGATTCTCTCTCTATAAATCTCTCCAGCTGAATCTAGGGCTGAGAGCAGAATGGAGGCGCAGACTGGTTGTTAAGATACATGAGAAATATAACTATCACTGTACTGAGACACTTGGAGGAATACTGTCTCTTTGTTCTAAAAGAGAAGTCTCTTCTACACAGATGTAGAGACAAAAGTAGGGACACCAAGGGGGGAGAGTGTGTGTGTCTGTGTGTGTGTGTGTGTGATGAACTGGGAGATTGGGATCGACATATATACACTAATGTGTATAAAATGGAAAACTAATAAGAACCTACTGTGTAAAAAAATAAATAAAGAGAAGCTTCTTCTAGAGTAGCTTACGTGAAACCTTTAAAGTCACTTATGTGCCTTTAGTAGCCTATAACCTAAGTAGATTTTCCTATGGCAAGCATATTAAAAATAGAATAATCCTACTGGAGAGTGGCATGCTGGCTTTCTAGGGGGGAGAAAGCCCTGATTTGTAGCACTGGTCAATTTCTATGGTTTAAATATTCCCACCATGGGGATTTCCCTGGTGGTCCACGGTTAAGACTCCACACTCCCAATGCAGGGGACCCAGGTTCGATCCCTGGTCAGGGAACTAGGTCCTACACGCATATCACAACTAAGAGTTCGCATGCTGCAACTAAAGATCCCGCGTGCCACAACTAAAAGATCCTGCATGCCGCAATAAAGACCCCACACGTGGCAATGAAGATCCCATGTGCCGCAACTAAGACCCGGCGCAGCCAAATAAATAAATAATAAATAAATATTATAAATAAATATTCCCACCATGGCCTATTTCAAGCTACCATATATATATTTTTTAATATCAGGAACTCAGACTCTAAACCAAAAGTGGGATGGTCTCTCTCCTTTGAACAAAGTCTGGCTTCCACTTTCACAGCCCCCTTATCTGATCTCAAGCACTGTTGCTAACTAGTAACTGGTTCCCAAACCTGTATGTGGACCAGAATCGCTTGGGAAAAGTTGCTGAAATATGAAATTTCAGAGCCCTGCCCTAGATCTGCTGAATCAGAATCTCCAACAGGGATGGAGACAGAAATTTGTATTTTATTTTAAAAAGCATCATTGGTGATTCTGACTCAGCCTTTTGGTCTCCAGGCTAGCATGTGAGAACCACTACACATACTATTCCTGTTTCTAGTGTGAACTCTGTTCACTTTCATCCTTGGATCAAAGATTTTGAGCTAATTATCATCTATAACTTAATCCACTCCCTGAATTAGCCATATCTCTGGTGGAAAATCCTAAAGGATTACTAAAACTCTGGCTAGACACGTTTTTCCTGACTCAATGATAGATATAAATGCTGGTAAGCATTCATTCAATTATCTTCTCCCACATAAGACTGTCTAACTCAGAACCTCTGCCTTTCTCCAAGAAAATTTCTGGAAGAATTCTAGGATGTCTGTTTTTCATGTAACAGTTTCAAAATAAATACCAAGCAATTCCATTCACAGGACTCCCTTACTCATAGTGTACAGGTTTATTTACCATAAATACCTCATACTTTAAAGTGAATTATTATAATGAGATTGGAATTTATAATAAAATTAGCTTATCACTACATTGACAATTTACTTTTACTTCCATGTTTACATATTCCAGAACATAGCATTAAACTAGTATAAGTATGTTATGTTGGTATTGAAATAAATATTGAAGCCAGTACTTCATGAAGTCCCATCCTCCCCTGCTTCCCTATTCTTTTAACACCAAAGGATATGTTAAATGTTCAACGGGTGGGAAATTGATTGGGTATGGAATATTGACAGCTAGTCCATGACATTTTTCTATAGAAAATTTCCCTTCCTTTAGTGGGACACGTGGATTGAAACAGATGTTTTATAGAACAGAAGAAATGCTTTATAGAACAGAATTAGTTCTCTTTTTGGGAAATAGCCAGTTAGTTACTTTACAACAAATGAATTGACTTTTATGTCAAGACATATTTTTGACTATTGCATAGTCTCTTTCTACATCTAAAGAAAAATGAGCAAATGGAAAAGAAAGTATCATTCATTCTCTGTCAGAGTAAACAACCTCTTGAAGAACTGACATGCCCTTCCTTCTTCCCTGGTGGGACAAAATAAATGTATTCAACTGCCTTTTAGCAGAGAGTGAATAAAAATAAACTTAGTCCCTCTGCCCTAAAACCTAAACCAAATGTTTACCAAGATACTGTCTACTTGGTTACCATTACCCTAAGTAGCAAGCTATCTCTGTAAAGAATGAGTTCTATCATCCATTCAAATCTCTCTTGTGTTCCTTCTTGCTTTTTATTTCTTCTTTCTTCTTTCTGGCTTAGATGAAAACTGTTCAACTGATGGAAATACAAGTGCCTTGAGTGGGTGACTATCTTGCTGCAGACCATCTTTCCATCCTTCACAGTCTACTCAGATATCACCTTCTCAACATGGTCCCAAGAAGAATCACTGTCTCTCTCTGCTTGTACCTCTATTTAACAATTATTTCATTCTATCTTTAGCATGGTTATTCTTTACCTTCAAATTGTCTTTGAAGTATAATTGTTAAATTAATCAAATCCAGAATACCTTATCACAATATCACCTTCCATTTTTCATTTTTGTGCCTGTATTCCAGTCCATCTCATAAAAGAATTGTTCCCCAAGGGTCATTGACATTTCTTCCAGTAGTAGCTCAGTGGGCTTTTTCTTTCAAATTGTAGTTTTAGCAAATCCACATGAAGTCATCTTATGTCATATAAACAACATAGACATCTTTGTTTTATTTTGGAAGCAACTGTGAATGATTCCAGCATAGAACCAATATGAAGTAACTGTTTTCGAAAAGCAAACTTTAAATAGAACAGTGACTTGGCAATAAGAGTTGGGAAACTTTAATCTCAGTTTTAAAAAAATCTAGGAGGTAAAACCAGAAGGTTAAGAAGTGAAAGAGCTAGGTAAAATACATATATCATTATGTAATAATCATACTAGGACTATCCTTTAAAAAGATTAAATAACATTAAAATTCACCACAAAAAGGAGACACTTTATGAATTGATGAATAATAAATGTCAGTCAGGTTTTGGAAGAGAAGTGGGAGAGGTCATGGAATTCTCTAAAATGTCTCCAGAACAGTTCACTGAATAAATAAATAATATGCTATTCTGCATTTGATGAGAAGAAGCATTAAATAATCAAGCAAATAATTATAAAATATCTAAACTCTCAGAAAGCCTAGACAAAACTAGATGGGGTATAAAGAAGAGAACTAGCATTTGTTGAGTGGCTATTATAGGTCAGACACTGTGCTGGGCAATTTACATAAGTTTTCTCATTTAGCAATCTTTACGAGTTAGGTGGTATCTTTTGTATTTTATAAATGAGGACACCAAGGCTTAAATTGACTACATAATTTGTCCAAGTTCACACAGCTGGTCAGAGGCAGAGATATGAACCCAGATTTGTCTGACCCTAAAGACTTTGATCCAAAGACCTATAAAGATCCAAAGAACTTGATTCCATACTGTGACCTAACTGATGAAAACAAAATGAGTAAACAAAGGCAGAAATAATCGGAAATTTTATATATATATATATATATATATATATATATATATATATACACACACACTTGCATTCTTGAATCTTAAGAGCTGTAGTTATCTTAAGGAATCTTAGTATAAGAAAGGTGGAGGTAAATGGAGAGTGCTTCAAATAGACCAACAAAACAATCAGGAAAAGAGAGATACTAATGAATAAATATGAAAGAAGATAAATATTCTCAGATCAACTAGTAAACTGCTCAGGGAGAATACAACAACTTTTTACATATACTTGAAAGGTATAAGGGGACATAGGGAGGGGCAAAGAATAATTTAACTTACCTAGAACAAAGAGTCATAATTAGATATAATTGGATGAAAGTGAGGAAAGGAATTTCAGATTGATTAATGTGAAAAAAAAATGTTTTGCTGCCAGTGAGAGGTATTTATGGGTGGGGAATGTCTCCCACAGAGTTAGAATAAAGAACTTTTCTTACAAATAATAAATAATAATACTTGACTGAGTGTAGCATTAAATGTAGGAAGCAGTCTTGCACTCATGCAGGGAACAGTCTTGCACTGGGAAGATTCAGAATATTCTGTTCTGTTTGACCATCTCAGTTCTTTATGAATTTGCTGTGTTTGTTCTGTTTCTAATATCTTAGTGTTGCAATGCTATGATGCTAAGATACTAAAAACCTGTAAAAGAAATAGTATGAGCCTTTTAGAAGGTTCATCAAAACATAAAATCATTTCCTGGTTGTTGCTCATTGAGAGGCACATTCATTCAACAGAGATTAGTTCTGAAAATGGGTCAGTCATGGTCCTAGGTTTTGGGGATACAGAGATGAAAAGACATGGCCCCTACCTTCTAGGCCTTCACAATGTACTATGGAGACAGCAATGAGGCGAAAAATCATAACAAAATTACATTGGAGGCCAGAAGACCATCAGTCATTAAGAAATATCTATTAACTGGCTATAATTAATCCATCTTTTAAAAACTCAACAAGGATTTACTCAGTGCCTATCATGTGGCAGCCCTATCCTATTCACGGTATATACAACAAAACAGTCCCTAACCCCATGGGAACAAGCTATAAATAAATTTACCCAAGTAAATATGAAAATTAAAAACTGCATTTAGTATTAAGAAGAAAAGGGTACCATGACAGAATCTAGCAGAGGCTAACCCATCAGTTCCATGGTGATAAATGGAGTCAATAGGGATTCTTTCTCCAAAGGAAAAAGGAGTTAGAGATGACCCCAGTTTCTCACTAGATGCCTAGCTAGGAACTAGGCACCTGAGTGGTACCTGAGTGGCCTGGGAATATAGAAGACTGTCTTCAACAAAAAAGATAATGGCGTATGATCAAACCAAATTCTCCAAAGCAAAATACATTGTCCAAAATTATACTAAAAGTTTTCCCATAGTAAAATTTGTCTGTACACTCAAAAGTACTTTCTTCAATTTTAACTAAAGTAGCAACCCAGGAATATAAAATGGCTATTTAGCTTGCTAAGATCTCTTAGATATACTCAGAAATAAATAGGAACTGGCTCAGTTACAACTAGTAAACAGGAAAGGAATGATACAGAAATCAAACTGAGGGTCTGAGCAGTGGTCACATAGTAAAGCATTAAAAATAAAGGGCATTGGGACTTCCCTGGCTGTCCAGTGCTTAAGACTGTGTGCTTCCACTGCAGAGGGTATGGTTTCATCCCTGGTAGGGGAACTAAGATTCTGCATGCTGCATGGTGTGGCCAAAAATAAGTAAATAAATAAAATAAAAATTGAGTGGGAATATATTCAAACAATTGAATTAAAAAAAAATTTTTAAAGGGCATGACTTTTGTATTTATTTGCATTGCCCATTTAAAAGCTTATAGAAGACAGATAGGAAATACACTTAAATACCTTATATTTATTTTTAAAAAGCATTTAATAGAGGCAAGAATGAATAGATCTCATGCATAAATGGATCTCTTTCTTTTGTGTGGGATGTACAGTTCAGGAGACATTGCATTTCAGTAACTGATAGGCAAATCCTAATTTAGGTTATTTTCTTATTAAATTTATTCTAGTGTAATTTTTTTTTAAATTAACATATATCTTGAATATTGTGGAACTAGCTATCTTTGAATACAATGTATATAACATTTAAAGGATGAATAGAAAGATGCTTCTTAGGAGAGTAAAGGGGTAAACCATATTGTCTTTGAGTAAAGTTCATTTAGTTTTTTCTTTATTATTTGTAGCTATCCATCCACTAGCAAAAAAACCCCAAAAAACAGTTGATAGTAGAAGGAGAAAATAATGCCAAAAAAATGTAGAAGACTTCATTTTATCTAACATTTAACTTCACACTTAATATAGTAATGACAGTTCATACTGTCTCCTTCTGTTTGGAGCTACATCTCAAAGTCATCTTCTGTTCCTTCTAAGAACCTCGGCAGGAAGCTGGACAGCTTTCAAAATGGCTTTGATATTAAAAATTCTCCATCAGAAATTCTGTAGGGCCTTGGCCTTTGCAGGAGAAAACAATGTTGGGAGGCTGGGAGGCGCAGCTGAAGGAGTGGCCACTGAGCAGTGGTGAAAGGGCTTGACGAGCAGTTTCTTTCCCAGCTGAGGGCCTTGAACTTTGAGTTCTGTTTTTAGAAAAGCTAAATCAGGAGCAAATACTTTCAGGGTATTTTGCTCCAAGTGTAGCTTTTACTAATACAATGGCAAAAGCTAGAGACATCAGGTAATACTAAGGAGTTCGGGCAATTTAAAAAAGGTGAGACGCTAAACTCAGCAGGCTGTTTCTGCTGCACACTTGGCACTATGGCTCACTCTCTGAGTGAAAGATATGAAGACTCATAGAGCTCAAGTGAAGGTGGGAATAAAGATGAAAAGGCAGCAGTGGTCTCCTGCGACTCTACCACCAAATGCTTTAGCAACCCCATCAAAATAAAGGAAGCCGTAACTCTTCCATTATGTTCCTGGCCATTTTGTACCCATGTTTACATGCTTATTACGTTCATGTAGATTGACAGCTGTGACTTTTGTCCTACATTCCATGGCAGGGTATCTCCCTATAAGCAGCAGGATCATAGATAATACCCTACTTTTTCTCAACATACTGTGATCCAAAAAATGAGACTAGTAGCTGATTAATTTTTCTTTTAAGCAAAGAAAGGAACATGTAACAAGAGAGTAACCTAATTCTATAGGATTTAGATTAGTCAAGAAAGCTGTTTGCCACCAGTTCCTCACAGGTGCAAAGCAAGGAATTTCAGCCTATTTTGAAAGCCAGTTAGATCACTAATTTCCTTAAAAAACAACCCATATCTATAATGAGGCAGTTATTATTCTTTCCTCTGTGTTTCCATGCACCCTGGTCTACCTCTGTTTTAACATTTACTGCCCTGTAATTATTTATTTGCATATCTCTCTTCCCTCTCTGAAGAGATATGACTGTATTTGTCTTTGTATCTTCAGCCCCTAGCATAATTCATGTTAACACTAAAGCTCAAGAACTCTTTGGTAAAGGTATAATGAATGAATGAATGATGGACATTTTAAAACCAATATGTTTCATCCAGATAACAATAATAGTTATTATCTAAGCATATGGTACCACTAAATGCCTGAAACATTGCTACACATATACACTATCTCATTTAGTCCTCACACAAACAACTCTATAGCCTAGGTATTTTTACTCTTCCTTCATGAATGAGAAAACTGAGACTTGAGGGGGTTAATTTCACAGTCCTATAAGGAGTAAGCCTCATAACCAGAATTTGAACTCTTCTAGTCTGACTCCTAAGTTTGTGCCCTTACCAACTCTATTACATTGCCTTTGTTTTATTTTATGTCTTCCTGAGATATTACAGGTACTTTCCAGACAGCTGTATTTATTGTCAGCCTTTGCGATTGAAACAATTATTAGTTTAGAGCCTTACAGATACACAAGGTTATTTAAAAACGTGTTCATCCATTGTTTCATTAATAGTTATGTTTCCTAGGAGAAAAGCAGCTCATGTCCTCTTTTCTGTGCATGCTCTATGGAGGGACAATACTTCACAAAATAGATGTAATTACAAATATATAACTGTAATATATATTTGTAAAATTTGTACAACATTTAGCAATTATCTAAATTCATTATTTGAAGGAAAATTGTTGTGAAATCTTTTGTAAAGTACCCATTTCCTCTATCTCATCTCTTCTGGAAGTTTTGTATTACTATGTCATGTTTTCTTATAACAGGACATACCAGTATAGAACATATTGTTTAAAATAAGATGTTTTCATTATTAAAGAAATCTTGTGACAATAGTGAGGAATTAAAATGACATTTTTAATAATTTTGCTTTGCCAATATGATTATGTGAGAGCAGCCTAGGGCAAATTTTCTTTTGGGGGGTAGTGGTAATAATTACTCCAGTAGTGATTTGCTACCTAGGTAGACCACATAGTTTCTAAACATATCTGGTTACCAGGCAATTTTCAGCTGTCAAGAACAATTTACCACAGCTGAATACACCAAAAGTGGTAATGAAACAAATAATTAAGTTTAGAATAATAGTATATGATGTTAGTTCAATCTTTACTATTGGGTTTTATGTCTAACAAGGAGAAAGCTGAAGTCAAGGATTTATGTCACTGCAATTGGGTTCTAATTTGACGTTCATCATAATGAATGCATAAAAAGTAAGTGCTTAGGTTGCATTTTAGAATCAACAATTGGTAAGAAATATATGTTGGGGCTTCCCTGGTGGTGCAGTGGTTAAGAATCCACCTGCCAATGCAGGGGACACGGGTTCGAGCCCTGGTCTGGGAAGATCCCACATGCCATGGAGCAACTAAGCCCATGTGCCACAACTACTGAGCCTGCACTCTAGAGCCCGCGAGCCACAACTACTGAAGCCTGCGTGCCACAACTACTGAAGCCTGCGTGCCACAACTACTGAAGCCCACGTGTCCAAAGCCCATGCTCCGCAACAAGAGGAGCCACCACAATGAGAAGCCTGCGCACCGCAACAAAGAGTAGCCCCTGCTCGCCACAACTAGAGAAAGCCTGCGCACAACAACGAAGACTCATAGCCAAAAGTAATACATTAATAAAATAAATAAACTAAAAAAAAAAAAGAAATATATGTTGGAGGATCAGAACCTGAACCAGAATCTAAGAAGAACCTTTTTTTTCCCCCCAAGCAAGAAGAAAATATATTTGCATTTTGGAAGAGAATAAGAAATGTAGATTATGTGTGTCAGATATTGCCTGCTATACAAACTTCAAGAGATAGGTATGCAAGGTAAGCCTCCGTGTGCAGTCCAAAAAAGTATGCCATGAAAGGTGTCAGGGCCTTCTGCCTGAAGCTAGTTCTGCATAGTTTCCAAATGGTATTTTTATCTTGTAATTATGTGAAAAGTCACATTGACAGAAATCCACTAGCACATGTGATAGAATCACATTCTTCTCTGGCCATTCCTGAAATGTGTGTAGGTTTTAAAATATATGGCAGGGCTTCCCTTGTGACGCAGTGGTTGAGAATCCACCTGCCAACACAGGGGAAACGGGTTCGAGCCCTGGTCCAGGAAGATCCCACATGCCACGGAGCAACTAAGCCCGTGCGCCACAACTACTGAGCCTGCGCTCTAGAACCCGCGAGCTACAACTACTGAAGCCTGTGCACCTAGAGCCTGTGCTCCGCAACAAGAGAAGCCACCACAATGAGAAGCCCGCCACACCACAACGAAGAGTGGCCCCTGCTCACCACAGCTAGAGAAAGCCTGCTCGCAGCAATGAAGACCCAACGCAGCCAAAAATAAAATAAATAAATTTATTTAAAAATTAAATAAATAAAATAAAATACATGGCAGTACAGAGAGGTCAAATCCTAGAAAGGATTGGATCTTCTATTAGAGTAAAACATAATGGTGGTGGTGGTGGAATACCATATAATAATAGATGAGAGTCCTACATTGTCTTTCTTCTGGCTCCCTGTCTGCTGTCAAGAACCAAGTTGACTTAACTGAATCATACAGTAACTATTGGTTTAGTCACCTCAAAATGATGAAATGTTTATACTGGATTATGGGATTTAATTTAAAGTCATAGCATTTTGATACATTCATGTTACATATTATATAATACTTCCAAATTATTTAATTAAAAACAAATGAAAAATCAAAAGTGCTTTGCTATCTTAAGAGAAAATGCCTAATGTTTTCATAATGAGGCCCAACCAAAAGAAAAAATATCTGGGGATTTAATGTGGAAATAGTGATCACCGTAACTGTATGAATTAAAATAAAACTGGTCTCCTGAGAAATTCAACGTTTTAGAAGCAAAATGTTTACTTCTCTCTTGTGTTAGGTAAGTTTTTTTTTTAATCTTGTAATAATTATTCTTCTAAATTATGAATCTCTTTAAGGGCCAAGATTGTCTTATCCCTAGGAGTTTGTTCAGTATTTAGCACATAGTAGATGCTCATTAAATGTCTGTTGAGTAAGTGAACAGATCAATAAATGCTGCCTTAAACAAACACACACATTGTTATCCTTTCGAACAAAATCTATTATGGTGTTTTCCTCCTCTGTCCTTTGTAAATAGTTTCTTTTATCACTGCCTTTTAATTCAATTAAACAGTCTGTTTTAGAACAATAATCCAATAGAAAATAGGGAAAGATCAAGAAGACAGACTTCACAGAAGAGGAATAAGAATAAAAACAAACAAAAACAGTCTTTTTTTGAGCAGCCATAATTTGCTATCTGCTAATTGCCTGTTAAGTGCTAGGGACATACATTATGGCTCATTTAACTCTCGGTACCACCTGGTAAAATAGAAATGCGGGGCTCATAAAGGTAAAAATTTAGCTAGGAGTTGAACCCAAGTCTACCTCCACTAAACCCTTCAGGGGATAGGTGAGTGAGACCCATGCTCACCTTCAAGGAATTTACATACCGGTTTGACAGAGAAAAGTAAACCTCTGACTGTCTGAAATGCAAAGTAGAAGAGACCAGAGCTCTAAGAAGAAGTGTTATTTTTAAAGCACTAGAGGGTTTCAAAGAAAGGATGAAATCATATTCAACTGTGCTGAAATAAGGAATGACTTCTCAAAGAAGGTAAACTTGTCCATTAGATGGGTAACTGGAATGGCTGCTTTGGGCTTCATACTTGGTGAGGTGGGAGAGGGTAGCAGAGGGAAGGGTGCTGCATCTCTTTTCTGAATATCACTGAATATGAGTTTTGAAGTTCTGTCTTTACAAGAAAGGTGCAAACAGAGCTGCTACCTTGAGCACTTCCACTGCTCCAAATGGTTGAATCGCTTTGACCATACCCTTCCAGCAACAACTTTAGGGGTGACACTTGAATAGATCTTAAAGGACATGTAGAATTTTGGCAGATAGGTATAGGAGAAAAGATTTCCCTATTGAAATTAATAAAGGTACAGAAACAGGAAACGTTGGGGGTTCATTTAATTAGAATAAAGGCTATCTGCAAGAATTCATCCCATTCGATTAGAATAAGGGCTATAGGCAAGAGAGTAATGAAAAGTAAGACCGGAAAAGTGGGCTAGGGCCATAGTATGAAGGATCTTAAATGTTTGATTAAGGGGCAGTTGTGTTTTGTAGATTACAAATGCTTCGTAAACATTAGAATTATTAACTAACACATGTTGGTTGAGTAAGCAAATAAATGAATATTCTCAAGAAGATAATTTATACCTTTTGTTTAAAAAAAAAAAAAAAGGCAATATTCCATGCCCTTACTGTAGTGGTTCTCAACCAAGGAGAGCATAAGGGAGGAGAGGAAGGGTGTGTTTCACATATGTAAGATGTAAAGAACTTTTGCAGACTTCTCACATTCCCGCTGGTTTGGGAACCACTGCACTAATGATTATAGGCTTAACAAAATTAAAGAGATCTAAACAGAGTACTACACCATCAATACCTGCATTTCTTCAGCTCCTGTTCTCACAAGTCACCAACACCTTCCTGTTTGACAGCATTACTGTCCTATTATAAATCTTACGTGACTTACTCATTCTGTGTTGTCTTACATTGTTAATCACTTGAAACTTTCTCATCCTTTGGTTTCTATAACAACACCTACTTGATTCTTTTCCCTCTCTATCTGGTCCTTATCTGCTTTACAAGTTACTGCTCCTCTAACTGCCTGGACCAGTGTTCCACCCTTGGTTGCCTTCTCACTCTATACACTATCCCTGGGAAATCTCATCCAGCCCTCCTAGTTTCAATCCCCATCTGCTGACAACTCTCAACACTGTATTTGTGACCCCAACCTTCTCCTACACTTCAGATTATTATTTCCAGTTGCGTATTATAACTTATTGGTGCATCCTTCAGACATCTCAAACTTAATATGTCTAACCCTGAACTCACCCTCTTCTCCCTCCCTTCCCTGTCTCCACCCCAACATGGATTCACCTATCCCAACCTGCTCTAGTCATTCACTTTCATAAACTACAAACCTTAAAATCTTCCTCAGTTTCTGTTTGTCCCTCAACAATGCATTCTTCCTCCTCATCTAGATGGCCTCTGAGCCCTATCAATTCACTATTAAAAAAAATAAGGTTTGTCACATCCAAGCTTTTCTCCCATTCCTTCATTTGCTGTCTTAGTCAAGTTCCTTGTTCTCTCTCATTTCTTTGGTTTCTCTGCCATCAGTCTCCCCCTACTGCAGTCTATTTCACACAATGATGCCAAAGTAACTGTCAAAATTAAATTATAACCATGTCGTAATTCTGCTTTTTTAACATTTTACTTCCTATGATTCTTTATACCCATAAGACAAAATTCAACTTCTTGGGTTAGGCCCTGCCTCAGTCTGGCTCCAAACGTAACTCTATAGCTTTTTCTTCAGGCTCATCAGCTCCAACTGCTTTCCACTCAATGTACACTCTAGACACAGTAACCTTCTCACAGTCCCCGAATAGGCCCTTTCACATATGACTCCTACAGCCTGGAATGTCCTTCAGGTCAATTCCATAAATTCTTATTTGGGCATCTACTATGTACCAGGCTCTGTTCTGGGGCATAGAAAGCAAAAATAAGAAGATAAAGATCCTTCTGTCAATGAGTTCAGAGTCCAGTAATAAGGGAGACAGGCACATAAATAATAATGCACTGTGATACACACAAAATAGAAATACATACAAAGAACAGAGGCAGCATAGAAGAGAGGGTGGTTAATTGTCTGGAAGGCGTGGGACAAGGAAGGGTAAAGGTAAAAGCAATGCAGGCACAGCCAGGGGCACTGAGGCATGAAAGAGTTTCACGTTTTCAGGAAGCAGGAAGAGCTTCCACATATAATGCAGAAACATAAAATGCAATGAGGATGAACCATACACTTAAAAATGGTTAAGATGGTAAATTTTATGGTATGTGTTTTTTACCACAATTAAAATTTTGTTTTAATTATTTATAAGAAATACAACGGGGAGAGAATCTAAAGACAGGCTGAAATAAGCAACTGTCTATCTTCCCCTCCTTTTCACCTTGCAAACTCCTACTCATCTTTTAGGATCAACTCAGATGTCTAAATGACCCCTCCTTTGTGGATCCTATGTGAGACCCTCAGCCTGTGCACCCCTCCTCTGTGCTCTTATAGAGCTCTATCAGAGTGCTAATCACAGATTATGGAAATGTTTTGTTTATTCCTCTGTTTCCCCCACACGGATATGAGCTCCTTGACTCATATCCGTGAGTCACCATAACTTATACAGGCATAGACTCTACGCTTCTACAAGAATTGTCTAATGAATTCATTAGTTATTTAACTCACTATTAACTAACCATATGCCATACACTATACTAAGTGCTTTATATACGTGATCTCCTTTCACCCTTACAACTGTATGAGGGTAGATATTGTTCTCTTTTCCATTTTATAGAAAACAGAAAACGAGAGGCTAGGTATCTTGCCAAAAGTCACACAGTTAGTAGTTGATATGAAGCCAGATTGAAGCCAAACAGAGCTTTTAATGACAAAGAAAGTAATCAATAGAGTAAGTTTCCAAGGGGATAAAGGAGGGAGTGGGATCTAGAAAGTTACTTGAGAAGATTCAGAAGGAAGAGCCGGGCCGGCAGGTGTCAGACTCTGTGCTATGCACCTTGCTGAAGTAATCTCACTTAGAATAGTCTCATTCTCATCAAATCTCCGTGTAATGTAGATACCCAAATGAAGAAACCGACATTCACAAAAGTTACATTTTTTGCCCAGGATCACAGAGCTTGTGAGAGACAAGGCCATAAAGCAAGATCTCTTCCAGCTTTCTCATTTGATTCTTAGAGAAAAGCGTGGAAAGTTGAAGATAAAGAGATTTTGAGGTGGAGAAAAGATTACCTGAGGACCTTGTCAGTGAATCAGAATCTTCAGACCAAGTGGTGAGGGTGAATTAAAAAGCCTGGAGAAATTTTGGGACACCCACTGTGAGGAATTTTATTAAAAAAAAATAGGCAGGGACAATTGAATAAATAGGGCTAATGAGCCCTATTTAGGGGACCCTACTGAGGTTAGGGTACACACATTTGTGATAAACCCAACAAGCACATTTTTTTTTACTTTGTTCAGCTACTCTTGCTAGCCCATGAACAAAGAAAGTGTTGGGGATTGTCAAACTGAGCAGTAGGCAATCGCAGGAGTTGGGAGAGGGCTGAGGGGAAGGACTTGATTAACAGAAAGGACTTGCAGAAGTGGCTGATTATAGATTCTAGTCTGAGGAGCTGTCTTAGCCCATACAGGCTGGTATAACAAAATACCATAGACTAAGTGGCTTAAAAGATAAATGTTTATTTCCCACAGTTGGAGAAATAACTGGAGGTTGAAGTCCGCAATAGGGTGCCAGCACGGTCCAGTTCTGGTGAGAGCTCTCTTCTGGGTTGCAGACTGCCAACCTCTGTTGTTGCCTCACATCCTTCACAAAGAAGAGAGCTCTGCATTCTTCATTCCCTTATAAGGGCACCAATCTCATCTCCCCCAGATTGTATCCAAACCTCCTAAAGGCCCCCCACCTCTAAATACCATCACATTGGGGATTAGGCTTCAACATACAAATTTGAAGCAGGGGGACACAAACGTTCAACAAATCAAATTAAGCTTTCTTCCTACACCAAACCTGAACTCTCCCACTTGTATAGGGTTGGAGAAACAACCTATCATTTTATCTGGGGTCACTATAAATTGATGACTACTAACCTCAAAAGGTGGCCTTTATGCTGCTGGCAATTATACTTCACTTCCTAAGTGTCTCATTCACTCTCCCACTCCCATTCTTCATCATCTCTCTCACCTGATGACCTTGCTTTCTATTTCATCCAGAAAAATACAAGCAATCAGGGGACTTCCCTGGTGGTACAGTGGTTAAGAATCTGCCTGCCAATGCAGGGGACACGGGTTCAATCCCTGGTCCGGGAAGATCCCACATTGCTGCGGGGCAACTAAGCCCGTGCGCCACAACTACTGAGCCCACGCACTGCAACTATTGAGCCCACGTGCCACAACTACTGAAGGCTGCATGCTCTAGAGCCTTCATGCTGCAACTACTGAGCCCGTGCTCCGCAACGAGAAACCACTGCAATGAGAAGTCCACACACCACAACGAAGAGTAGCCCCCACTTGCTGCAACTAGAGGAAGCCCGGGCACAGCAACAAAGACCCAGCGCAGCCCAAAAAAAAATGCAAGCAATCAGAAGAAAAATCCCACCGGCTCCCACCACTGCATTTATTCACTTCCCTGCATTTGTATCCATATGCTCTGCCTTCTGTCCTATTACTATGAACTAATCATGCTCCTACCCAAGTCCAACACCTCCTCTTCTACACCAAATCCCATCCTTTTTTTCCTCACTCAAGTATCCCTTTAAAAATTCTCCCATGTCTCTTCTACTCATCCATTTTTCCCTTTCTACTGGATCATTTCCATCAACATCAAACATGCTGTAATTTCCCCCATCTTAAAACAATCAAAACAGACAAAAACTCAAACCTTCACTTCAGTTCATATATCCGTTCGGTATTAGCTACCACCACATTTCTGTGCCCTTATAGAAAAGCTCACATCAGAGCTGTCTGTTCTCTTGCTCAGATTACTCTATTCCCATTCTCTCCTGAGTTTTCTTCAGTGAGGTTCGCCACTCACTGTTACACTGAAACCGTTCCTGCCAAGGACACCGGTGGTCTTCATGCTGTCAAGTACAGTGACCCATTCCTGTTCCTCATCTTCTTGGACCTGTCAGCATTTAACACAGTTGATGTCGTCCACCTCCTTGAAACTTTGTTTGGCTTCCAGAACACCATGCACTCATGATTTTTTTCCTTTCTCACTAACTGCTCCTTCTTTGTTTTCTTTGCTTATTCATTCTCATCACCCCAAACAAAAGCCATTCATATTTAATGCCTTTAATTTTAGGATAAATTAGGTGGTTTAGCAGCAGATGTGCTTTTCTGATGATATCTTCTTATCTGTCATTTAATTAGCTTTCATTCATTGAGCATACACCAAGTGGGTAAAGGAGGAGCCTCAGAGATATGCTGTGTGGTGAAGGGAAGCCAGTTTGGGATGGCTGGGCCTAATCTCCACAGATAATCTGGTCACTCATTGGTCCTTGTGTGTCCTCTCTGTTGTAGTGTGTTCCTGTCATCCAGTTGGATCAGCTGTCCTTCCTTTCAGCTCAGTGACCTTCTGTGACCCCAGCAACGGTGACTGCCCTTGCAAGCCTGGGGTGGCAGGGCCACATTGCGACAGGTGTATGGTGGGATACTGGGGCTTCGGAGCCTATGGCTGCAGGCCTTGTGACTGTGCAGGGAGCTGCGACCCTCTCACAGGAGACTGCATCAGCAGGTGAATGTGCATGGCTCTTGTTCTCACCTCTGTGTCTTTCAGATTCTTTTGAAGATCTGGTAGTGATTTGGAAAACGTTGCATGCCGCTAGTGGACAAAGATGTATTTGCACATCTCTTTAAAAAATTTTTGTCAAAGTGCAGAGTCAAGTAATTTGTTCTTGCAAGATTCTAGAGATGGCCTGGTTCATTCTGCAAAATAAATTATTCTTTTTAACAATAAGCCCTTTACAACACTATTTCTGAAAAGTGAAAGGATGGGAAGGTAGCTAATAAGGTTTAAATCTCTAGAAATACATTCATTTCATTCAAGTTCTAAGAAATTCCTTAATAAGTTCTTCATCATTTTCTATTTTATTAGCAGCACAGACATAGACTGGCATCATGAAATTCCTAACTTCCATTCCATGCACAATAAGAGTGAACCAACCTGGGAGTGGGAGGATGAGCAAGGATTTTCTGCACTTCGACATTCAGGTGAGACAATAGATATTACTGCGTCTAGTCATATTTCCGGGTCTGGTCTTGAGTAACAGTGATTCATGACAAACCAGAGAACAGATTTTGGATCTTACAAGGGGAACTCTAGTTCTAAGGTTAACAAAGTAGTGACCCCCGTAAGTATAAAACTCTTAAACATAGCTAAATGGTATTTAACAAGCTTTTGTTTATTTTCTGATTGTTACAATAACATGTAATTAGTACAGAAAATTTGGAAAATGCAGAATATCACAGTAAAAAAAAAACCCAAATCTCACTATCCCACTGTTAATACTTTGGTGTGTTTCCCTCTCTCTAAGATTTTTCTTTTTTTTTGCTGTGGACCATTTTTAAAGTCTTTATTGAATTTGTTACAATATTGCTTCAGTTTTATGTTTTGGTTTTTTGGCCACGACGCATGTGGGATCTTAGCTCCCTGACCAGGGATTAAACCCACGCCCTCTGCATTGGAAGGCGAAATCCTAACCACTGGACCGCCAGGGAAGTCCCTTCCCCTCTCTAAAACATACTGTTTTACACAGTTGAGAGCTAACTCAATGGAAATGTACAGATTCATTTAAAGGAAAAACATTCTTACAGACCTAGTGTATGTAACTCAGTACAAAGCAAAAGCTAGCTGTGAACTCCTCATGTTTAAAGCTTTTATCCAACTATAAAACAAAAATAATTTTACAAATATAAGCCAAATAAAACTAATAAAATTCAAATTAACATTAATTGAATATGAAAAATGATTTTTACTGAAGCCAAAACACTGTTTACTACATAAATATGATTCCTTGAGTTTATCAAGTCTATACTCCTCTTTATTCTGATTTAATTTTCCTGTGATGTTTACCTGTTCTGTCATTTGAGGAGCAGGCTGTGATACTGGCGTGAACACATAATTTCTGTGTTCATCCTATCTCTATTCTTTTCTCATAGAAACTCAAGTGGTTCTATTTAGCATCAACTTAAATCATGTCACAAATATAAATGTGGACAAGAAATCTTGTCAGCATTTGGTTGTAAAGTGCTCACCAAATCATCCAAATAAAACTTAAAATAACATTAAAATATTTTTTATTATTAAACATGACAAACACCAAAAATGTGATATGAACACCCATGTGAACACCTTCTAGTGTTATCAAATCTTGATTTTGCCATAATTGCCTCATATTTTCATTTAAATTCTACAGATGCATTTGAAGCCCCTGATGTACCAATCTACAAGTTGACTAGCCTTCCTTACTCCACAGAATAACCACTAACCTGAATTTTGGTGTTCATCATCCACTTTCACATTTTTACTATTTTACTATATATATATTAAATAGTATATAATTTATATATTTATATATTTATGTAATGTTTTAAAAATCTCATGTACATGATAACTTACCTACCCTTTAGATTTTTTTTTTTTTTAGTTAAATGTGTACTTTTTTTAGATTTATCCATTCTATTATATGAATACAACACTCTGTATTCTCCCATTGTTTGCCATTTAGGTTATTTCCAATTTCCAATTTTCCACTATTATATATAATGCTACCATGAATGTTCTCTTATATGTGTTATATTGTGTACTTGAGAAGGAGTTTCACTAGATCAGGGGCTGGCAAACTACAGCCCTCAGGCCAAATGTGGCCTGCCATCTACTTTTCTACAGGCTAAGCTGCCTGCTCTAAGGTTTAAATGGTTATTTTAAATGGTTATATAAGTACCTACATAAAATCTTTAATTTTTCCCCATGGCCACAAAGCCTAAAATATTTATTATCTGTTCCATTATAGAAAATGTTTGCTGACCCTTGTTCTGGGGTACAATCTAGACACTGTTGGGTCACAGTGTGCTTATTGTCAAATTTACCATTTATTGCCAAATAGCTCTCTCAAGTGGTTGCATAAATTTGCATTCCACCAGCAAAGTATGACACCCTGTTGTTCCACATCCTCACAAATAAGTACTTTGTACTTATTTAACAAATGTCTATATAGCACATACAAGGGGCCAAGCAGTATTCTAACTCGTTAACTCAGGCACAGTTTAACTCATTCAATATTTATTGGACTTCTAAAACTGATGTTATCAAACCTCTAAATTTTTGCCAATCTGATGGGTGTGAAATGGGATCTTGTCATTTTAATTGCATTTTCCTGATTAGGAATTTTTCATGGTTTCTTGGACTTTCAGGTTTCTTTTTCTGTGAATTTCCTATTTGTAATTTTCTTACTAATTTGTAGGAATGCTTTATAGACTCATTCATTTGACAAATATTTATTGAATACTCATACTACGTGCCAGTGCTGTAAATCTAGTAATTGAACAGACAAAAACCTCAGTCTCCAAGGAGTTCACGTTCATGCAGAGGAAGACAGCTAATAAACAAGTAAAATATTTAATGATGTTTAATATAATAGACAAATAAAGCAGGGATGTGGGATAAGAAATACTTGAGAGGGACATACTTTTAAATGGGGTGATCAGAAAAGTCCTATGAAAGGACTTTTGAGAAAAAAACCTGAGGAAGGTAAGGGAGTGAGCTATACAGATAACAGAGGAAAGAGAGTTTAGGCAGAAGATACAGCAAGTACAGAAACCCTGAGGTGAGACTAGGCCTGACTTATTTAGGGAACAGCAAGGAGGCCAGTGTGGCTGAAGCAGAGTAAGAAACCACAGTTTTAATACCTTCTCATAGAGAATTTATGGACCTTTCAAGAATCAAGAACTCAAGTTATAGAAACACTTGGTATCTGCAATTCCATATCATGGGTTTTTTTTCACTTAACATAATCTTATGATCATTTTCCTAATTGGTTTCATTTTAATTCACAACAGGAAAGAAGGTGGGAAAGATAAGGTAATATGAAGTTGTCATATTTGTCTTTTTTAGCATTTGAAAAGGAAAAATCTTTCCCATTAATTTTGTGCCTTAATGCTACGTAGTCTGAATTCTATGATGTTAACTTTAATAACCACTTTTGAAAGATTTCTTCTCTTTTTCTAACACAATCGTTTTCAGAATTCTCCAACTTTGTCTGCCAAGCCAAATCTGTAAAAATCAAGGTTCTAGTGCCATAAGACATTCATTAAGCCAATCATCATGTTACTAGGGAGGGAGCTGGCAGCACACTAATGAAGCACATAACGGTGCTGGCATCAGACTAACTCCAGACTCTCACATCCACAACAGCTGTTAGGTCTATGATGTCCCCAGAGAGTCTCTGAAATTCATCTGGATGAGCTCCGGATTGAGGAAGAGACTGTTCAGTCTCCTGCTACAGCAATATTCCCAATGAGTATAAAATAGTGCCCCTGGGCACCTTTTTCAACAGAAAAGTGATAATCAGTTTTCTAAGCACTGTGGTTCATTTTCAAATCTATGTGCCTACATACCTATTTACCTGCCATAAGTTTCCATAACTAGGAATATAATGCACTATACCAAGATACTCTTAATTTCTACCACTTCTTGTGGGGTAGAGAGCATCAGATGTAAAATTTCACTTCCTATCCAACAAAACTGGCTTTAACTAGTACCAGAGAACTGTAAGCAATACTTTTTTTTGAAACGTTCTAACAACCCAGTATAACTAAATAGGTTTTCCTCTTCTTCCAAATTTCTTTTAAGAAAACACATCTGGGCTGAAGCCTAATCAAAAAAAGATTTATTCAAAAGCAAATTTTAATGTCTGATTTCTTAACATATGAAAAGAGAGTATTGGAAAGCAGCCAAGGAAAGGTCTTCAAGTAACAGACTTATTTATGTTCTTTTTATTAAATTTTTTTTTCTTTTTATACAATTTTTAAGGGTTACTTTCCATTTACAGTTATTACTATATTCACTATAAATATTCACTATATTCCCCATGTTGTACAATACATCCTTGAGCCATTTTATACCCAATAGTTTGTACCTCCCACTCCCCCACCCCAATATTGTCCCTCCCTACTCATGTTCTTATAGGCTCAAGGACAAAGGGAAGAGCATTATGTTGAGGAGTAAGATATGCATGGTAGTTACCATACTCTCTTGCTTTGGTGGAATCATCAAAGGCAATGAGCTGTCCACTCAGGTTACTACAGTTTCTGAATGAGCAATCCTCTGCTTTGTTTAGATGATAAGCAATATTACTTAACAAATCACAACAGCTCATTTTAAGCATCTTTGATTTAATCTTTCCCACTATTTAATTCCACTGTGATTTTCTACTTGCAGATCTCGTTCTGGTTTCTCAAGAAACTTTAGCTAGAGCCGATATGTCAATATTTTCCATTTTCCATATCTACCTACCTAGTCTCACCAGAATCACACTCTCATTTCCACATGTATGTCTGTCAGCATCTCTAATTCATTATATTCTCCTCGTACTAGACCTCTGTTGTTTTTTGCCTGACCAGATCCCTTTCCCCTTCTTTCTTGCTATTTCTGTGGTAGCTCAACCCAGTTTTTCTTTGGGGAACCACTCTTCCGCCATTTAATACAGTCTTAGAGAGGTCAATCAGATGTTCTGTCCCTAGAGTTTAAATCTTGAGCTGAAAGTGGCAAATTCTGAAACTGATTAGAGTTCATGATTCCAATGGCAAAGCCGTAAAGAGACTGCCCAATAGATCTCTGGCACTCTCTTGTTTCTTGTCCTTTCAGAGTTCTGGTTCTTCGGCTTTTTCTCCTTTCTATGAGCTACTCAATAAACTTTCAATAATTAAGTTAGACTATTGATTACTACAAAAAAAAAAAAACGTAATACACTCCTAAAATGCTCTCCTTCTCCTAACTTCCCTATTTCTGTTAGTGAAACTACAATCCTTTCTGTCACCTTGGCTGAAAATTTCAAGTACATTTTTATGCTTCCTCATAAAATTCGATGCTTGTCCTCATCCAATGCAGTGACAGGATTTGTAGACCTGTAGACCCTAACTCTGCAGCATCCTTTGATATTTCTTCCTATCTACACCCATGGCCACCTCTCAGACCCACATCCCATCTGCCCTAGAAAGACAGTACAATGGAAAGATTGGGGGCTTCAGATTCTCCCCAACCCAGGCTTAAAATCTGGCTTTTCTACTTGTTAGCTATACGCTGCCTTGAACAAGCTAATTAACCTCTCTGAGCCTTCCTTTTTTCATTTGTTAATAGTACCTATCTCATAACCTAACTGTAAATATTAAATAAGATCATATGGATAAAATTCCTTATAAAGTTTATGGCTTATAGTTGGTATTCAATTTAGTTACTGTTGTGTGTTACCAATTTCACGAGTTTCTAACTGGTCCCCGCCTTCATATTTTCTCCATTCCAATAGTTTTGATACAGTAATGCCAGATTAATTTTCATATATATATTTTAAAATTCATGTAACTTCTTTAAGCTGATAGCTTTGAAAATTCCCCTTTATCTAACAAATTAAATTCCGGCCCTAACTGCATATCAGTCAAGGTCCTCCATGATACCTTCTATTATTCTCAACTCAATCTGTACCCAGGATAAACAGAACAACTGGTTCTTCCATGAACACTCTCTCCTCTTTCTCTTACATTTCTTTGCTCATCCTTTTATCTCTGTATTCCTGTCAAATTTCTATTTGTTAGAATCTTAGACTATTGTAAATAGTAAATAAATAATAATAAATAAATAAATAATAAATAAATAAATACTTAGTAAATAAATGTAAAAGACTTAAAATAGTGTCTGGCATGTAGTAAGTGCTCCCCAGTAAATGTTACCTGCTGTTATGCCACTCAGTGCCTATAAAATGCAATGTGTGAGGGTAGGAGGGGAGGGGTTAGGGAAGAGGTAGAATTATATCTAATTGTTAAATCAGTAAGAATGAAAATCCTGGGGAATTCCCTGGTGGTCCAGTGGTTAGGACTCTCTGCTCTCACTGCCGAGGGCCCGCGTTTGATCCCTGGTCGGGGAAATAAATCCCACAAGCTGAGCGGCATGGCCAAAAAAAAAAAAAAAGAATGAAAATCGTATCCATTCTGGGCTTTAAGAATATAAAGATGAATAAGACATAACCATCGTCCTCAAGGATCACAGTCTAGAGAGGAAACAGGTACATAAATAAGTATAAGAATGCTGTTACAGACTATGTACAAAGGCATTTTGAAAGTCTTCCAAAGATTTCTTGAATTTACTTGCGATTGTTTTTTGTTTTGTTTTGTTTTACTTTTTTTCTAAATAACTAACACCATGTTCATTTACTTTCTGTAGGTAAATGTGAGTGTAAGGAACAGGTGTTAAGAAACTCCAAGGCATTCTGTGGAATGAAATATTCATACGGTGAGTTTGAAGTGCTTGAATGCTTCTAAGGATCTATTCAAACTAAGTAGGAAGAGTTTTTAAGGAAATGGGTGGCCTGGTTTATCACATTCACAGTAAATCAAAGCACTAGTCTTATATAATAATAGTAAACATAGTAGTCTGGCCTTGACCTAGATTCTCCTAATAGAGATGGTGTTGAATGTAATGGTGAGAGCAGGAGGCTTTAGAGCAAAGCAGGGTTATCCTGCTATGTGGAAAAGAGGCAAACAAGAAAAAGAAAAAAATCATGACACGTAATCCTTTCTTATAAATGCTTCTTGTATTAGTAATCTAAAAGGGAAGTCTCTAGCCACTTAAATGATTTCTCAGCCAGTTTATCCTGTAGTACTACTAGGCAGAAATCAGTTTAAAGCAGTATATTTCACAGTGATTAAAAGCTCAGGCTTTGGGCTCAGACCTACATGGGTTTTATTTGTGGTTTATTGGGTGGGTAACTTAATGTCTCCAGACTTCCTCCTCTGTAAAATAGGGATGACGCCACCTTCCCCATGAAATGAGATTTTTGAAAAGCACACAGCACATTACCTTGCACATACTAGATGCTCAGTCAGTGTTAGGGAAGGAAGGGGAAATATAGTGGGGGGGCCTTGAGACAAGCTCTCTGCCTGAGTCTCTTCCCTGCCCTCTCTATATACTCTAGAATCCTCTACCTTCCAAATGCCAGGAAAATACAGTGTATGGACAAAGGAAAATGCCATTGCCCTAAGTAAAGACTGTTACTATCTTCAAATTCTAAATGGCTTTATGTTTATTATTAAGTATATTAAAGATGCCTTATCTTGCCAACATATCATTGGCTAGTGTCTGAATCTTTTTATTATTCCATAATGTATACAGCATTATTTATTATTTATGCATTACAATGAAGAGAAAGTTTTAAGTCATGATTTCTGAAACAAAATGTTTAGGTTCTTGATAACATTGTATTTATTCTCATAAAAGATAAACACACAAATGTTAAAAACCTCATAAATCTTATCTAAAATTATGTGCATATTTCCCTCCTTTCACCTGCCAACTTGGTTAAATAATAGAAGCAAACTTTTGAAATGCATAGTGCCCAGTAAAGAAAAGTCAGTTTAGAGGGAAAGGTATTTACTATTAAAAGCAAAAAAATATGACAATTTAGTCCAAAGTCATTCAGTTCAATAGAAATATCAACTGATTTTCATTATCACATAGATTCAGTAGCTCTTTGACTGAATTTACAACCACATTGATATCTTTTAATACAACTGTATTATTTTCTGCTTAAGAGAACTTGAATGCTTTTAATGATGTCATGAAGTATCTTGGTCTTATTAAGTGCAATACACCTACAGACTTGGGGGAAAATGGTCTCCCCCTCCCCATTCTCTGACTTAATAGAAAAAATACTCGATTCATTTTTATTCTTTTAGCAAATATTTATTGAGTTATAATAGTGAATTGATAAGTTTCCTGCTCTCTTTGAGCTAGAAAAATAATAGTGAACATTTATTGAGCATTGGCCATGTGCGAGGGGCTACTACAATATGTACCCTTCATGCATTTATCTTATCAGAGTTCTAGTCCAAAGTCTACCTCTAATCAATCAGGCATACAGGTTTGAGCAGTTCACTTAAAACTTGCTTCCTCATACATAAAACAAGACTAGATGAGCTCTTAAGAGCCCTTAGACGTCTAAAATTTGGTGAATCTATAATTTGGTGCATTTGGTGAATCTATAAAGAAAACATGGCTATCTGACAGCCATATTCTCAGGATATGGTACCAGCCAAGATAGGGTTCTTTTATTACACACAATCTTCCATCATCTTCCAAGATATAGATGAGCCAGTAAGAACTCTCCTAATAATACAGAACGTTGCATTCAGTGTTCCTTAGGTCTATGTTTTTCCCCACCCCAATTTATCCCATTACTTGATCCCTATCCACATCCATTTCATAGATGGAAGAACATAATAGAATCAGGAGTCATGTCGAAAACTGGAGCTCTGCCATCACGTAGGACAGCTTCCTAATCCCAGTCAGCTTGCATTACACCAGGGAAGAAAATTAAGTAATCAATAATATTATTTAATCTCTTTAGAATACGTAAAATATGTCCTGGCAGTAACATTTTGCCTTTTGTCATAACATTACACAAAGCTAGCTATAAGAGTATAATATAGTCAGAATCTAAATAAAAACCAGGATAACAATTCTACTTCCTGTGCATCTTTTTTCTATTTAGATTTGATAGCTGAATGTGTTTAAGATTTATTTGCAGTAGGCAAATGGCTGATATTCTCTTAGCATAGTGATATGGACAGAAGTAGCAGTTGAAAAATGTTAAGAAAGAACAGGAAGTTAATATAGATAAATGAGATGAAGTCAGTGCAAAATCAATGAGCCTAATGATTTTCTTTCTTTTTACTGAGGTATATACAGTTAATGTACAATATTATATGTTTCAGGTGTACAACTAACGATTCACAATTTTTAAAGGTTATATTCCATTTACAGTTATTATAAAATATTGGCTATATTCCCTGTGTTGTACAATACAATATATTCTTGTAGCTTATCTATTTTATACATAGTAGTTTGTACCTCTTAATCCCTAATGATTTTTAAAGCAAATTTCCACATTATCATCATTGGTTTACTTTTCCATTATACTCTGAAATGCATATTTAAGTTGTTCAAAGTTCAAAGGATAGTATGAAATTCTATGCATTTTGACTTTTGGAATTGTGTTGTTACAGTGCTAAAAATAAAGATTTTATCAGCTCATGATAAAGGATCTCATGCTGAGGTCAATGTGAAGATTAAAAAAGTCTTAAAATCCACCAAATTGAAAATTTTACGAGGAAAACGAACATTATATCCAGAATCATGGACTAACAGAGGCTGCACTTGTCCAATCCTCAACCCTGGTGAGCATTAGTCTCTTCTAGCTTGTTACCTACCGTGTTTCTGCTGATTTGCTGCTTGTCCTACATTCTCTGAACCACAACCTAAATAAACTCAGCAAGAGTATCTCTCCTTTTCACCATCTGATCTAGGGAAAATCCAAATGGAATTCCTTGAACTGACATCAAAAAATTTTTTCTCTTTCACATGCTCTATAAAAGTAAAATATTTTAAAATCCAGCAATATAATATTTTCTGTCCTGAAAGAGAAGTCTCAGATTGGTTCCAGGTGTCAGTAGCAAGGAAAGCACTTTCACGAATTTATCTGCCAGTAATACTGTATTGGAAAGCTAGGTCCTATTATGATGCCCTGGTTAGAACTTGCTCCCAAAAGGAAGTTCAAATGCAAAATTCCATCTGTGCAAATAATATCGAATTCATTTTTACTGTTGCATGAGAAGCATCTGTTTCTCCTGGATAGAAAACAACTCTCAAGTTCTCATCATCTTCTTTTTCAATAAATGACCTTTTGGTTTCAAATTAGAAACAGCAGAAACAAACAAACAACAACAAAACTACAGAATCTTAGAGAAACCTGGAGTGGAGGAAAATCTGCACTTTAAAACATTGTGGCAGACATAGAGGCAAGCAAGTAAGGATGGGATTCATATCTGTTCACTCTACAAGTACACTCATACTGTGTCATAAGCTGCTTATTTCTGTCTCCCTCATTAAATTTGAGGATGGGATTTAGATTTTTGACCATACCATCTCCAGGGCCTACCATTAGTACCCAAATAACAGTAACAAAGTACCCACAGAGTAAGTTCTAGTAAAACAAATAATATATTTTTTAATCTTCTGTATTTCCTTGTTTACGAAGTTGCCAGCTGTGTCTTAATGGCACTGCTGAAACAGGTGCATAATTTGTGTTCTGGATCTAATTCTTTTCAAATTTAAGTCCAGGAAACCACAGTTATGTTAAGAAGTCATTTATGGGTTTTGCTTAATAAATTTGAGAGAAATAGATAACTGAGTGAGAGAAAGAGAGAGAAAAACTATGAATTTTTATTTTATCCCCACAACCTAAACGATCTACAGTGATATAAAACTCTTGACTTTTGACCATTGACTAATCTCTCACACCCTTCTCTTGACTTTTGACCACTGACTAATCTCTCACACCCTTTTATACCTCTTCATATTTTATTTAAATTAATCTAAATTTTAATAAGGAAAAATTTAAAGACATTTTAAAATAAATATGTTTACAAAGAACAAATGAAGTAATCAGAATCTTGGATTTTGAATACCGGAGACTAGGAGTCATCAATTTAAGTTCTGTTTCCCGGGGCTCTTTCTATAAGCACTTTCTACTATCTTGGCAAAAGAAAAAGAAAGAAAGAAATCCACTCAGTTTTTTAGTAAGACATTATAAACAAAAGCTTTGACAATCTGAGCCACCCTCCAGGAAGTGAATTACACTTCCTAATCAGATTTCTGCCAAATAGAGTAAAAGAATCAACTGAGTTCATCACAATTGAAAACATAAGCACAATTATTCAAAGAATTCTTGAAAACATGTTTATTCACTTCGATGAAAAGACTAGAACCTGCCAAAGCAAAACCAGACACTCTTTCATTTCACTTTGTTTTTCCATTTTACAAGTTCAATAGCTAAGGCCAAAGAAAGCTGATAAGAAAACTCTGAAACTTTACACGCCAACATTTCCTTTGCTACTTTTGAAAAGGAGTAATCTAATTAGCATCCCTGCAAATTCATTCATTCCTACATTCATACATACATTTACTCATTCATCAATCATGTATTTTAGAATACCAAGACTAGCACTAAAGTATTATATTTTCTTTCTCTATGGATATAAAGTAAACTTTGCACCCTCAAACTTATAGCAAGGTTGGGACTTCCCTGGTGGCGCAGTGATTAAGAATCTGCCTGCCAATGCAGGGGACATGGGTTTGAGCCCTGGGCTGGGAAGATCCCCACATGCCGCAGAGCAACTAAGCCCATGTGCCACAACTACTGAGCCTGCGCTCTACAGCCTGTGAGCCACAACTACTGAGCCTGCGTGCCACAACTACTGCAGCCCGTGTGCCTAGAGCCTGTGCTCCGCAACAAAGAGAAGGCACCACAATGAGAAACCCGCACACCGCAACAAAGAGTAGGCCCCGCTCACCACTAGAGAAAGCCCGCGCACAGCAACGAAGACCCAACGCAGCCAAAAAATAAAAATAAATAAATAAATAAATAAAAACTTAGAGCAAGGTAGATGTCAAAAGCATAGAGATAGGAAAATAAAATGTAAATGCTAATAAGTGATACAACAGGTAACATTGTTTTCCATGCTAACTTTTGGCATGATGCTGTTCCATAATTTATGGATTTATTCAGCATCATTTTTATTAGTTTAATTTGTTTATACTTCAAAGTAATGGCAAACTCCTATAATATTTGTTCTATTTATAGTTTCAAAGTAAATTCATTTAAAATACTAGACTTAACACTGAAAGTTTCCTAAAAATTGTTTATCGTATTTTTAACTGAGGATTTTATTATTTTAGAGATGATACAAACAATATCAAGACGATTATGTTTTGGGTTTTTTTGTTTTTTTTTTAAGACGATTATGTTTTAACTAGTCTGTTAATCAAATATCGGGATTCTTTTTCATGAAGAAGCTAAGGTTACCCTTTAAAGAATTTAAATACCTTATAATCCATCTTACGAATATATATATGTATATATTTTAACAAAAATGAAATCATAAGTATATGCTTCATTCTGCAACCTACTTTATTCAGTTATTATCTTTACCTTCAGTTTTAATTTTCATATACTCTTAATACTCAGATCATATTCCAATTTCCCAATTGATCCCAAAATGTTCTTTAGACGTGGTTTGTCCTTGCCAGTATTCAATCCAGAATCACACATTGTATCTAGTTTTTAAGTCCCTCAAGTATCTTTTATTCATGCAGAGTTTCTTTTTAGTATTGAAGAAATTATTATTGTTGAAGAAACCAGGCCAGGTGTCCTGTAGATTATCCTGCCTTCTATATGTGTCTGGTTGGTTCTTTGTGGTGTCATTTAGCTTGTCTCTCTACTTCCTATATTTCTTGTACTCATAAAGAAAAGCTTGATAGACTCAAGATAAACATTTTGTCTAGAATTCATCAAAGATATTGTTGTGTGCTTCATGTTAAATCACATCATGTTAAATCACATCACAAGATATATAGTACCTGGATGACCCACCGTCAGGGTTGCTAAACTTGACTCTGGGGTTGGAGTGATTACAGTCTGATCTCTCCATTGGGTTCCCTTTTGAGACTAGAAAACAATGAGTATGAGTTACTTAGTCACTAAGCAAACATCCAGTTCCACATTAACTATTCAATTTAATGATTTTATCACCAATTCAATTGGCAATCCCTTCCTCAATGAATAATTTCATTAGAATTTGAGAAATGATGTTTTTCTAATTTCACCTAATTCCCTTCATTTATCAATTAACATTATTCTGTAAGAGGACTTTCTCTCCCAAGCTGGGCTATTAGGTTACCGTGAAATATAGTTCCTATTATAAAAGCATGATAAATGCTAAATTCTTTCCTTTAATTTTCAATTTCCAAAGTAAGGAATGGTTTTAACAACTGTCTCAAGATGACAAGTTAATTTTTCTCTGGATTTCTCTTTTTTGAGTATCACTTTGGAATTATGGATTTTTGTTGATTCAGTATATTAACACACACACAATTATTACATTCTTGGTGCTCAAATTATCACAACTTTGGCGAGTTATAACCCTCCCTTGCTGGTTCCTGTATCCTTTTAAAATGATTCCCATTAAGCTTTGAAAGCTTCCTTGCATTTTTTAGCACAATAAGAAATCCCATGCTTACCTTGTATCTTCCTGCCCTGGACCTAAAAAAAGCATTTCTTCAAGAAGCCTTGTTTAGTTTTGTTTTGTCTTTAGTGAGACCTGTTATTAGAGACGTTATGTTTGTTACAGGTGTTCATTACCACTGGAATGACATTTTTAAAGTCATTTTAGTGAATGAACAAGACTGTATATATTAAACCATGAGTTTAAATTGATATTTTCAATTGAATTTTAACATCTTGTGTTTTCCCTTAACTTGAGTTTTAAAGTATATGTCTCTTGATCTTATATAGGAAAGTTTTATTTTATAAATGTAATTACTTATTTGCTCTACCCTATAATATTAAAGAAAATTGTTTCAAAATACTAATATTGATATTACTACAGACATGTACCGAGGGAGATTATCACATTTCCTTTTATTAATGTATGGATAATGAGATTGTCCTTTTGGATTTTTATGTTTGTTAGCCAAAATTTTTACTTGAAGCCTGAAAAGAATTTTGGATTATAAAGTCAGCACTAGTCAAGTCTCATCTTTTTTTTAAGTATGACAAACAAACATTCTATATTCCAAAAACACACTGACTTTATATAGGAGATATGTGTTATTTTGTATAATCCATAGCTCTCTTCCAATACGTTTTCCCAAATGATTGTTTCACTTTTATAAAATCCTCCTTAATATACACTACTATACATAGTGAGTCTCCAAGAAATATTGAACTGTGGCAGCATGTTAAGTACCCACAGAATCCTCACTTCTTCACCATAGAGGGAAAGAGTAAAAGTTCAACAATCAGACAGGCCTGAACTTGAGTCAGCGTGCACTGCTTACTGGCAAACACTGTTTCTCAATCTTGCCAAGCCTCTGTTTCCTCATTTGTAAAACAAGGAAAGAAGAAAGGTAATACCTAGTTCATAGGGTTATTTTCAAGATTAAATGAGATAATACATTTAGAGCACTTAGCACATAATAAATATTTACTAAGTGTCAGCTATTATTGCATATGACTCCCTATTTCAACTATGAATTTATAAAACCGTGAACCATGTATATATGAAACTGCTAAAGTCACATCTCTCCCTTCAATAAACTATGATACTACATAGTCCCTAATTTTGTTCTCTTTCAGGTTTGGAGTACCTTGTAGCAGGACATGAGGATGTAAGAACAGGCAAACTAGTCGTGAATATGAAAAGTTTTGTCCAGCACTGGAAACCATCTCTTGGAAGAAAAGTCATAGATATTTTGAAAAGAGAGTGCAAGTAGCAGAAAAGGTGTATAGCACATAATGGCAATTCTCTATGTACAAAACACAAAATTAATGGAAAGGAGACCTCAAAGATGAAACTGGAAATTTTTTTTAGTGCCAAAATATATAGAAATGTTCCAATGCATGGCCCTCGTCTACCCTATCTCTTTTGGGCCCATGTTTAAATACAGTTTGTTTCATAAAGTGGAATGAAAAATCCAATACCGATACCTATTTTCTATAGGACTGATTCTGAAATTCATAACTATTAAGAATATTTTAATAGCAGTAAGATATTTAGCAGTAATCCATTAAGGGCAATGCACGTAACAAGGACTCCTCCCATCTTCAGATATGTTACTTACATTTGTGCTACTTGGAGTAATTAATGAGATTTTAAGGAATCCCCAACCCTACTATCAGAAAAGGTGTTTCTTAAAAAGAGCCTTCTCTTGCGTGATGTGTGTGAACTTTGGTCTGTGGGGTGTTAAATGGAACCTCTCCACATGTATATAGTATTTCATTGTATAAAGCACTTTACTACCTACCACTTGTGTTGTGAAAGTTTGGAGACTGCTGTTGACAGAAAAAAAAAGAAGAAAAGGGCACGTAAGAAAACCTGCTGAAACAGAAGCACTATCACTACGTGTGGAAAAAATGTGGAAGTTGTACTCTTTAAACTTGAACACTTGAGAGTAACTATGTGAAGACGCAACCTGAAAGGAGAATATGTTTGCATGAAGTCTCAGCTTTGGGACAGACGTTAGATTCCACAGATACCGGCCATGATGAAACTTTTAAAAAAACTGAACAAGAAGAGACTCTAAGAGAAAGGAGTCATAAGCGTAGAAAATGCTTGGATAAAGAGAAAATGGACTTTAAATTTTAAAAGCCCATTTATTTTCAATGCACTTGTATACACTTCAAAAATTACTGTAGACACAATTTGTTTTATTTTTGTGTTTAGTATTTAAACCTGAATATGGAAACAGTTTCCTCCTTGTCTTTATTAACAGTATATGGTCATTCTATTCACTCATTTTTTGACTCAATGTATGTGACAGTTCACCAAATTACAGTTTTTCATTATTATTTCTCTTCTGTACTCATGCATAACCACTATACATATCATTTCTTCTGTACTTGAATATATAAAACCTGAACCACAGTGCCGTAAGATTAACTTCACATACAGAACATATTTTTCCTGAGGTCCTGTGGACTTGCAAAATATATATATATATTGCTCTGTTAATTTTTTATATTTCATATATGTAATAAAGGAATATGATCTCCTGATTTTTGCCTCACTTCCTGATCAACTCTTTCACTGATGCTAAAGATTACCTTCTCTTAATGAGGGAACTCAAATCTAATTCCTTAAACTAAGAAAATCAAATAAGGACCTGGTATTTCTACTCTTATATTCTAGGGTTTGGGGATGGAGTGGAAGCTAATTCAGATGGGTTTACTTTCTGTAGCTGTTGGACGTGAACTTTTTCATCAGATGCATTGCATTTTTTTATATTACATTTACTTTTTTTTTTTTTTTTTTTGCGGTACGTGGGCCTCTCACTGTTCTGGCCTCTCCCGTTGCGGAGCACAGGCTCCGGACGCGCAGGATCAGCGGCCATGGCTCACGGGCCCAGCCGGCATGTGGGATCTTCCCGGACCGGGGCACGAACCCATGTCCCCTGCATCAGCAGGCGGACTCTCAACCACTGCACCACCAGGGAAGCCCTTACATTTACTTTTTAACTAATTTTAAAAGTAATAAAAGTTCACTGTTGAAAATACAGAAAACCATAATGAGAAAAAAAAATGCCTATATTCCAACAATCGTGATAATAGCTGTTAGCAGTTTAGTGTAGATGCTGCTAGACTACTTTGTATGCATATACATACCTCTTATAGAATTGGAATTATACTATACATACTCTTATGAAGTCTGCTTTTATAATCTGTAGCATATCTCTTAGTTTCTTACCTATTCCTATCTTATCCTCATAGATGGAATGCTAACTAGTAGACATCATTTACAAGCAACTTATAAAACATGGTGGTAAGTACATCATACCAAGAAAAATATTTTAAGTATGTCAGATATAGGATTTTCTTAAGTTTCAAAATTGCCAGGTTGCCTTCTTTTCCATTTCACTTTATATAAAATAGCTACTACACATTAAAAAGAAGAATATAAATAATGTCTATTTTTTAAAAGAGTAGAAAGATGCCCACAATATACTATTCAGTGAAAGAAAATGACAGAACAATACTTATAGTATTAGCTCCCACCCCCAAAACACATTTATAATAACATAGCATCTCAAAAGTTCTGACAGATAGATTATAGCAGTATTTACCCCTGCAGGGGAAAGAGAATTCTCACCTTGTATTTTGCATATGTCTGCATTGCTTGACTTTCTTTCATTGGTCACGTACTGCTTTTGTAATTTATTTTTTAAACACTTAAATTTTTTTTTTAATTTATTTATTTTATTTATTTATTTTTGGCTGTGTTGGGTCTTCGCTGCTGCGCACGGGCTTTTCTCTTGTTGCGGCGAGCGGGGGCTACTCTTCGTTGCGGTGTGCGGGCTTCTCATTGCGGTGGCTTTTCTTGTTGCTCTAGGCGTGTGGGCTTCAGTAGTTCTGGCTCACGGGCTCTAGAGCACAGGCTCAGTAGTTGCGGCGCACGGGCCTAGTTGCTCCACGGCACGTGGGATCTTCCCGGACCAGGGATTGAACCCGTGTCCCCTGCGTTGGCAGGCGGATTCTCAACCACTGCACCACCAGGGAAGCCCTAAACACTTAAAATTTAATCAACTGTTTTTAAAGTATGTTCAAGCAAAATCATAACTGAAAGTTTAATTTAGATAGTTTACCAAATTGCTGGGCCCCTATATGGTTTTCCAGTTTTTTTGATTAGAATCTTCATTAGGTGCTGTTTCAACACCTTTTCTGGCAACATTCCAAAAACATAGGTCAGTGTTATAATCATTTTTTAATTTTTGATTCTTAAATCATTTGCAGCCCTTTCACTGCAGTTTTAATTTCCTATGAGCATTATTGGCTTCCAAAGTGAAAAAAAAAGGAAAGAGAAAGAAAAATAGAAGGAACCTCATGTTCCTCTTTGTAAAAGTAAACAACAAAATGAAATGTGAGCAAGCCGCCCCCTGACCCCACTCCCATTCCATCATTCCATCATTCTGCCACACTTCTGTACACTTTCTCACCCTTGGCATCTTTCAAAATAACCATCACAGTACCAAGGCAACAGAATCACATAAAACTTCCATCTATGGCTCCAGATGAACATGAATACTTCCTTCACGAGCTAGTGGGAAAGTCTCTGCCCCCAGAGCTTTATTCTCTGTACTGTGGGGCTTTATTAGCCAGCAGATTAGTTGCATAATCTCCACATACCTATGTGCATAATTTGTCTGAGGTCAACCCAGTCTATGCCTTCTTATTACATCACTTTCCCCATAGAGGAATGTTACTAATATTTGGTATTTGATGCAATGGAAATTCTCAATCACGGGATAATCTTTTAATAGTGAGGTCAAATCTGTAGGGATATGATGGCGAGTCCAAAAAGCAGTGTGCATCTGGCTATATTAAACAGAGAGCAAGGCCTGTTACGGGTAAACATAGTTCTTTGGGATACTTTGGGTTCTTGCAGAACGAGTCCCTTTCTAAATGATTAGAGACTTATCTACTCTGAAGGGTGGGAAAAAAAACCCTTGAAAATTCCTTGTGCTGGCTGTCCCTTTGCCACTGCTCTGGAATGCCTGAGAACAAGGAGCACGAACACCGCCTTGGCTGTTGAGAGTTTTGTCAGAGGCCCCAGGACTGAATCGCCTTTGTGTTCATTGTTTCAATGAGAAGCAGTCCCCTAACCTAACTTTATCAAAGAGCCAAATTACTCACGATTTATTTCCCACAGTTTGGAAGGAAAATATTTATGAATAACCTCAAGTTTGCAAGGGAGATTGGTATGATAAAATGGAATAGAAGCAAAAGGGTGGTGCCTTGCATGACGGATTTTTTTAAATCTCAGAGAATGATTTGTCTGAGAATACTTTTTGAAAACCGATGCCCTTGTTCCTGCTTTCCTACACTTGCGCCAAAGGGATTTAAACATTTCTCTACTTCTTGAGCATTACTGACTGTGTTTTGAGACCTGCAATATTTTAAATGACAAATTCTCAGCTTTATTATTAGTCAACTCACATAGGGTGAATGACCCAAAAAAGCAAAATACTAGTGAGAGAGAAAGAAATATGCACGGGGCCAAATAGATAGTTCCAGAATTGAGAAGCATGTTCTGTTAAGAGAGTTTTAGTAAATGCTGAACACATCTCTAGTTTCTTACTAGGTAGTCACAGGTGGGTGGCTGTGTTCCAAAGTGTGATCGTTAATAATGAGTCAATTTAGAAATCCAAAGCTCTCCAAGATTTACAGGGGATGATCAAATCATAGTGCACTTATCTGAATAGAGGGGAATGGCAGCCAGGCAGGGAAACTTGCTTCCCAGAAAGAAAAATAACCACTGTCAGCAAATTTTCACAGTGTGAACAACATGGTCCACCCAGAGACACCCTGGACACCCCCTCCTCAGCCAGGGTACCGTCAAGGATTTCAAACGTGGTGAATAAAAAATAAGAAAGATAATATATCAGTAGAAATCAATAATTAAGAAGACACTTTTCAAAATGTTTTATATGTGTTATTCTTATTTGCTCCTCCTAAGCACACGTAAAGGACATATTATTACCTCCATTTCCCAGATAAGGAAACTAAGGCACAGAGAGACTAAATTGTCCAAGGATACTCAGCTAATAATTGTGACACCTGGGTTTAAACCCAAGCATTCTAATTCCCAGAGTCCGTATTTCAACCACTAAAAGGGGATCCTAGCATTCAGAAAGGAATTCACGTGAGATGATGCCAACTGCACCATTTTCTCCATTGGCCATTTCATTTATTTATTTATTATTTATTTATTTATTGAAGTATAGTTGATTTAAAAAGTTGTGTTAGTTTCTGATGTACAGCGAAGTGACTCAGTTATACATATATATACATTCTTTTTCATATTCTTTTCCCCTATGGTTTATTATAGGATATTGAATATAGTTCCCTGTGCTATACAATAAGACCTTGTTGTTTATCCATTCTATATATAATAGTTTGCATCTGCTAGTCCCATACTCCCAATCCGACTCTCCCCCGCCCCCCTCCTCCTTGGCAACCACAAGTCTGTTCTCTGTGTCTGTGAGTCTGTTTCTGTTTCATAGATAAGTTCATTTGTGTCATATTTTAGACTCCACATGGCTGTTTCTTTTAGATCATAGTTGAGGGAAGAACACTGAAGGTCAGCATTTCTCCCAGTTTTCCTTCTCTATACTCCAGATTATAATGTATCCCATTATTCCACCTTGCGATTACATAATTTTCTACTATCTTTCTCATTATTACATTGCCATTAGAGTAAAACTGTTTACCATAATTTATACTAAGTTGAGATAATGAGTCCATTTTTATCTTTGCTCTTTTCCTCTTGATCTGATTTTCTGAGATCTATTTAGGTATAAGGTCCACTTTTGCATTTATCAGTAATGTCCCTGAATAAGCTACTGTACAATTCAACAGCATTTCAATCAGTTCTCTCAGCTCTAAATTTTGCTGTGTAGAGCAATTCTGCTTGCAAGATAAATGAGAAGGAATTACATCAGAAAGACACAAGGAAATGGAAAAAAATAGAGAATGTAGGCACTTGTCAACCAAGGAGAGAGAGCAAGAGGCAAGAAAGAAGGGGTAAAGATATAAGAGAATAAAGGAAAGCAACAGCTGGAAAAGGAGCCAGGTGATCTGTTCTAGTAAGAATATGCAAGATATTTTAAAGTAGAACATACTCAGTCAGCCAATTCTTCCATTGGTTGACTGAAGTATGTTCATAGATACTTCACATAGATATCATGATTTATATGAGATCACTGCAAACATTTATTACAAAATTTTTCCATCCAACTCTTTTGCTATCAGTTATGTTTGAGGAGTCAGAAAAGCTAAAAAAAATAAAGCAACAGAGAAATCTTAGGTGATAGTAATTCGGAAATTAGGAAACCAATTGGTTTTACCATATATTGAAATAGAATTTTAAATTTACCTTTTACAAGGTACATAGTCATCAAAATATTTAATACCAGTAAGCATTGCCTAAGACTCATCTTAATAATGATTATCACTTTTGCCCTTATTAAGTGCCAGATGCTGTGCTAAATTTTATACGACTTACCTCAGACCTCAGTTAACAATCTTGTGAAGTTGGTACTGTTATTAGACAGAAACTGAGGGCCAGAGGGTTACTTGTCCAAGGTCACCAAACAAGCAGAAAAGCTGAGATCTGAACCCTGATTTTCCTAGCTTTAGAACACATACTTTTAACCCCTATGATCTACTGAAGCCTCCAAACCAATGATTCTCAAATAATGTCCATAAAAATCAACAGACATGTTTGTTAAAGTGCAGAGTCCCAGGCCCCTATCTCACAATGTCTGTTTCAGAAGGTCTGGGTGGGGATCCGGGAGGGACAATTTACTAAGCACCAGTGGTGACTCAGATACAGGTGGTCTATAGAAAAGACTTTGAGAAACACTGCTCTAGACACTTTTACAGAATAGTCTCAACAAAGTCAGAATTATCATTAGTTCTGCTTCTACAAATGTATCTCCCTCTGGTCATAAATCTACTTGGCCTTCATCACACATATTATTTTATGAATAACCGAATCATTAGTCCTGTCATGGTTACCCAAGAACCAAAATGGTGGAAAAAGGGAATTGAAAGGAGATTCCTCCAGCTATTATATACCCTACTTCTTAACCTGGCCTGAAACGGAATTACGAAATGCCTGAATTTGTCTTTGATATCTTAGCTCCTTGGTCCATTTTGGGCAATCTCCTCCCAAGTGCCTATTGGCTTCATACTGCTCAGAGTCTACACGAAGATGCTACACAAAACTCTGAACTCCCAACATTCCCTCCAGCCTTAAACAGTATACTTACTTGTCAAGATGCTACTCTTGACCAAGAGATTGGTAGATTGATAAGATAAAATGAGTCATTCTAATGAGATACTTTCTGTTTTCCCACTTTCCTTTTTCCCAAACACAATGTTTTATTAACTCAAATAAACCATGCGTGTCTGCAGAAAACTTTTAATGGGTGATTCTTATCATGGGAATTTCAGGCACTGATGGCAGGCCAGTGGAGGAGATATTTTTGGTCAGCTGTGCCTTTCAATGCCTCATAAATCAGGACACTTAGGCAGCTTCCTAATTACCCTTTAGACAGTGCCAGTCCTACTCACACACTCAACTGTACCCCACTCAGAAGCTTAAGAAGTAAGGAGAAAGGTAAAAAGCGGTGACACTGGGAAAGGAAAGCATTGGGGACCATCTAACTTACCCTCTCTCAGAAATAAGGATTCAAGCCACAAATAAAATATGAATCCACACAGACTTCACATTTTGCTTTCCCATTCCTGTAAATGAGAAGTAAAATCTAGGATAACATTTTCCTTGATATGTATGGGGAGAAAAACCAAGGAAATGTACCCAACTTGCATCACAGTGAACAGAATTCCTTAACCTCAGTAATACTCATTATACATAAACACACGCTCCAACCTCTTACACAGGGACACTTGCCCAGAAGTGACCTTCAGCAGCCTTGAGAGCTTTTTATAACAATTGAGAATACACAACTGGATATTTTTATCAGCGTGTTCTCTGCCTTTGATAAATGTTGCACTAAGCAGTTTGAAGCAAAAATGCAGTGATTACATTATTTTTAATGCAGTATTTACAAGTATACTTAATTTGCATCCTCCAGAATTTCACAAGTCTCACCAAATGGCTCAGGAAAGAAGGCTATAACTTTAAGAAAGATTCCTCTAAGTTTTCACTTGCCCCCAAATGTCATCCTACTTGGATTAGGTAAAAGCTATTTGAGAAGTGATGTTTTAAAGCCTCATGTAGGCCACAGTTGATTTTTCAGGACTCTGATTCAATATCTTTATGAAATGTGTTTTCATTTTTTAAGTAGAAAATAAAAATAACACATGTATAAAAACAGAACAATAAGTACCCTGCAACCTGAAGAGTTCTTTAAAATCTATTTTTACGGCAGTAAGTAGATGCTAGCCTAGCTTACTCTCCCATTGAGTAGGTCGTCCATTATGTAAATTCTCACTAAAACAACATGATTTATGGAAGGTAGGGGTAGAACCAGCATTTTCAGCGTGCCAAACACCATCACGATCCTCATCTCAATTAGTCCTCAGAACAACGTTTTGAAGACAGATATTTCTTATGACCCTCCTATGCAGTGGGCATTGTTCTGGGTCTTGGGGATACCGTGGTGAACAAAGCAAAATTCCTACTCTCATAGAGCTTACATTTTAGTAGGGAAGTCCGTTCAGAAGATAGATATAATAATCCCTGCTCTATATCCACACTGTAGGAATTATTTATGGAGCACTCAATGCCCTAAATGATTTAAGAGAGATATTCTTTTTTCATCACTAAAGGGAAAATTCAATGCAATAGACCCTATCCTCTTGATTGCACTGAACACTGTTTTCCCCCAGATGAAGTGAAAGCAGTAAATGACTAAATTCTTCAGAGTGGAAAGCTGTTAAAATTGGCTAATGAACACAAAGCAGGCGTTTCTGAGTTACACTAAATGCCTGGGGGGAAGCAGCAGAATTCTTCCCCCCGCCACCCATTATGGAGCTGACAAGGTCCTGCTCTGTGCGGTGCTCATTAATTTTCCTGTTGGCTTTAAAGATTTACAACAGCTCTGACACTCATGCATGAGAATCACAGGGATCCCATGTGCCCAAGCTGTGGTGCACTGGCCAGCTTTGCTCCCCACAAACCTGCTGGGGGCTCATCTACTCCAGTCACGAGAGCTCGGGAAGATGCACTTGCCTCTGTGAGAAATAACAGTGATCATAATAAAAAAAGAAATTCTAAGCATTCTTTCAAGCCATTGGGAAGTTCCAGCACATTCCCGCTGCAAAAGAATTCAAGTTCCTCCACTTATGTCAAAGCTTCAGCACCATCATTGTATGCTTTGTACATTTAATAGACCGAGGTCTAGTAATTAACTCTACAAATTCTCTCCCTGCCTTTTTTTAAATCGTGAACCACAAGCTGATTCTATAGGGAGGTCAGTCTGGGATTTGGTGAATTATCCTCAGGTTTTGAGCAATGACTTTTCAGAGGTTCGAAGATTTTCAACTTCAAGGATTGCTATTCCAGAGCAGAGTCATTGTTCGTGATCTGGAAATTTTGCAGAACAGTTTATTCCTTAAGCTTCAGAAATCTACATCTATGACTACTGATGGCTGTTCTAAGAAGTCTTCACTCCTTTCAGGGTCCTGAAAACCAAATGCTCCTGTGTCCTTTTCTAGGTCCAACTGCATCCTCCAAATCACCCTTGTTTGAATTTCTCCTGCAAATTTCATTCTCACTTGTGATTCTTTTGCAGGGTGGTGGGGGAGGGGGGGCACCGCAGGGCTTGTGGGGTGTTAGTTCCCCAACTAGGGATTGAATCAGGGCCCTCTGCAGGAAAGCCTGGAGTCCTAACCACTTGACCACCAGGGAATTCTTTTTAGGAGACTCACTTCCTGCTTACCTCCTCTTTGCTATTTCTTCCTCTATAAAGAAAGGGAGGAAAAATAATAGAAAAATATGAGAAGTTGCTCCAATTTTTCTTAAGGCAAAGAAAAAAAAATTATCCCATCATTAAGAAGTGTCCCGAAGGAGCTTCAACTGATACAAACTTAGGCTAGTGTTACTAGGAGTCAAAAACACTGACTTTGATAACAGAGCAGGGATAATTATTACACTCTGCAAAGAGAAACTTTTTTTTGGCCACACTGCATGGCTTGCAGGATCTTAGTTCCCCAGCCAGGGATCGAACCCAGGCCAGGGCAGTGAAAGCGCTGAGTCCTAACCACTGGACCTTCAGGGAATTCCCAGAAACCATTTCTTTACAGAGCCACAGATTCAGTATGTATTTCCTCCAACATAGAGTACACATGCGCTTATTCTAATAATTGAGAGGTGGAAGAGGGGAGAAAACTAATGCAATTCAAACACTAGCAAATAGAAATCTGATTGAGAAGATAATACAAACAAGCAACAGTATGTCACACCGGGATAAGTGCTATTAATGAACCACAAAAATGTATGCTGAGGAAGCCCTGAATGAGAGATTCTTGGAGACATTAAAGAGAAGGTGATTTGGCTGTGTCTAACAGCAACTTCTCTGCTTTTGAATTTCACTAGGCAAAGTGAATTTCACTGGGATGGCTCTAATGTCCTGACTCCCCTGAAATCCAGAGGTCATTGAGGTCTGCTTTATATGCATTATCTTCACAACAATGAGGCCGGTGCTATTATTATTCCCATGTTACTCTTGAGGAAGCCCAAGTGAGCAACTAGGCCCTTGTATCACAGGCAGTAAGTGATAGAGCAAGAGTACAAGCCCAGTTCTGAGCCCCAGAGTCTGTGTTCTTAGTCATTATACTGTAGTCCTTCTTCTTTAACATGTGCTTTCTCAGTCTGCAGAGGCAGCCAACTGCTCTGACTCTCCCTGAATCTCTCTCTTCCTTCTGGCCCTCTGCACCATTTGCTGGAAGAACTCAGGAACTGAGTCCTGAGACAATGAACTGGTAACTCTTCCTGCAGCTAGGTACCATCATTAGTAGGAGCTTCAGCATCTCCATTCTCTTCTCCCTATTAAGCCTGGGAAATGATGACTTCCCTACAATCTTTTTTTAAAAAAAATCACTGAGTGTAGGGAATGGTGCCATCATGGCCCCATTACCTAACAGTATACCCTATGGAACTGGTATGGGTGGTACTCTGATTGCCTAAAAATGAAACCAAACATCTTGGATAGCAATGATAGTGATAACTACTTCTAGACCACCACCTTAGAAGGATGGAAAATAACACATCATAATAAGATAATTACTCATTTTCATACTTAGTCTATTTTCTTCCATTAGGTTGTACAAGCTCTTTGAGGGCAGAGATCATATCTGTTTTGTTCATATTTTATCCCCTATGCATACCAAAGTGCCTGGCAAATAGCAGGTACTCAGAAAATATTTGTCAAATGAATCAATAGGTGATATCCCCCAAAGCATATTCAACTATTCCCTTTTCCTTATTTATTCAATCATTCAACATTTATTGAACAGCAGCTACAAAAAGAAACAGCTTATTGGCGTGGTTAAGTACACAGAATCTAAACTCTGATTTCCTGGATTCAAATACTGGTTCTGTCACTTACCAGCTGTGTGGCCCTGGGTGAGCCAACTAACCCTTCTGTATTTTATATTCCCAACCTGTAAAATGGGGGAAGTAATAGTACCAACCTCACAAGGCTGTTATAAGGATGAAGTGAATTCACATAGATAAAGTATTTAGAACAGCACCTGGCATATAATAAATAGTAGGTGTTTACAAGGATGAAGAAGATGAGGATGTTCTAAGCTTCAGGGCACTGGAGGTAAAATAGTGAAGAAATCAGACAGGTCCCTGTGTGCATGTAACTTACATTCTAGTGGGAGAAACAAACAATAAACTTACAAAGAATCAGTGAAACCATTTCAAATAGTTTTAAACACTGTGAAGGAAATGACACTTTCCTGGTGTTGAGAAATGAACACTGAGGTGGAATTTTAAGAATTTTACTAAGGAGGGATCAACCTCTGTGGAAGGGAGGAAAAGGAACCAGAAGCAGGCAGAAGAAGAAGCTGCACTGCAAAGCAGCCCCAACGATAGCCCCAGCCCATGCTACAAGGAGAGCTGGAGTGGAACGACGCTTTGGGGTTGTCCTGAGTGGGACTGAGGTGACCAGACCTTTAGACACCTCTCTGGATGTAGGCTACCCTAGGAAGGGTGATGACCTTGCTCTCTGCAGCTGAAGCAGTCCCTAAAGGGGCTGACAGCTGAACACTGCCTGCTGCCATCGAAGGGAGATAGGGCAGCACAACGCAGTATGCATTCCACCCAGCAGATATGATGGTGGGGGTGGGTCACTACCTAAAAAATGTGGTCATGGAAGGCCTCTCTGGGGAGGTAATATTTAAGCTGGTAACTATACAGTGAGGAGGTGGCAGCCACATAAATAGAGCAGAGAAAGCATTCTTATTAAAGGAAATAGCCAGTACAGTGTCCCCCAGGGCAGAACAAGTCAGGAGTGTTCAAAGTTCAAACAGCCAGCCAGGCCAGAGAGTTGTATAAAATGAGGTCTGAAGAGGCAGGCAGGGGCCAGAGCATGAGAACCTTGCAACAGTTTGGATTTTATTCTAGATAATGATGAGTAGCAACTGGAGGGTAGAGGCAGGATCTGATTTATTCTTTTAAAAGATCCCTCTGGCTGATATGTGGGGAATAGATTAAAGAAAGGATACGAGTGAAGGCAGAAAGGCCAATTAAAAGGTTGTGGAAATTTTCCGAACAGGCAATGGTATGTTGATGAAGACAAGAAAAGTGGCTGTATTTATATGCAGTATTCTGCAGGAAACCCCACAGGGCTTGCTAATGGATTAAATGAGGAGAGTGAAGAAAAGGAGACTCAGGAATGACTCCTAGTTTTTTTGGCTTGAACAACTGGAAGGATGATGGTATGTACTGAGATGGCAAAAGGGAGATTTAGGGTTGAAAATAAAGAGTCCATCTTGGATTTTTTTGGTTTGAGATACCCACTAGACATCAGTGGAGATGTCAAGTAGTCAGCTGGATATAAAAGTCTGGAGCACAAAAAAGAGACGTCAAAGCCTAAAGATTTATATTTGGGAGTCATAGGTAAATAGATGTTGCTATTGCCACGTAACCATTCCCAACACTCAGTGGCAAAAAACAACAGCAATTTATTTTTGCTCACATCTGTAGATTGTCTGGGGTTTAATCTAGGCATCTCTGCTTCTATCTGCAGGTCTATGGGTCAGACAGGTGGCTCTACTCTATACGTCTCTCATCCTCCATCAGGCCAGCCAGGCAAAGGCAAAGGCAATGGCAGAGGCTCAAGAGGACAAGAGGAAACATGCGAGGCCTTGAGAAAGTCCTAGGAAATGAAAACAGGATGTGAAAAAGATATCTGCACTCCCATGTTTACTATAGCAGTATTCACAGTAGCCAAGATGCAGAAACAACCTAAGTGTCTGTCAGTGAATAAATGGATAAAGAAAGAAGATGTGGTATGTATGCATACACATATATACATAATATTTTATTATATATAGTGGAATATTATTCAGCCATGAGAAAGAAGGACATCCTGCCATTTGCACAACATAGACGGACCTTGAGAGCTTTAGGCTTAGTGAGATAAGCCAGACGAAGACAAATATTTTATATCATTTACCTGTGTAATCAAAAAAAAGCCAAACTCGTAAAAATAGAGAGTAGAATGGTGGTTAGGCCAGGTTCACAATTCCAGGCTGCTGTTCAGACTTATCCCCCCAGTCCCTGCTGCTCTCCTTCCCCGGTCCCAGCCCTGTCTGTTTTCCCAGACTGCTCACCGCACACTGAAAATTCACAGAGTTCAGAACATGGCGATAGCCCTCACCGTGCTAGCATAGGCTCTATTCCTTCTTCACCAGTCCTCCTCATCTCTGGCTTGACATCTTTCCACCTTGTACAAATGCTTTTCCTACTTAAAGTCCCACTTGGCCCCTCTAGGGACTCTTAGCAGGGGGTTGAGGTGGGGAGAGGGTGTGAGCAAGTAATGATCCTGAAAGGCAGCCATTCTGTCTACTACATGGCTTAATCGACACCATTTTCCAAGAATCCTAAAAGGCACCAACAAATATCTCACATAATGAAATATTATTGTTGGTATTATATAGTAGTTTGGCTTGGAGAATTTATGCTACATTCTCATGCCAGGGCTTCCATCAGAACAGGTGTTGTTTCCTGGAACATAAGGATTACTTGAAATGAGCTATAATTTAAAATAAGAAGTCATTATTGGATAGATGCTAGGATTTTCCTTGTTAATTTTAAGGGACCATGATGTTTATCTATAATTCATACATCTTCAGTTGCTATGCATGGTATTTTCCTGTTGTCTGTTAGCTAAATATTCTTTCGCTGACTGGTCCTAGTGAGATATGGAGAAAATCATAAAACGAAATTAGGAAATAATGACATCAGCTTTCAGATCGCAAAAGACAATATGGAAACAAATAGTTATTCCCTGGTACATGTGGGGCACTGGTTCCAGGATCCCCCACAGACACCAAAATCCACAGATGCTCAAGCCCCTTACATAAAATGGCATGAGCTGCATAAAACCTACAGACATCCTCCCATCCTCCTGTATACTTTAAATCATCTCTAGATTACTTATATACCTAATACAATGTAAATGCTATGTAAGTAGTTATAAATACAACGTAAATGCTATGCGGACAGTTGCCAGTTTACGGCAAATTTAAGTTTTGCTTTTTGAAACTTTCTGGGATTTATTTTTCAAATATTTTTGATCCTTGCTCGGTTGAATCTGTGGTTGCAGAAACCGCAGATAGGGAGGGCTGGCTATTCTGCTTTAATTCTGGTTCACACTGTTAACAAAGGATTGAATTTGGCAAAGCTGGAAACTGCTAACTGCTTGGTCACTGCCATTTAGTAAAAATTTATTTCCCTAAACTCAACAGTACTTCATCTGGCTGTGGTGCTCACTGGGAAATTTCCAATAACATGTGAGACTCTCTCAGATTTCACCACTCCTGGGTTCTAGTTATACCTCCTTGCCACAAAATCACTTTGTGGTCTCTGCCTCTTCCTTCACTCTTTGCCCCTGAAAATAAGGCAAAGAGTGACTATGCTGCCCACCTGATGACAGAGCCACTCAGAGCTTCCTGTGCTCACGTTAATTCAGGCATCTTCAGAAAACAGCTTTAACTTTGGTCCCTGCTCTCAGGCTATTTCATTATTTGATTTACTTGAAAGTTTGTGATACCCAGACTGAATTAGTTTTGCCTGGTGGGGACCAGAGTCTCTTTAGTCTCAGGCTCCCTGTTGCTCCCTTCAGCCATGGCTCGCCCCAGTGGCAAAGCTCTTATACACGCTGATGCCCCTTGTTGCCTCAGGAGTTGGTTACACTTCTTAGAGGGACACTGCCATACCTTTGTCAAAGGGTGGTTCATAGCAGTTTCTCCACTGAATATACATGTTGCTTGCATAGATAGTATCTCATAGCTCTTCCCAAAAAGGCTTTTTTGAATTGAACTTGTGTAAGACCCTAAAAATAATTAAAGTGGGGAAGCTAAAGGAACACACCACAGACACACTCAAAGCTGCCGTTTGACTTTATCATTTGGGTCTCTGAGGCAGGACATGGGCCCACTGGCTCTCTTTTAGCTCATGTCTTTGAGTGTGTTCTTGGCCCTTCCTGCATGACTACCAGCCCTAATACCGCCCCCAGATGAAAAAGTGATGCATGTGCAAAACAAGCCTTGAGTATTTCTTAGTTCCCCCAACACAGACATACAACACCCTAGGTTATACTGGTAAAGGAATGGAGTCTATGACTAGAGCCTGTGTCAGAGTCAGTTCACTTCAAATATTTACTGAGAACCTTGTTTATGCCCAATACCAAAAAGTTCTTGGCACCCAGCTATCATCACTAGTCCCGACAGCTTTCTCTGAAAGCGTCATTACATCACATGCTTTTCATAGCCCTCACTGCCCTCCAGTAGCTATGGTGCAATACTGGGTAACTGTTGACTGTTGAATGGAGCAAAAGCCTGGGCCACAGATGGACCAAAGACAGACGCAGTACAGCTGACTCCTCCATCCCTCCTGTACCCTCCAAAAGACTCCGAGTAAAGAGTACCTCTATGTTACCGTCATTATTTTGTGCTTCCCTCCTTTGTTTCATTACTTCGTATCTGTTACTTAGACTGTAAACATAGACCAAATGCCAAGACAGAGATCAAGTCACTAGGAAACCCAGTTCCGTGTGCCAGACCCACCTTTGTGCTATGTTTATTTAGAGATGGCAGGAAAAAGGTGCCACATGGCTCAGTGCTCATTTGCTTCCTGCTCTGTTAGGTATTAAATCCCAGAAACCTGCGCAAGGCTCGTTCTCCCTGACTATGGCCAACTGACTAGAACACTAACCCCCGGCTTTATGCCCAAAGAGTGTTTTCTCTTCTCCTCTCCTCTTCTCTTTTCTTTTTACTTCTCTTCTCTTCCCAAGGGCCTGCGAACCAAACACCATAATATAACAAGCAAGAAGTATATGTTGCAGAGACTTCTCTTCTTTATGGTTCCACTCATAGAAAAAAAGAAATAAAAAAGAACTGTTGATTATCTTAACCTGCACATAACTTGTAGGACAAAAAGATTCCTGTGAAATAGTCCTCCCTTAATAAATTCCCTTTGCCATTGTAAACTAAGACATAACCTTCAAGCATTAATAACCAGACAATACAACATTTGTGTGTTATTTAGCTTATTGCTTTTGTTAATGTACACTCCTATGGTTACACTACTTTCCACTCAAACTTGAAAAAATTTTTTTACCAATGCATCTATACTTTTGCTCCATTTTTTAATTATTATTTTTTTACCTCCTAGCCAAGATCTTTTAATGTTTTGAGATTATCTCATAACAATGGCTAATTTATTAAGTCCTGGAAAATTATAACAGTAAGTTTTTTTGCAAACTTTTGGCATGCTGGAGATTTTTGGTTAAAAAAAAAAAAAAAGATTGTGACAGATCCAGCAGAGACCACTGTCATTTTTGTACCATCTAATCCCCATTATGAAGTGATTTTTATCAAAATGGGAAGTGATCATCTGGCAGCATAAACAACACCGGAAAAGCTAATTCAATAAATCAGAGGGGTTATTCCATGTCATCTACATGCTCAAACAAGAGGGAGAGCACATGAGCTTTAATAAATCCTCAGTTTCTAGCCAAAGGCCTTTCAGAGCTCTTGGCTGCCTGATCATTTGTCTGGAATTATGAAAGAAAGGAAGTTTTTGGAGATGAAGGAGGAACTCTGATTTACCATAAAAAGATTTGGACTGTACAATTTGCTCAGTATTCTACATGAGTATCTAATAATCATGTAATTATCTAATAATTATTATCTCATTTTACCTATGAGGAAATAAGACTAAAAAGAGTTAAGAAATTTACTCATTGTCAGGCAGCTGGGAAATGATGGATCTGGAATGCTAACCTTTCCACAACATCCACATCATACAAGAGGATATCAGAGGGTGCTGCTGGTCTTTATCAGTGATTCCATTTCAGTCCTACACGTTGCCTGGTTACTGGGCATGATGTATATCACTGGTGACTCAGATCACAGTGTTTATGGGGCCCATAACAAATATTATTGAGAAACTACCATGTGCCAGGTACTGTTCTAGGTGCAAGAGATACAACAGTGAATAAATGGACAAAGTCCCTGTTCCCACTGGGTTTACATTCTAGTAAGGGGAAACTGACAAACAAATACGTACATAATAATGTCAGGTAGGGATAAGCACTATGAAGAAAAATGAAGAAGGTTAAGGAGGAAAAGAGAAAACTTCAGTGGGGGTACTACTCAATTTAGATGGTCAGGGAAACCCTCTCGGATAAGAAGACCTCTGAGCAAAGAGTGAAGGAAATGAAGGGAGGGAGAAGAAAGTGAACCATGTGATATCCATGGAAAGAGAATTCCAGGCAGAAGGAACATCAAGTGAAGAGCCTAAGGAGGGTGCTCTGTACATTTAGGGGAAAGCACTGAAGATGCCAGTGTGGCTGCAGCAGAGTAAACAAACGGGAGAGTTCAAAGAGATGAGGTGGAATGGGTGGCAGGGAGGGAAGATCATTAAGGACCCTGCAGATTCTGTAAATGTTTTGAATTTCACTACAGTAAGTCCCCTACATACGAACCTTCAGGTTGTGAACTTTCAAACAGAACGTGTGTTCCATTAATGTCAGGTGTGAATGAAATTGCAGCTTGCCCTCCACCTCCTATTGCTGACGATCCTTCACCTCTACCATCTCCCACCTCCTCTCCCTCCTCCAGTCAGTAACCTTCTTGCCTGTTCACTTGATGCCAGCCCGTGTGCCAGCTGTTGTGCTGTACTACTGTACTTTTCAAGGTGCTGTACTGTAAGATTAAAAGTGTTTTCTTTATTTTTTTGTGTTTGTTTTTTATGTACTATTTGTGTGAAAAGTATTATAAACCTATTACAGTACAGTACTATATAGCCGATTGTGTTAGTTGGGTACCTAGGCTAACTTTGTTGGACTTAGGAACAAATTGGACCTACGAGCGTGCGAACGGAACTCGTTCGCAGGTATGGGACTTACTATATATGAGATGGAAAGTCTTTGGGAGGTTTTCATCTGAGGAATGACATAGTCTGGGTTATGTTTTAGGAGAATCACTGTTAATTAGCCTATTGACTTGGCTGCCTCTAGTCAGTAAGGCCCCAAACTACACATAGAATGAGAAGTAGGATGGTAGTACAAAGAACATGGGCTTTGGAATGAGACAGGTCTGGGTCCAAACCTTAGGCTGAATCATCTGCTGCTTTATTAACTTTACACTAGTTATTTAAACTCTCTGAACCTCAGTTTCCTCAACTGCAAAAGGAGAATAACATAACCTACTCTACAGAGCTATTAATTAAATGAGATATTTATAAAGCACCTGAAATATAGTAGTCAGCGCTAAAAATATAAAAATAACTAACCATTGTAGTTATTTAACTTAGTAATTAAGTTTTGGATTATTTTATCATTATTACAAATAATACAGGCAAGCCCCAGGTTAAATTATATTTCTTCTCTGCTATGAGAATAATAACAATAACAAATTAATGGGAAAAACAAAGGAAGTGCTCTTTCTCCCTTCTTAAAAAACAACTTTGTATTTGGGGAAATTTCCAAATGTATACAAAATTAAAGCAAGTAATCTAACGAATCTCCATGTACACAGTGTCAATAATGAGCATTTATTCAATCTTATTTTACCTTATTTTTCTGGAATGCTTTAAAACTAAAATATATTATCATTTCACCTATAAATACTTCAGTTTGTATCCCTAACAGGAAATAACTTTTTTTAAACATAACCTCAACACAATGATCATATCTAACAAAACTAACAATCATTTCTTTTTTTTGTTGTTTTGTTTTTGTTTTTGTTTTTGCGGTATGAGGGCCTCTCACTGTTGTGGCCTCTCCCGTTGCGGAGCACAGGCTCCAGATGCGCAGGCTCAGGCGGACTCTCAACCACTGCGCCACCAGGGAAGCCCAATCATTTCTTTTTTTTAAAACAATCATTTCTTAATATCGTCTAGTACCCATTCTATGATCAAATTTCTCAGTTGTATCAAAAGTATCTTTTTACAGTGGTTTTGCTCAAATCAGGATCTCAACCAGGCCCACAGATTTCGGTTGGCTGATATGGCCCTCAAGTCTCCTTTTATCTGTAACAGTACATCCTTCTTCTTCTTTTCCCCCCAGGATGTCTGTTTTTGAAGAAACTGTCATTTGAAGGATAAGCTCATTTAATGGCAGGTTAATAATGCCCCCTCCATATGCAAAGGATAAGAAACCTACATATTGTACTGTAGACACATTCCAAATGTTTTCAGAGAATAAGAGGAAAGTTTTATTTTTCTAAGAGAGGAGATTGACACTAGCAACTCTTGTAGAGAAAATGCCACTTAACATGGTGAGGAAATGACCAAGAGTGGACTTAGACTCTTTAACATGGACATAAAGGACTGTTGTGGAAATGGACCATATTACCTGAGGGCTTTCTTCCAGTCCTAGAATCCTCTGAAACCTATCATTAGATATGTATTCAGATGATCACCATGGGATAATGACCAACACAATTCCTGTTTTATGTTAAAGAGCAATCAGAAATTTTCCTTGTTGGTAGGAAAAGACAAGATTACTTCCTGTCCTAGTGAAAAGCGGATGGGTCAGTTATTACTATGGAAGGCCTATATTGCCCTTAGAAATGATGATGCATTTGGGTTGGTTTAGCTAAATTCAACTCTGAAGTCATAGCTAGAGCTAGTTGGGTTTCACTAGTTCTTTCAGGTAATTATTTAGAGCAAGACCCAAAAGAATTAAAGGGCTACTGATAAATTCTGATTGAGCATAAGTGATTTTTTGAGATGGGAGGAAAGAAAACCAGGTAAAGGTAGCCTCTATTGATTCCATATCATGTTATGAATAAGTTTTGCCAAAGGCTCAGTTGTAGAAATAACTACTGAGGAGCTAAACTGGCAAGATCTTGTTCAGGAACTGACTTCTGGAAGGAAGTCAAAAACTTAAATTTAGATATTGGTTCCCATACACTTTATTTAACCATCAAGTACAAAATTCCTTTATAGACCTCAATTAAAGGCCAGAATTAGAAATTAAGTATTTGTATTCATTGCAAATTATTTTGGACTTGGGGATCCTTTGAAATGTCCATATGAGTCAACATGAGGTGGGAGTTGGAAAAAGAAAGCATGGTCTCCCACTCATAGCTAATTCTGGCTCTGGTAATCAGGGAAACACAAGAGGCAGCCAAGTATGGACTGGCAGCTCCGGCTAGCTTATTTTGTTATTTTGTCTTTCGCTCAATAGTCAACCTTCCTTCGGCATTCACTGGAGTATGACCTAGCACTAGGCCCACTGTGTTCTGAGTATAATAATTCTTCATCAAAACATGAAGCCAGGAGTCTGGTTTAACACTGACACTCACTCTTAATTAAGATGAATAATTCAGAAAGAGATTATTGTTGGCAAACAAATCACAGGAGGAAATTAGTGGTCTACAGCAGTGGTCCTCAACCTTTTTGGAACCAGGGCTGCCAGTATCATGGAAGACAATTTTTCCATGGACTGGGGTGGCAGCGGGGAGATGGTTTTGGGATGATTCACACGCATTACATTTACTGTGCACTTTATTTCTGTTATTATTACATTGTAATATATAATGAAATAATTATACAACCCAGCATAATGCAGAATCAGTGGGAGCCCTGACCTTGTTTTCACTTGCCACTCACTGATGGGGTTTTGATATGAGTCTGAAAGCAATTGATTTTATTATGGTCTCTGTGCAGTCAAACCTCTCTGCTAATGATAATCTGTATTTGCAGCCACTCCCCAGCACTAGCATCACTGCCTCAGCTCCACCTCAGATCATCAGGCATTACATTCTCGTAAGGAGCGCACAACCTAGATCCCTCGCGTGCACAGTTCACAGTAGGATTTGCACTCCTATGAGAATCTAATGCCACTGCTGATCGGACAGGAGGCGGAGCTCAGGCAGTAATGCGAGCGACGGGGAGCGGCTGTAAATACAGATGAAGCTTTGCTCGCTCCACTCACCTCCTGCTGTGCGGCCTGGCTCCTACAGGCCATGGACTGGTACCGTCCGTGGCCCAGGGGTTGGGGACACCTGGTCTACAGGACACAAGGCAGAATAGTGGAGAGAAAACAGAATGACAGGAGAAGAACATAGATAGGAGAAAGAAAGAACATTTTTTAAAAGTATACCCCAAATATCTGATGAAAAGGAAAATATAAGATGGGGGGAAAATGTGGGAAAAGAAATTACAGTGATAACTTTGGGTACAAAGATGTTTTTAAAAGTTGGCACACCTAGGATTATGGGGGGGAAATGTCTAGTCTCTTCTGTGCTGGGCTGGCTGTGGGGAAGAGCAGGAGAGGTCAAGCATAGCCTAGTATGTGCTTCATCAGTACTAACAAAAAGAGGAACGAGTGAGGCTCTTTCTTGGGTAAGGCCTCCCCTGTGCAAGCAAAGGCCTGAACTGTCCCACCGGGGCTTGGCCTCTGGGGTATGGGGAACACGTGACCAGCCTATCCAACCTATGTATGCTTTTTATATTACTATTCATCTCTCTTAAAGCTCAGAATTGACGAAAAGCAGAAAATTTTTTTTAAGTCTTTAATTTTAAATTTCAATGGGAGGAATTTTGGTTGGATTTAATCAACTTGATAATAAGTTGCTTTAAAAGAAAAAAATGAAAAGCTGACAACTAATAAGGGCTTTTCCTTGGAAGAAAGCATAATGTATTGATTCTGTTTCTTCCAACTAGAATCAGTAAGACCAATGGGAAAATATGGGGAGACAAATTTCAACTCAATACTCATAAGAACTTTTTAACACGTTTATTGGCCCAATCATGAAACATGCCACCCCTTGAAGAGGTGAGATCTATGACACTGGAAACAGTCAAGATGGGATGACTTCCCATCAGGAAAATTGAATACTAGTGGTTTCCAACATTTGTAGGTATAAGGACCCCTTTTAGGTTTAGTATTTGTGCTCTTAGTATCTATTAAGAAACCGTGATGACTAATGCCACAGAACTATCCACTTAAAAATGGTTAAAATGGTAAATTTATGTTGTGAATAGTTTACTACCATAAAAAAAATCATGATGGCAAAATATGAATTTAGTAATGCTTTTAAAATAAATTTGTACTTTTATGACACATATGTTAGGAAAAACATGTTCATTATTTCCTTTATTTATTTATGTATGGAATGCATAATATATCCCAGGCACCAAGTGAGGCACTAAAGATACAAGAATGAGTAAAAACCAATATGGCACCTGACTTCCTAAAGTACATATATATGCAAGACTTGTTATTTATTGATCCACGGACAGTGCTGTTTCACATGCTGATTAGAGAACACTGTCTCTAATTCCCCAGTATCTCAGGAGTCCTCAGCTCACAGTTTGAGAACTACTGGTATAAAGCAATCTCCTCCTTCTTTAACCATCAAATCTCTACTGTATGCATTATAAATGAAAACACAGGTCAGGAACAACACTTGGCTACAGGTAATATGTTAAAGTGTGAAAAGTTCATCCCATGCTGACTTGGTCACAAGAAGATAGATTTAGGATCTTTTTCATGGTAACCCAATATGCCCTTGACAGGAATATGAAGGTGATTGATACATGTTGATTTGTTATTCTAAGTTTGGACTTTTGTTGCTATAGTACGAAAGCTAAAAAAAGAAAAGCACACTTTTTTAAAGTTCTTATGAAGGATTATTTAGGGGCATCTAAAATAGGACTATGAACAACTAGTTGAAAATAAAGAGGTTTTGCTTTAACATCACACTCAATTTTGGTGTTGTAAAAGAACGGTCAGATAGTTAACAATTTACCTGATATCTTGGATGTCTGCCAAGGTACCTGCTGATTTCATTCTAAAATGTGTTCTGCCAGGGGCTACAAATGAGAGGGATTCCTCTGTTTTGTATCTGTGTTTGACACAAGGTTTTTTAGGAGAGGAGTCAGGGGAGAAGGAGGGTCTTTTTTATTCAGCTATACACTTTGACAACGCAGAGCCCCTGAATAATCAGACTGGTTTTTTTCCTCCACTTGGCCCCCAACTGAGCAGGTTGCAATCCTTTCCTAACTGGAGCGCTGCAGGGGGTGTGACAAGTGGAGACTTTACTGGACATTTGCATTCAAAGAATTAATAAAAATTCCTCATTTGCCTGAAAGCCCCATGAAGTTTATAACCTTGACGCTTTATAACCCCCTACACTGGTTTCTCTCCTGGTATGGCCAAACAAACCAACATAAATCTGTATTTTAAAGAATGCAATTAGTAATGTGCTACTGGACCACATACTGGAACTATGCAGTTCCCTGGCCACAGAATTTCACAAAAGGGAAACAAACAATACAGAACAATGAAAAGCATTCCCTGGGCTATATTAACCTTTAGGTCACCCATATTAATGGCAGCTATTCCATGTGAACATTTCTTATTTCAGGCAAAGTCTATTGAGGACAAAAGGTCAAAATGGCCTTTCTTTGGGGTTGACAGAGAAGAACTTTTTTTCCCTTCTTCTTGGTTGGAAATTGATATTATTGGTGCTTCCTGGGGGTGATTTTCAAGGTTTAGTTTGCAAATCTACCTTAGGGTTCTCTGTGATCCATTTCTACAGCAGTACCTGATCCCAGTCTGCCTCTGTGGTCCTCCTGTACTCTACTTGGGGCAACACAGAAAGAGGTAATTAGGGCTGTTGCCAAATCCACAAGCCTCCTGAGAATGGGTCTGGCAGGAGAAAGTGATAGACTCTACCATCAACACCCTGCAGTGCAGGGGGAACACCAGGAAGAGGGTACCTAATGGAAAATTCAAAAATGTTTCCTGAGCCAGGGGCGAGAGAAGAAACCTGGCCCTGAGCATGGCACTGAAGAAGACAGAGAGCACAGGACATTGATTAAGACCCCACAGGGCTGCCTCTCTTGCGTAACCTTAAAAAAGGAATTTCTTAGAAGTGGAATCCCAAACTAGCTAGACCACTGAGGGCTTTGATAGAGACCCAGGCGCCCTCTAGAGGCGACACTGAGGTTTCCAGTCACTGTGTGGCTTGAGAATGTTTGGGAAGGGGTGGGGGTAGTTACCAAACACATGAACTGGAGAAAGTCCCCAAGAGCAGCAGTACCATTGGGAGCTGCCAAGAAAGCCCAGCTGATGAGAATGGTTCCCAAGAATAGCAGTGTCGGGCTCTGTCTTCCCTTCCTGTTTGTCACCCTTGAGGGAAACTGAAGTCAGTCTTTACTGGCTACATATACCTGGGGATGGAATAGGGAACGAGAAAAGGTGGTCTTCCCTTCTTTTGGAAACCACTCTGTGATCTTGAGCCCTAAATTTATCCTAAATTAGCTAGATCCTTGACTCCAAATTATTTCCTCTTATTTCTTCCCCTGAAAAACCCTTGCAGACTTCAACATTGTCACCTCCCCAGCGACCTAAGGCTGCTGCCTCTCACAATGCCCCTGATGAGACAGTTACTCTATTAAGCATAGCTTTCTTCAGCTGGGTCACCACCACTGCTCCCACTGCTCTGGCCTTGGGGTTGCAGCGTCATTCTCCTCTTGGCCATACATTTTTAAGCATGCAACAGGCCTTTCTAGTAATTCATCACAGCAGACTACCACCTGTAAGAAGACTTCAACAAAGAATCAAAAGTAACCAATTGGAAGAGACCCTAAGATTATCTGCTAAATTCTGAACTAAATGCATTAGAATTATCTGAAGTGTTTGTTACAAACAAGATTAAGGGCCCCACTTCACACTTAATTAGAATTTCTGCAAGTGGCTCTGAGATATCTGCATTCATAACAAGCTCTCCAGAAGATATATATGCACACCAACATTTGAATCACTGGCATGGGAAGTAATTTATGACTGCTATAAGATGTGGCTTCTTTCAGAGCCCACAGGACCAGCAACCAACAGGGGGAACCCTCAAGGCACATCCATGCCTCCTAGTTTTTAACCTGCATCCATGTGGCAAACATTGGCTCACCCCCACCACTGGTAGTGTACTGGCATGTCCATGCAGCAAAACCCAGTCAAAACACCAAGAGGTCCAGTGAGAGAAGAGTTCTCCCCTCATCCTGTCTAAGGCTCATCCAAGTGCTGCTCTATTTCCAGTCCCAGGAACTGTTTCTTTCAAGATGACTGAGTTTCCAACATGACAAATTTCCACTGGCATCATGGAAATCACCACCCCAAACCACAAAGGTATGGTCTTACTCTGAGAATCTCAAGGATAATCACTTCAATACACTTCCAAAAGCCTGGGTCATTCCCTTCCCAAATAACACCAGAGCTCAGGCATAACAGTCCAAGCTGACTTCACCAATTTCAATCCAGTTCTTTTTAGAATCCCGCCTCTCTTCTAAGATAAAGATAGTGCCTATATCCCCTCCCTATAGTTCTCTTGGTCCTGGCTTGGACTATGTGATTAATCTTGCTTAACTAGAATACAACAGATCTTCCCAAGAAAAAGAGGTAACAGACAGAGGAGTCTTGATCCATACCTGGAAAAGAGACATTCCAAATTCTTTGATTCTAAAATGCCATCAATTCTCAGACAGAACATCAATATAATGCCGTTTTTTTTTTCAGTTACTTGCATACTATCATAAATATTTAAATTTAAATTTGGGTCCCTCAATGTCACTTAAAATAATTTCAAGATTACACTTTAATGTAGCATTGAAAAGTTGTGTATTTAAAAAGGCATGAAAATAGAACAGTATACTAAACGTACACAAAAATGTTTTACTAATTGACAAATAGTATATATTTATGCATATAATTATTCTACTTTATTATACAATATTACATAGTTTGAGACTTTTTTAATTTATAAACTTCCAAATTACTTCTTATAGACAGCATGATATGTGACATCAAACACTGATCTCCATTTGGCCTAACACTTGCTGATTCCCTTTACCACTTTTAGGATTAACAAGATAATTTCAAAGCATAGTAATTAAAGAATGCCAGGATGGAGAGGGCAGATAGCAGAAGCAAGAAGAACTACAATCCCGCAGCCTGTGGAACAAAAACCACATTCACAGTAAGATAGACAAGATGAAAAGGCAGAGGGCTATGTACCAGATGAAGGAATGATAAAACCCCAGAAAAACAACTAAATGAAGTGGAGATAGGCAACCTCCAAGAAAAAGAGTTCAGAATAATGACAGTGAGCATGATCCAGGACCTCGGAAAAAGAATGGAGGCAAAGATCAAGAAGACGCAAGAAATGTTTAACAAAGACCTAGAAGAATTAAAGAACAAACAAACAGAAATGAACAATACAATAACTGAAATGAAAACTACACTAGAAGGAATCAATAGCAGAATAACTGAGGCAGAAGAACCGATAAGTGACCTGGAAGACAGAATGGTGGAATTTGCTGCTGCGGAACAGAATAAAGAAAAAAAGAATGAAAAGAAATGAAGACAGCCTAAGAGACCTCTGGGACAACATTAAATGCAACAACATTGGCATTATAGGGGTCCCAGAAGGAGAAGAGAGAGAGAAAGGGCCCGAGAAAATATTTGAAGAGATTATAGTCAAAAACTTCCCTAACATGGGAAAGGAAATAGCCACCCAAATCCAGGAAGCACAGAGAGTCCCATACAGGATAAACCCAAGGAGAAACATGCCGAGACACATAGTAATCAAATTGGAAAAAATTAAGGACAAAGAAAAATTACTGAAAGCAGCAAGGGAAAAAGGACAAATAACATACAAGGGAACTCCCAGAAGGTTAACGGCTGATTTCTCAGCAGAAATTCTACAAGCTAGAAGGGAGTGGCATGACATATTTAAAGTGATGAAAGGGAAGAACCTACAACCAAGATTACACTACCTGGCAAGGATTTCATTCAAATTCGATGGAGAAATCAAAAGCTTTACAGACAAGCAAAAGCTAAGAGAATTCAGCACCACCAAACCAACTCTACAGCAAATGCTAAAGGAACTTCTCTAAGTGGGAAACACAGAGTAGAAAAGGACCTACAAAAACAAACCCAAAACAATTAAGAAAACAGTAATAGGAACATACATGTCGATAATTACCTTAAACATGAATGGATGAAATGCTCCAACCAAAAGACACAGGCTCTCTGAATGGATATAAAAACAAAACCCATATATATACTGTCTACAAGAGACCCACTTCAGACCTAGGGACACACACAGACTGAAAGTGAGGGGATGGAAAAGGATATTCCATGAAAATGGAAATCAAAAGAAAGCTGGAGTAGCAATGCTCATATCAGATAAAATAGACTTTTTTTTCTTTTTTTGTGGTATGCGGGCCTCTCACTGTTGTGGCCTCTCCCATTGTGGAGCACAGGCTTCAGAAGCGCAGGCTCAGCGGCCATGGCTCACGGGCCTAGCCGCTCCACGGCATGTGGGATCTCCCCGGACCGGGGCACGAACCCGTGTCCCCTGCATCGGCAGGCAGACTCTCAACCACTGCACCACCAGGGAAGCCCAAAATAGATTTTAAAATAAAGAATGTTACAAGAGACAAGGAAGGACACTACATAATGATCAAGGGATCAATCCAAGAAGAAGATATAACAATTACAAATATATATGCACCTAACATAGGAGCACCTCAACACATAAGGCAACCGCTAACAGCTATAGAAGAGGAAATTGACAGTAACACAATAATAGTGGGGGACTTTAACACCTCACTTACACCAATGGACAGATCATCCAAACAGAAAGTTAATAAGGAAACACAACCTTTAAATGACACAATAGACCAGATAGATTTAATTGATATTTACAGGACATTCCTACACTTTCTTCTCAAGTGTGCACAGAACATCCTCCAGGATAGATCACATCTTGGGTCACAAATCAAGCCTCAGTAAATTTAAGAAAACTGAAATCATATCAAGCATCTTTTCTGACCACAATGTTATGAGATTAGAAATCAATTACAGGGAAAAAAACGTAAAAAACACAAACACATGGAGGCTAAGCAATACGCTACTAAATAACGAAGAGATCACTGAAGAAGTCAAAGAGGAAATCAAAAAATACCTAGAGACAAATGACAATGAAAATACGATGATCGAAAACGTATGGGATGCAGCAAAAGAAGTTCTAAGAGGGAGGTTTATAGCAACACAAGCCTACCTCAAGAAACAAGAAAAATCTCAAAAGACAATCTAACCTTACAGCTAAAGGAACTAGAGAAAGAAGAACAAACAAAACCCAAAGTTAGCAGAAAGAAAGAAATCATAAAGATGAGAGCAGAAATAAATGTAACAGAAACAAAGAAAACAATAGCAAAGATCAAAAAACCAGAAGCCGGTTCTTTGATAAGATAAACAAAATTGATAAACCATTAGCCAGACTCATCAAGAAAAAAAGGGAGAAGATTCAAATCAATAGAATTAGAAATGAAAAAGAAGTAACAACTGACACTGAAGAAATACAAAGGATCATGAGGAATTACTACAAGCAACTATATGCCAATAAAATGGACAACCTGGAAGAAATGGACAAATTCTTAGAAAAGCACAACCTTCTGAGACTGAACCAGGAAGAAACAGAAAATATAAACAGACCAATCACAAGCAGTGAAGTTGAGACTGCGATTAAAAATCTTCCAATAAACAAAAGCCCAGGACCAGTCAGCTTCACAGCCGAATTCTATCAAAGATTTAGAGAAGAGCTAACACCTATCCTTCTCAAACTCTTCCAAAATATAGCAGAGGGAGGAACACTCCCAAACTCATTCTACGAGGCCACCATCACCCTGATACCAAAACCAGACAAAGATGTCACAAAGAAAGAAAACTACAGACCAATATCACTGATGAACATAGATGCAGAAATCCTCAACAAAATACTAGCAAACAGAATCCAACAGCACTTTAAAAGGATCATACACCATGATCAAGTGGGATTTATCCCGGGAATGCAAGGATTCTTCAATATATGCAAATCAATCAATGTGATAAATCATATTAACAAATTGAAGGAGAAAAACCATATGATCATCTCAATAGATGCAGAAAAAGCTTTCGACAAAATTCAACACCCATTTTATGATAAAAACCCTCCAGAAAATAGGCATAGAGGAAACTTACCTCAACATAATAAAGGCTGTATATGACAAACCCACAGCCAACATTGTTCTCAATGGTGAAAAACTGAAACCATTTCCTATAAGATCAGGAACAAGACAAGGTTGTCTCCTCTCACCACTATTATTCAACATAGTTTTGGAAGTTTTAGCCACAGCAATCAAAGAAGAAAAAGAAATAAAAGGAATCCAAATTGGAAAAGAAGAAGTAAAGCTGTCACTGTTTGCAGATGACATGATACTATACGTAGAGAATCCTAAAGATGCTACCAGAAAACTACTAGAGCTAATCAGTGAATTTGGTAAAGTAGCAGGATACAAAATTAATGCACAGAAATCTCTTGCATTCCTATACACTAATGATGAAAAATCTGAAAGAGAAATTAAGGAAACACTCCCATTTACCATTGCAACAAAAAGAATAAAATACCTAGGAATAAACCTACCTAAGGAGACAAAAGACCTGTATGCAGAAAACTATAAGATGATACAAACAGATGGAGAGATATACCATGTTCTTGGATGGGAAGAATCAACATTGTGAAAATGACTATATTACCCAAAGCTGAGCACATACCCTAGGATGTCCCTCCCCTCACCTGGCCTTTAAAAATGCTTTGCTGAAACGCTTCAAGGAGTTAGGGGGTTTTTTTGGGCACAAGCCACCTGTTCTCCTTGCATGGCCCTGCAACAAACCTTTCTCTGCTCCAAACTTCGACGTTTCGGTTTGTTTGCCTTACTGTGCGTCAGTCACAGGAACTTGCGTTCGGTAACAGAAATAGAATCTTAAGCCAGTCAGTCAGGAACTACCCAATCAACACTAGTGAGGTAATCTGCCTGACAGACCCGTGCCATCCCGTAAAAGAACGTGACCTTGACACAAACAATCCACTCTTTTTTTAAAATTTATTCTTTATACAGCAGGGTCTTATTAGTTATCTATTTTATACATATTAGTGTATATATGTCAATCCCAGCCATAAAAAGGAAGGAAATTGGGTCATTTGTAGAGACGTGGATGGATCTAGAGACTATCATACAGAGTGAAGTAAGTCAGAAAGAGGAAAATATCGTATATTAACGCATATATGTGAAACCTGGAAAAATGGTACAGATGAACTGGTTTGCAGGGCAGAAATTGAGACACAGATGTAGAGAACAAACATATGGACACCAAGGGGGGAAGCAGCGGGGGGTGGGGGGTGATGAATTGGGTAATTGGGATTGACATATATACACTAATATATATAAAATGGATAACTAGTAAGAACCTGCTGTATAAAAAAATAAATAAAATAAAATTCAAAAAAGAAAAAAAGAATGCCAGGATATATTCTGTACTCTGCATTTGTTTCTATTTTCTTAGTTGAATTACATATGACTGTAAAAATCAGACAGGTTTCCTTGACTATTATCTAGAAAATTTTGACTTATATTTAGTGCCTGAATCTTTCATGATATGTGAATCAGTCAAACCAATCTCTCCTATACTTGGCAATTTCCACTGCCTTTAACTGCATTGTCAGGCCTGTGACACATGTCACAGTAAGAATATTAAACAGTATTTGTGTGCGGCTCCCCTTCTTGGAACCAAGCATGTGGCTTTTGCTAATCAAGAAAATACAGTCAGCAAGCCAGTCTTAGAATGACAAACTTTTGTTCCCTCATAAAAAAATTTATATCCCATAGATTTTTTTCCATGCCCTTTTGAATAAACAGTAACTTTACAATGCTACATTAAAGTGTAATCTTTTTGAAATTATTTTAAGTGACACTGAGGGACGTAAATTTAAATATTTATGATACTATGCAAATAACAACCAATGTGACAATCAAATGATAGAAATTTCTATACAAGGCTAAGTTTCCATGTACCTATAAAATGGTAACTATGTAAAATGTCTTTTGATGCACAGCTCTGTTGGCAGTTAAGAATTTCAGAATCATTGAAATGTAAAGAGGGAAAAAAAGCCTGGAAAGGTATGACTCTACTTGCACCGTAAAAAAATCTATTTTTTAACATTCAGAACATGTTAATAAGTAGTTTTATATGTAGAAAAAATAACTCACACTATACACACACACACACAAATCAGCTTCAGGAAGTTTAAAAATTTAAATATGAAAAGCAAAACTTTGACACTGTTTAGAAAAAAAATATAGGATTTAGAAAAATGATCAATAAACATCTAAAGAGATATTCAATCTCACTAGTAATCAGAGAAATGTAAATGTAAGCAATGAATGAGATGCCATCAGATTCACATAAATTAAGAAGTCTGATAATAACCAGCGATATTGAAGGGGTGGAAAAAATAGGAACTCTAATGCACTATAATTTGCATAACAGAGCAATTTGGCAATATCTAAGTTAAATGTACATCCCACTTGTTGGTTTATACCATAGAAAAGCTCTCACACATGTGCATAAGGAAACACATCAAGTAAAAAACCTAAACATCCAGCAAAAGAAGAACAGGTAAATAAACTATGGTATATTTAAACAATGGCACAGTGTACAGCAGTTTAAATAAATGTATGAGAGCAACATCTGTCAACACATATAAATCTATTATGTTAAGCAAAAAATATAATAATTTGCAGACTATAGGTACAGTATACCATTCATATAAAGTTTAAAATCGTGCAAACAACCCTACCTACTGTTTATGGATGCATAACTCAAAAAAAAAAAGAGTATAAAACAGGCAAAAATAAGACAAAAACAAAAGCAGGCATGGGATGATAAACACCAACTTCAGGATAGTGGTTATCACAGGAGAAGGACAGAGGAGGGGAACACACCATATCTCAACCAGTATATATTACTTTTTGGTACTCTTATGCCAAAAAAAGAAACAAAAAGATCTGAAAGAAATGTGGTTAAATGCTAAGATTCTTTTAAGCTAGGTAGTGGTCATTTATTATTTGTCATATTATTTTATATACCTTTTCTGTATGCTTACTATATTTTATAATTTTATAAAGGGGAAAGACATTATATAAGATAGTAACAACAGAACTTTAAGACAACTGATACCTTGTTAGCTTTGTCTTCCACTGTATATGAGAGCTACTCCAAGTAGATAAACGCAAGTAAGTCAAAAGTTTTCTGTGACATACTTTAAACTTTAAAGTACTTTAAAGCATCAGCATAGGTATTAGGTATTGTAGCATATTGATTATTTCAACATAGAGGAACACAGGCTATTTCAACTAGACATAGCCTCTTAATCAAATCTGGACATTGAATTAGTTCATCTCTAAATTCCCTTCCACTCTTGACTATCAATATGTTAATTTATCTTGAACCGTAAAGTATATAGTAAGATGGTGGTAAGTGAAAATAAAAAGCAAAGTGTAACCTCCAAATGAAAGGTAAGCATTTCAAAACTCCCAACCAGTGGCCTAACAGTCTAAATCCAGAGTACAATTTATTTAGGCATCAAGTAATAATCAAATCAGATGGTCAATTGGATCACAGAGGTATTTCTAATTTAACACTATCTGAATGACCTTCTTGGCGCTTTTGGGAAAAACTGAATTGTGGAGAACTAAAAAAATTAAGAGAAGGACACTATAATCTCTTGTTCTCAAACTTTCTAATGTATCAGAACCACCTGTGTGTCTTGTGTTAAATACAGCTTCCTGGGCTCCACTGTAAAAATTCTGAAGTTTGAAGTGGGACTTAGCTTTGTCCTTCATGAGCCCCACAGATGATTTTAATGTACACAAATATTTGAGAAAGATACCAGCAGATTTACTGGTCATTTTACTTGGTTATTAATTACAGAATTGAAAACACATGGTTACAATTGTTCAGTTATTATTTACCTCCTCACTTAAAAAATCTGATGCAACAATGATGATAATGATAGCAGTTAACAGCAAGCATATATTAATCTGAGGCAGAAACCATCCTACAATACTCTACATTATATAATCTCTTTAAAACTTCATAACAACCCCAGGAAATAGGTAGTATTACTATTATTATTCATAGTAGTAGTAGTACCATCACGCGGTCTGACTTAACAGTTAGTGAGTGGCAATGCCAGGATTCCAACTCTGGCAAATTGACTTCAGAGCCTATACTATCAGCCACTACCTTACACTGCCTCTATAAATGGTACGATTACTAACAATAGCTCTTAATAACAATAGCTCTCATTTTATAGAGTACCTACTATGTGCTGAACTCTGTTAAAATATACATTATCTCATTTAATCCTCAAAGCATCTCTGCAAGTATTTCTATCCCTGTTTTACAGATGGGGAAACTGAGACTGAGAGATGGGGTAACACAGCCGTGAGGTGGCAGAACCCAAAGTTTAGGTCAGATCTGCTAACTCCTAAGCCTATTACCTGTTTGCTACACCATGTTGCCTCTTGAACTATCAGTGGTCAGAACCCCAATTCCTGCCCAGGTTTCTCCTTTTCCTGGCATTTTACCCTTGTCCTGCCTGGGTCAGTCATGCTCTATGATACAGTGACTCTAGAAATGTAGTGTCCATTATATCTGCTTCTGAAGGCCAAATATTCATTTTGAATACAGACCTGCCCCTTCAGGATAAGTTTTCATTTTCCCAGCCTTCTAAGGCTGTGGTTCCCAAATTTTGTTTTGACTGCTCAACCCTATCAGTAAAACATTTTGAGCACTAGTCCCATTCATATTTATTTATAAATTATATCATACAATGGGTACTCACATATCATGTATTTCATAAAGCATGAAAAATGTACATTTTAAATGAGATTTTTAAAATACAAATATACAAATATTTCTAATATTTTTTTCTAACATCCCTACTTTGGAGACCATATAACTTTAAGAAACTCTACTAGGTCGATGGCCAGAGTCCATGATCACAATTTAAAATGATAAAGTTCAAGACAACAGCTCCTAACATGACTGAGTTGAAAAACTTTTTTAAAAGATAGAATCTCAAGTCCCCTCCCCACAAAGATTCTGACTTAGAACCTGTCAATGCCTCAGCTGTAGCTGATGCTCAGATGTGGAAACCACAGCTCTAAGAGACCCAGCCCTGGCCAGAGGACCACAGGGACAGTGACAACAGGGATTGTCTGTTTGGTCCTAACGTCACCTCTCTCTATCACATCTCTCTGATAAACTCTGTCTCACAAGATTTCGATTATCCTTCTTATCTCGCTTTAATTTGGGAGGAGGGATTATTTATGCCGATTCTTTGGTTTTAGATGAAAGGAAGACTGTCCTAGGTAACAACAACTTTCCTGGTGGGCTGGTGCTCTATCCCTTTTAAAGAAAATTCCTTACTGTTCCATAGTATTACAGCAGTGCAAGCACAAAATAGCTTTTACTATTTTTTTTTTTTTTTTTGGCTGTGTTGGGTCTTCGTTGCTGCACGCAGGCTTTCTCTAGTTGTGGCGAGCGGGGGCGACTCTTCGTTGGGGTGCGTGGGCTTCTCATTGTGGTGGCTTCTCTTGTGGTGGAGCACAGGGTCTAAGCGCTCATGCTTCAGTAGTTGTGGCACTCGGGCTCAGTAGTTGTGGCTCGTGGGCTCTAGAGCACAGGCTCAGTAGTTGTGGTGCACGGCCTTAGTTGCTCCGCAGCATGTGGGATCTTCCTGGACCAGAGATTGAACCCGTGTCCCCTGCATTGGCAGGCGGATTCTTAACCACTGTGCCACCAGGGAAGTCCCACAAAATAGCTTTTAAATCTTCTGGCTTTGCTCAATGCATAAAAATTATTTATTAAAAAGTAATTATTGCTTGTCCATGACCTTTGGGTTACATTTGCACTCAAAACACTACCACTTCTGAAGTGAATATTTTTAATAATTATTTTGATTCACGTGGCTGCATTTTTGGGCGCGTTGGGGAGAGGTAAACGATTGAAGCGGAATACAACTGTGCAATCTGTTCCCAGGGCCTACATCTTAATAACTAAACTGTATCCAATACTCAAATGTTTGCATAAGCCTTTGTATTTTGGCACATTAGGACAAGACTGTCACTAAGCCAGCTGATTAGCATTCATTAAAATAGATTAAATTATCTACTCTGGTTCTCAGACCCATTCTGACCAGCCTCAGTTCTCACCATTTATTTAAGTCCTTCTTGCCTGGTTTGGTATTAATTCCTAATCTATCTTTGGTCACCAGTCTTTGTCTCTACCTCCACCCTCCAAAACCCTGCCCAAATGACAGGAGTGATAATGTCAAGCCTGTAGCTGCAAATGGATTGCTGTGAATGAAGCAATGGGGCACTCATACAGAAGGGGTCTCCAAGGCAATTTGTTCCCCAAATACATTTTGCAACGCTTACAAAATCACATACACAGAGTCACTGATATAAAGTTTCATTCGTTGGACAGGCCAAAACTATCTTTACCATTAAAAAAGAAAAAAGATTATTTTGTTAGAGAATTTATTTCTCACATATAGAAACTGAAACTATTGACTTGAAAATAATATTTTTTTTTTTTTTTTTTTTTTTTTTGCGGTACGCGGGCCTCTCACTGTTGTGGCCTCTCCCGTTGCGGAGCACAGGCTCCGGATGCGCAGGCTCAGCGGCCATGGCTCACGGGCCCAGCCGCTCCGCGGCATGTGGGATCTTCCCAGACCGGGGCACGAACCCGTGTCCCCTGCATCGGCAGGCGGACTCTCAACCACTGCGCCACCAGGGAAGCCCGAAAATAATAAATTTTTAAATTATTCACCCATTAAAGTCGAGGTGACTATAACTTTGGACTCACTAATGTTAGACTTAGGAACTTATCCTAAGAAAATAATCAAGATGCATCCAAAGATTTATGTTCAGTGGTATTCTGCTGAATGTTAACTATAAAAAGGAAAAATTGAACCCAATCTAAATGTTCAACAATAGATATTTTGTTAAATAAATTGTGGTATGTTCGTCTGATTAAGCTTTAAAATCATGTTACCAAATAACACTGAAAGAAATAGTAAAATGTATAAAATATCACATCGTGAGAGCAAAAGCAGATAGTAAAACACTGTTGGATTTATATAGATTTTTATATCAATTAGGTAAAAGAGAAAATGGTTGTGTGCATTTTTTAAAAAAGACTGGAAAGATGTAACAAAGTATTTGTTTTTATCTCTGATAAAATTTTAGGTGAAATTTTTCCAAATTTTCTACAACAAGCATTCTTTTACTTACATACAGATATACACATATATTTTGGTTTGTTGAAACACTGAAAAATGATTTTATTATGGAAGTATGCTTTGTTCCCTAAATCACTTTAATTTGAAAATCAGTGTAAATATAACTTTCAACATTTTATTATGGAGACCACTCAGTGATTACATATTATTATTCATATTACTAATTTAATTGTCATAAAATATTTAAGCCTTATTCATTTACATAGACATAATAAATAATATTCCTATGTTGTTTTTATCTCATCTGCTTTTCTTATTAACTATGCATGAAAATAATATACAGAAAAATATTACCTGATATCCAGTACTAAAGAATAATAACAATAAGCATTCAAAGGGGTCTGCTAATAATAATATTGTTTCTTCTGTAGGAAAAGATAAACTTTAAGACAGTTAATCATAACCAATAGATGACTTCTGCTATGCAATGATACAGCTTGGGTTTCCCATGATTCCCATGTATTATCTGTCTTTATATTAAACAATGTCAGCTTATATAATTGGGGGGCTTTAAATTACTAACACTAAAAATGATCAAAAAGAGAGCTACAGCTTATTCCTCAAGGTTCTTAGTCTTTTAGAAACAGTAAAAAAGGAATAAAGTTTTCAAACAGATATTTAAAAGTGTTGGCTTTTGTAATTCTTAATAGACCATCTCTTCATGGGATTTACACCATTGAAACCACAGATAAATCACAGAAGGAAAGCACCATCCATCTTATCATTCCAATGAGGATGTGGCAGAGAAAGGAAAGGGAAAGTTTCCACCCAACAACCCAGCTTCAAGGCTTCATGGGTTGTTGGGACATAACAGCATGACCAGTTTTAACATGCCCATAAAACGGTATTCCTCTGACCACTTATTTAAAAGATTAATGCCACATATTGGAGGGAGGGTGTGAGTGTGAAGGTTGAGTTTAGTTGGTTTAGTGTGGATCGTTAAATTGAGCCATTAAATAATAGTAATATTTTTCTCCAACTATGCAACATAGGACAAAATGGGAAGCTAAAAGAGCTATTCATCAGAACAAAATCTGAGCTCTGAGTCAACTGTTTACACACTGCAAATGTATTTCATCCACTTTAACACAACACCACCCCTGGGTGGCAATGCCTGCCAAGCTGGAGACTGTCAAGTTTAAGGGCCCAAAGAAGTTGACTATGGACTTTAAAATGTCCCCAAATGTACTGTTATCTCAGATGAAAAGGAAGCACCTGGATTTGGGACTAGCCCTTCTCATAAATCTGCTGCTGTATAAACTCCCAGCTTGGAATCTCTTCCTTCTACTTATACAGATGGTATCGTAACTGGAAAGGGTTTCCCAGATAAAAAGTAAGCATGGTTCAAGGTTGAGACCTTATTAGCATTTCCAAAGAGCTGTGAAAAGCCTCTATTCTCTCTCCCCTGCCAAGTAAATTTTGTTTTGCTGAGCTTTGGCACTGTTCCTCTGTTGTCATGGTGGGGCATTATTGTCACAGCTGTCTCAGGGGGTGCTGCCTTGAATATGTTTAGAAAATAACACACAAATAAGGAACATGACATTTGCTATACCGAAAGAATTTTTATAAGGCAACCACACCTACTACTGCAAAAATCCAAACTGGTAATATAAATATCACTTGGCACTTCTAAAACTATAGAGCCAAAAGATGAAATTAAGTAAATGAATAAATGTGCTATTTACAACAGAGATGAGAACATTAAACAGAGTACACACTGATGTCTTCACTAAAAAGAGAGGGCAAATAAAAAGAATACTCTGAAGACCTTTTTAATATGAACAATCGATGCAAATTTTCTAAAAAAAAAAAAATTATAACCCATTCCCTCCATCCTCCTGCTTCATTTAGTAAATTTTCTTTTTCAAAGTGACCAATTCTTTTGTTGTCATTATCTTGCTCTTCAGAAAACAGTGGGCTATCAGCAGCATGAAAGGAAGCTCTTCTCAATTTCATATTGATTACGAATAAAGAAGATGGTCAGAAAAGTTAATAGTGCATACACGGCCTTAAATGATGGGTAAAATGTAAATGTTATGCAACATATTGGAATTTCCTTTACAAGCATGCTGCCTTTAGGATATTTATGTTTAACCAGGATTGCAGGTAAGAACCTGCAACTAATGTGCATTTAATGAAATGTTATTCATTATATCCTTATCAGTAAATAAATGGCTCAGAGGTCATTTGACATTTCCTTAGCACTTTCACAATGATTTCAGGTTAAAAACAAAAACAAAAAACTTTAGTTGTTACTCCTGACATCTTCAAAATCAAGGGAAATGGCAGCATTTCTCAATACCATCACAGATTTGCCATGGGATTTTGAGAAAGTTACTTTCCAAATCATTGCTCTTTTTTTCTAGAAATAGATTAATGATTAAAATAAAGTAATAATACTTCTAGTGGATCATGACTACAAATATTTGGGGATTTCTCACAATAAGATATAGTTGCATTAAGACATTGGTTTGAACACCTTAACAGAATCCAACATAACAGTGACTTAAGTAAGATTGAAGAATTATTTCTCCTTCACATAAAAGTCTGAGCTAGTAGATGATGTGGACTGTAGGGTGACTTTCTTCCATGAGGTCGTCCAAGGACCCAGATTTCATCTATGTTATTGTTCCACTAGAGCAGGGGTAGAGAAACTACTGTCAGTAGGGTGATTGCTTGTTTTTATTAAAAAAAAAAAAAAGTTTTATTAGAACACAGCCATGCCCAATTGTATAAGTATTGTCTATGGCTGCTGTGACAGCAAAATTGAATAGTTGTGACAGAGATCCTATGGCCTATAAGTCAAAATATTTCCTATCAGGCCCTTTAAGAAAATTTGCCAACCTCTGCAAAGAAATATACTAAATGAAGTTGTCTACTGCACGGTCAAATCTGGTTCACCACCACACTGCACCTTATGTGAAAGGGTAGAAAGATAAGTAAAGGTATTTTCTTTGGCCAGAACTTAGCTATATGGCCTACATTCTGAGGAAGCTGGAAAATGCTGTTTCTAGCTTGAGAGCCATGTTCCCGGCTAAAAACTGGCACTTCTGTTAGTAAGAGAAAGACTGACAGAATGAATATCAGAGGCCAATTAGTAGGCTCTTCTACAGACCACCTCTGGCTACCCAAGTATTGATACATACCCTTCTGATACATAAGAACGAATTCACCTCCTTCCCATGGAAACCCATCCAACGTCCCACCCAGTTACCACATCTATTGGAGTCCGAGATCTCTGAGTGCTAAGCAGTCCTTTCCATCATATTTGGATGTGGCTCCTTTTTGGAGTAGTGACTCATAAGACAGCCAATGTGCAGTGGTATGACAAAGACTAGCTAACCACAATAAAAACTCCAAGTCAGAAAAGGGAAGAATGGGAAATACATAGTAATCACTAGTCCACAGCAACTGTCAAATCCTAATGAGCAAGAACTGCAAAGATTCCCTGCCCTGGCTGAGAGTAAGCCCCTTGGTTGGCCTTTCTGATCACCCTCGATTCTGCTATATGGGGGCTCTTTCACCATTATCCTCCACGGCCACATCTGAAGTTGGTATTAGAGACTATGGCCTTCTTGGAGATTTGACATTTTCTCAGCCTGTTTCCTGCTGGTGTGGGCTCCAGGTGTTGTATTGGGGATGAAAAATCATAGGTTTATGGTTTCTTGCAGACATTTAAAAATTTTCTGTGAGTGGTGCACCTGGAATTGTATAGTACACAAACTGCAAGGCTATTTGTGATGACCCCAATCCTGATTGAGGTCAGATTACAGGAAAGGGCAAGGAGACCTTTTAGAACAGCAGTCTCCAACCTTTTTGGCACCAGGGACTGGTTTTGTGGAAGACAATTTTTCCACAGACCGGGGGCAGGGGGATGGTTTTGGGATGATTCAAGCACATTACATTTATTGTGTACTTTATTTCTATTATTATTACATTGTAATATATAATGAAATAATTATACAACTCACCATAATGCTGACAGGAAGCGGAGCTCAGGTGGTAATGCGAGCTATGGGGAGCGGCTGTAAATGCAGATGAAGCTTTGCTCACTCGCCTGTTGTTCACCTCCTGCTGTGCGGCCTGGTTCCTAACAGGCCACGGACTCTACCAGTCTGTGGCCTGGGGGTTAGGGACCCCTACTTTAGAAGACACTCACTGTGAAGGTAGAAGGTGTCTAGACTCATGAGCCAAGCTTCCCAAGAAGAGTTGAAAGTCAGAGTGCTGCTTCCAAGTACTTTGCAGTTAATATCAGAATCCATCCGGAACCAGCCACATCAGAGCTGTGAGTGTGCCTATGAGGGAAATAGGTGGGGACTTGTAAATTGAGTAGAGCTCTACCTTTCGGGATCCAGGGCTTCTGCCGAAGTCCACCCCCAAGTGAGCATTACACAGCAGGAGGGAACATTTTCTCCTTCTCTCTATTCCACCTTCAGCACAATGCCATCCTAATTATATAAATATTTTACCCTTCCTTCCAAGCAAAGTAAAAATGTCCCTTCTCTATGAGATCTTATTATATCCAGGTCAGAATTAATCAGTTCCTCCTTGGGGCTCCAATAGCACTTACAAATTGTCATCATTTACTGGCTGGTTACTGGTTACTTAACTTCCCTGTGCTTTGGTTTCCTTATGGAAATAATAGTAAAGATCTCACAGAATTGTTATGAGAATTAGATCTCTTAACACACAGAAAGCATTTAGAACAATTCCTGTTAAGGGGGAAGCACTTGATAAAATTTGGCTACAATTATTATTATGAACCAGTGAGTTCCACTTTTGCATAAGCAGTTGGGATTGCGTTTCTGTAACTTCCAACTTAAAGTGGCCTGACTCAGTTTTACTTTTGTAAGAAACTGGTAAGAGACAATAACCAATCCCTCTAACACAAATTCATTTTTTCACTTCTAATTTCACCAAACTGTGCAGAAATTGGTTTTGAGAACATATGAGATGGAAGAAAACTAACATTTTAAATTGCACACTGAACCTGTCATGCCTCTGTGTTCAAAAAGCATAATGGACATTGTTAGTCAGTTACCTAAACAGATCCATTACCTTCCTGATAATACCCTGATGAGTTCAAACCTATGTCCCCATCTGCCTTACACAAAGCTGATCCTCCCTCAGCTTCTGGAGTAATCCTAAACTATCTAAACCAGTGTTTTTCATTCAGGGTGATTTTGCCTCCTAGGGTACATTTGACAATGTCTAGAGACATTCTGGTTGTTGCAACTGGTTGGGGAATGCTCCTGGCCTCTAGTGGGTAAAGGCCAGGGATGCTGCTAAACAACCTACAATGCACAGGACAGTCCCCCATAACAAAGAATTATCCAGCCTAAAATGCCAATGGTATCAAGGTTGAGAAACCCTAGTCTAAAGGGAATCCCACCCCTTTATGAGAGGGAATATGTGACCCTGATACTGACCAGGGTTCTTGACCTTCCCCAATCAACAGAAATTGACTCGAGGCCAGACAAGAAATTCAGGCCTCTGGGGCTCCTGCATCGGCTGCAGGAGGGGGTGAAAACAAGTAACAGGTTCCCTTGCTTGCTCCCCAAGGAGGGGGTGAGCTTGTTCCTTATATGGGGTGAGGGTAGGGGGTGTGTCCAGGGGTTGGGCCGGAGGGGTGGCTTAGGTGTTTTGTCCACCCTTTAGGTAGTGTTATGTGCAGAGGGGCATGAGCAGTCCCTTGCTTTTGTTCCTGACACCCAGTTTTTGCTCCCAGATCTTCAGAAATGGCAGTGGGGTTTCTTTTGTCTTTTTGTATCTTTTGGGTCCAGATTTTGCCCCAACTGCACATGCACACAGTTATTTTTAGTCCCATATAGTTTCTTTGTATTTTGCTGCTTGAGGAGAGGTGTGTCTAGGTGCAAGCATTGCAGCACTGCAGCAAAGGGTCCCAGGTCCCAGGTCTGTCTCAACCCAATTCCAACCAATGAGATATGAGAAGAGGTTTTCTAGATGCTCTGGGAAAGCTTTTCATCTCTCCTAAGAATGAAGCTCAGGAGTATCTCTCTCTCTTTCTCTTTCCCCTTCTCTCTCTCTCTCTCTCTGTCTCTGTCTCTCTATCTTGTCACACGCCAAGTTTGCATGCAGCCTAATTGCTCCAGTAGCCATTGTCCAACACCAAAAGGAACCAGCCTGAGGATTAAAACAGAACAAAGCAACATAAAGACCGCTGTCTTTTTTTTTTTTTTAATGTCTTTATTGGAGTATAATTGCTTTACAATAGTGTGTTAGTTTCTGCTTTATAACAAAGTGAATCAGCTATAAATATACATATATCCCCATATCTCCTCCCTCTTGCGTCTCCTTCCCACCCTCCCTATCCCACCCCTCTAGGTGGTCACAAAGCACTGAGTTGATCTCCCTGTGCTATGCGGCTGCTTCTCACTAGCTATCTATCTTAACTTTGGTAGTATATATAAGTCCATGCCACTCTCTCACTGCATCCCAGCTTACCTTCCTCCTCCCCATGTGCTCGAGTCCATTCTCTACGTCTGTGTCTTTATTCCTGTCTTGCCCCTAGGTTCTTCAAAACCTTTTTTTTTTTTTTTTTTTTAGATTCCATATATATGTGTTAGCATACGGTACTTGTTCTTCTCTTTCTGACTTACTTCACTCTGTATGACAGTCTCTAGGTCCATCCACCCCACTAAAAATAACTCAATTTTGTTTCCTTTTATGGCTGAGTAATATTCCATTGTGTCACATCTTCTTTATCCATTCATCGTTGATGGACACTTAGGTTGCTTCCATGTCCTGGCTATTGTAAATAGAGCTACAGTGAACACTGTGGTACATGACTCTTTTAGAATTATGGTTTTCTCAGGGTATATGCCCAGTAGTGGGATTGCTGGGTCGTATGGTAGTTCTACTTTTAGTTTTTTAAGGAACTTCCATACTGTTCTCCATAGTGGCTGTATCAATTTACATTCCCACCAACAATGCAAGAGGGTTCCCTTTTCTCCACACCTGCTCCAGCATTTATTATTTATTATTTGTAGATTTTTTGATGATGGCCATTCTGACCGCTGTGAGGTGATACCTCATTGTAGTTTTGATTTGCATTTCTCTCATGATTAGTGATGTTGAGCATCCTTTCATGTGTTTGTTGGCAATCTGTGTATCTTCTTTGGAGAAAAGTCTATCTAGGTCTTCTGCCCATTTTTGGAGTGGGTTGTTTGTTTTTTTGATATTGAGCTGCATGAATTGCTTGTAAATTTTGGAGAGTAATCCTTTGTCAGTTGCTTCATTTGCAAATATTTTCTCCCATTCTGAGGGTTGTCTTTTCATCTTGTTTATGGTTTCCATTGCTGTACAAAAGCTTTTAAGTTTCATTAGGTCCCATTTGTTTTTGTTTTTATTTCCATTTCTCTAGGAGGTGGGTTAAAAAGGATCTTTCTGTGATTTATGTCATAGAGTGTTCTGCCTATGTTTTCCTCTAAGAGTTTTATAGTGTCTGCCTTTACATTTAGGCCTTTAATCCATTTTGAGTTTATTTTTGTGTATGCTGTTAGGAAGTGTTCTAATTCATTCTTTTACATGTAGCTGTCCAGTTTTCCTAGCACCACTTATTGAAGAGGCTGTCTTGTCTCCATTGTATATTCTTACCTCCTTTGTCAAAGATAAGGTGACCATATGCGCATGGGTTTATCTCTGGGCTTCTTCTCCTGTTTCATTGATCTATATTTGTTTTTGTGCCAGTACCACACTGTTTTGATTACTGTAGCTTTGAAGTATAGTCTGAAGGGAGCCTATTTCCTCCAGCTCCGTTTTTCTTTCTCAAGATTGCTTTGGCTATTTGGGCTCTTTTGTGTTTCCATACAAATTGTGAAACTTTTTGTTCTAGTTCTGTGAAAAATGCCATTGGTAGTTTGACAGGGACTGCATTGAATCTGTAGATAGCTTTGGGTAGTAGAGTGATTTTCACAATGTTGATTCTTCCAATCCAAGAATATGGTATATCTCTCCATCTGTTTGTATCATCTTTAATTTCTTTCATCAGTGTCTTATAGTTTTCTGAATACAGGTCTTTTGTCTCCTTAGGTGGGTTTATTCCTAGGTATTTTATTCTTCTTGTTGCAGTAGTAAATGGGAGTGTTTCCTTAATTTCTCTTTCAGATTTTTCATCATTAGTGTATAGGAATGCAAGAGATTTCTGTGCATTAATTTTGTATCCTGCTACTTTACCAAATTCATTGATTAGCTCTAGTAGTTTTCTGGTAGCATCTTTAGGATTCTCTGTGTATAGTATCATGTCATCTGCACACAGTGACAGCTTTACTTCTTCTTTTCCAATTTGGATTCCTTTTCTTTCTTTTTCTTCTCTGATTGCTGTGGCTAAAACTTCCAAAACTGTGTTGAATAATAGCGGTGAGAGTGGACAACCTTGTCTTGTTCCTGATCTTATAGGAAATGGTTTCAGTTTTTCACCATTGAGAACGATGTTGGCTGTGGGTTTGTCTTTATTATGTTGGCCTTTATTATGTTGAGGTAAGTTCCCTCTATGATTACTTTCTGGAGGGTTTTTACCATAAATGGGTGTTGAATTTTGTCAAAAGCTTTTTCTGCATCTATTGAGATGATCATACGATTTTTCTCCTTCAATTTGTGAATATGGTTTATCACATTGATTGATTTGCATATATTGAAGAATCCTTGCATTCCCGGGATAAATCCCACTTGATCGTGGTGTATGATCCTTTTAATGTGCTGTTGGATTCTGTTTGCTAGTATTTTGTTGAGGATTTTTGCATCTAGGTTCAACAGTGATATTGGCCTGTAGTTTTCTTTCTTTGTGACATCTTTGAAAGACCCGCTGCCTTTGATGAAATAGTGAAACTACTGGATCCACCCTACCACTGGAGTTCCTCTTATGTGAAGTAACACACTTCCCCATTTTTAAGTCAGATTGAGTTGTATATTTCATGAGTGCCTCAACATCCAGCTTTTATTAAATACCTACTGTGCCAGGGACAGTATTTGGCACTGAAAACGTAAAAGTGAATGACAGTCAATTGTCCCATTGTAGAATTTTTATTGTAAAAGAGGACATGGATCCTTAAAGAAATAATTATGATGGACTTCCCTGGCAGTCCAGTGGTTAAGACTCCACACTTCCAATGCAGGGGGCACAGGTTCGATCACTGGTTGGGGATCTAAGATCCCACATGCCGTGTGGTGCCGCCAAAAAAAAAAGAAAGAATTATGATTTGTGCTGTAATTGAGATAGGTGCAATGAGAGCCTAACGGAAGAAGAATTAGTTCTGCTTGTCTGGGAAGTCAAATCTACCTCCCTTACTAAATTCTTAAGGGCAAAGAATCAAATCATTTTCATCTTCTCATTCTCGATATTTGGCATGATTTCTTGTATGCAGGTGTTGAATGATATTTGATTAATTTAGCTCAAGTACTTAACAAAAGGATCATTTTTTACTAGATCCTCTAATGTGGTTGTTAATTTTTTAGAGGATAATATTGAGTCCAAATTGAACCTATGTTTCTGTTAATACTTCCTCCTATTTTGCAAGAAGTCTCTAGCCCGATCTAGTATGTATGTGCATATGTGTATTTATTGTACTTCCAAAATGTGTTTAAGGTATTTTAAAATATAAAATATAAAGCACACCTGGATAGGGACTTCCCTGGTGGTGCAGTGGTTAAGAATCCACCTGCCAATGCAGGGGACATTGGTTCGAGCCCTGGTCTAGGAAGATCCCACATGCCACAGAGCAACTAAGCCTGTGCGCCACAACTGAGCCTGCTCTCTAGAGCCCATGAGGCACAACTACTGAAGCCCACGCGTCTAGAGCCTGTGCTCCGCAACGAGAGAAGCCACCTCAATGAGAAGCCCACGCACCGCAACGAAGAGTAGCCTCCTCTCTCTACAACTAGAGAAAGCCCACGCACAGCAATGAAGACCCAATGCAGCCAAAAATAAATAAATTAATTAATTAAAATATATATATACCTGGATAGACATTTTTCCAAGAAGACATATAAATGGCCAACCATTATATGAAAAGATGCTCGACATCACTAATTATCAGGGAAATGCAATTCAAAACTACAATATGGGAGATATCACCTCACAACTGTTAGAATGGCTACTATCAAAAAGTCAAAAGGTAACAAGTGTTGGTGAGAATGTGTAGAAAAGGGAACCCTTGTGCACTATTGGTGGGAATATAAATTGGTACAGCCATTACAGAAGACAGTTTGGAAATTTCTCAAAAACACTAAAAATAGAAATACCATATGATTCAGCAATCTCAGTTCTGGGTACATATCTAAAGGAAATAAAATTACTATCTTGAACAGATATCTGCACTCCCACGTTTATTGCAGCTACTCATTAACAGCCAAGGTATGGAGACAACCTAAGTGTCTCTCAACGTATGTATGTATATATTCCATTCGAATATTGTAAAATATGGAATTCATAGAAACATGGAGTAAAAAATTGACTGGTTGCCAGGGGCTAGGGGGTGGGAAAAAATAGGGAGTAGTTGGTAAAAGGGTTCAAACTTTCACTTATTTAAAAAATAGCCTTCTGGGAATTCCCTGGCAGTTCAGTAGTTAGGCCTCGGTGCTTTCACTGCTGGCGCCCAGGGTTCAATCCCTGATCAGGGAACTAAGATCCCACAAGCCATGTGGTGCAGCCAAAAAAAAATTTTTAATTTTAATTTAAAAATAGGCTTCTGCTTGGAAATGTGAATGACAGTTGTTAAAATTTTAGAACAGAATTTTCATATAATTTAGTAATTTTTCAGAAGGTGAGAGGGCCAGAGCTAGAAGTGGTTTCCTTAATCCAGCCAGGTAGAGCCTTGTCTTACAAGATTCTCCATCCTAATCTTCTTTCAAAAAAATGTATTGCTACCCACTGGGAAGTTTTAGACCAAGAAATATAGTTGTAGCATCTCTTTAGCCTGAAATATTAGAAATATAGAAACCAGAGAAATAATTGGAATTAAGGAACTCTGGCATGTACCTCCTTAGGAATGCCTCTTGGGGAGAGGTGATAGTGATTTCAAGATGTGCTGAAGATGTGCTGAAGATTTCAAGATGAGTCCACTGAGCATAGCTATTTTCTGATGGATGTGTCAGGAGAAGTGAAAAGGACACTTCTAAGTACGGATGATCAGTACCTGTTTTTAGTTCATCTTTTTTTTTTTTTTTTTTTTTTTGCGGTACACAGGTCTCTAACTATTGTGGCCTCTTCCGTTGCAGAGCACAGGCTCCAGACGCGCAGGTTCAGCGGCCATGGCTCACGGGCCCAGCCGCTCCGCGGCATGTGGGATCTTCCCGGACCGGGGCATGAACCCATGTCCCCTGCATCGGCAGGCGGACTCTCAACCACTGCACCACCACGGAAGCCCTTTAGTTCATCTTAACTGTCAGCTTTGTAATTATATGGTTTTTTTTTTAACCGAGTACAATTTTAATTTTTTTATTTTTATTTCTTTTTCTCTTTTTTTTCTTTCTTCTTTTTTGGCTGCATCGGGTCTTAGCTTCAGCATGCGGGATCTTCGCTGAGGCATGGGGGATCTTTCACTGTGGTGCGCAGTCTCTTCATTGTGGCACTTGGGCCTCTTGCTAGTTGCAGCGCTCGGGCTTCTCTCTGATTGTGGCGTGTGAGTTTTTTTCTCTCTGTAGTTGTGGCCTGCGGGCTCCAGGGAATGTGAGCTCTGTTGTTGCGGCACGCAGGCTCCAGGGTGCGTGGTCTCTGTAGTCTGCAGCGCACAGGATCTCTAGTTGAGGCACACGAGCTCAGTAGTTGTGGTGCTCGGGCTTAGCTGCCGCGAGGCATGTGGGAACCTAGTTCCCCAACCAGGGATCAAACCCGCGTTCCTTGCATTGGAAGGCAGATTCTTTACCACTGGACCACCAGAGAAGTCCCTGTAATTATATGTTTTTATCTTTACAAAGAAAACTGCCATAATCCTCCAAGATTTTCCAAGTTTGAGAATGTCTTCTCCCTTCTACTTCTTCCCTTCCCACTTTTTTAACTTGAATTTTGCCTGTTCACTTTGATTAGTGATTTTCAGTTTTAACTGTGTCTGAATTTTATCTATCTATCTACCTACCTACCTACCTATGAATGACAGATAAAAATTGTATATATTTAAGGTGTACAACATGATGGTCCGACATATGTATACACTGTGAAATGATTACCACAATCAAAGTAATTAACATACCCATCACCTCCCATAGTTACCTTGTGTGTGTGAGTGTGTGTGTATGGTAAGAACACTTGAGATCTACTCTTTATGCAAATGTCAAGTATACAATACATTATTACTAGCTACAGTCACCATGCTGTACACTAGGTCTCCAGAAATTAATCATCTAATAACTGAAAGTTTGTACCCTTTGATCAATATCTCCCCTTTTCCCCTATCTTCTAGCCTCTGATAACCACCAGTCTACTCTGTTACTATGAGTTTGAACTTTAAGATTCCACGTGTAAGTGGTACCAGGCAGTATTTGCCTTATAACCTAGCATAATACCCTTCAGGTTCATCCACGTCATCTCACATGACAGGATTTCTTTCTGTTTTAAGGCTGAAAAATATTCCTGTGGGGGGGGTATGGGGGTATGGGTGTGTGTGTGTGTGTATGTGTGTGTGTGTGTGTGTGTGTATGTGTGTGTTTACAGAGAGAGAGAGAGATTTTTTTGATCCAGTAATCTGTTGATGGACACTTACATTATTTGCATACCTTGGCTATTGTGAATAATGCTGCAATGAACATGGGAGTATAGATATCTCTTCAAGATAATGGTTTCATTTCCTTTGGATATACACCAAAAAGTGGGACTGCTGGATAAGAAAGGAATTTTTAAGGTTGCATAAATTTTCCTTAAAGAATAGGTTGCTATTAATTGACTCAATTAAAAATGATTCAAACACAATTAAAATGAGTTTAAGAAAAAGAGCAAGTGACTAGGTTAACTGAGAAGTTTAAATACAACTATATCCAGGGACCAAACCAGTATTAGCAGCTTTCATTTTCTCTCTGTTTCTCCACTCTGCTCCTGTGTGTTAGTTTTCTCTTAATATAAGACAGACTCCGTGAGGCCAGAGAAGATTACTATGTGTGGCTCCATGGTATATCCTAATCTAGCAGCTTCTGTAGAAGGAATCCTCTCTACCATCATCCATCAGTTGAGTGAAAGTCTCTGATTTGTCCTGCTTAGGTCAATGTCCACTCCTGAGCCAAACACTGTGTTTAGAAGAAGAGGTTAATTTGAAAGGCCAACCTTGGTTCATGTGCCATTACTGTGGCCAAATGACTTAGCCCCTGGGAAATGTAGCCCATAAGAATCACAGGAAGTAAAGGAGAGGCAGTTCTTGTAAAGAAAGGATGCTGGATAGAAAAAAAAAAAAGAGTCCAGTGTAGTAGGAAAGCAGAACTTTGGGTAAACGATATTACCCCAGAACATTTGTATTCAAGTATTTAAGGAGCCTGTGACAATTAGTGCTCTTCCAAATTGAAAGGTTTAGTGGGGAGGGAAAACACTGGCCTTCTGCACTGGAACTAGTAACCTTACGTCATAGGAATTTGCGTTGTGTTAACCTTACCACCTTATAGTTGTCCCGTAGATCAACTCTTCTATTTTGCTCTTACCTCAGATAATATATTTAGCTCCTACATATTCTGAGTATATCATCTGTGAGACAGGATAAGTGGACCCTAATATGGCATGCAGTCCTTTTCTAAAGCACTTTGAAATTCTGGGAAGACCGGGGTTATAGCATATGCTCCAGTGAGCCTGTTAAGATTACTCATGATGACTCTAGGCTATGTTTAGAACTCTTTCTGAAGTGAATAAACAGATGGTCAGCAGTGGCTAAAATTGAAAGTAGTTTAAAAAATGCTGAGAATCCATTACTTTAATACTCTCCAAGCTTAAAGGTCCTTTAAAAATGACTGGACAATATTTACTAAGAAACATGTTCCTTCTGGAATGAATTCAGCTCAAGGAGAGCAGATGTGCTGTAATATTCTGAGACGTGATGTGAAAAAAAATTACTGGTTTCACATCGATATCACAGAAGTCCTGAGGCATAATTAATTGATGATGATTGCTTCAGAAAGAGTCTGAGCTCAGACTCCACCAAAAAAGGGAAATATTTTTCTCATTAACTTTCTAATAGCACATATTATTCACAAGAAATTCACATGGATGGACATGCTATGTCTTGGAAAAGTGACCCATTTAGGAGTATTCTTGAGCCAGAAACAGCAAAATGGTGGGAAAGGCGAGTTTCAGGATTCTGAATCCTAGAAACTATGCCAGTAGGATTTTCTGAGAGCCAAGAAAAGACAATGAATCAGCCAGTCCAGCTGTGAGAATGCAGCTGTGAGACTGCTGAAGGAAACGATGAAGTAAAAAGCAAGCTCATAAAATGGACACACCAACAAGCTGAGAGCAGTATCAGCATGCTGGAGGATAAAAATCAGTATTCAGAATGACTCTGGCAAGTTAGAGACTTGGGTCTAAGGAAAAAAAAAGAAAAAATTTCAACAAGAACAGTCACAAATTGGTATGAAGAATCTGTAGGACCAACACAGGACTGCAGGCAGAAGTTGAGTAGCAATGTGTTGAACAAGGTGGACCACACTCTAATTGAGAGTTTATGCTATATGGAAATTATCTTGTCCAACTAATTCATTTTACAGATGAAAAAAAGTCTTGCACAGAGAGAGTGTTTCAATTGTCTCGCTATTTAACAAATTACCCTGAAAAACAGTGGCTTTAGAAAGTTGTTTGTTTGCCTATAATTCTGCAATTTTGGCAAGGCGAGGCAAGGAAAACTTGTCATTGCTCCACATGGCTTCAGATGGGGTGGTGCAACTATGATTAGAGAATACATCTACTTCCAAGATGACCTCACTCATGGGCAGTCAAGCTGGTGTAGTTGGCGTGGTCGGTTAGATCGGCGAGGGCTGTTGGCCGGGGATTTGGTCTCCTCCACAGGCCTCTCCATGTGGCTAGGTTGAGCTCGTGGAGAGGCCATGTGGAGCACAAATGTTCACAGCATGGCAGTCTCAGAGTAGAAATATTACATAGCAGCTGGCTTTACCCCAGAAAGCGGCGAGGTCTTCTTAAGGCTTAAGCCTGGAATGAGCAGTGTCACCTCCTCTGCATTCTATTAGTTAAAGCAGGTCTCAGTGCCAGCCCACATTCAAGGGGAGAACACCACACAGGGGCATGAATAAACAGGAGGCATGGTTCAATTTACCACACATGAGATGTAACTTTTGTAAAGTTAACTGTATACTACTATCAATTAGAGTAAAAGTTGACTCTAATATGTCTATATAATAAAACATAGGGGAAAAAAGAGTATTGTTTTGCATGGCCAACACGGGAAAGAAACAGAAAGAAAAGGAAGAGAAAAGAAAGAGGAAAATAGGCAGAAATTGTAAAACAATGATTCTGTTATAAGGACCATGTTCAAATCTCAGCTTCACAGCTTAAAAGAAACCTGGAAATTTTGGAGATAAGTCTGAGGAAAGCAGTAATTACAACTGGAGGATAGGAAAATAAAATTTATGATGAAAACTTTAAAAAAATTATATAGCCTGGAGAAAAGAAGACTGGAGAGTGACTTAATGATCCTCAAAGCCTGTATATGAACATTCACCACAAATTCCTATTCTCCAAGAAGAGAAAAAGAAGATATCTGTTTAAACCGATCATATAAGATTTAGGTTGAAACAACTTCCTGGAAGAGATAATGGATTAGAAAAAGGGGACACAAATTTTTCTTTCTATATGAGGAAGTTTTCTCTGCCCTGGACAAAAGGGAGCCCTCCATGATGACTCCCTCATGTTAAGCTGTGAAGCTCCTAGGGAGGGTGATGCTCTCTATAGATCAATTGTCTATATCTTCCCACCTGCATTATTATTAACCCTTTAATGCCCCTGTCTTTGCTCCCTGCCCTACATCCCACCTATATCAAAGGTTCCTTGAGGGCAGGGACTATGTCTTGATCTTCTTTTCTCAGAGCCTAAAACTCACTCTTTACAGAATATGTGCTTAATATATAAAGTGGTTAGATACCTTTGCCCATGCTAACTGATTGGATGCTAAGCAGTGATTAAATAATTGTCCATTTATTCAATTCAATTGATATTCACTGCATATTGACTCTGTGCCAGGCACTACACTATATGCAATGATATACTGTGGTCAGTAAAACATAGTTTCTGTCCTTATAATATAGTAAGAAACTGTATGTATATATAGTTTTTGAAGGAGAACTATAGGATGATATGAGAGGTTACGGGAACTATTACAGAATAGTAAGTGATTGTATTAGCACAGGTTGTGGAGTTGGGCAGACCGTAAGTTTGTTAATTTAAACACTAAGTTTTTTGATCTGTAAAATGGAAATAACAGAATCTATCTCATGAAATTGTTTCAAAATGTAACCTTGGTATAATGTCAGTGTCCACTGGACTCATTTTTGATTTCTGAATTTTTTTGAGCAGTTCTATTTGTAAAGATTAATTTTTCATAGAGGTCTTTATTTAAGAAGATTGATTTTTTATCTTAGAGGTCTTAAAAAACAAAGAGAAATTTTGCTTTTTTATTTTTTAGGATAAAACTCATTATATCTTGCAATTACCAAACAGGTCCAATGAACTCTTTAAAATCTAACATAGGGTATCTTAGAGATACTTTTCTCATATCTTCAATTACTTTGCTATGTCACCATCCTTGAAATTAGTTCATCATTACTGACCAACTATTCTCAACTGTGATTTTTTTAAAGAATAAAATAATAAGAAAATGGAAGAATATTATTAAATTATCTAGAAGCATATGCACTAGTAAAATAAATCACCACTGATATATCACTCTTCAGTTTCTTATTGTACTAAACAAAATGTTGAATCATCTTTCAAAAGGTATAAAAGATATAATAAAAACTATTTCTTTTGTTAAGATTTTATAACACAGTTGAGAGATTTGAGTATACAAGTCAAGCTCTGAAAACAAGAATGTTCAGAAAGGGGGAAGTAATACTTCATGTGGTACACATGACAACAAAGAAAAATAGTAAATGAATAATTAAGGTGCAGAAACACTCCCTTGATCATCTTAAAATCTTTCCAGTCCTGGGCTGTGCTGGGTTCACAGTATGTTTTCAATAAACAATTGATTAACTGAGAGAAATCAAGGACTCAAATTCTTGAAGGACTCAAATCAGTCCTTCATGTCAGTAAAGTGGAATGATTAGAAATATGAATCTTGCAGCCCAATTATCCTGGGTTCTAATTCCTGTGCTGCCCCTTGACTAGATGTTTGACCTTAATCAAATTACCTTTCTGAACCTCAGTTTCATCATCTATAAAAGAGACAGTAACAGTATCTACCTCAGAAGACTGATATATGAGATAATGCAGGTAAAATACTTAGAAGAGTACTCAGTAAGTATTATTAGCTTCTTTGCTTTTCCCCCTGGTTAACAGATATTTTTCATCAGCATACAGTCAAATGTACAAAGCCAAATTTCAAACAGCATTAACACAATAGTCTCACACGACTATTTTTTCCTAGAGCAGAAGCTGGCTTTTCATTTATTGTTATGATTTATGATGGGATTACATTTGTCAAGGGAATGAATTTAAAATCTGGGCCTGGGCTTCCCTGGTGGCACAGTGGTTGAGAGTCCGCCTGCCGATGCAGGGGACACGGGTTCGTGCCCCGGTCCGGGAAGATCCCACATGCCGCGGAGCGGCTGGGCCCATGAGCCATGGCCTCTGAGCCTGCGTGTCTGGAGCCTGTGCTCCGCAATGGGAGAGGCCACAACAGTGAGAGGGCCGTGTACCGAAAAAAAAAAAAAAAAAAAAAAATCTGGGCCTAACTTTTTTCTTAATAAACCAGGAAAGAGAGTTCCTTAGGAATCATCAAATGACACTGAATTATAGCTTATAAAATCAAAAGGGAAGAATAAAATTCTCTTTATCATATGAAAGGGATTACAGGAAAACAACCTAAAATTTGAAACTTTTTCAGGATAAACTTAATATAATGTATGTTCAACAGAAATGTTATATTCTTTTCCGCTTGTACCAGCTCTTCTCCATGCTAATAAAAACAAAGCTTGGGAAATTACACTATATTTTTTTCAAGACATCGGCCAACTAGGTGAGAATAATAATTATGATAATGATAGCTAGCACTTAATAAGCACCATAAGTATTTCATGTGACTTATCTCATTAAAGTACCATACTGATATGATTATGTAATGGGATTACATATTTTAAAAAAATGACACATAAATGGTTTTAGAAGTTGATCCCAAGAATAAGAAGGGTGCATGAGGTAGACATTGTGGTGTGCCACCCAGATTCTTCTTCGCTGATGGACTTGTTGCTTCAGCTAGGAGAATACCAGGAGTACTCTTGGCAGACAGCCTTACCCTATGTTAACACCTTTCAGGAATTACCTCAATCAGTCTTCTGCTGTCAGCCAGCCCCTTTCAGGATTGCCTCAGAAGCAGAGACCCTTGCCTGAAACCTTGCCCAAAACCATGCCCCTTCCAGGGTGGCCCCTTATCCAACGACTGGTTGATGTGGGAGTATAAACACTTAGCCACCTAGGGCCAATTTAGGACAATCCCGAACGGCCATTCTAGCTTCAGAGCTCTTTGTGGGGTCAGCTGAGACTGTGGTTGGTGTGCACCACAGCTGGATTTATCCCTCTGCTTCCTTCCCCATGTTTCAACAAGCTTTATTCCCAAGGGCACTGCTTAATAAACATCCTGCATGCTAAGCTGTGTCTCAGAGCCTGCTGCCTGAGGAGCCCAATTTGCAACACTGCAAGTACACTACCAAAAAAAGCCATCTTTACTCACACAAAATATCTCACATCTTTAATAATTTATGTTACTACATTTAGTTATTGTAAAATATGCAATCTCAAACAAGTTACATTATTCTTAGTCTTATTCTGCACATTTGTACAGCCTGTAGGCCGGAAGGAAGATAGTCATGGTGTAGCTGTGCTTTGACATGCATAGCACTAGTTCCAGCTTACAGCTGTAGATGAATATTGGGAAACAAAATTTGTCAGACTGATAACTGATCCTCTTAACCAAAATAAAGAAAAGTAGGATCTTCTTCTGGAATAAAGGACAATTGTAAGAAATACATTCTGATTGGGGAAAATTTTAATTACAGAAATTTTATAAAATCAAAAAGGAATGATACACCTCTTTCCTCACCTCAGCCCCTGTCCCATTCCCCAGAGGTAATCGCTGTTGGTTTGGTGTGCATTATTTCCAGAACTTTTTTCATGGCTACTTATTTATATGTGTGCATATGTTTGAATATGAATTTTTAATAAAAACGGAATTTACTCTGTGCATTGCTCAGCAACCCACCTTATGGAAGGTAAACTGCTTTACTCAAACTACTGACTTAAATGTTAATCACATCTAAAATACCTTCACCACAACATCTAAACTGGCAGGTAACCAAACATCTGGGCACCACAGACTAGCCAAGTTTATACATAACATTAATTATCACAAATCCACTACTTGTCAATCTGGTACTCTTTAAACCATACCTGATATCTAAACAAAGATAATAACAAGTGTCTTAGTTCAGGCTGCTATAACAAAGTATCCTAGACTGGGTGGCTTATGAACAACAGAAATTTATTTCTCATAGTTTTGAAGTTCGGAAGTCTGAGATCAGTGTGCCAGCATGGTCAAGTTCTGGTGAGACTGCTCTTCCAGCAACTCTTCCAGTTACTAAGTGCTGATTTCTTGTATCCTTACATGGCAGAAAGCAGGAAGGGATAGGAAGCTCTCTTGTGACACTTATAAGGACAGTAATCCCACTCCTGAGGGCTCTATCATTATGACCCCATCTAATCCTAATCCCAAAGGCCCTATCTCCTAATACCATCACATTGGGGGTCAGGTTTTCAACATATGAATTTTGGAAGGACACAAACATTCAGTCCATAATAATAAGGTTATACTTCCAGCTAATATAATAAAACTATACTTTGTTCAACTGAAAAAGCACTAACGCTTTCTCCAAAAGAAGATGCAAAGTTCCTGGGTGATGTTCACTCTTCTTGATACCATACAACTTAAATATTATAGTGTAAAGTCAATACATCTAATGTTATATGATAAGAGGATAAGAGAGAGAAGAAAATGAAGATACTTGCTAAGAATACACACACAAACATATTCATAACAAAATAAGGAAGAAATACTCATGACAATTACAATTCTTATTATTACTGGTCATGTGGTCACAGCTGGTATTAATTAATTTATTTATTTTAATAAATTTATTTTTTTATTTTTGGCTGTGTTGGGTCTTCATTCCTGTGTGTGGGCTTTCTCTAGTTGCAGCGAGCGGGGGCTACTCTTCGTTGTGGTGCGCGGGCTTCTCACTGCGGTGGCTTCTCTTGTTGCAGAGCACGGGCTCTAGGCACGCGGGCTTCAGTGGCTGTGGCATGCGGGCTCAGTAGCTGTGGCTTGCGGGCTCTACAGCGCAGGCTCAGTAGCTGTGGCGCATGGGCTTAGTTGCTCCGTGGCATGTGGGATCTTCCTGGACCAGGGCTTAAACCCGTGTCCCCTGCATTGGCAGGCAGATTCTTAACCACTGCGCCACCAGGGAAGTCCCATAGCTGGTATTTAGAATACATTCTTCCACTCCCTATTCTGTATTTCCCTTGTCCTCTGCAAGCACCTCAGCTGGTCGTGGTTCTTTACCAGGTAGATAACTCAAACTTTCATTCCTAAAGGGTCTGTGTCATTACTAGTCCTGCCTGAATTAGGTTGCTGTAGTTTTCCATCAACTTTGATAACAGGGCATGGTAATAATAAGAGATACCCCTAAGAGATCTGTATGCCAGACATATACTTCCTTACCTCCACTGTGAAGTAGTAGTCCAATTTCCCCTTGGTTTTCAAGATCAGTCACCCCGGCCAACATAGTAACTCTCTTCTTTGCCTGTTTAGAGGCATGAGGAGCCCAAAGTGGCCAGGTGGCAGTCTTAACTTCCAATCCATTGTTGTGTCTCCTGGTAAAGTTATTCTTCCATTTAAAACTAAGACCTCTAGGCCAGCAGAGTATGAGCTCATGAGGACAGGAAGAAAAAACTTTGCTAGTGGGTCACCAGGGGAAGAATGGTACTGCTCCCATTTCCACCCCTTGATTCCTGGACCCATGAACCCTGGCTATGGGAGAACAGCAGAAAGTACAGAGCACATAGAGCCTCCTGGTGAACACTGTCCTACAAGATGCTGCCACCTAGCTGGCACTATGACTGAGTCTTCAAAGGGCCATTCCACCATTCTATGAAGCCAGCTGCCTCAGGATGATGGGAAATATGGTAAGACCAATGAGTTCCACGGGCATGGTCCATTGTCACACTTCATTTGTTGTAAATTAAGTTCCTTGATCAGAAGCAATACTGTATGGATACCATGACAGTGGATAAAGCGTTCTATATGTCTATGGATGGTATTTTTAGCTGAAGCACTACAGGCAGGGAAGGCAAATCCACATCCAGAGTGTCTATTCCAGTAAGAACAAAATGCTGCCCCTTCCATGATGGAAGCTGTCCAATGTAATCAACCTGTCAGCAGGTAGTTGGCTCATCACCCTGGGGAAGGATGCCATATCGGGACTCAGTGTAGGTAGCAGACTGAGCACTCAGCAGTGGCCATAGCCAGGTCAGCTGTGGTGAGTACAAGTCCATGTCACTGAGCCCAGGCATAACCCCCATCCCTACCACTATGGCCACTTTGTTCATGAGCCCATTAGGCAATGACAGAGGTGGCTCAGGAAAGAGGCTGACTGGTATCCACAGAATGGGTCATTCTATCCACTGGATTATTAAAATCCTTGATTAATAAAAAAAAAATAATAATTAAATTAAATTAAAAAATAAAATCCTCCTCTCCTGAGGATATACTTTGGTGAACATTCACATGACACACAAATAACTTCACATTTTCACTCATTCAGAGAAGTCTACCCATATACCTCTTCCCAAAATGTCTTTGTTACCAGTTTTCCAGTCGCGCTCCTTCCAAGTCTCTGACCATCCAGCCAAACCATTGGCCACAGCCCATGAGTCAGTGTATAGGTAACATCTGGCCATTTTTCCTTCCAAGAAAAATGAGCAAGCCGCTGTGCTGCTTGACATTCTGCCCACTGGGAGTATTTCCCTTCCCCACTGTCCTTCAGGGATGTCCCAGAAGGGGGTCATAGTACTATAGCTGTCCATTTTCAAGTAGTGCCTGCATACTGCACAGAATCATCTGTAAACCAGGCCTAAGATTCCTCTTCCCCTATCAACTGATTGTAGGGAACTCCTGATGAGGTCACAGGCACAGGCTGGGAGAAGGAAGGTAATATAGTAGAAGTGGGAATCCTTTTACATTTATACTATAAATCTAGCTCATTCGTTTTATCATTGTATTCCATTTTACCATTGTACCATAATACGACCATCCCACTTCAATGGGCTTTTAGCTTGTCTTCAATTTTATTTTTTCCTTTTAAAATGTTCCAGGGAATTTAATAGGGATTGCATTGATTCTGTAGATTTCCTTAAGTAGTATAGTCATTTTTACAATATTGATTCTTCCAATCCAAGAACATGGTTTATCTTTCCATCTGTTTGTGTCATCTTCAATTTCTCTCATCAGCATCTTATAATTTTCAGAGTACAGGTCTTTTGCCTCCTTAGGTAGGTTTATTCCTAGGTGTGCTATTCTTTTTGATGCAATGGTAGATGGAATTGTTTCCTTAATTTCTCTTGCTGATATTTTGTTGTTAGTGTACAGAAATGCAAATATCATATGATATCACTTTTATGTGGAATCTAAAAAAATGATACAAATGAACTTATTTACAAAACAGAAAACAGACTCACAGACATAGAAAACAAACTTACGGTTACCAAAGGGGAAAGGCTGGGGGGGGGGGGATAAATTAGAAGTTTGGGATTAACATATACACACTACTATATATAAAATAATCAACAAGGACCTACTGTATAGCACAGGGAACTCTACTCAATATTCTGTAATAACCTATATGGGCAAAGACTCTGAAAAAGAATGGATATATATATATATGAATAACTGAATCACTTAGCTGTACACCTGAAACTAACACAACATTGTAAATCAACTATACTCTAATATAAAATAAAAATTAAATTAAAAAAATGTTCCAGGGAGACTTCCCTGGTGGTCCAGTGGTAAGATGCCACACTTCCAATGCAGGGGGCACGGGTTGGAAAAAAAAATGTTCCAGAGAATGAATATATATATATATACATACACACACACACACATATATATATATATACATATATATATTTATATATATATATATATACACCCTTGTGCACTTGTGAGATTCCCATAAAAATCAGGTAATAGAAGTAGAAAATAAAATATTAACTGTGTCAACCAGATTACCTACCCTGAAACAAACAAAGATGCATCAAGATACTTAAACAACCATTTAGAAATCTACTACAGGTATCCCTGACCACTCAGAAAAGAAACTAATGAAATTCTCAAGAAAATGTGTGTGTGTGTGTGTGTGTGTGTGTATGTGTGTGTGAGAGAGAGAGAGAGAGAGAGAGAGAGAGAGATGTATATTCTAGCCAAGAATATAATTTTTCGTTTCTTTTATGAAGAACTTATAAGTTTCGTACTTTGGTGGCTGGTTATATTTCATTTCACTGAACTGAAAATACCCATCTCATAACATGGACAACTAAAATGTGTATCTCTATTTACAATTCATTGAGTTAGTAGAGATTTCACCTCTTACAGAACAAAAACTTCAGGCAAAGTGCTTTAAATCTTTGTCAATTTCAAAAGAAACCAACCTCCAAGCTAGACAGGGGTCTCTTCTTTGGTGGGCTTTCTGCAAGCAGAGGCTGATTGTTACTCACAAAACCCTACACGTGAGTCACGTTGTGAAAAATTGCTCCACGTTTTAAAAAAATAGTTTAAATTCCATTATCTAAGATTTTATTAGGGGTCTTTAAAGCCTTTCAGTCTTCTTTAAAAAAAATCTCTTAAAATACAAATTCCTGGGAGAGTTAATCCCTTAAGCCAAGAGAGCAGCAATCATCTTCATTAAATAATTTAGAAATGAGATGCAGGGTTTGGGCAAGGAGATAAAATCAAGAAAGGAGGTGGCCAGAGAGCCAAAAAACAATTTTTGGCCTATTCTACAATATTACCAATAATCTACCCTCATAAGATTTCAGGTAATAAATGAATCATAAATATAAGCCCATACTAACTTAGTTAGGTTTGGATATGAATTTATCTTCTAAAATATTTCAGAATTTCAATCTGATAACTCTAGATGATACCTTATTTATAGATAGCTCTTCTCTTAGACACACTTTCAACTCATGAACTTTCTATACCTTGTTCCTTCTAGAAATCATCAATACTTGGCTAACTCTGGAGAATGGATCTTCTGTTATTCTCCCATCACCCTAGAGTTAACCATTATCTTTACTTTTATCATAATTATGTCCTTGCTTCCTTTAGTTTTACCACTCATGTATGTATCCTTAAATAATATAATTTAGGTTTGTCTATTTTTGAACTTTATAGAAGTGGAATCATACTGTATGTATTCTCTTTTGCTCCATATTGTTGCTTATAGTTATACTTGTGCATTTTCATTTCTGCCTAATTTTCCATTTTCTAAATATCCTTTAATTTATTCCTCCACTGTACAGTTGATGGATATTTATGACGCTTCCATTTGGGGACTACTAAGAACAATGCTGCTATGAATACTGTTAAACATGAACTCTGATAAACATAAGCACACAGTACATTCCTAGGAGTGGAATTCTCATGTCATAGGATATGAGTATCTTCAACTTTACCTGATGATGCGAACTAATTTCCAAAGCAGTTGTGCCAATTTACATTGCCATTACAAACCTATGAGATGAGCACTCCGGCTGCTTCTTCCCCTGGCCAGTCCTTGATATCGTCAGATGTACTAATTTTCGCAAATCTGGTAGGTGTGTAAAGGTATCCCACTAATCTACACAGCCCTAATAGAAATGAGGTTGAGCATCTTTTTCATAAAATTTATCAACCATCTGGATATCCTTTATTGTGAAATGGTGAAATGTTATGTTTAGTGATTTCTGTGACTTGTTTAAGGGCACTTAACCCTTGAGGTATTCTCCTGTATTGTCTCCCAATAGCTTTATAGGTATTTTTGGGGGTTTTTTTTTGGTGGTACATGGGCCTCTCACTGTTGTGGCTTCTCCCGTTGCGGAGCACAGGCTCCGGACACACAGGTTCAGCAGCCATGGCTCACGGGCCCAGCCGCTCCACGGCATGTGGGATCTTCCCGGACCTGGGCACGAACCCGTGTCCCCTGCATTGGCAGGTGGACCCCCAACCACTGCGCCACCAGGGAAGCCCAGCTTTATAGTTTTGACTTTCATATTTAAGTCATTAATCTACCTGGTATTGATTTTTGTCTATGGTATGAGGTAGAAGTCAATTTCATTTTTTTCCATAGAGATACCCAATTGTTCCAGCACCAATCCTCCAGAGCAAGAAAAGAGGCTTCTGAGTTGTTTTTCTTTTTCTTTTAATCCAAGTGTAGGAAACCTCTAGCCCTTGACTCAAATGTTTTCAGCTCACAGAGAAGGTAACAAGAAGGAGTTCAATTTATTCCAATAGTTGTTAAAACTCAAAAGAGTTTTCTTTATGTTGTTAGTTGTAATAATTTAAGAGAGGCTAAATATAGAAATAGGATTTTCTATCTAAAACTGAGATTTCGCATGCCTAATTTATAGTATAGAAAATAGGCTTGGGACTTCTCAGGCGATCCAGTGGTTAGGACTCTGCGCTTCTACTGCAGGGGGCACAGGTTTAGATCAGGGAACTAAGATCCCGCATGCCCTGTGTCACGGCCAAAAAAAGAAAAGAAAATAGGCTTAACTATATTAAAAATGAAAGAATATTATCCATAAATTATTCCTGGGCTTATAACATTTAACCTAATTCAATTCAACAAACACTTGAGAAGTAAAATATAACATTTATTTTATGCCTAAAGGATATGCATATTTACTTCTTTGCTTATTTATTTATTTTAACAATATTTGCAAATAAATTGAGTTTTGAGTTTTTTTACACTCAAGGCTTTGGCAGAATTGAGGCTATATCTCTATCTCATAAACTTTATCCTATTGGCATGGCATCTTTATATTGAAATCTTCTCTACAACATTACTGCCCATCAATGGCCAACTATTTGAAGAGCTCAATATTGAACCAAGTTTGACCAATCCCTATTTTTTCCATTCACTGAATAAAATTCAACTTGGAGGGTCCTTCCAGAAGAAGCCTGATCCTTCTTCCTCCTCTTGACTCTTCCAGTCTTGCCTTCTTCAGACTAAACAACATTAAGATTCTTTCATTCTTCCTTGATGTCCTAATTTCATATCCCCTCATCACCCTAGCTCTTCTGAAGAAAGGGGCTGATCATAAAATTGACTAGCAGAAAGTAGAATAAACTCACCTTCTTTACCTCAGATATAATACTTTCATTAATGTATTTCCTTTTCTAAAGATTTATTTATTATTATTTTTTAATTTTTTTGGCCACGTCAGGTCTTAGTTGCGGCACGCACGAACTTCGTTGAGGCACGCGGGATCTTTCGTTGCAGCGTGCAGTCTTCTCTCTAGTTGTGGCATGCGGGTTTTCTCTTCTCTAGTTGTGGCGCGCAGGTTCCAGAGCACGTGGGCTCTGTAGTTTGCAGCACTCAGTCTCTCTAGTTGAGGCGCACAGGCTCAGTAGTTGTGGCGTGTGGGTTTAGTTGCCCCACTGCATGTGGGTCTTAGTTCCCTGACCCGCATCTCCTGCACTGGAAGGTGGATTCTTTACCATTGGACCACCAGGGAAGTCCCAATGTATTTCCTTTTTTAGAAGCCACTTTCCACTGTTTTTGTATGCCATCTACAACTAGCCATAATAATGACATAAAATTAAATGTTTATTTTTTAACACTATCAAATAGCATTTTGTTCACATTTAAAAAGTGACTGAGTCTAATATTTCTACATTTCTCTCATTCTTAAAAAATAACCTCAGTTATGTTGCTTATGTACTTATAGATGATCCCAAATGGTTTAAAACACATACACATTTCTTGAGAGGAAACAGAACCACTTCTAGTATAACATGTATCTAAGAGACTTTTATATTTCACTCTTCAGGTAAAGATTTTTTTGGTCACTTTGTTTTCTTCACTATTTTTTTTTTAAGTGGAACAAGGAAAATTGTTTCTCTGCTTATTCACAGTTCTCAGCATGTGAAGGGGACAACACCTTTTCCCCTTTTGAAAGTTTTTTTTTCTAGCATAGCCAATTATAATTTTGAAGTCTTTCCTTTATTCAACTGTAGAGGGCTTTTTCTTTTTGAAGAATTATGACTGATGATCCAAAAAAACTCAATTATGCCTAGCAAAATTCCATTATCTAATTTCCCAAGGGTTACTAGTGAGCCCTGCCCCATGGCCAGGATACACAAGAACTCTGTTTTAAAGCAGTTCCACGTGAATGGCTGTTTCTCCCTTGTGTCCTCCATGACTGGGAATTACCTCTTTGAAAAACATAATGCCATGCTGAATGTGCATTTTTCATTAAAATGTGGCCTGTTACTAGGCTGGTATCTGTGCTCCACATTCAACTAACCCTTTGGCCAAATTCACACCCACATATTTTGGACATTCTTCTGGCCTAAAGCTGCACCCAGAGCATCTGTTCTGTGAAAAGGATTAATGGAAAAAAATGTGTGTGCAGGTCAGGAGCAAGTTTAGTGACTGCACTTCCCCCTTCTGATGCTTGATCAGCCCACAAAATGTGTGAGACCACTATCAGCCATATGGAGTCTATGGCTCACTTTAAATCTTAAAATTTTTAAATTTATAGATGGGAAAACAGCAAAAAAAAAACAAAAACAAAAACTTAGAGAACATTTTCTTTCTTTGTTTTAGTTCTTGACCATTTGATAACCTCTTAGGGTTTCTAATATTAGACTCTTAAAGAAAGTCTTTTCCTTAGGATATTCCATTATAGTCAAGAATCTAAGAAAAGTTTGGGTTTTTTTTCCCACAAGTGTAAAGAACAAGGAAAATACTATTTTAAATCTTAAAACTGAGGAGGAAAAAGCTTATGTACATTTTCCTTTACCCAGAACTCTTTCTTTTCCTCATTTCTCTGCATCACCTCTAGAAAAAAATAAATAAATAAATAAAGGTAACCAATTATCGGAAGTGGAACTTAACATATATTTAAGAAAAATGTATTTTGGGGACTTCCCTGGTGGTCCAGTGGTTAAGAATCTGCCTTCCAATGCAGGGGATGCAGGTTCGATTCCCGGTTGGGGAACTAAGATCCCACAAGCCACAGGGCAACTAAGCCCTCGCGCCGCAACTAGAGAGAAGCCCACATGTTACAATGAAGAGCCTGTGCACCGCAACAAAAGATACAGTGTGCCACAACTAAGACCAGACGCAGCCAAAAATAAATAAATAAATAAATATTTTTAAAAATAATAATAAAATAAAATGAAATACCAATTACTAAAAAAAAGAAAAATGTATTTTAAAATATAGATATTGATATGGATATAGCTTGTTTTTAAAAAAAATTAATGCCATGCATAAAGAGGACACTAAAGACTGATGAATAGACATTACTCTAAAAACCTCCCAAGTTATACTATTTATATAAATCCTCAACCAAATTTCCCTCTTGTATATAGAGTTAAATGGTCATAAAGATGACTAAAGAGGGACTTCCCTGGCGGCACAGTGGTTAAGAACCCACCTACCAATGCAGGGGACACGGGTTTGATTCCTAGTCCAGGAAGATCCCACATGCCTCGGAGCAACTAAGCCCAAGCACCACAACTACTAAGCCTGCGCTCTAGAGCCCGGGAGCCACAACTACTGAGCCTGCGCATCACAACTACTGAAGCGCATGCACCTAGAGTCCATGCTCCACAACAAGAGAAGCCACCGGAATGAGAAGCCTGCACACCGCAACAAAGAGCAGCCCCCACTCACCGCAACTAAAGAAAGCCCATGCATAGCAATGAAGACCCAATGCAGCCAAAAATAAATAAATAAAATAAGTAAATTTATTAAAAAAAAAAAAAGATGACTAAAGAAGTCTCACGTAGTTATGCCTAAGGAGATGGGTTTAGGGAATATATAGCGAGAACTACTCTTTTATAAGCAAAGATATAACATTTCTCTCTATCCCTCTACTATATACCAGGGCCATTTGCCACCCAGGCAATAAGGAGCCAACACCTTCAGACATCCTGCAGTAGAATCCTGTTGGTGACCTTGACTAGTTAGCTGTCCTTCACAGCATTCTGTGCCTGGAATAGCTACTATGATTGCCTCTCATTTTCCCTTCCAGTCTATAAAAACAGAATTGAGTTTTCTCCCCACTGTGTCACTCCCCACACTTAGGGAGGCAAGAACAGAACCTAAGAACTGGTCAATAAATGTGGCAGAGGTTAACAGAAGAAGTTACAGAAACACTGACAGACCTTTGCAAGAAAGCAGTTTCAACTACAATGCATCCCCATAGCACTGGCCAAAGACATAGTGAAAGTAATGCCCCAGAAAGGAACTAAAGTAAAACAGTAAATACTAATTCATCAAGATATGGCTTTAGTTCCCAAGCCAGCAGAATTCAAGTGTAATTTTGGTTTATCGTGTATTTTGTGACATGCCATCTTTCATTAAACCATTCACATCCACTAACCTCTGAACTTATTTCTCAAAAAAGGAAACAAGGGTCTACACAAAATGACACTGGTTATTTTACATAGGTTTCACTATTTTTTTCATTTTAATTTAAATCGACACCTTTCAAAGGTTAGTGAGTCTGGATGAGAAGTAGAAGGAACAAATCTACGTTTGCTTTTTTTTTAGGTAAACAAGTAGAAAAGACAGCGGCTTTGCTGAAAAGTATTATCCCAGAGCACCCCCTTATGGCAAAATGCACTAAGGAAAGTGCTTCATTGAAAAAGTCAAAAGTGTTTCAAATCTTCAATATAAAGAGGTAGATACTGCTTTTCCACCCTTAAGACCTTTTCTCCTTTTTTGATGGGAAATTAGAAACCCCCTTAGCGACTTCCCTGGCGGTCCAGTGGTTAAGACTCCACGCTTCCAACGCGGGAGGAGCAGGTTTGATCCCTGGTCCGGGAGCCAAGATCCCACGTGCCGCGCAGCCAAAAAATAAAATTAAAAAAAATAAAGAGAAAGAAATCCCCTTGGCATTCAAAAGAACAGTCTCAGTTCACTTTATAAGTAAATTCATTTACTACTTCAAAAGTTAATTTTTTTTCATTCTAGAATACCATGGAACCCTATACTTTAGATTCATTCAATCATGGCAAACCTAAACAAACCCAGTTTTTATACTCCTGATGAGCTTAATTCCCAGATGGATTCTTATACCACCAGCTGGACTTGAAGTATTTTGTGACATGTCATCTTTCATTAAACCATTCACATCCACTAACCTCTGAACTCCTCTTGTATGCCAGCTTCAGAGCCCGTTCACGTTATGAGCACCGTCTGAGCTGTTATTCACTGAACAGGATCATTGATTCTTATTGTTAAGATCATGAATGACTCCAGCTATAAACATGGTTTTCTTGAGGGGTCTTGCTGCAGCTGGAGAGACAAGAGATGAGATAATAATTCTGAACCAAGCAGGCAAATGTTTATAATAATTTAGCATGACAGGAAATTCACACATAACTTCTGTATTCTGGGTGTTTTTTAACACATTATTTAGACTTTACAAGTATTCTGTAAGTTAAGAATAAGTCTCTATGTTCTTATATTAAACGTCAGAAAAAGGCATTCAAATTTAAATGTACGACAGAGCTTGGTTTAATAGTATCCTTAAATGCTGATCAAGAGAATAATAGTAGATACTGAGTTTTTCTTTCCCTTTGAGAAAACATTATTAACCTATGATCATGCTATCCTGAAGGCACAATATATATCCCATCATAGCAGGGTTCCAAAAAGGTCAGCCTTAACTAAAGAAGCCTGAGCCCTACAGAGTTAGATGAGATCTAGGTGTTAAACATGGGACAAAAGCCAGGGGATGGTGACTTGAGAAACAGGCTCAAGGGTACAAGACTAAATACCAGGTTAGAGGGGGCAAGGGCAGAAGGGATAACTGATAGACAAAAGGCCCAAACCAAATGTCCAAACCAGCTGTTCCCCACCATGAGTGGGCCAGCTGCTGCCACGGCTTGGGTCCTCATGAACAGAGTTGGGGCAGCATATCCTCCCCAAAGCAAGCAGGAGTGGGCATATCCTGAGAGGTAAGTCCAATAAACATTCTTAAGGACTTCTAAGGAGCAAAGCAGGTAACCAAGGTCAAGCAGGTCCAGTGGGCAGGGAACATGACTCAGAGCCAGAAAAGGGGCCAGAGTAGGCCCTGGGGAACGACTGTGAACAAAGCTTTGCCTTGTTTTGGTTGTTGAGTAAGGCTGGATAAAAGGTATAGGGTGAGGGTGAGAAAGACAGAGACTGGGAGATTGAGAGACTATTTAGCCCTGAGTTGGAATTTTTTAAATGTTTGTTTCCTTCTCTTCCCCCTACCAACATGTTCCAGCACTCAAAACAGAACATAAATTGTGGAATACTTACCTTCTCTTTGCCTACAAGGTCTATTATGACTTCAAATCCCTCTCACTGTTTTTTATTTCAAAGAGAAAATTTCTTTTCCCTAAAATCAATCCGGTGGGTTGGTCATAACCTAATCCTTGGTCCTTTAGAGAAATGTTAGTTCCAGGAAACTCAAGGTCTCTTGAATCCTCTTTTAACCAGTGATGAAACTTGCTTCATTCGAATGTACCTCCCTCACCTGTCCCAGCCTTGGCCTTGAAGATGACTGTACATCCAACTGAACTTCAAAGCTGCTCTAATTTCAGTGGTCTGCCCCTCCACTAGCAATGATGGCTCCTTATTTCCAGAATGTCCCAGTAATTACCATAAGAGTCCACTAGAGGTCACCTTACTGTCACTTGCAATGGACGGGGAAATTTCAGCGCTTCATTTCCCCTAAAAAAGGTTATGAACACAGGAATAAAGACGCAGACGTAGAGAATGGATTTGAGGACACGAGGAGGGGGAAGGGTAAACTGGGACAAAGTGAGAGAGTGGCATGGATTTACATACACTACCAAATGTAAAATAGATAGCTAGTGGGAAGCAGCCGCATAACACAGGGAGATCAGCTGGGTGCTTTGTGACCACCTAGAGGGGTGGGATAGGGAGGGTGTGAGGGAGACCCAAGAGGGAGGAGATATGGGGATATATGTATATGTATTTTCACTTTGTTATAAAGCAGAAACTAACACACCATTGTAAAGCAATTATACTCCAATAAAGAGGCTAAAAAAATAAAAGGTTATGAAATAGTGTTGGTATTGAAGTTGTAAAACAATATAGTAGCAAATTGGAAATAAATTGTCTTTCCCATGCCACAGTGCACAGTGCTCCAAGAATTTCAAATATATGAGGCTAAAAATGCACATGGACATTATGGAAAAGTGGGAGGAAATCAGTTTATTGTTTCTCAAAAGCCACATTCACTACTTATTCCTTCATGTTAGATCAGAACCCACGTGACTCTAGAAGGACACTAGGGCAGACAGGTTCCTAACTTGGAGATGGTACACTCATGGGTATCAGAAGGTCTGTGAGCCTCTAAAATTGTGCATTTTTCTGAGGACAGAAAGATTCTCAAAGAGGTTTCAGAGATGAGAGAGAGAGAGAGAGAGAGAGGGAAATTCAGAACCACTGAAAAATGACTTTTTTCCCACTCTTTATGACACCAAAGAAAATTCAAGCAGAAATTTGGACTCAGAAACCCCCTCCAACGCTGACTACCTCAGCCAGAGACAGATCAAGGAACTGACGTTTGAGACCCTGTTCTTTAGAAAAAGCCTGAATGACAAAACTGAAAGGCTAGCAAAGCCTCAGCATTCACCACCAAACTAAAAGTTACAGAATAAATGATAATTGTTGATGGTTAGGGCAGAATGCGGGTTGAAAACAGAAGGAAGATAAATGAGAATGGCTCACCAGGACCTGAAACCCCGGGCCCTGGGGACAAATGGGGATCATTGACAGAGAAAAAGGGGTGGAAACCCCCAGTGTGATGCAGATTTGTTTGAAGCTGAGTGACCAGCTCCTCGAGATGGGGCTCCCCACAGGCCAGCTCATCCCTCCCCCACGGCCCTGTGTGAGCTCACAATACCTATTAGCCTTCTGATGGCAGTTGCCTCACAGGGATTTAAACTGATCAAAACGGAAAGCTTTGGATGAGTGGAGCCGAAGTCTGCCATCAGTGTGTGGTTTGAGAATTCAGAAAGGTCTGAAGTGTGGGCAGGTGAGGCTGATGGGAAAGAGAATTCAGAGAACTGTGATTTCTTTCTGTTCCTTTAGGGATTGAAGATTTGGGCTTTGCTGTGTACTTAAACCATCTCAGTGGAGGAGTTTGGAGTTTAGGATGTATTAGAAAATAAAGGCCTTCGTTTTTTACTGTTATCCCTGACCCTTCCCATCTATAAACTAAAAGTGACTTATTAACAATATCTAGCAAAAATCCTGTCCATTTGAAGATGGGGCTACGTATCCTTGTACCTAACTACTCTCCCTAATCCTTTGGGGAAAAGACCATGTTCTTTTGTTTTAGCACTGGGCTCCATCAGAACTGGCCATGCTTTAAGGAAAGAACTGGGTTTTTACTATGTCTTAAAAGCAAGCAAACTGGAAATCCTAGAGTGAAATCATCTCAAACTAGAGGCGTAGCCCAGTTTTGGAGCAGTATGCCATCCATAGCGTCCTAAAGATACCAACCAGTTCTTTTTAAACCAAAGGATCAAACAGGCATCACTGTCTGCAAGCCCTCCGGGGAGAATGAGCTGAATTTATACTTTCAAGCCAGTGACATCCAGTAGGCTACACAAGCAAGTAGAAACAGAACCAAAAGACTGCAAGACTGATTCCAGCTCCAAAACAAGTTCTGTGATCTTACCTTCTCTCTACCACAGATAATCCATTTGACCTGACATGCAGTGTATTACAGCGCAAAGATTTAAAGCCCAGGCATTCATCCTTTGGGAACTCTTGAGTTCTAAATGCCAATGTAGTCACTTTCTAGTTGGGTGATTTTGAAGTTATTTAACCTAAGTTTCCTCACCTGTAAAATGGGAATAATAAGATCTAACTTGTAAGGATTAGGGTCGTGTGTGTGTATGTGTGTGAACTATCCCAGCCTCCCTCTCAGATGAGAGGGGAAGACAAAATACCATGTACTACACAGAAAGCACCTTAAGGAAAAAAAGTACTATATAAAGTACTATCCACAATAGTGATGTAAAGAATATTGAGGGCTCTCTTCTGCCATCACGCACAACAAAAATAGATTAAGACTTGTTTCAGACCTATTGAAATTGCTCTTTCAATCACTTGTAGGATGAAAAAGAAGCTACCAGAAGACTAATTCCCACTCAACAACAGGAAAAGTTACAAACAGTGGTCCTAAAACAGAAGGGCTGCTTCTGGAAACTGTGAGTTCTTTGTTACTAGTAGTAGAACCTTAGGAAGGGGAAATAAGATTGGAGGGGAATGAGAAAGGGACTCAAGGATGTCCAGATCATCTACTGGCCTGTATTGTATAAGGTATTTTTTCAAACCTAAAAACTCTTCGCTAGAGAAACTATAGAAGGAAATTCTACATCAAGGCTATATTCTTGACCTAGATTACTACTCTTGCACGACTTCCCAATAAGCATCTTTCCTATACAGGTTACACTAACTAAAGAAAAAATGTCATTACCTGCTTCTTTGCACATATTCTTAAAAACAGTCATAGGGACTAAAAACCTAGCTCCAGGAGACAATGGCTTAAAAAGCAAAAGCTACATTAATGATGTAACAGAGAATTTTGCAGTATTACTCAGATTGGTCAAAAACAGATCTTTATGTGTATATTTGAATTCAATTCTCCAGTTTATCTTTTAATGAAATAGTTGCCTTTTCATAAGAATTCTAAGAAAAGCAAAAATATTTTTTATAAGAGTATCTGAATGCCTATTTACACTAAGCTTTTAAAAAGTTAAAATAGTCTAGAAGCCACCAAACAGATCTTGTGTGTGATATACCTAAAGTAGACCCAAGGCAGAGAGCCTCCTTTGCCTTGGTGTGTGTACAGACCAGGACATTGTAACATAGTGGAAACATGAACAGCAATCTCTGGAGTCAAACTTCCTGGATTCAATTCCTGGTGTTGCCATCTGCTAGCTACATGACCTAAAGTAAGTTATTTGACCTCTCTGTACCCCAGTGGCTTCATCTTTTAAATGGAAATAACACTATACTTCATGGACTTATTGTGAGGATTAAATGACAAAATACTGATAAAGCTGCTGGCACAGTCCCCAGGCATGTAAGTGAGTGCTTATAAAATAATAGCAACTATTAACACCGTGGCTCCATCTGGATGGGTGAAAACAGACCTTTTGAAATATTTAAGAATGAAATTTTTATTATAGAAATAACATATGCTTATTGTAAAATGTGGAAATGACTACAAAGAATTTAAAAAGAACATTAAAACCCCCTGATCCTACCAGTCAGAGAAAAGGTATTTAACATTTGGTTTATGTCTTCTATTTTTCCTTGCACACTTTTTCCTAGTTGAGGATCACATGTACACAGTTTGATAGAATGAGGACTAGGGTTTGGAATCTGGACTGTGAGATTATGTTGCACTTCTTTCAGTGTCATAGGTGAGCTAAATTCCCAGAGATACCACATTGAAAACCATATTTTCCTTTTCCTATCCTTCACTATTCTTTTTCTCCAGGAATTTGCTATCTACCTAGTAAGGACTTAGCCCTATGATCCTTGGCTTCTTAATGTAAATCTTGTCACTTTCAAATGTATATCTCTTTCCTTAAGAGCCTCTGGAGGTACCCTCTCTTTATATAGTTCACAACTTCTCCTTCCCCTTTCTCTCCAACACCCAAACTCCAGATTCAGTCAGGCTCCACAGCTTGCCCTGCAGAATTCCTCCCCTGATTGTTGTGAAGAATGATATTTAGAGATGGAACGTCTTCCCAAAACAACTTCCTTCAACATGTTTTAACTATACAAATTACATAAAGATTCATAGATATAATTACCCATTTATCCCCATATTAGATGTATGACAAACATAACTTTAATCTGGATAGTCAAGAAATTGATTATTCCCTAATAAGGACCAGTGGCTGGCAGAGTCAGGGATCATCAACTGCGACCATCTAATCTAGCAATTTTAACTCTAGTTCACTCTTACTATAGTTATTGCTATTTTCAGCAATAAAATATGTCACCATAACAATAAGGTACTATCCCTACCATCAGCAACCACCTACCATTTACCATATGCCTAAATAATTGGCTATATCTATTACTTTTTACATATATTAACTCATTCAATCCTCAAAGCAACTCTGTGAGATCACTTATTTTGTAGGTGAAGAAAAGAGGATTTGAATCAAGGTCTGTTTTAAATCTAAATCCACTGAAATTTTATTCTAATACACACCTTGAAAACCTTCTCTGGATCACTCCTAATTCTGGAGTCTGGGCACAGTAATATTTCATGATACTCTAAAAAAATCTTCTAGATTTATGCTAGAATATTAGAGCTGAGAGAAAGACATTAAAAAAACAACTGTGTCTGGGAAGGCAGTCCTCTTTGAAAGGGTACAGTTTCGGGCGGAAAAAAACATGAAATGGGGAGACACAGAGAAGATGCCTGTCCAACTAGCCAAATTGGCTAAATCAATCCTAGAGTCAGCTATCACATCCAGCACAAGCACAGCCTCACAAAAACAGGCTGGTAATGACATTTCAGGTAACCAAACCCCCTGGAGAAAGTGCAAGACAGTTAGTTCAGTGTGCCATCAAGTACTTCTGCTCTTTGGCTGACAGAATTAAATAGAGGGACTTAGGTTAAATCTTTCTTACATGACAATTATCCTATCCCTTGGTGAATTATTTTCCAGCCCAAACCCCATAATCTGGAGTAACAGTATAATCTGTGTATTTTCTTCTGAGGGCTAAATATAAAGTAAAAGCTCAATTTTCCAAAATGCTCTGGGAAAAGATACCTTTTCATCCATTTCCCTGCCTCTCTGTGACGGGACCTTTACCTGGCCAATGGCAGTGAGAGTAGCAAGGGACTCAGGGGGAACAAGCTGCCACTGCGCCGCCATTTTCAAGCCTCTCAAAATGAACAGAAAACAAGCACAAAAATTTAATATCTGTCTACACTATCCATCTCTGGTTCCTCCCCCCCCACCCCCATTATCTGGCTTATCTGAAGCTTCTGGCTGGTCTTAGACCCTCATAAAATCAACTTTCTTATTATTGATCTGGCTGATGATGGCTCAGAGAGCCAGGCTGGAGAGCACAGCACATGCAGCATGCACATGTACTCACACATGTGTACACACATGTACACATGAGATGGCCAGCAGGACACACATACACAAAGGATATGCAGAAAGAGATGTACCACAGAATTAAAGTAACGTTATTCTAGAGCATAAGCAAAGAGCAGTATTAAGAGTTGAAAGGAAATATAAATGAACACTGATAGTCAAATGAACTTAGAAAATTTAATCTCAAAAGTCTGACTAAATGGAGGTATGATTTCGTAAGACCAGTCTTTACTCAATGACCACATGTAGCAAAAGTTCAAAAAGGCTTCAAGGCAGACTGCAAGGCATACTATCAATACTATTATCTTAACTTGATTGTTGCTCCATGATTTAATAAGAACTATCACATCCATTCTCTCATTAGATCCTTACCATAGTTCAGGAAGGTGAAACTAAGACATCATTTTTGTTGTTTACATTCAATTCCTTCCTTCCTTCAACAAAATATAGAGTGCCTAACATGTGCCAAAGAGTGTTTGAGGTACTGAAAATTCAGCAGCGAACAAGACAGATGAGAGTTGCTGTTCTCATACAGCTTACATTCTAGTAGGAGAGAGACAATATACAATTTGCTTATGTATATATATAAACAAATTATATAGTTATTTAGAACATAATATTAGAACAATGAAGTAATTTAGAAAGTACAAAATGCTACAGAAAAATAAATAAGTGTAATGGGAAGTGCTGGGGGAGGGCTGCAATTTTAAATAGCAGTGTCAAGACAGGCATTATTTTAGAGTATATCTGGGAGAAGAGTAGTCTAATCAGAGGGAACAGTCTGTGTAAAAAGTCCAGGGGAGGGAGCTTGCCTGGACTGTTTAAAGTGCAACAAAAAGACAATTGTGATGAAGAAAATGATAAGAGGTGAGGAAAGACAAGAGGGAAGGGGCAGGGCCAGATCTTTTAGGACCTTAAACATCTTTGTAAGGACTTTAGCTTTTACTCTAAGAGCAATAGGAAGCCATTCTGGCTGTTTTGACGAGCAAAGACTGTAGGCTGGCAAGAGCAGAAGCAGGGAGACTAGTTAAAATGCTATTATAATAATCCAAGCAAGAGATGACCGCAGCTTGGTCCATGGTGATAGCAGTGGAAGTAGTGAGAAACGGATTCTGAATATAATTTGAAAGTAGAAGGGACCTCTTGATGTAGAATGTGGGTGGCAAAGGCACATGGTGCCAAGGAAGATGCTAACATTTTTGGCCTGTGCAACTAAAAGGACAAAGATGCTATTTACTGAAATGAGAAAAAATAGAGCAGATTTGAAGAATTTGAATTCAGTTTTGCAAATGTTAAGTTTAGCTATCTATTCGACATCCAAGTAGAGATGTTGAATAGGCAGATATATCGAGTCAGAAGTTAACGGGAGAAGTCTGGGTTGGGGATAAAATTTGGAAATTGTCTTCATTTAGATGGCATTTAAAACCACATACATAGCGACTTCCCTGGTGGTACAGTGGCTAAGAATCCACCTGCCAATGCAGGGGACACAGGTTCGATCCCTGGTCCAGGAAGATCCCACATGCTGTGGAGCAACTAAGCCTGTGCGCCACAGCTACCGACCCTGCAGAGCCCATGAGCCACAACTACCGAGCCCACATGATGCAACTACTGAAGCCCGCGAGCCTAGAGCCCGTGCTCTGCAACAAGAAGCCACCACAATGAGAAGCCCGCGCACCGCAAGGAAGAGTAGCCTCCACTTGCCACAACTAGAGAAAGTACGTGCGCAGCAACAAAGACCCAACACAGCCAATAAATAAATAAATAAATGCATAAATGAATAAAACCACACACACACACGCATAGATGAAATAACTAAGAGAGTGAGAAAGAGGTAAGGACCAAGAAATGAGCCTTAGTGCTCTCCAATGTAAAAGGTGGGGAAAAGGGAAGGATTCAGCAAAGGACACTGAAAACGAACAACTAGTGAGGGAGGAGAAAAACCAGGAGTATGTGGAATTCCTGGGAGGCAAAGGAAAGAGAGTATTTCTAGGAAGAGGAAGTGATCAATTGTGTTGATGCCCCTAATGATGAAAATTAAAAACTGACCACTGTATTTAACAATGTGGAAGTTACCGGAAGTGCAACAAGAGTTGCTTCTATGGAATGATGGAGATGGAAGCCTTATTGGAACGAGTTTAAAAGATAATGGGAAGAAAGGACCTTTGCCATTAAGAGAACAGAGGAATGGAGCAATTGTTGCTGGAGTTAAGAGATGGTATTTTTAAGAAGGGAGAAATAACAGCATGTTTCTATGGTATTAGTAATAATCCAGCAAAGAGGAAAACTGATGACACAGGAGAGAGAGGGAAGGATTACAGTGTACTTGAGTAGATGAGTGGGTATGCAATCTCATTCACAAACCAAGGCACAGAAGAGTGATTTATTCATGATTATACAACTAATAAATGATAGAGCCTATATTTGAACCCAAGCCCCATGGTCTGCATTTCTCTACCACACCATAATGGAGAAGGCCTTGGTGTCTGTCACCCGCTATAACATGCGTGGCAAATGGTCACCAACCTCTGCCTAATTACATTATCTCAGACCATTCCTGATTTCATAGGCAATTCATTTCGACCTATTGAGTGTTTATCTAATATGTCAGGCACCAGATTGGTGGGGATAGAGGAAGGAAGAATATAGAGGTGAATGACATCCTTTCTCTAAGGAAACTTACAATTTGGTGAAGCTTAAATAACTAAGAGAAGACAAAATGAAATTAGTGTACTACTGGACAGGTCTAATGATGAAAGTACTTCCTCACTGCTGCACACTTGTAACTCTAGGCAACGTCTCCCAATTTGCTTCTAAATCTGCCCTCTCCAGAAACAATGACTAGGGAATGTGAATGAATCGCAAGTCCTTCTTACTGGTAGAAAACTGTTCCTACTACGATCTGGGAATAAACAATAGATCACAAGCCCATAAGCATATATAAGGTAAAAGTAATGAAACCACCAACATGAACTTATTTTATATCTTTATTTTCAACCCCACCTTTTGTAGAATGAAAGACAATTCATACTTAAGGTATTGAACTCAGTAGTGGGACTACTGCAGGGTTTTACAATATGGAGATAGTTTACATTCCAGAAAATTCTCAAACTTCTTCAATTCTCTTGACAAATGTTTTAAATATTTCAGAAGAATAATGCTTTTTGAGTACAAAAACATGAGTTCTATCCCTTAGCAAAATACCTTATGTGTGTATGTGTGTGACTTCTTTAGGTTATTATAATAGCTTGTCAGTTCTTTTTATTAAAACAGATATAAGCTCCATTTCAAAGTCCTATGGACTTACAGAGAACAGAATTTGTGATCCAAGTATCTTTTCCTTTCTATCTAATAACTGAGAGCATTTGCATGAAAAAAAAAGCATTCTCTTCTATCTAGGGTATTTAAGGAAACCAAATCTCCAATGTATTGTATCTGCAGCAACCAACTGTGCTGATAACTAAAGAAGAGCTAATATTTTGACGAAGAAAAGGATCAGGAGCAGGCAGACATAAGAAAGCCACAATATATATATTTCCTAGGCCTGGAATTCCCACGTGCACTCCTTTTAGCAAACACCTATTCAGTCTTTTAAGAGCCTTTGCAAATGTCAACTCCTTGGCAAGTCTTCCCCACTGCATCCCCATCCTCATCCCCACCTTACAGTCCCTTTGCTGCACTCTCATAGCATTTTGTAAACAACTCTATTGGAAACTACATTGAATTTACTGTCTCTAATTTACTTCCTTGAATTTATCTGTCTCCAAATCTGTGAGCTTCTTGAGGGGAGGGGGTTATTGTATCTTTTCTTTGTGTTCCCAGTGTACCACATAGTGCCTAGAACATGGATGGTATTCAGTAAATGCTGATGGAATGAAGGAATGATGAATGAGTCAGTGAATGAATGAAATAAAATGGAAAAGCCAAAATAGAACGAAGGGTTAGGAATAAAAAGAGCAGTGAGGGCTTCCCTGGTGGCGCAGTGGTAGAGAATCTGCCTGCCAATGCAGGTGACACGGGTTCAAGCCCTGGTCTGGGAAGATCCCACATGCCGCGGAGCAAATAAGCCCGTGCGCCACAACTACTGAGCTTGTGCTCTAGAGCCCGTGAGCCACAACTACTGAGCCTGTATGCCACAACTACTGAAGCCCGCGCGCCTAGGGCCCATGCTCCACAATGAGAGAAGCCACCGCAATGAGAAGCCTGCGCACTGCAACAAAGAGTAGCCCCTGCTCACCGCAACTAGAGAAAGCCTGCCCGCAGCAATGAAGACCCAACACAGCCAAAAATAAATAAATAAAAGAAATAAATAAATAAGAAAAAGAGCAGTGAGTTTTAATAACTAAGAGGTTCCCTTAGTTAGTCACACCCCTTCATTTTACAGAGGAGGAAACTGAAATATGTATTAGTTAAATTACTTGTCTAAACTAGTTACTGTCAGAAGCAAGGCTACAGAGCAACAAGTGTTTGAATCTCAACTAAGCCCCTGACCTTTTTTCATTATTATAACACTGACCACACTGTGTTGTCAGTCTTCCCATCACGTCTAATTCCTTGAAGACAGTAATGATGTCTTATCTATCTCTAAACTATCCTTTGATTATAATGATGAAGGTAATGAATATAGCCCCAAGGTACCATAGAAATAACCTCAAAATTAGACATGTGGACTTACAATCTCCTTTAACACAACTTGGCTATACTAATTTCCAGACTGCCGAAGATATCTGAGTGGGCTTTAGTGAAATAGTGAAACAACCCTGAGCTTTAGAACCAAACACAACTGAGTTTAAATCCCAGCTCTGAAATTTACTGTGTGATATTAGGTATATTATTTAAATTTTTTGAACTCAGTTGCCTCATCTGCTACCCAGATCAGGAAACGGGGTATATGGGGGGAGTCAAAGATGACTCTAAGTTATCTAAAATAAATGGTTGACTAGATGATGATTCTATTATCAAAAAATAGGGAGTAAAAGAAAAAGAGGTGATTGGGGACTGGGAGGAAGGGAAGGACAAAAGATATTTAAGACATTAAATCTTTTGCAAGTAGCCACAAGTGGGCATTAAAAAGAGAGGGAAAGAGATCTAAAATACTGAAAATTCTTGGTTGGAGATTTTTCCTTAGGAAACAAAGCCACTTCTGATCCTAAGCTGCACAAAGACATAAAAGAGACTGGGGTAGGGGGTGGGGGAAATGGAGAAAACAGTTTGTTCAGTGAGGCCCTGGAGGGCAGAAATAGGATCAGAGAGTAAATGTTACAAGTAAATTTTGATTTGCCCCCAGGAAGAATTTTCCAATAACATGAGGACCTGGTTATGGAGTCACTACATCTTGGAGGAAAGAGCTCTGCTTTGGAATCCTGGAAGCTTAAGTATCCCATTGTTTTACTTTGGACCAGTCATTCTACCCCCCCACTTCAGCTGTCTCATCTGCAAAATTCAGACCAAAGATTTTATCCTTTTTGTTTGGATGCTGGGGCTTATTAGGACACTTCCTGTATCCCTGAGTGTAACAGAAGAAATTGATTCGTGACCATCAACGCATTTCACAATCAAATGCAGATGAATAAATGAGGATATAACTCAGATCAAGAAAAGGAGGAAACACCTCGTGTATGAAGCAGTTGATCCTCACACCCACCCTTATAATGTGTAACTTAGAGAACACATGCATTTCTGTTTCTTCTCTGAGACCTTTCCTTCTTACTTGTTTTTCTGTTCACTCTCCAAGGTCATGAGTTTACCTATGGGTGAATAAATTATGGTGGAAGAGCTTCCGGAAATTATAATAGAATGGCCTTTAAATTGATTTGGACACCTTGAAACGTATGTCAAATTAGCTTGGCAAGGCAGCTATCTAACAAAGTAAGCTGTAGGTAAAATTCTCTAAACTATGTTTTCTCATTATAATCTACACAAATTCTGTTTGGGGGTTCCAAAACACTATTCTGTCTGATTTAGGCAGTCAGATTTAAATCCGTTTTTTTTCACAAGTAGACAAGTTGTGAGGGGAAAAAATGGTTTTAATAACTATTACTCAAATCACTTCTATGGTATCTATAAGGTACACAGTAAAGAGCAATGCCTGGTCCTAAGAAGACTTGTCTTCTAATCCTAGTCTGATAATTGTTGTGTGGCTTCAGACAAGTCCCTTATTACCTCAATTTCCTCAGCTATATAATGCTAAGTATGAAGTAAGAGAATGTGTACGAAAATCCTTTGAGAAGTCTAAACTGTTCTGCAGTGAACGACTTTATTACTAATGCATAATTCTTCTTTTCCTCGTTTTATTTATGTTGAAATGATGTCCTTAATATATCTTTGGGATAACTCATAATTCTCTCTTCCCTCCATCAGATTTGTTAATCAAATTGTGGGAGGCATTTTGGGAGAAAGGTAAAAGATTTAGTGAAAAAACCTGCTAAAGAAATAAAGCCAAAATGCCTCTGAAAAAGGTAAGGGTGTGTTAAATGAAAAAAATCAAAGACCTACACTTAATGTGTTCATAAGACAGATACTGTGTCTGTATTATTTTTCAAATTTGTCAGTTAAAAAACAGAAGTAGTGGCGTAATAATAAGTTTAGTATTACTTTAATCAAAGCTGACAACCACGAAAACCATTTATTGTTGTATTTGAACCACTAATTTCAGATGAAATCTAAAACACTCAAGTTCCAATTGTTAACAGTGACATGCCAACAAAAACCTTAAGGAAATCTTTTGTAGCTAGATTACCCTGTTGTTATGCACTTACTTGAGAAAACAAAATATGTATGTAACTAAATCCTACTGTATCTCTACAATGGCTTCAATAAAACATACCCAGTCAGTCAAAAGTTGAATAAATTATACTATATAGCTTAATTTAAAATCTATGTTGTCATCCACTGAATTCTGATAACTATACTTTTCAATTTAGTGTATGTGGTTAGAGCATTGCCTAGCCTAAACGAGTCCAAGGTTGCATTTGTATTCCTATAGGAGTCAGTTAACTTGAAAAGGAGAGAAAAAATGGACTAGATAAAATTGTGGATGGTCTGCCTGGGCAAAAAACTCCTTGAAATGCCATCTTCACGAATGAAGTACCGTAACACTCCAAACTACAGATAAATAGGAAAAAACCAAAAAGCTCTACCTAATCTAAATATAGAAACAGGGCATGTTGTGATTCAATTAGGAAAAGGCTTTTCTCTCTATTGTTAAACCTAACACTTCCCAGAGCAGATCTTGTTCTAATGTGTGAATTTGAGCAAGTTGATTAAATTCTGAGCATATTTCCTCAACTGTAAAATGACGATAACACTGACCTCCACAGGATAGTTGTGAGAATTATGGTAAACAGTGAATACAACTGTGTGGTGATAGATGTAAACTATATTTTTGGTGGTGAGCACACTGTAGAGTATATAGAAGCAGAAATATAATGTTGTACACATCAAACTTATATAATATTATAAGCAAAGTTACCTCAGTAAAAAAATAAATCTAAAATTTTAAATGAGGGAAAATCAATGAATACAAGCTAACTACTAAGTGAAAGCAGCAACAGCATTAGCAGGAGCAGCACCAGCGGCAGCCAGTGTTCTCATTTTGTCCTGATGCCTGCCTAGGTCTCTAGAATAAAAACTAAGGGCGTTTTAAGAAGGAAAGGGTGATCAATTTTAGCCAGTAGTGGAGGAATATCAATGGCTTTTGAATTTGACAAGAAAGGAACTGCTGGTGACCCTGTTTTAAGGGAACATTTTCAAAGCAGAAAGGTGGGAAGCCTGATTATAGGTGGCTAACAGAAAACACATGAAAAGAAAATGGAGGTAGCATGTATAAACCAGGGATTTTCAACATTTTGTATCCACCAATCACTCTCATAGAGACATGACAATTTTTTAAAAATCAGGGAAGGACTGTTTCTAGGCTTTTTATTATAGTTCTCATTTATAGAACGTTTTAGGATTGAGAAAAATGCTACTAACTGAGACTGCCTTGTTCCATGGTTCTAATTCACAAACATGAAAAATGTTCCATTAGTGCTTGACAATATATAAAGCTATTATTATTTCTACAGAGCACTTTGATGATGAATTAAAAATTGGTAAGTACAGTGGGTAGGAGGAGGCCAGACATATCTCTAAGTAGATATGAAGATTGAAGGAGAATGAATTTTTAGTGATTGTGATGAAATGTAGTTTCATACCAACTAGATTATTTCTATGCCATTGAGATCTACTGATACAAGCTTCTCATTGATGACATAAAGGAGAAGAGAAATAAAGTGGTTGAGACAAGAAGTAATACGTCAAGCAATTACTTCCAAGTTGTAGAAAACTGCATGTTTTAAAGCAGATGGTAAGGGGCCAGCAAAAGGGAAGAGAACGAAGATACAGAACAAGGGGAAAAGCTTAGCAACAAAGTGCCTCACATATTAGGATAAGATTCAGTAATATTTGCACCTAGCATTTGTTGGGAACCATTATCATTTAAAAACTTTGTTAGATCTCTGGGGTTTGTTTGTTTGTTTGTTTGTTTTTTGCTGCACTGCGCAGCATGTGGGATCTTAGTCCCCCCCCCCCCCCGAACATGGATCAAACCTATGGAGTCTTAATCACTGGACCACCAGGGAAGTCCCAGATCTCTGTCTTATACCTAATAACAGCTAACAGTTATACTACAATTTAAATCTGATTTTTACTGGTGTCAATATAAATTACAAATTAGGTAGAAACATCATTTATCCACCTTTTAGACTTAAAATTTACCTTGAATTAATGTAGCTTCATAGTTTACAAAAGCTTTCATATAATCCTCACAAAAACAAAGTGAATCTGCAGTCAGTTTTGTAATTCTCATTTTCAGATAGAGTAATTGAAAGCTTGAAGGTTAAATGACTTGCAAACGAGGTTTTTTAAAATTTTCTTAAGTACAGAGTTGATTATGAAGAGTTATTCTTCTCAGATTTTGGTAGATATTTAAAGTGTTGAACTTACTGACTAGTACTTAGTCTTCCATAAAATGTTTTGCATGCATTCAGATTCCCTCTTTCTGTTTCCCCAAAGATCTGTGTCCTGATGCTGCTCCACTCTTGATCAAGCCTCCCAGAGGCAACATAATATCCATGCACAATTCTCATTTTCCCTCCTTATTCCCTAAACTTAACAACTTCTTTCCCATTATTTTCAGAGCACTGTTAACTTACCTAATTCATTCATTTGCACTAAGATATCAGAACTAATAACAGTTTAACAAATTACATCCTCCCAGATTTGAATTTTAACCTGGACCTCTTAAACTTTTTAATAATATGGGCATTTCTGACCCTCAGAACAGGGTCAAAGAAGCTTGGTCTCTCCTGGCATCCCATCACACCACCACAGCAAAAGCATACTTTATAGGCCTTTTTGTGGGAATAACCCTAATATTCATTACATGATCATATTAAACAAAATAGTAAGGGGGAAAATATTCACAATAAGACTAGTTAAAATTATAATTCTTTTGTACAGTTTAATTTTGTGATTGGCTAATGATAATGGTAAAACCAGATTTAATCTTAATTCAATAAAATGTTATGGGCATAAGCAAGTAAATTAAATGTTTAAGCCATCCTTTAATACTATCATTGATTTTTATGAAGAGATAATTTCATAAGTGTTTAATGGTGAATTTATACAAATTTCCTATGATCATTCCTGAGGCATTTTAGAGTTTTCATACAAACAGACAAAAGAAAGAAAACTTTATACTTGTTAAAAAAAACCTCCTTCATGTCACATTTTTTTTTCTGACTCATCCTTCATTATTTTTCTTAAGATCAGGAGCCATATATTTAGTTTTGAAAATTAAGAAATCTATGTCAAGTGTCTTTTCTGCTTAGTTCTGTAAGTACTAGTTCCAGGATCATAGATAAAATGAAATAGATGGGGCTATCTCCTTTGCATACAATCGCTTTGCCCCTTAAGAATCTCCTGTGGAAATGTGGTTTTCTAGGACCTCATTAATCTCTGGTTAGCTGAGGAAAGGGAGGCTTACAGACACTACTTAACAGACGGCTGAACCAATGATTATTATCGAGAGGGCCTTTGACCTGAAAGGAAGCAATCTTAAGATGGCAGAGAAAAGCAGGGTGATCATCCTAGTTCTTGCACATGAAGAATTGTTAGTTCTTTTTATCGCATGCATACATCCTGCATCTACAATACATGGTTTCCTTTATATGATGCAGTACCTACTGCATTGACTTCTATTCTCTATTCAGCTTTCTTTTTAACAACCCAGGAGCAACACTGCAGGATTTTAATTTCCAAATGGCTTGGGAAGATGTAAATAATTATACAAACAACTATGGTTAACCACCTATGCTTTTCTTATTCGACTTTTTTTTAAGAAGTGGGCTTGGGGCTTCCCTGATGACGCAGTGGTTAAGAATCCACCTGCCAATGCAGGGGACACGGGTTCGATCTCTGGTCCAGGAAGATCCCACATGCCGCGGAGCAGCTAAGCCCGTGCGCCACAACTACTAAGCCTGCGCTCTACAGCCCGCGAGCCACAGCTACTGAGCCCACATGCCACAACTCCTGAAGCCTGCGTGCCTAGAGCCCGTGCTCTGCAACAAGAGAAGCCACCGCAATGAGAAGCCCGGGCACCACAGAGAAGAGTATCCCCCACTGGCCACAACTAGAGAAAGCCCGTGCGCAGCAACGAAGACCCAATGCAGCCAAAAATAAATTAATTAATTAAATAATTTTAAGAAAAAAGAAGTGGGCTTAAAGAAATGTACAGGATATAAAACAAAATTTAGGTACCTCAATTATCTTCCCTCATGAACAATTACTAGTATCTTTTGGGCATGGTTTATTAAAAGTTAAAATTTCCTCCCCTAATGTTTTTCCTTTCCCTTCTCTCTCTCTGCTTTTCCAGATCCTTTTCCCCCTGCTGTAAGAAAGGGAGACTAAAACTTTGTTCTGCATGTTTCTCAGAGTACTGTAATTAATCTGAAACTTAACAGCATTTATCCTCCAACTATTACTTTAGTACAGAAGTAAAACTCAATTCAAAGGATTATAAATATGAACAAAACTCAGTTCTTGACCTCAAAGAACTTTACAGGGTGGTAATAATCCTAAGAGAAATAATAATGATAAATACATTTACTTTACTCTTTACACGGAAGGAAGGGTTTACACATGCAAAACTTCATTTGATATTTAATACATCCTTGTAACAAAGACAGGACAGATACTATTTTCCCAACATTACAGAGGAGATAGAGATAAAACATGCAACATATGTAAAGAAGTAAAAATAACTAAATTCATACACTGTGATTATAAATAAATATGTTATATAGTTATCTACGTAAATATATGTGTTGACTTTTAACAACACGAGTTTGAATTACACAGGTCCACTTACACATGGATTTTTTTCAATAAATAAGTACTACTGTACTACAGGGTACATGGTTGGTTGCATCTGTGGATGTGGAGAAACTGTAGGATATGGAGCACTGACTGTAAAGTTACACTTGGATTTTTGACTGCAGGGAGGGGTCGCCGCTCCTAACCCTCACCGTTTTCAAGGGTCAACTGTACACACACACACACACACATACATACACACACACACACACACACACATCATAGCTTATCCTTGGAAAGGTGTCTTGGCTTAAGAAAATATTTATCCCATTAATCTGCTACAATGCTTAAAATTTCATTTTAGAAACTCCATATTCTGGTATCTACAAAAAGTCCATTAGAACACAGACCTAAATAGAGAGAAATGCAAAAACATTACTAGATGCTAATAATTTACAAGTGGGTCAATTTACTACAAAAACATTACTAGATGCTAATAATTTACAAGTGGGTCAATTTACTACATGATAATTGGGCTCCTTAGAAAAATGGAAGGTTGCGATAACAGTCCTAGAACAAAATGGGGAGAGTTTTGATGGGAGGAAAGAGAGAAAGGCCTTGATAGATTGAGGTAAAGCCCTGGGCACAAGCAGCCTGACGATCCCTGAAAAACTGAGTATGGTGGAGGTGGTGAGGATGTTAAAAGGACAGAGACATTCACTAGCTTCGCAATTTTTCTTCCATTAATGCCAAAACCCTGGGCTCAGTTTCAGTTTCCAGTAGGCCTACATTGGTAATTCACCTCCAAGGTACAAGTTTCCCTCACAGACCTCTAAATAAACACTTAATGGTCTTTAAAATTAAATCACGTTTGGTACCACCTACTTCTCAACTTGCACTTACCTCCCCTATCTGCCACCATCCTCGTTCTTTCCTTTTTTTAAAAAAAAGGCTAGTTCTAAAGCCACTTTTTCTGTTCTCTTTCCTCTCTATTCACTTACTGAAGCCAAATCTTGCCATCAGCAGTCATCGGCGGTTCTGTTTTCAACACTACTCTCAACTTCTTTCTTACGTATCTGCCACAGATTTAAGGTTCTTTGGGTCGTTCATTTTAAAAAAATTCAACTGCACTGTGTTGCTGCATGTTAATCAAACTTTAGGTCTGAACTCTTCAGTATTCTTTTTACCTACTTATCCATTCATCTCCTTGTAACATTTAACATTTAACATGTAACATTTAAATGAAGGCTGTGGATTTTTCAGTGCCTAGCATGGTGCCAGGCTGTACATAGGTACTCAAAAAATTTGTCATAACTTTATATAACTTTAAAGTTGGATAGGAACATTCAGTATGTAAAACTCTGAAAATCCTTGAAAGTGGCTTCCTCAAAGCTAACAAGCTCATAAATTCTTCATCTGTCTACAATTAGGATTCCTGTTATTTCTCAGATTCATGAAAGACTGGACTAGAAAATTCTAAAAATCAAAGCATAAAAAGCAGCTCTAAAGTTTAAAAAGTTTGCAGTGTGTTTAGTCTTCCTTTAATTCATTCACACCTTCCTCTCAGGATATAGAAACAAAACCAGTTTGTGTTGCATCCACTTCAGAAGAAGCTGGATATGGCCTCAGAATTGAGTATTCGAGTCATTAAATCTTAATCTTGTTTAGGAAACTGTCTGCTTACCTTGGGAAAGGGGCAAATTGCCATTTCTTCCCATATGGAGACTGTGGAAACAAGGGAAACCCCTACACGTCTTTTCCACAATCCCGTATTATTCTAGGGAACTTCTGATTTTGTTAATTCATTAAACATTTTAAGAGCATTTTCGGCCAGTACTGCGCTGAGTAAGGTATACGAATGGCGCAAGTGCATAGTCCTTGCCCCTGAAGTTACAATGCAAAGAGAGAGAACCCGGCGGGGAACTCAGAACAAAAGCTGTGACTGCATAATAATGTACTAGTGGGGGTAGGGGATGGGGAATCTGGAAGCCCAGTTGTTACTAGGAAAGTGGTTTCCAGAAGGTGAGAGCTTTTTGGCCAGCTCCAAAAGAGGCTGATTGTAATGATTTGCAGGAGTGAAAGTTGGAGGGCCTTCCACTTAGGAGATAAACATCTGCCCTGATTTAAAGGTGGGAAGTGCCTGAAGTGAGGGAGAAGGTAAGGAGACTGACTTCCTAGCAGTCAAAAGGCTGATTTGGGGAAAGACTGATTTTGAGGATGTAATAGGCAAGTTTGGGGCAGTCAGTTGATGAAGGTGGGAAGGGACTGAGATTTTTTTGTCGTTGTTAAATAAAAAACTTAGATGTGACATGGTGGTAAAAAAAAAATAGGGAAATTACATGAGAAGAATGATTTTATGACAGCTATGTAAAAATGAGATTACAATAGAGAGGTTCAGGAGCCCAGGAAACAAGCTAGATATGTCATAATTTAGGCCTAGATTGTTAAGACCTGGAATAAAATGGTAGCTGAGGAAATTTTCAAAGTTGAATAAATGGTAGTAATAATAAAGAAAAGGCTATGCTACAAACTATCCAGTTACTACTCTTTAATTATCAACCCAATTAACAATGATCTCCAGATAATTTATCTCCAGTTCCCCCTTCCTACCCAGCACCTCTCCCTAGCTTACACCTTTGTATCAAAGACATTTTATTCAGGACATCCTCTTCAGTACCCTCCACCTCTGCCTGTTCAGCTTGCCCTTGCTTCATCTTCTCATTTCACCTCCTCCCCTTCATTTAGTCAAATCATTTCAGTCCTTAAAAGACCCAGCCACCCTTCCCTTGAAGCCATTTATGATCTCAGAAAATTCTGTCTGCTAGTCACTTTGACCACTTGCAACTTATTTTCTGATTAGAATTTTTGACTATTGATGGTCTTCATTCTAATTAATTCTAAGGTTTTTAAAAAAATTATGATCATTGTAGAAAATAAAAATCACTTGTAGTCTCACCACCATTATTAAAATGTTGATGTATTCCTTCCAAATGTTGTTGAATGTGAATAATTTATACATATTTTAAAATACAGTATATACATCTTTGCATCTTGCTTTTAGTGTTTACTTTCAGTTATTTTAGAAGCTCCTAGAATCCAAGCAGTTCTACTCAGAATCTTGTAAAGACCCATGTTACAGCTGCTTCTCTGTAACTCAGCTGCTACTCCCTATATCCTCTGATTATTCGTGATTTCTGCTTCCTTGTGGTTCTTGCTGCCTGGTGTACACCACTTGCCTACCCAATGCACCTTTAAACCATTATTCAATCCACTTCAACCCCTCTTTCTCCTTGAACAGCGTTTGAGTAGAGCTTTAACAAGCTTTCTACAGATCTATTGCCCTTGGGTCTATTGTCCATGCCAGTCCAAACTGCTGCAAAGAGGGAGAAGGGGTCATGTAGTGCCATAAGATAATTTTTGAAGAAGGAACATTTTAGAGGAATGGGAATGGCAGATACAGTTGTCTTGACCTATATTCCTTCATTTCTTACTTTTTGAAAATAAGATTTTTGATGACTATATAATATTCTGTGCTGTGACTATTCCAGATGTACCTAACCATTCCAATAGTAATGAACAGTTAGCGCATTTCTGATTTTCACTATTCTAAATAACAGTGAAATGAACAGCCTTCTAAGCTGCCTGAGTCTCAGGTAAAAACTCTTTGGATTTCTAAAAGTTGAATTACTACATCAGAGGTGGCACTCTTATAGAGTTTGCCAAACAAACTTCCAGAAGGGTTTTATGACATTAAAATACGAGCAAGGATTTTGACTTTAGTTATATTTTGCTTTCTAGGAACCACAGGGAAATCTATACTGTATGCTAGAAATACTTAATTGGAAGAAGTATTTGCTCTCATATAATGAAGTTAGTGCATTTTAGAAATGAAGGTGGTAAGGAAGATTACAAGACAGCAGTTTGTGTTTTGAGTGGGAGGAATGCACTGGGGACAGACTTGAATTGGAAAGAATTATTATGCACTTAAGTACATAGAAAAAAGAATGAAAGGCATATTAAACTATACAAATTCATTCTTTATCTTTAACCTTTATGTGCATAACTACATTTTATGCAGTTGAACCTTCATGTACATATTTGGTATTTTTTCAAGTATTAATTGGTAAGGCTATTGCCATTTTGTGATCTGCGTAAGAATTCCTGAGGCCAATATGCCAGAAGCTAATTAGCCATTTCCTTTTGGTTAGATTTGGGTTTTTTTCCCTTCAAATTTTTGTTGTTTGAATAATATGCTATGAATAGCTTTGTGCACTCATTTTTTTTTAAGGTCATATCATTGAAAGATATTCCCCAAAGTGGAACTGATTAAAAGATATGAACAATTTTATAGCTTGCCTTATATATTGCAAGATATTGTACTCCATTGACATGTTAACTTCGCACGTTTGTCTCGCTGATTCTTCAAGCTCCCCCCTTAGGAAGACAGTGTCTTTTCATTTTCCACACTCCCCACGGGGTAGCGGCGCAGAACTGGCTCAGAGCCGAGCGCAAAGTAAAAGCTCAATAAACAGTAACGGATTAATCTTCCCGTACCTATGGGCTTGACTTTACTCTTCTCCAGATTTTTATCCCTCAGTCTCTTCCCTTCGTTTCTTTTTGGAATCTACTTCATTACCTTAAATTGGCAATTTCAGGTAAAGTAACGCTGGACAGAGGTGACTTTCGTGTACCTTACCTCTGATTTCTCAGGGAGTTTCCCATTCTGGAACCTTCCTTGCCCGACTGCCGTCTGAAGAAGCCAAATTCAAAGCAGTCGCCGCCACTTGAGCTCACACCTGAGTGCATCCTCGAGAAGGAAACGTTTTCTTGAAAACTTTCTACGCCAATTTGGGCAGATTCTGACGACAACGAGATTGGCGCGCGTTTCTGTCAACCAATTCGGCGCTGAGTGGCAGAAATTCTATGAAGGAGTAAGGACGCCTAGGGGATACTGTGCATCTCACTGGCTGGGAGGAAACACTGGATGCCCCCTCCCAGGCCCCGACGGCTACGACAGGTGCGAAGCCCGCCCCGGAGGAGCTTCTACTGCCCGCGCAGGGCCACAGGCGGCGCCGGGGGACATCCATCCCCGGACGCCCAGTCGGAGCCCGGGCGCGGGTTTCCCCCTCAGGCCGGCAACCCACGGGTCCGCAGTCGCCACGCAGCGCGGCCCGCCCCCTTGGGCCCTCCGAAGGCTTGGGAGGGGAGGGAGGCGGGGTCAGCCGTGGCGTCACCGCTGACGTAGCCGCCCGACCGGGCCGCCGCCGCCGCCGCTGCTGCTGTAGCCGCGGCACCGGGGAGCGGGGAAGTGGGGCGCGGGAGATGAGCGCTAAGATGGCCGCTCCGGCTCGGGCTGGTGAGTGTGCGTGAGAGGCGCGCGCGGCTGCGGCGGTTGGCGGAGCGAGGCTCCCTGCTGGAGCAGAGATGCGACGGGAGCCCCCAGGGCCGGGAGGCACTTAGCGGCGTTTTCCCGCCGCGCAGGGCGCAGGGGTCCTGAGGGAGGAAGAGGGGGCTGCCGACGGACTGAGGGGAGCGAGCCTAGGGGCGCGTGGAGGAGGAGGTGGCGGCAGCGGCGGCGGGTCCGGCGAATTTAGAATTGGCGCCTCTGGGAAGTTAAGATGGGTCGAGCGATGCCCTGGCTGGTGCCGGCACCTCGTGAGTCCCCAGAGATGCTGCCAGGAGCGGCGTCCCCTGTGGCCAGGGGTACCACGTAGCCACCCTGCGCTCGGCTGGGGGCGGGGGACGAGTTGGGAGAAGGGGCAAAATTTGGGGGACTTGAGGGGCTGCAGAGGGGGAGTTGTGCCCCGACCCGCGTGCCGGACGGAGCTTGGAGGAGATGTAATCGCGAATCTGATCGCGTATCTGATGCGGGCTGGGGCGCTCTGTAGAGCTGACACTGTCGAGATAAAACCGCATCCTCCTCCTGGCTCTGAGTGCCGCCAAGTGATGCGCGAAGCGCCCCTGGGATGCTTTGGAAGGGCGGTTCTAGTCCTCCATTTAGAAGGAATGTCTTGCCTTCCCTCCATTGATCGGGTCCCGGCACTGCCAGCACCTGCTGCCACTTAGAGACACTTGGGATTTTTGAATACCAGCTTTCTAAACCATTCCCGCTGGCCTTCGGGGAAGGAATGCTAATAGGCTAAACTTATTTGGGGGGCATAAAGAAATGTGTCAGCATAGGGAGAAGAAAATGACTGCTCAAGTTTACGAAATAGTAGGACTCGTCCTCTCCCCCACCCCCGCAATAAAAAAGAAAGTGAAACATGGTAATTGTTTCGACTTCAAGTTTGAGCTGTTGTAAATTCTACTGGTAACTGGATAATTTCTTGCAGTTTTAATTTTGGAAGTTAAAAAATAAGCAAGCCTTGAGAGAGCCGCTTTATCCTCAAACCCCCGCTCCCCATTTTTAAGCCTTGTCAGATCCTGCGAGTAACGGGGTTGTGAAATTAGCATAGAAATACGACTTTCAGGCCCTGCACTTGAATTCCTTATTATCTGTTAAGTAGCTGCCTGTGGGGTAAAAGTAGGGGGGTGGTAATGTTGGGCCTGGAATTCCATTTTGAGTTGTCTTTAATACCAGCTTTAGGTATAAACAAGGAAAAAGAATTGGCTGTTCACTGTGATCAAATTAGGAAAGCCAAGCATAAGTTAAGCACATGTTCATAGAATATTTCATAATCACAGTGAGATTCAGTACTTAGTTGTCTTGAAAGAGATGAACACTTTGTATTCTTGGAACCCTAAACTTTTTAACCTTAATTTAGTGTCTCAGGCCATTTGAAAGAGATTTAATACATTTTGTCTCATTTAGCCTCTCTCCCCCGAACTGCCATTTCTCTAGCTTTTTGTGTCCTAGCCATTAATTTTGCAATGGGTAGCAGATTTTTCATTCCAGTATTTACCATTGTAGACTATTCATATTGAAATTTAGACACATTCTGATATTGAACAGAGAGTTCAATACATATACATGGTAGAAAGTTGAAGTGTTTTGACTGGTTTGATTGTGCATAAGTCTTATTTGTCGTTGAAAACATTAATGTCCCACATTTTTTTTAAGCTTAAAAAAATGTAAGTGATTGGTGAATCCATGTTTAGTGTAATATACAATGATAAACTTTTTGGAATATTTAAAATGGGAAATCCGTTGAAGATTTGGGTTAAATGTTTGAAGTATATTGTTTCTACCCAATTGTCTTTACCTCCCTTTTTCACATATTTTTTTTCTTGCACTCCAAAAAGAAAGAAATAAGGTATCATATATACCTCTACCAAACTTTTCCTCTACACACTTGAATCTTACTGAGTGTTATAGCATTGGTAGTACATAAGAGGATTTTCTGCTTGTTGGATTGTTTGAAGGCAGAGTCTGATTGTATTTTATTTGTAACCCTAGCACCTGACTTACTGCTTAACATGGAGGAAAAACCTCTGTAAATGTTCGCTCAATTGGGTTTTTGGATCATACAGAAGTACAGGGAAAGGCAACATTTTGGCATCTTGGTAGCAGAAAAAAACATGCTTTGAAGTTTTCTCCCTCCTGGCAATGTTAGCCAGAAGGAACATTGCCAGATTCTAATGGAGTTGTCTAGTTGAGGGAGATTAGAGAGAGGCTGAGAGCATGGGCTTAGGAGTCTAATCAAGATAGGAAATGTATGCCCAATCATTTCCTGAATTCAGTAATGGGGACAGTTTTGCCATTAGGCCCAGCCCAAACAGGTGACAAGTAACTAAAATATAAAAGGATTCTACCAATACTGGCTTCTGACCAAGATTACTATAAGAAGTACAATTGATTTTTCATAGCACTTTCAGACATCATAAACACTTTATTATAAGAAATTCATTTTTAATGGAGTTTTACATGCCATAGAAAACTAATTTATAGTGCAAGAATATACTTGTTAGGCCAAGTCATATATGTACTAGAATAACAGTCTGGCCATTTCCCACAAAGTATTTGAGCTCAATTTACTAGACCCATGGTAGAATGGTCAATCTTTTTATGAATGTTTCCCCTATTGTTATGAAGTTAGCTGCAGTGGGTTGATGTAATGATAAATATTTTGGAACAAAATTGCCTGTGAATGAAATACTTGTAAGTGGTGGTGGGTGAGGAAATCAAATAATCTGGCAGCAGAACTTGCTTTTCCTTAGATGGTCAACTAGATACAATCTCTGTGCCTCAGGAGAGGCATGCTAAGACTTGAAGAAGGCCCAGGGAAAGAGTATCCTTTATTGTTTAATGAGTTTCAAGCAAGATCCGGGTAATTATAGATTCTAGATCTCTAGAGGAAGAAAGAATAACCAGAGCCTTTCTAAGGATAAAGGAAAGGAAATACATCATGATTGACAAGGAGAGGTGCCAAAACACATAATAGGCATAATAGCATACCTAAGACGGAGCAGAGGGAGTTAGAGAGCCCATTGTGTTTATTCATTCAATAATTTGTTCATTCAAAAATATTGAATCCCTTTATATGTACCAGGCACTATGCTTGACCCTTGGCATTTTATAAACATCTCTTAAGAGAACAGGGTGCTATGGTGGTTCCGTGAAATAAATGGAAAATTGAAAACTGCTTATAAGGAGTGGGTAAGGTTTGCCCTAATTACTGTGGATAGTTATTTTCATTCTTATCCAAATGCATGTAGGGATTGTGGTGGTTAGTAATTCCTAAGGCCTACTTCCTATTGAAATTGCCATTTCCTCCTATCTTTTATCATGGAAAATAACAAATCTTCCTACTTTTAATAGCTTCTAGAGGATCTGTTTAGGTTATTTGGTATTGTTAAAAGAAAAATAAGTTTTGTTACAAAAATTATCTTTGTTAAATAAAGGTTCAACATATGCCATCCCTCTTAGGAAGTCTCGGGAGAATTTTCTTTAATGAGATAAAGATGGTTACTGTGACAATTTTATTTAAATATTCTACTTTATGCCCAGTGGTACATGTTTTTTTCTTCAATAAGTATATAATTTATATAAGTATTTATATAAAATGTGCATACCCATTTCCTATGAAACAAGAGTTCATATCCCAGTTATGAAATGTTTAAAAAATTGAACTTATTCACCATGTGGTCATTGGTATATAAAAACATTTTAACAAAAGATGTGTGGGAAATGGCTGGTCATAGATAAAAGTAGAAAAGTACATATTGTGCCACAATTTGAAAACTCTTACATGCCATGTTCAGGAGTTTGAATTTATCATGTGGTCTTATAAGAGTTTTAAACAATCCTTTGATAGTTGTAAAAACTGTGCCTATAAGACACACTAGGCATTATATAAAATGTAAATCTTATATGATGATTATTTGACTAAGTATAAACTATGAAAGAGGGAAGTTTCTTAATAGAGCATGATGATGTTATATTAGTGACTATTCAGATTTTAAAATACTCTTTCTAGAAATGTATATTAGCCATTTCCCTCATTTTATGTCACTTTTTAAAATAGTAATTTAGTTTGGCTATTTTTGTGTTTGTTTTTCATGGTAACTTCCAGACTTCCATAAAAACATTTTTAATGAGAAAAATCTGAAAACTATGCTACTAATTGCACTGATGAGAAAATCTAAATTACTTTCATATAACTGATCTGTGGTACCTAACCTCTTGTAGTTTCTATGCTTTCTTTCTAAGTGTTTTCTAAAGAAACTGAGGTGGAAAGTGAGTGGTCACCTGAGAAAGATCATTATGTTAAAGATAACTAAAAGTTTATAGTGGATTGTTCATTTTCGAAGTAAAAAATTAGTTACCCTTCTAATTTTTCAGTGATTCTTATAGCTTTTAGTAATACTTATATTTGGAGCACAAATATTTATTTAAAGGGTCACTACATGTCATACCAAAATTTAAAATACCCCAATTAGGGTTGGGGAAGTATTTCTCAGTCTGCTTTTGTGTAAGATCTATTTTGGGCATCTGGAAGCACGTAGGATGGGACAAGACACATGGTAGGCTTCGGTTAAGAACAGAGGAAGTAGGATAATGACATCACAAACTATCAGGAAACTGCCTTAGCTGGGCAAAACGGCCACTTGGTTAAGAGGAGGGGACAGTTTTGGTCACTGGTGATCAATGACTTTCTATTCTTAACCACTGATTTAAAAGACACAAAGAAAACTGAAGTGGGCCTGCAGTTAATACTAGTTGACTGTGCCAAGAATTTGGTAGCCTGAAACAGTATGGCTATAGAACCTAGAGGATCTTCATAAAGCCCTTACCTTTTCTTATTAAGGAGATAAAAGATGCTTGAGTAGTCCCTCCCTTACCACAGGGAACCTACCCAGCAGGTAGTTGGCAGAGTAAGGATGTGCACACAGATAAACCCAAGGATTCACATTTGGCACAATTCAAGCCTTTTAGGAAGTTAGGAGGGAAGAAGATTTTCTTAACTAGAAATACTTTATGAAGGAGTTGGGCCTTGGAGGATAGATAAAATTTTTTAAAGGTGGAAGTGAGGGAATGAGGAAGATGAGTTCAGGAAATGAACTGGAGATTATTCCTTTTGTCTGGAGTGCTCATGACAGAGGGGTAATAAGATGAGACGAAGAAGATAGGCTGGAATCTGGAGAATTTTGAAAGCACGACTGTCAAATGTAAAGTATTTTTTTATTGCAGTATTTGAAAAACTGTGATTTAGTGATTTGTTTAGTGATTTGTGACCAGCATTTTCTTTTTAAATGAAATAGAATAGGAAATATCAGAATACATTATTTTTATAAGGATTGTTTGTGAAACTTTTGCTCCAGGTATGTGTGTTACATGTATACACACATTTACTGGAACCTGATGTAAAGTTTCTAAAGGAGTCTTAGTCGAAGTTAGAAATCCACTGCTTTACTTGACTATGAGGAACAGAGGATTTTAAGTACAAGCATTAAAGGCTCAAAGCAAACTTGAAGATTAATTTGGCAGGATAGTACTATGAAGGAAAGCGAGAGTCCGGATGATGAGAGACCAGTTTGGAGGTTACTGCTGTGCTTCAGAATGATTTGTCCATAATGAGAATGATAGTTCTGGAAATGGAAAGGAATCAAGACTTGGGGAATGATAACCCTACTATATATGACAAATTGAATGTTCGCATGGAAAAGATGGGAGGGAGGAATCAAAAAAAAAGTGTAAGATTTGTAGCCTGGGTACTTGAATGATAATACAGTATCTTTAATAAGAGAATATTGGAAAAGCTAATTCTGTGAAGGCAAGATGTATAGGTAAGCTGAGTTGAAGTGTGCCTGGCACTGGTTCAGAAGGGCTAGGTCTGAAGATAAAGACTTGGTAGATGGCTATCTACATCTGACCATTGAACCTCTGCTGGTAGAAAGGGTTCATTACAAGAAGAGGTTTGAAGAGCCATTAAAATAGATTTTACAGAGTCCTCACTGTGTGATAAGTATAAGCAGTTTTGTGCTGTCGAACCGTAACAAGTTAAATATTTTACCTGTAATCTTATTTGATGTTTGTGTGGATATAAACCTTTGACTATAAATACCATATCTAATAAGATCTTACGTTTTATTTCTCTTCTAGTCATTTTAGCTTTCTATTTTATAATTGCTTTAATGGTATGCTAACTCTGTAAAATAATTAGGTTTCAACAAGTCAAATACAATTATTTTGTAAACTTTAGAGATTTGCTGAAGGGAATTGTAAAAATAAAGATGCTTGCTCATTTATATGGCATGAAAAGTTTGAGTAGCTTGAATGGTTTTCTTTGAACAAATTAAAATTTTTATTGTCTTTAAGCAGTGAAGAATGACAGAGCGAAGCTTTCAGAATATTTATAAATCCATCTGTATTTAAAATAAAGATAGCATATCTGGTTTTAAAAAAAGCCATTTCATAGCTGTTAAGTGAAATTTAAAGTGTGAAACTTTTTTAAAATATGAGAAATGATATAGGTAATTTTAATCTTTATATATAGATTTCATTCAAAACATCTTGACTATTTGTATATTGCTATTATATATAGATACAGGTAATATTTTACCAGAATCTACATGTGGGGGGTACAAAAATATTTTGTTAACTCTCTATAAAATGAATATACTGCCCCAAATCACTTATCCTATCTGCTGGAGCCAAACAGATCTAATATACAGCTTCTCAGCAGTGGATTAGCAAATGAAAAGAAGTGCTCTGAACCCAGTAGAGGAAAATAGGAAGTGTCAAGAAATACTCCCATCCCCCTTTCTTCTCTTCCAAGCTTGTAGATCTTTGTGTGACGAGGCCCCTTTGGGGTACGCTAGTAACTGTCTCCGAGCTGTGGCCAGGCTTTTAGATCTTTGTGTGACCAGGCCCCTTTGGGGTACTCTAGTAACTGTCTCTGAGCTGTGGCCAGGCTTTTAGATCTTTGTGTGACCAGGCCCCTTTGGGGTACTCTAGTAACTGTCTCTGAGCTGTGGCTCCAGGCAGCAGAGCAAACTGGAGGTCTCTGGTGGCAGCAGGCTGGCTCTCTAGCTCCTTCATTCTTCCCTGCCCTTCGCTTGGTCGTCCACCCCCTACTGGTTTCTTTCATAAATAGACTGAGCAAGTGGGCCCCCTACTCTAAAATATTAATCTCATGATCTGTCATTCCACCATTCTGGTTTCACTTCTTTGGATTTTTAAAAAGATTTTATCTGAAAGATCGCCTTTTAAAATGCAAATACCCCTGGGAGAGGTCTGACCTTAGTCCTCAGCTAACATCTTAATTATCAGTTAGTACCTAAGTTTGCCTTAGTACACATTTGCCTGAGAAGAACCCCTGGCTAAAAGTGATAAAACTAGAGGGAAGCTAGCATTTATAATATTAATATTAATAAATAGTAGTAGTAGTAGTAATACTATTATTATTATTATTGGCAGGTAAGATGTACTAAGGGCCATGTTATTAAGTGCCAGGAATTGTTGTAAGTGCTTTACAAATATAAATTTCCCTAATTCCCTCATCAACCCTATTGATGTTATTACTACTGTTATTTTACAGATAAGAAAACTGAGGTATGTGGAACATAAATAATTGTCTATGTCACGTAATAAATGCAGCCGAGCGTTAGACTCAGGCATTTGGATTCCTTAGGTCTGTTGTGCTGTGAGACCTCTTCCCTGCTATATTGCCTCTCCGAGAGATGGCATCTGATCAACATTTCACCCTTTTTACAATTTTGCATCAAATGGAATTATGCTATTTGATTATAGGCCACTTCCTGTTGAAGGTCAGGGGCCTTGCCATCATCTAAATAGATTTTTTAGTAACAACTGTAACAAAATAGGAAAATTCCTTATAACTAAGGGAATGTATTTGCAGGATATAGAGAAGAAGGAAGTAAAGAGACTAGTCTATAATCTAACACTATCTTTCCTATTTAAAACTTATTTTGGGGAATTTAAAAATATGGATTAATAAAATAATTTGTAGTCCTAGTACCCCGAGATAACCCAAAAATGAATGAATGAATATATATATATATACATATACACATACATATATGTGTGTGTGTGTGTATATATATATATATATATATATTCTTTCTAGGTTTTTTTTCTTTTGAGCCTTATTTTCTGAATGTTGTGCAAGGTGTCAACTCATAGCATACCACCTCTTTAAAATTTTAGAATGAAATAATTTCCCTTGAGTATAAATAAACAGCATTTCCCACTTCATCTCTACGAGAAGTTGAACTAATAATTATTGTCTGTGACTTGCCAGAAACAAATGTTTAACTAAATTATCTCTGTGTTCTTTATATGATCCTTTTTAAGTAAAAGTAGATAGAAGAGAACTCTAGATTCTTCACTTAATCACCATATTGAGTCAGTTCTTTCAACCAGTGTTTGGTCAGCACTAATCTACCTCTACTCCTGTCTTTGCTACAGCTTTAATTTCCTTGTAATATCTGGAGCAGTAGGGTCTCCTTTAATTACTCATCCCTCCTCTAGATCTGCCGTTCAGATCCCTCTGTAACCTACATATCTGATTGTGTCATTCTCCTTTATAGAATTCTTCAGTGGCTTCTTATTGCTGGTATGCCCTGGAAGCAGGATTTGAGGATGACTGGGGCAGGGAATTCTCCAGGTCCCAAGTAGCAGTTTAAAAGGGGAGTTTGGGATGTATGCTTGTTCCAGATGGCCACATCCCATGACTCTGCTGACTCCACATAATGAGGGCCAGGCAGGGGCCCTCTAACATGTCAGGTCTGGGCCCTCATTGTCTGGGTCTAAAGGCAGAGTGTGCTGCTGCTGTGTGGACAGTAAACTTTTGGTGGCAGCAAGGATCAAAGCTGGTAGACCATTTAGGAGCCTAATTGCAGTAATCCACTTGATTGTGGCTTGGTCCAGGGTGGTGGCAGTAGAGATAATAAGTAATCAGATTCTAGATATATTTTGAAGGTAGAGCCAAACATTCTTCCTAAAGGATTGATGTGGGGAGAGAGAAAGAGAGGAGACAAGTATGATTCCAAGATTATTAACCTCAGTACCTGGAAGGATTTAGGGTAATGGAGCATATTAATCACTGATGTCTTACTTTTGCCATTAGCAGCTATTGTTGAATGCTAGTTCTAATAAAATACTATATTTGACCAGATTTTGGGCCTCAGGAAATTTTGAGGGAAGAGAAGTGAAGTGTGTGAAGTTGTGAGGGCTGGGGCTGGCAGTCTTAAATCTTTATTCAGCAAACCCTGTATTTAAGAGTTAAGAAATTGGTGGTGGGCAGGAGTATCTCTGATTGCTAGGAGATTTTACAAAAAAGAGGTGGGAAAAACCAAAAATCAACTTTACCTTTGCAGTTTTCTTAGGGCCTTGGGCAGCATCTGCAAGTAACATTGAAATTCATATTGTCTTGCTGTCCTAAAAAATGTAAAGCATTGATCATGCTACACACAATGTTGTGAGTGCTCTGTATCTAGGTCCTCAGCTGCAACCTAAAATTTGTGTTCAATTTATGTTAATGAAGAAAATGTTTTGTGATTCCCTACTTTTTAACTAGATTTCGTTTCACTCTTTTTAGGTTCAGGTAGCAGATGTGTTTCTTTAACTGATAAAGGAACAAGTTTCTGGGTCAGAATCACATTTGTTTTATTATGTTAAGTTTCTTTGGTGTGTGGGGTTTTTTGTTTTTGTTTTTGTTTTTTTACGGTATGCGGGCCTCTCACTGTTGTGGCCTCTCCCGTTACGGAGCACAGGCTCCGGACGCGCAGGCTCAGCGGCCATGGCTCATGGGCCCAGCCGCTCTGCGGCATGTGGGATCCTCCTGGACCGGGGGCACGAACCTGTTTCCCCCGCATCGGCAGGCGGACTCTCAACCACTGCGCCACCAGGGAAGCCCTGTGGGTTTGTTTTTTGAAATAAGCTTCTAATTTCAGATAATGCTTAGCCTGCCAGAATGTAGAAGTTCATTATATTGCCACTCACTTCATATTTTTCCTCTTTTTTCTTAATTTGCTTATACATCCTTGCACATTCCTGAGAGTCTATTCAAATACAAAGACAGAATGGGAGAATGCTTTTCTCTTTCCTTAAGGCAAACTGTCAAGTCTATCAAATCAAGAGTCTATCATCGTTACAGAGCCATGAATTAAAGGTCATTATTGATTTACTACTGGAAAGCCAAATTTTAAATGGTAGTTAATTAGAATATTTAGTATTTTTATTTAGTATTATTTAAATAAATAGAATGTAATATTGATTTGTTCACTATAGCTATGTGTAGATATTTATTGTTTCCTGAGCATTTATATATCTCACAAAATATCTGAGCATACTATGTGCCAGATATTTTGTTATCTCAGTCCTTCAACAATTCTGTGAAGGTGGTATGATTTTCCCTGTTTTACAGATGAAGTTTAGAGAAGTTAGAATATTTGATCAAATCAGACATATAAACAGTATGTGGCAGAGGTAGCTTCAAACCTAAGTTCTTCTACTTCAAAACCCATGCTTTTAACTATGATTATATTTTAGTAACTCCACTTAGGGCTCTCAGAATATAGACACTAATGAGATGTATTTGGGTCTTGCCAGTCCCAATTTTTAAGAAAATGAATATTTTTGTAAACTGCCTTCAGACTATTGGATAAAAGGGGATGTGAAAAGGGATTGCTACCCATTCTTTACCAGTAGATGGTGGCATAAAATTAAAAACAAAGTTTTTAAAAGGAACCATCAGAGAAAGTTAGGTGATGTGTGTGTGCTTTCAGAGCAAGGTGGATGAAAGATTAGTGAAGTCTAGAGTAAATGAAAAGTGAGAACTGCCTATGATATTATGACAGGCAGCCCAAGTACTGGGAGGAGAGAGAGCAATTTTATTAAATTATTCCTGGAAAAATAAAATAATTCCTGGAAAAAATACCTTGTGAAAAAGAAAAATATTGGCTTTTTGTTTTTCTTTTATTAAAAATTTACATTGTTCTGCTTAGTTTTCAGATGCTTCAAATGTTATGAACAGAGACTTGTTTGGATTATGTGTTTCTCAGCTAGACTAAATAAATGCTAACAATGGATAAGTGCAAACACATTGGGCAGTTGCGGCTTGCTCAAGACCATTCCATCCTCAACCCTCAGAAATGGCATTGTGTGGACTGCAATACAACTGAGTCTATTTGGGCTTGCCTTAGCTGTTCCCATGTGGCCTGTGGAAGATATATTGAAGAACATGCACTCAGGCACTTTCAAGAAAGCAGTCATCCTGTTGCATTGGAGGTGAACGAGATGTATGTTTTTTGTTACCTTTGTGATGATTATGTTCTTAATGATAATGCAATTGGAGACCTGAAGTTACTACGAAGTACATTAAGTGCAATCAAAAGTCAAAATTATCACTGCACCACTCGTAGTGGAAGGGTTTTACGGTCTATGGGTACAAGTGATGATTCTTACTTCTTACATGATGGCACCCAATCTCTGCTTCAAAATGAAGATCAAATGTATACTGCTCTTTGGCACAGGAGAAGGATACTAATGGGTAAAATCTTTCGAACTTGGTTTGAACAGTCACCCACTGGAAGAAGAAGGCAAGAACAATTTCAGGAAAAAATAGCAAAAAGAGAAGTGAAGAAAAGACGGCAAGAATTAGAGTATCAAGTTAAAGCAGAATTGGAAAGTATGCCTCCAAGAAAGAGTTTACGTTTGCAAGGTCTAGCTGAGTCCACCAGAGTAGAAATAGTTCATGTTCAAGTACCACTGCAAGCCTCAGCATCACCAGCAAAAGATAAAGTAGTATCTACCTCAGAAGATGTAAGACTAAAAGAAGCCAGTGACTCCTCTGTTAAACGAAGACCAATAGTAACTCCTGGTGTAACAGGATTGAGAAATTTGGGAAATACTTGCTATATGAATTCTGTTCTTCAAGTGTTAAGTCATTTACTTATTTTTCGACAATGTTTTTTAAAACTTGATCTGAACCAATGGCTAGCTGTGACAGCTAGTGATAAAACAAGGTCATCTTATAAGCATCCTCCAATCACAGATACAGTATATCAAATGAATGAATGCCAAGAAAAAGAAACATGCTCTGTTCGCCCCAGACATCCGAGTTTATCATCAGGACTAAGCGGTGGAGCATCAAAGAGTAGAAAGATGGAACTTATTCAGCCAAGGGAGCCAAGTTCACAATACATTTCTCTCTGTCATGAATTGCATACTTTGTTCCAAGTCATGTGGTCTGGAAAGTGGGCCTTGGTCTCACCATTTGCTATGCTACACTCAGTATGGAGACTAATTCCTGCTTTTCGTGGTTATGCCCAACAAGATGCTCAGGAATTTCTTTGTGAGCTTTTGGATAAAATACAACATGAACTAGAGACAACTGGTACCAGGTTACCAGCTCTTATCCCCACTTCTCAAAGGAAACTTATCAAGCAGGTTCTGAATGTTGTAAATAACATCTTTCATGGACAACTTCTTAGTCAGGTATGGATTTTTAAAAATCTTATTTTCATCTTGGGGAATTCATAAAGTGAAGCCTAAAAAATGCATATTCTCTGTATATCGAGTATGTTAGCACTAGTACTGTTGTCAGGTCAAAATTGGTCACTTTTACAATGTATGAAGAAGTCAGCTCACTCTTATAGTTGCTTCCTTCATGAATCATTGGAAGTAGTTTTACATCCATGGTATTAAAGCTTTTTGATGGGGAGAGGGAATCAGGAAACAGAGCTTCTTAGGTTAATGATATTGCATTCGTTCTCTGAGGGATTGAGAAGAGTTTAATCCCACAAGGAACAGATTTGAAGATACTTTTTTTGCGATGCGCAGGCCTCTCACTGTTGTGGTCTCTCCCGTTGCGGAGCACAGGCCCCGTACGTGCAGGCTCAGTGGCCATGGCTCACGGGCCCAGCCGCTCCGCGGCATGTGAGATCTTCCTGGACCAGGGCACGAACCCGTGTCCCCTGCATCGGCAGGCGGACTCTCAACCACTGCGCCACCAGGGAAGCCCTGAAGATACTTTTGTACTGGGAATGGATTTGGTGTACACTTGAGAAATTTCAGGGACCAAGGAGTAGCCCTGGAGGATTTCCTATAGAACCAAAGGGGGCAAGGTTTGAAAACTTTAACAAGTAGGTAGCAAAATTTTAAGGTAAATAAATGTGATTTCATCTAGAAATATCCTAAATGGTTTTCCTTTATTTTAATTACACCCACAAAAATTTCCCTTGTGAAAGTCACAAAACCAGAATCTTCCATCTAATTAATGATTCTCTAGAATGAGTGGACTTGTTGGTAGACTATTACTAGACATCGGCTCTCTACTTTTCCAGAGCATAGAGCTTTAAAAAAAGTTTATTCAAAATTGAGTTATTTATAGTGAAGTGGATGGACCTAGAGTCTGTCATACAGAGTGAAGTAAGTCAATATGCATATGGCTGATTCGCTTTGTTGTGCAACAGAAACTAACACAGTATTGTGAAGTAATTATACTCCAATAAAGATCTATTAAAAAGTTTATTTGCAAGAGGGATGAGATATGGGGATATATGTATATGTATAGCTGATTCACTTTGTTATAAAGCAGAAACGAACACACCACTGTATAGCAATTATACTCCAATAAAGATGTTTAAAAAAAAAGTTTATTTTTTAACTGAGGCAATTAGGCCCCTATACACATGCTTCTGTTTCTCAGTTCAACTTTCATGGTAATGATACCACCTTTTGTTTTTATAGCATACTTTTCTGGAATGTAGTTTAAATATTTCAAATGTATTTCTTAGGGAATATCTATGAAGTTTATTTCCCTTCATATTTCAGAAATGTATAGATTCTACATTGTGTCAATTAGCACATAAGAGTTGTGCTTCTTGTGTTGCATGCAATTTTATTTTTCCACTATCTTTCTCTGCCATTTTTAACTTTTTATGCAAAAGTTAAAATACACAATTATAAAGAAAATAATATATACCGTATAGAAAATCTATATGGTATAGTAAATCTATGCAGAAGAAAAATCATCCCTTAGTACTATAACTCCACATAACCCACACATAAAAATATTTTGGTATATTTCCATCTAGGTTTTTTTTTTTTCTTCTGAATATTTATACATATTTTTCCCACTAATTGTATGGTCATGTTGAATTTACCTGCTTTTTTTCACTTTTTCATTTAATAATGTAAGGATTTTTCATAGTCATCAAAATATTTGATCATTCTTTTCACAACATTTCAGTGTCCATCATATGTATATACCATAATTTATTTAATCATTTCCATATTGTTGACTTGTAAACTGTTTCCAGACATCATTATAATGTCATGATCAATTAATATGGTTTTTCTAATGATTTCCTTAGGACAGAGTCCTAGAAGTAGAATTACTTTGTCAAAGATTAGGACTTTTGATACTTGGCTGCAAATTTCTTTCCAGAAAGTTGCCATTTTATATTTTGAATAGTGCAAGAGTGGTTATGTGCTTGTTTTTTCCTTTATGGATGAATTTTGAAACTAATAAAAATTGTTGTGCTAGCATTTTGCTTTCTTCGTTTCAATGTGTAATAAACACTTAGGAAACTGGTCATCTCAGGAGATTCAGAGGTTGGAATGCCCCGCCCCGCCCCACCCCCACACCAAATTCAAGAAACTGTTCTCAAAAGGTCAGACCATGGTCCTAGTGAGTTCCCAAACTAAACACCAGGAGTATTATTTTCTTTGTGTCATTGTGTTAAATCTAAAATCTACATTAAAATTGGCCTCTTTATTTTTTTGTTTGTTCCAGGAATATAGCTTTTATGAAAGAGTTTAGTGATATTTCGTATCATGTGTGGATTTTTAGATCTACAGAGTCTGTCTTCAGTTATGGGCAGTGTTTGTTGGCATTAAATCCTGCTGAATGCTTTACTGAAATTATTATTCTTTCCTTTTCCAGTTACTCTGTTTCCTACATAAGTTGTTAGAAAGGCCTCATATTCTGTATGGTTCCTATATTTTGATGAGGATTTTAATGTAGTGATGTTTGCTTTAAGTGGGAGTATTTATATTATATGTATAATATTTATATTATATGTATATTTATGTTATATGTACTATCCTTTGAAATTATCAGTTGGTAAGGCTTCAAAATATATACTAAATATACCATATATAAAAATATACGATATTTTAAAATCTGTATATAAAAATATACTAGTAGTATTTTACTTGTATCATGGTTAAGAGGTTATAGGGATTTGGGGAGAGAAAATCAATCAGTGAAAGATGAGGAAGGAAAAGGGGCAAAGAACCTCAAGTCTAATAATCTAAACACATTAAATTAAATTTATATAAATATATATCATATATATTATATATGTATAGACGCACATACACACACACATATATATACACACAATGGGTATATAACTGAGTCCATGGTTTGGTTTTCTACTAAATTCAGACTTGACTAATGCCCTTGGAGCTTTTCGAATGCCTAGCAGTTAAAGCCCATCAATGCATGATGGATTTATGGAAGAAAAAAATTATTCTCTGAAAATAATATAAAACAGATTATTCAGAATTCTGATAGTGCATCTTCAGAAGAAGAGCTAATTTACTGGCAGTGACTTCTAGTGAAAGGAATAAATATTTTGACAGAAGGATTGTAATCTGAGAAACTAATATTTTTATTTGCAGGTTACATGTCTTGCATGTGACAACAAATCAAACACCATAGAACCTTTCTGGGACTTGTCACTGGAATTTCCAGAAAGATACCAATGCAGTGGAAAAGATATTGCTTCCCAGCCATGTCTGGTTACTGAAATGTTGGCCAAATTCACAGAAACCGAAGCTTTAGAAGGAAAAATCTACATATGTGACCAGTGCAATTGTAAGTAGAAGCTGTATATTCTCTTTGCTTTTCTAAGGTTAGCAAAGAGAAACACAAATGAAGGAAGCTGGAATAAATTCCTTTAGTAGCAGGTATAGAAATAAACTGTTAGTTTATCAAAAGAAACTTGGCTGGATAGTTCTACTTTTTAATTGGCATTTGTGAACTATGTGTTTGTTTTCCCTTATTGATGACATTAAAAATGTTTTGATCCTATAGTAAATTATAGAAAGAATTCATAAAATAAAATTTAAATTTAATATGTGAGGGCAGAATAAAGTAGCAAAGGGGAATAGTAAAAGGTAACCATGTTATTTAGTACTGAGTGAAATGTTTGCTTTATGAGTCTTTTTGCTACATCAAAACATTGATATATAGATAATATGTGTGTGTGTGTGTGTGTGTGTGTCTACATACTTATAATAGGAAATAAGACATATAGCTGGACTGCTGCTATGGACTTTGGCTTCATAAAAACAAAAATTTATTCAAAAACCATCTACTGACTGTCTCTTCTATATTAGTAATTGTTCTAGTTGCTGTGGATAGACGTAAGACACTTTCAAGATGCTCACATACCTAATGGAGGAAACAGACAATTAAGATCTACTATGATAAGCTCTCTGATAGAGGCGAGCATAGGAACCCAGCACTGGGGGATGAAATAGCCATTTCAATTAAAGAAGCATCATCCTCCGGGCAACGGTATACAAAACCACATCGGATCTTCTGTGTCTTTATCCAGTTTCTTTATCTTTGTCGATGTGTACATGGCATTTTAGTGTTTATACTTTATATTTGCAGATATTCTCCTTAAGCTCCATGTCTGAAAAAATGATTCTAGGGCTTTAGATACTAAACTTCTAAGGTAATAAAAAGAAACATTGGCTGTTCCAGCATTGAAAAAATGGCACATCAGTTGATAGTATTCTAGAACAACTTATACTAACATTGTTTTCTGTGTGCTGCCTAATATAAAATCTGTTAATTTATAGGAGCCTAAGATTTATAAGGTTAAAAGAAAATAAACCTTTATCAAATTTGTATAGTGAAGTATTTTTTTTCTTGGACATAAATGTGAATGGTCCTAGGTGCTTCCATCACCAAATCTGGGAGTAGAAAGATATGAATAAATGCAGAATATGGCTTTATAACATGTTTGTGTGTGTCTCCTCGGTCCACCAAATAAGGGCCTAAAAGAGCTGCTTTAATTTAATACATAATGGCGAATGTTTAAAATTATAATTCAAGGAGTTAACATCGTTTGTGTAGCTACACTTGGACCATATATTTCTGGATGACAATCCAAAGGTAGGTCTTTGACATTCAGCAGCAGCCCGATACCTGGATCTCAGGGGCATAGACCTGGAGGAAAGGCTTCTGGTAGCAAGAGGAGATGGGTTAGAGGACAGCCTCATGGTGGACTGATTCTACTTCCTACATGAGAAGCAGCTGCTGCTACGGCTGGAGTCGCAGTTGTTGTACAAGTTGAAGGATAGCTCCTGGACATCAAGAGCAAATTTTGGTAGCCAATGGCCCAGCCAGGACAAGGTCCATAGGTGGACCTCTAGAGAAGCAGGGGGGTAAACAAAAAAGAATCCTCATTTCCACTTGTTTAAGATTTGGTACTAAAATAGCAAGATACTGAGGGAGACCTCAGATGCTGAGCTAGTAAAGGCTTGCTTTCTTGGGCAGTGCTGGGGTGGATCCCCAGGAAGCAGGGATGGGTGTTCTTGGAAGGAAGGCCCCATGCCCCCGGGATCCTGATTAGCCTCAAGGAATGAACTGACCATGAAACGTTTTAATTAGACTCAGAGTATATTAAAGTATGTTTAGGGAGAGTTTTAACTTTTCCTGTTAGTTGGCATGGCCAAATCCATTTAAAAATATTATAGCCCAGTATCATTCTGTTGCCTTATTTTCAGGATTATATTAAATCATGTACAGTATATATGGGGGATTGGTTCCAAGAGCGCCCACTTTTATACCAAAATCTACCGATGCTCAAATTCTGTAGTAGGTCATCTGTATCTGCAGATTTCGCATCAGCGGATTCAACCAACTGCGGATGTAAATTTCGATCCATGGTTGAGTCTGTGCATGCGAAACCTGCAGAGGGCCGACTGTACATGTATTGAAAAAAATAATAATCTGCATGTAAGTGGCCCCGTGTAATCCAAGCCTTTATTGTTCAAGAGTCAATGTGCTTATTTGTTTACATGTCTGTATACCTTGACTAGCTCATAAGTTTTGTGTGTTTACATGATTCTAAGTGTCTTGAGGGCAAGGCCATGCCTTTATCTCTAACACAGTAAAATGCCTGTAATGCAGTAGATGTTTAATTGATAATGCATGTCTGAATTATTTTGAGTTTACCCAGCTTTTCCTTGTATCCTTAAATTTGCATCTCATTCTGTCTTTAATATCACAGCAAAGCGTAGAAAGTTTTCCTCAAAACCAGTTGTACTCACAGAAGCCCACAAACAGCTTATGATTTGCCACCTACCTCAGGTTCTCAGACTACATCTCAAACGATTCAGGTTAGTAGTAGAATAAATTTTAATACTTGGCTAGATGACTTATCTACTTGTTGTTTTTTTTTTAAGGGAAAAAAATTCTGTCATTGTCTCTAGCCCTAATCACAGACACCATGTGCAGTAACTCTCCTTGATTACCTTCCCTTGCAGAATGTACTGCTGATCAGCAGACCCCTCGCATTTCGGTCTGCTAGTATCATTCTCCTTGTAAGTCCCTGCTTATAGTGTTTAATCTTCAGCATACTTTAGGTATAAGATTTTTAAGATTAAAAAAAAGTGTTTAAGATTTAAATCTATAACTTGAGAGTATTTGACCCAACTGCTTCACGCTTGGAAAATATTTGAACAATGGTATAGCAGTTCAGTTCCAAGCAGTTAAAAACAAAAACAAAAAGCTTTAGTTTTCAGAAATATATTTAGATAAATTAGTTGGCAAATCTGTTGGTTAATCAAAGCATATGGATTCATACCTTGTAATAACCATGTTAACTTGAGAGTTTATTTTTTCTCTTAAGAAATGAGAAGTTACTTTATGTGCTATGATTTGAAAACTATTGAGATCATGTTTCTTGTACATATTAGTTGTTGCCGGTTTCTTTCTTTTTTAAATTAAAGGAATACATGTTTAAAAAAAATTCAAACATTACAGAAGGTACTGTAAAAGCCCAAACTAAAAGTACCTCTTTCTCTCAGTCCCACTTCCCAGAGATAATCACTGTTAATGGAAATAATTGACTAAAGTTATTTAAGCTGTTAAAAGTACAGTCAGCAGATACCATGTGAGTGTTTTTTAATGCCAGATGTTGTTTCATATTCTTTGGGGAATATAAGGTTGGATTCTTTTCTCAACAAGATTATAATCAGGCATGCCCAGAAATAATGGTGAAGTAGAAATACCAAGTATCACAAACTATATACAAAATGATTTATCAGCGCCTGGGAGGAGGGAGTTAGGCAAAATCTAAACATTCCCAAGGCCTCTCTAATGGCATAGAGGACTTTGTATAATTTAAATCTCAGTTCATATTTCATCTCTTTAGAGGACTTCCCTGACCATCCTATTTAAAAGTAGCACCACCCAACCTTCAGTGTCACGTTACCTACCCTATTTTTGCTTCATGGCAAAAACCAGTATCTGCAATAGTTTATTATTTCTCTCCCCACAAACAGAAACTCAGTAATGACATGGATCTTGTCTTTTTCATTCCTATATTCCAAAGCCTAGAACTGAGTACATAGTAGATGCCCCGAAATATTAAGTGAATGAATGGGGTGTATACAGGAGGAGGACTTTAGCCTGAGAGCAACCTGAACAAAGGTATGAAGGAAGGAAAGGGTATATAACAAAAGTTTAGTGAAAAGTCTGGTGAGACCTGCCATGGTGTGTAAAATCAAGTGGAATGAAAACAGGAAGATTGTTAGGAGGTGAATATTGTTCAGGGCCAGGTAGCATGGAGAGGTGAGAACATGTAAGATTCCATAAAGACAGCATTGAAAGGACTTAAATTTATGGTACTTAAATTGGTACTTAATTGGCTACTATAAATCGTTGAAGAACCTCCTGTTCTTCATAATTGACTCTTTAATCTGCCATTTAAAGCTCACCTTAATTTAAACCTATTTGACCCCCTTCCATCTTCTGCCCAAAACATTTTTGACGCTTCATGCCATATATCTGATTCAGAGACCATTTTTATGCAGCCATTACCACCACATTTCTCTCTTTCCTTTCTCTTCATCTATTCAAAAAGTACTATTGTATTTGCCAGTGTATACAATACATAGGGTATATAAGATAAAAGGGAGAATGGGATTGGGGAGGGGCGCCCAAGAGCTTTTAAGAAGCATAAGAAACAACATTTCTAATACCTTAGAAGCTCCGATGTGTGTGCCTCCTAGTCCTATTCCTGCTCCCTCTCAGAAGTAAACCATTATGAATTCTGGATATACTGTTATCTTTTTATCATTTTACTGTATTTTTATCAGCAGAAAATAATGGGTACCCATCTATTGATAGAAATGAATATTTTTTTTCTTTAATTTTTATTTTATATTGGAGTATAGTTGATTTGCAATGTTGTGCTAGTTTTAGGTGTACAGCAAAGTGATTCAGTTATACATATACATATATCTATTGTTTTTCAGATTCTTTTCCCACATAGGTTATTACAGAGTATTGAGTAGAGTTCCCTGTGCTATATAGTAGGTCCTTGTTGATTATCTATTTTATATATAGTGGTGTGTATAGGTTAATCCCAACCTCCTAATTTCTCCCTCCCCCGTATCTTTCCCCTTTGGTAACAATAAATTTGTTTTCAAAGTCTGTGAGTCTGTTTCTGTTTTGTAAATAAGTTCATTTGTATCATTTTAGATTCCACATGTAAGTGATGTCATATGATTTTTGTCTTTCTCTGACTTCACTTAGTATGATGATCTCTAGGTCCATCCATGTTGCTGCAAATGGCAGAAATGAATATTTTCTAATTAGATAACTTTTTAGCATAATTAAATAATTTAAGGTTTGAATTTTATGGTAAAATAAAAGGGAGATAAGTGAGAATGACAGGAACTTAGGTTAAGCAAGTCCCATTATTTTCCATGCTTCGTCTTCCATCTTTACTAAGATTAAAGGTACACTGGATACAGGATTTTTTTATACATTTAATAGGGAAAGATTGGGATATGACTTCTAGTCCAGCAGATGACATAATTTGCAAGTCTCACCTTTAGTTCCATACCACATTTTACATCATACTAATAAGCATTTTCACATTTTTTTCCTTCATAAAACCTGTCTATATGCCCCTCTCCCTTCTCTACCTCCTGCTGTCTTAACCTCATGTTTTAACACTTTTTTAAAACATTTATTTTTGGCTGCATTGGGTCTTTGTTGCTGCGCACAGGCTTTCTCTAGTTGCGGCGAGAGGGGACTACTCTTCATTGCGGTGCACGGGCTTCTCATAGTGGTGGCTTCTCTTGTTGCGGAGCACGGGCTCTAGGTGCGCGGGCTTCAGTAGTTGTGGCACATGGTCTCAGTAGTTGTGGTTTGCGGGCTCTAGAGCGCAGGCTCAGTAGTTGTGGCACATGGGCTTAGTTGCTCTGCAGCATGTGGGATCTGCCCTGATCAGGGCTCAAACCCGTGTCCCCTGCATTGGCAGGCAGATTCTTAACCCCTGCGCCACCAGGGAAGCCCCAATACTTTAATACTACATTTTCATCTGTCTCTCTTTTGTCTCTGCACCATACCACCCCAAGTTGGATTATAATCTCTTGAAAGAACTAACATATATTACATTATTTTTCTCCTGTAGCACCAATTCATACTATGCATAAGATGAAAACATTGCTTTACATGCATAGACCCCGTACTGGGAAGCATGACCAACAGACTGAGAAACTGACAGTATAGGGACATTATTTGAGTTTTGTCACTAACAGGTGTTATACTGATTTACACACAGGGAAGGGTCACAGTTTCTATTTTTTTAGTATGAAGAGCTCTGAAATGTTCTGAGGAATTAGAGGTGCCTGTTTTGTTTTTTCTCCACCCCTGGCCAAGAAAGGTCCAGGTTATGTCTCCCAGGAACAAACTCTAGGTTCTGGAACATCCTCCTCAAAGTATGGACAAGACAGTAAGAATTAAAAACCCTTTGGTGTGTTGAATTTCTCTCTTCAAAGGGGGAAAATGCCATAGTGCCATATTTTTCTGAAAGTTAATTTTCTTCCTATACTGTCATCTAACTACAGAAGCCAAATAATTTATTTTACAACCTGACTGTACCTGTTTGGTAAATAAGCCTACATTCCTCTATTTATAGCCAACTTTAGCATTGAAAGGATTTTCTATTTACACTATTTATTATATATGATTGTACTCTACGCTGAGGCCTTCTATTATTATGAGTTTGGACCTAGTACGTGGTTATTTTCCCTTGATTTTGTTGATAATTTTACCCTGATTTGTTCGTAGGTGGTCAGGACATAATAACCGAGAGAAGATTGGTGTTCATGTTGGCTTTGAAGAAATCTTAAACATGGAGCCCTATTGCTGCAGGGAATCCCTGAAATCCCTCAGACCAGAATGTTTTATCTATGATTTATCTGCTGTAGTAATGCACCACGGGAAAGGATTTGGCTCAGGACACTACACTGCCTACTGTTATAATTCCGAAGGAGGTAGAGACGAGAAAAAGTATTTTATCTTGGGTTAAACTTTTGGAAGCCAGAGTTCAGGCTTTCAGGGTTTCTAAACTGACCACTAAGTAATCTTAAGCAAAGCCACTTGACTTCTGTTTTCTTTCAAGAAGAATGCTTCTGCAGTATTGTTCATAAAAAACAGGGGGTTTTGTGCAGAAAATGGGATATTTTATGCAGGATTGTGGTAGTTTTGACTTATAAGAGCTGAAGGGATAAAATAGTAAGGATGGTCTCAGTAATTAAAGGTCAGAGAGTGCTAAAGGCACACTTCCAAGAGCAGATCCTCTGTTTTAACTGGTTTAATTCAGTTACTTTCGTTAAAGAACAAAGCATCTAACGAACTGGCAGATCACAGATATTTGGAACAAACTTTGAGTTCAAGTTCTAACATATAAAACTTTTACCTACTGCCTCCATGAACCTTAGAAAAAAGAGGTATGGACAAAAGGCCCCAAATAACCCATGAAGGCAATTAATTTAACACTACCATGAGTTGTACACTATTTGCTTTACAGTATAATTATCAGCAAAGCATGAACTGGTAAGATTATACCAGGAATTAAAGCTAGTGTCAAGTGAACCAATCGGTCAGATTCTGTAACTTCAAATTACTTCTAGGATAAAGGTAGATAATTCCAGAGTAACATACTGCCCAAGCTGTATTTCTAATTTAAAGAAATAAATTGGCTAGACTATTATTTTCCCTTTGAAAAAAGCTTAGCTCTCACTGAAACTGTCTTTAAATCCATGTTTTCATTTATACTAGAAACTTCTAAAGTTCCTTTGTAAACATTAAGATGTATTTCTGTGCTTCACTCTAGGGTTCTGGGTACACTGCAATGATTCCAAGCTAAGCATGTGCACTATGGATGAAGTATGCAAGGCCCAAGCTTATATCTTGTTTTATACCCAGCGAGTTACTGAGAATGGACATTCTAAACTCTTGCCTCCAGAACTCCTGTCTGGTAGCCAACATCCCAATGAAGAAGCTGATGCCTCTTCTAATGAAATCCTTAGCTGATCCAAAGACAGTGGGGCTTTCTTCTTGTGATTTGTATATATACTTTTTAAAAGGGCTGACTTAATTTTGAGCTTCATTGTTTTTATTTTTACTTACTAATCAGTGCACACTATGTTTACATATTTTGTATCTAACTACAACAAATCTTTTTTACAGAGGAAGTTAGCATAAGTATATGTGTATCAATGTCAGCAGGTAACTAAACGTTTTTCAAGTACTTGGGAGTTTTAAACTTTTAGTGTTTACCTCAGACTGGTGTTACCTCTTTTATATTTCGATGTCTTAATTGGCTCAGATCATGAATTTGTGCAATCTTCTACTGAAGAAGTTCAGGTGGCATCATTTTATACATTTCTTATTTATCTTTTATAGCTATTTTCTATACAAATTCTTATCAGACAGAATATTAGACTTTTTTCACTAATAGTCTTACCAAAAAAAAAAAAAAAGGCATTTCTTTCAGATTTGTATACTGAAGTCACCTTTGCCCTCTAAAGGGAGTTAAACTACTACAAAGTGAAATATCAAGGTATCACTTAAATACTCACTGATCACACTCATTAATATTCCTGAGGCTTTGTGTGTTACAGGGCTCAGAACAGACATTATTTTGGTTATTGGAACTTCCTTTTTTCAAAAATTTATTAAGTTTTAATAATTGTTCTTTATTTGGCATAGTCAAACTGTATACAAATGAAGATGACAGCTTTATAAATAGCATGTTTAAATGACTTCAGTACTATGGACATGAAAACAATGCTGGCCGAGATTTATAATGATTGTCTGGCAGTAAATAGGTTTGTCCAGATTCTAATAAAGCAGTCATAAAAAAACTGAATGTAGCAAACAGTATATTATGATATAATACAAGTACAGTTCAACTTGGATATGAGTTCATTTTATATATTTAACATTAGATCTCTTAAAGCTTTGTACTATATTGTATCTTGAAATTTTTAGTTTAAAGGGATAAAAATAAGTCGAGGAGAAAAAATTGCATAGGACACACAAGATATTGGCATCTGGGCAAAATATTCAGTATCTCATTTTTCTAAATAACTAAAGCCTGGATTAAGTTACTCTTGCTAGGATTATGTGAATACTAAGAGCCTCTTAGATATTCAAACACTGGGCCCTGACTTTTTTAAAATTAAAAAAAATTAACTTGCATTTTATTAAAAATATAGTATGTAATACTCTTTGCTCTTCCCTAACAACCTTATTAGATCTCTTTAAAGTCCTACAGCTGCTAATTTAATTTTATTCAGAAAGATGAGAATCCATTAACCTCTATAGAAGAGCTATGTAATATCTTAGCTAAGTGTTAACCACTGGAAGATGATTTATCTTTTTTCTCAAGTGGGTTTTGCTTGCAGGTTGAAATCATTTCAGGCAGCTGATAGTGAAGTGCAATGAGAATTTATCACTGAACAAATCATTCATGCCAAAACTACAGCTCGAGTATTAAATGGCTAAGGTTTAAAATCATTCATCTATTAAATACCTATGCAAGTTGTTACCTCAACTGTTAACATTATTATACCTCATTAAAGATTTACTGTGGTCAAGATACCTGAGTCTAGCGTTTCTTAATGTCAAGGATTACTTTATACTTAAACTGCTACACCTTTTAGTACCTAATTTTAGTGGAACAGTTAAAAACAACTCTGGAAGCTATGTTGTTTACAATGGTATAGTTGCTTGTTTCAGTATTACTTCAATGTAAATACATACGAGAAAGTAGTAAGTGACTTAGCCCTTTACTTTTTAAATCCTTAAAACTAAAACCTATGGGGGAGGCTCTGTGTCTCTGAAGTCGAGGAAGGGGGTACATGGGAACTCTGTACTTTATGCTCAGTTTTGCTACAAACCTAAAACTGATCTAAAAAAATGAAGGCTATTAAAATAAAACTAAAACCTAGTCAATGAACAGAAACTTATATTTCTTACAGTACATCTCATTGTGGACTTACACATTCTGCTAAGTTGATCTAACAAAAAACAACGTGTTTTGGTTGTAAAATAATTTACTAAAGGCACTATTGTTAAACATCAAGCTAATAATTTGTTACCAATAAGGTACATCATTGTAAACATGACAAAATGATTTCAAGAGATACATGGCTAGTAGGTGAACAATACAATTTTTAAGTAACAGCTTTCCTATTTACAAGATCATATCCCTTGCCATTCCGGGGCATGCAGTGATGCCACTGCTCCCAAATTGGGAAGGGAGCTTCAAGCTTATAATTGGTTTGAGATCACTACTGCTAAAGAGGTTTTACAAAGCTACAAATTCTTGACTCAATTCGAAAGTTCTTGGGTTTAGAAATCAAGATACTTTACACCTCCCACCAAAGCACATCAGAAAGGTATGGACTCAAAACCCCAAAAGAGCTAGCTGGAGGGCACAAGCCCTGTAACATGTCCAGGCGTGAACTGGTGAGCTCTGCCACTTGCACATCATCAGAGTAAATGGAGAGATTATTCAAAGGTAGCTATTGAACATTAGCACCATAATAAACATGGCTCATATAGCTAAAAACTATACTGTTTATCCCACAAGATAACATTTATAGCTCTAATCTGAAAGAGCAACTTTTTAATGTATAATAAATGATTTAGTACAGAAGTCAGGTTTCTTAGGAGAAAAATGTTAAACAAAATACAAACTAAACAGCATCCCAGAGGCAATCTTATTGTGCTAAAGCATATACAAATTAAGGCTTTACCCTGGTACATAACAATTTTGAAATTACGTGGGAACATTCCCAACGAATCATTTACACGGAATTCAAGCAATCTGCTCAAGAACTGTGGGGGGCTCAGTTCAAACAAGTATTAGGCATCTCACATTTAACTTCTGCACTTAGCTGCTATGAGCATCATTATAACCTCACTTCCTGAAATACCGCCCACGATGTTATGAATTCAAGCCAGTACAGGGGCAGGGTGTTAAGAGAATTTGGTTCACTAATGAAAAAGCCTAAAAATTAACTAGAACAAGATCCAAACATGGGAAGTACTCCTGTTTTTCTTTATTTGTGTGGTTTTAAGTGCCCTTTTCACTTACTAAGCTGAATACATTTCTCAATAAATAACTACCACTGGACAAAGGATCTAAAGGTTGAGATTTTAGTAAATCAAGGTTTTAAGTTGGTACAATGTTCCTACTAATATGTTTTAAGTAGATCTTTCCAATGTCAGGAGAAAAATGAGAGACGAGGACTAATATGGTCCTAAAAAGAAAATAAAGGTAAAATATGCCTAAAGCTGTATATTAATTTATGAAGATTCTCCTCCCACTTTATGCATGTATAGATCTTGTTTTAGCCACTACGTCAGAAGAAAAGTTTCAGTGTGGAGGTCTACAATCCAGATAAAAGGCTCTACATTTTCCTACATTAAGCTAAACTATTTCCTGTACAGAATTATAACCACAGACATTGAAATATAGCTCTCAGATCTGAAAATGTCTTTATTTTTTAGAAAATGGATTCCAGGAAGGTTAAAAAGCAATACCAGAGGGTATAGGTGCAGAACTAGATGTGGTCATTCAAAGCATTCAATTAAGAATATGGCAATATAAATATCTGAAAAGCATCTCTTAGGTGTTTGAAACAAAATGTATTAGGTCATTCCTAATTAATTGGAGCTTTATAGCATTTCCTAGACAGAAGGAAAACAGTTAACATTTCAAAGTCCTGAAAGCTTTTTCCTTGGTTAATTACATTAAATGGTTTGCCTTTGATCAAATTCCTTCCTTTTTAAACATGGATAAAAGTATTACATAGGTCCACTGTTAAAGACAACAGGTTGCAAATTAATTCTGGTATAATGTATTCCAACAAAGCTTAGAAAATAAAAGGTATTGCGGTGGCTCTGGACTAAGTTTAATAGTCATCTCCTCTGCTGACAACTTCTTTACATGTTGGACGCAAAAGTATGGTATGTTCAAACTGCGCTGTATATGATCCTTTAATGTCACATAATGGTGGATATGGATCTACAATACCCAAGTCACACAGATTCTTCAGAGCCATCAAGTATTTACTTTCTCCCAAACGATCCAGCCATCTGCGGCAGAAGGCAAGGGTGCCAAAGTTTTCATTGATGACATTTAACAAGTGTTTTGTTCTTGGAAGCCTAAGACAAGAAAATCCAAGATTAATAGTTGGCTAAAAAGTTAGCAACTCATTTCCCTCATTAAGGAAAACTCAAACCAAAGCTATGACTTCACTTAGTAATTAAAGTTCAAAAAACTCTTTTTTGCTGCCTCTTTCAACATTCAAAAACCAGAATGTATAATACCCAATTATAGATGGCAGATGAATAGGAGACCAGATGAAGGCTACCTTATCTTTATGTGTCTATGCGTGTGTGTGTTAAATTCCAAGTACAGACTCATCAATAGTATGAAGGTGGGAATTTCCCTTTTGGGGGAAATTTCGGCAGTAAACTGAAAGACCTGAACAAAAAGTAGACACTTCAACCATCTCCGAAAAGTAAAAAAAAAAAAAAAAAAAAAAAGTAAATAAAAATATAATACAGCAGAGGGAGGAACACTCCCAGATTCCTTCTACAAGGCCACCATCACCTTGATACCAAAACCAGACAAGGATGTCACAAAGAAAGAAAAATACAGGCCAATATCACTGTTGAACCTAGATGCAAAAATCCTCAACAAAATACTAGCAAACAGAATCCAACAGCACATTGAAAGGATCACACACCATGATCAAGTGGGGTTTATTCCAGGAATGCAAGGATTCTCCAATATACGCAAATCTATCAATGTGATAAACCATACTAACAAATTGAAGGAGAAAAACCATATGATCATCTCAACAGATGCAGAGAAAGCTTTTGACAAAATTCAACACCCATTTATGATAAAAACCCTGCAGAAAGTAGGCACAGAGGGAACTTTCCTCAACATAATAAAGGCTGTATATGACAAGCCCACAGCCAACATCATCCTCAATGGTGAAAAACTGAAAGCATTTCCACTAAGATCAGGAACAAGACAAGGTTGCCCACTCTCACCACTATTGTTCAACATAGTTTTAGCCACAGCAATCAGAGAAGAAAAGGAATCCAAATCGGAAAAGAAGAAGTAAAGCTGTCACTGTTTGCACATGACATGATACTATACATAGAGAATCCTAAAGATGCAACCAGAAAACTACTAGAGCTAATCAATGAATTTGGTAAAGTAGCAGGATACAAAATTAATGCACAGAAATCTCTGGCATTCCTATATACTAATGATGAAAAATCTGAAAGTGAAATCAAGAAAACACTCCCATTTACCACTGCAACAAAAAGAATAAAATATCTAGGAATAAACCTACCTAAGGAGACAAAAGACCTGTATGCAGAAAATTATAAGACACTGATGAAAGAAATTAAAGATGATACAAATAGATGGAGAGATATACCATGTTCGTGGATTGGAAAAATGAACATTGTGAAAATGACTCTACTACCCAAAGCAATCTATAGATTCAATGCAATCCCTATCAAACTACCACTGGAATTTTTCACAGAACTAGAACAAAAAATTTCACAATTTGTATGGAAACACAAAAGACCCCGAATAGCCAAAGCAATCTTGAGAACGAAAAATGGAGCTGGAAGAATCAGGCTCCCTGACTTCAGACTATACTACAAAGCTACAGTAATCAAGACAGTATGGTACTGGCACAAAAACAGAAATATAGATCAATGGAACAGGATAGAAAGCCCAGAGATAAACCCACGCACATATGGACACCTTATCTTTGATAAAGGTGGCAGGAATGTACAGTGGAGAAAGGACAGCCTCTTCAATAAGTGGTGCTGGGAAAACTGGACAGGTACATGTAAAAGTATGAGATTAAATCACTCCCTAACACCATACACAAAAATAAGTTCAAAATTGATTAAAGACCTAAATGTAAGGCCAGAAACTATCAAACTCTTAGAGGAAAACACAGGCAGAACACTCTATGACATAAATCACAGCAAGATCCTTTCTGACCCACCTCCTAGGGTAATGGAAATAAAAACAAAAATAAACAAATGGGACCTAATGAAACTTCAAAGCTTTTGCACAGCAAATGAAACCATAAACAAGACCAAAAGACAACTCTCAGAATGGGAGAAAATATCTGCAAATGAAGCAACTGACAAAGGATTAATCTCCAAAATATATAAGCAGCACATGCAGCTCAATAACAAAAAGCAAACAACCCAATCCAAAAATGGGCAGAAGACCTAAATAGACATTTCTCCCAAGAAGATATACAGACTGCCAACAAACACATGAAAGAATGCTCAACATCACTAATCATGAGAGAAATGCAAATCAAAACTAGAATGAGATATCATCTCACACCAGTCAGAATGGCCATCATCAAAAAATCTAGAAACAATAAATGCTGGAGAGGGTGTGGAGAAAAGGGAACACTCTTGCACTGCTGGTGGGAATGTGAATTGGTTCAACCACTATGGAGAACAGTATGGAGGTTCCTTAAAAAACTACAAATAGAACTACCATACGACCCAGCAATCCCACTACTGGACATATACCCTGAGAAAACCAAAATTCAAAAAGAGTCATGTACCAAAATGTTCACTGCAGCTCTATTTACAATAGCCCGGAGATGGAAACAACCTAAGTGCCCATCATCGGATGAATGGATAAAGAAGATGTGGCACATATATACAATGGAATATTACTCAGCCATAAAAAGAAATGAAATTGAGCTATTTGTAATGAGGTGGATAGACCTAGAGTCTGTCATACAGAGTGAAGTCAGTCAGAAAGAAAAGACAAATACCGTATACTAACACATATATATGGAATTAAAGAAAAAAAAAAGTCATGAAGAACCTAGGGATAAGACAGGAATAAAGACACAGACCTACTGGAGAACGGACTTGAGGATACGGGGAGGGGGAAGGGTGAGCTGTGACAGGGCGAGAGAGAGGCACGGATATATACACACTAGCAAACGTAAGGAAGATAGCTAGTGGAAAGCAGCCGCATGGCACAGGGATATCGGCTCAGTGCTTTGTGACCGCCTGGAGGGGTGGGATAGGGAGGGTGGGAGGGAGGGAGACGCAAGAGGGAAGAGATATGGGAACATATGTATATGCATAACTGATTCACTTTGTTATAAAGTAGAAACTAACACACCATTGTAAAGCAATTATACCCCAATAAAGATGTTAAAAAAAATAAAAATAAATATAGTTTACCAATGGGAAAATACGAAGAACAAAAACCTAGGAATGCCAGCAAAATGATAATCTCTGAAATTATTATGCTTGTTGGAAACTGGATATGAAGTGAATACTTACATCATTCTCATCTCAGTTAAAATTTTTAACAGGACAATTTTTCTGCTGAATTATAGAAATCCACAGAACTTATTTTTAGGCCATAGAACTGTGCATTTATGAATGTGCCACTGTGGATGTCCGTCACACTTTTTAAAATGCTGTTAACTGGGAAGAGAAACTCATCAGTCATATAAAAACTATAGTCTCTCACCTTATTGGCACATGTCCAACATCAAAATTTTTCATGTAATGTGAACATTCCATATCATCATGAACCACGCCTTTTCCTGTGCTACCAAAGGTTTCAATGGCATATACTTCTCCTTCCTAAAAATATATATAAGGGTCAAGGGTAGAGAAGAAAAATTCAGAAATTCAGAACTAATTAAAATTCCCATCTCAACTTCAGGCTGAAGTAGTCCCATACCTGGCAGTCCTTATCTACCTTTTCCTGCTTTATCTCCTTAGCACTTTTGGTCTTTGTGTCATCTATTAAAATGTTAAGTTTTACATGAGCAGGGAATTTTGTTTGCTACTACTGAATACATTCCAGTGCCTACTAAAGAGACGGGCACCTATGAGATGCTCAGTAAATATTCACGAAGTGTTGAATGAACCTTTGACATGCCTCACTTCCACAGCTGACTGAGCCCCAGTCTGACCAGACACAATCTGCACACTCACACAGCCCAATTCCTGTCGGGGTGAGAATGGATGGCAAGTTAATTTTGCTCAACATACTACATACTCAACTACTACTAGCTTCATAGTTTGGTAGGAAAAAAAAAGTCAAAATGCTTCACAAAAGAACAGTGTTAATGGCATACATACCTCCATTCTTGTTGCCTCTCCTCCTTTCACAATGGGCACGGTTTTCCCAGCATGTATTCTATATGGCCCAATTGAATGGCCATTTAGATTACGGATTGGTTTCACTGGCATAACAGGAAAAAAAAAGTTATTCAGGGTCTCTAAAAACACAAACAGGTATGGCTCTATTAAATAACCCCACATTAAGATAATTAAATACAAACTGGGAAACTACTGGGATACTGCAATGTTACTGATTAAAAACTAGAAGGAGTAGGGAAAATGATGGAAAAAGAATAAACTATGTGATGAGGACATGATGGGTGGGGGTCCATCTAGGGAGTTATTGTTAATAAAAATACAGTCATAAAATATCATGTATATAAGCATTACAAACATGAAAAATATGTATTTTCATGGTTATGGACCAAAAGGTAATTTGAAAATGAGAATTCTGTGTCAAAATAACAGAAATAAAAAACCTTAAATTTTATTATTACGTCATTTCAAATGTTAAAAAAGAAAATCTAAACAATCCCAAGGTCCTGGGATCACTGACAGAATAAACAAATTGTTGAGTACATTCACACAATGGAACACTTACTCAACAATAAAAATGAAAAGCTACAGATACACTGACCTGAAATAAACCAAATGAGCAAAAGAAGGCACAATTATATACATACGGTGCAATTCCATACACACACACACACACACACACACACACACACACACAGAGTTCAAAATTAAGCATAATTAAACTAATGTTTAGGGATGCATAACAGATGGTAAAGACAAAGAAAAGGAAATGCCAATCCTTAGTACTGAAGATAGTGGCTTATTAGAAGAAGGCTTCTGTAATGTAACTGAGAAGGGGTATATAGAATAGGGGGGGCTTCTGTAATGCTGGCAGTATTCTATTTGTCAAGAGGTAAGGTTAGGGCTTCCCTGGTGGCGCAGTGTTTCAGAGTCCGCCTGCCGAGGCAGGGGATGCGGGTTCGTGCCCCGGCCAGGGAAGATCCCACATGCTGCGGAGCGGCTGGGCCCGTGAGCCATGGCCGCTGAGCCTGTGCGTCCGGAGCCTGTGCTCCGCAAAGGGAGAGGCCACAACAGTTAGAGGTACCGCAAAAAAAAAAAAAAAAAAAAAAGAGGTAAGGTTACATAGCTTTTACAATTGTTCAGTTGAAGTTTTACATTGTGTGTATTTTCAGTTTTTATTATATTCTACAATAAACGTTAAAAGAAAAAAAATCTAGTTCTACAGTGCTAGAATCTTCAGTGTGAGTTACCATTCTTCTAGGGCAGAATTAGGTAGCAAAGTTGTTTTTCAAATCTTTAATAATGACAAGCACATTACAAATTTAGGGGGTGGTACAGAAAAATAAGACTCTTAATTAGCTCCTAAAAAACAACTTCCTTCTTATATAAATGATAAGCTAAATTTATTTTAAAATTCAGCAAGCATTATTATTCCTCTAACACCTGACAAACTGACCCTCCAGGTCAACCAAAAACACATTTAAATAAAAAGATTTCTTAGCCATACCAACCTAACACATATAGCTAAGTTACATAGAAGAAGCAGGGCTCAGGGGTATCCATTTTTATAGTATACAGGTTGTGTACAGTGGCAGGCTAATTCTGGAACAAACGGCTATAAAGGTAATTTTCCAATTCTATAGCTTCTTGATCAAGGTAAATAAAACCACTCCCTTGATGGCCTGGTCCGGTTCTGTAATGTGGTTTTTGGGAATTGCTTCTTAAAGTTCAGCCTATAGTCCATTTCTTCATCTTCCCAATATCATGATTTGTCTATACTCTTTACACTTAAACTAGTAAAAATGAATTTTGTCACCCTCAACTAAGAACCCTGATCAACAAAATAACTGGTATAAAAAGGTGGGTACCGAAAAAATAGAACCTAAAATGTTGCATTGGCTTAGTGGAAGAGGTAAGAAAGTAGATATTAAGGGTTCCAACACTGCAGGCTAGAACTGCTATGTGGCGACTAAACATTAAGTCATATTGTCACCTAATATACCTTGAAAGGCAGACCACATGTCAACCAAAGTTGTAGAATTAGGAGAAAATAGAAGGGAAAGATGATTTGAGAGAGACGTGAATACATATTTGTTGTGGCACTGATCTCAAAACTGAGGGTGGGAAACAACAAATATTTGTTGAATACTAATAAATTCCAGGCACTGTCATAAAATTTATATTTCTCAAAAACAAAACAAAACAAAACACGGTATCTTGAATCGTATTACAATCAAAGAAACCTGGGTTTCTTAGAGGGACTTCCTTGGTGGTGCAGTGGTTAAGAATCCGCCTACCAATGCAGGAGACACCGGTTCGATCCCTGGTCCGGGAAGATCCCACATGCCGCGGAGCAGCTAAGCTCGTGAATCACAACTACTGAAGCCTGCGTGCCTAGAGCCCAAGCTCCGCAACAAGAGAAGCCACGGCAATGAGAAGCACATGCACCACAACAAAGAGCAGCCCCTCTCGCCACAACTGGAGAAAGCCTGTGCACATCAACAAAGACCCAATGCAGGCAAAAATAAATAAAAGTAAATCTTTAAAGGAAAAAACTCTTTAAAAAGAAAGTTGGGTTCTTAGAGGTGACAGAATTTATCTAAACTCTAAGACAGACCTGCCTAACCCCAAAGCATGTTTTCTTCATTAGCCCGTAACACCTCCCATCCAAGTGTGAGAAGTCTTAAGAATTTTTGACTTGTACAGACATTCACAGGTTTAAGGATCTGCAAGAGAGCAACAAGGACAGGCTCTGTGTCAGGTCTTAGAGGAAGAACCACTGTGCAGTTGGTAGAACACCACAGTCCAAAAGTATCTACAGGGGAATGCAAAGAATGGTGAATGATGTGAATTTACTGAGGGACAAGGAAGCGTTGAGAGTCTCCATGCTAAATTAGATTACAAAGGAGTCAGGATTTGGTTAAAGGAAATGTAGGAAACATTCTATAAGAAAGTTTTTAAGACAGGAGTTACAGACAGCATGAGCACAGATTAGGAAGGAGAACGGTGGCTGGAGAGTGGTCAGATAAACCCTGGGAGTTGGAGAAAGGCTGGGCTGACAACATGAGAAAGCACAGGTGACTCTGGGATTGTGTACACAGGCACTGGCTGGAAAAGACTAGGCAGCAAGGGGAATAAGATTAAAGGAAGGACACACAAGGAATTAACTAGCCTCTAAATTTTGAATTCAACTTAAAAAAATGGTGGGGAGAGTCATCAATGGAAAGGGTCTCTGGCTTCTGTCTGAGCCTGTGATTAGTCACAGAAAATCTAGCCTGGGCTTCCCTGGTGGCACAGTGGTTGAGAGTCCGCCTGCCGATGCAGGGGGCATGGGTTCGTGCCCCGGTCTGGGAAGATCCCACATGCCGCGGAGGGGCTAGGCCCGTGAGCCATGGCCACTGAGCCTGCGCGTCTGGAGCCTGTGCTCCACAACTGGAGAGGTTACAACAGTGAGACGCCCACGTACCGCAAAAAAAAAAAAAAAAAATCTAGCCTACATTTCAGCCATCCTGAGATAAATTCCCAGGTGTCTTCTTATCAGCTACCAGGGTAGATGACAACAATTCCCACCAGCTAGCTACCACAGAATTCCTACCATGAACAGGTCATTTCCCTTGTTTTTCCTCTTTATGTTCCCAATTCCCAAGAGATAAAGATGAAGCAGCTGATCTAAAGAAAGAACTCAACACTATCTTGCAAAATTATTTCTGCCAAGGTCACAGACATTTCAAAATAAGATGCATTTTTAGAGAACATACCTTGATATGTCTTCCCATCTATTTCAACTTCGTAAGATTCCATAACTTCTTGGATGGCCTCACCAACATCACATAGACGGACATCGATTCCAGCACACTAAAAACAGAATCACGTATACTCTGCTATTCAAAGTGCAAAATTTTACAGCAACTTAACTTCTTAATATCTTAAAATAAGGGACAAGCAGAAATGACTTCCTCTATAAAAGCCTTCCATACACTGTATTACAATAACCCACTTAAAACCCTAAGGGTGGTGGACCAGTCTTACATAACCCAAACAGGCTATAAAGTGCTCAAAATATGTTGAATGAAATGGCGCTTACAGTTCACATACCTTTATTCCAGTGTTAGTGGCATCTTTTACAGCTTTTAATAATGTATCATATTTGGGATTAAAAGTGACAGTAAAAGCGCAGTCAATAATCCTACCTGAAAGAGAAAATTTGTCTTTAAGTTTACTTATCAGCTAGTCAAATGATCTACTTTATAGTATCTACTCTATTAATTAACCTTGCTAGTTAACAGAAACATAAAATGATGGGCTCAGGGGCTTTCCTGGTGGCGCAGTGGTTGAGAGTCCGCCTGCCGATGCAGGGGACATGGGTTCGTGCCCCGGTCCGGGAAGATCCCACATGCCGCGGAGCAGCTAGGCCCGTGAGCCACGGCCGCTGAGCCTGCGCATCCAGAGCCTGTGCTCCACAACAGGAGAGGCCACAACAGTGAGAGGCCCGCGTACCGCAAATAAAAAAAAAAAAAAGAAAAAAATGATGGGCTCAAATGAAGGCAGCACATCAAGTACCCAGACAGCAATCATAATCAAAGGGAAAAAAAGTGTAAATAAGTTATACAAAGGTTTTGAAATGAAAAAATTAATTCCAGGGTTGGTATATACTACTTCAAGACAGCACCAATTCAATATTCACCCAGGCAGTTATAAAAAATATATAAACAGAAACAAATCAAAGTGAGAAAAGCCTGGGGAACTAAGGAACAGCACAGTGGGCAGAGAAAATGTATAGGTCCACAGGACACTAACCATCAGACTAGCTTCTCCAATTTAGTAAAACCTCAGGTAAGTATTTAAACCTAAGCTTTGCTTTCTCACCTGTTAAGGGAAAGTAAAAGGTACTTACCTAACAGGGTTTGGGAGAGAATATAGAAAAGTTAACAATTATATATAAAGGTTGGTAAACTCAAAGGTTCTAAGTAAATACTTTTTGTTGTTATATGAATAAAAAATGTCTACAACAATGAACTGAATGAGACGTAAGATTCTATTTTTCATGCCTTGATACAATAGGTAATAAACCTCAATTACCCAACAGTTTTCACTGTACTCCACTAAGTAGGATGCTTTAAAGTAAATCTCAAAATCTACCTCAACATAGCTCTACTGAAAAGTGAGGCATCAAGAAGAAAACGTGAGAGTTCAGTATCTACAGCCCCACCCAACAGGGACAAGACTAGAGTTTTCAGGAGGAGGGTGGAGTGGGAATTATTTCTAACAACTCACCACTTATATGTGTTCCAAAGTCTATCTTACAGATGTCATCATACTGTAATACTGTTGTGTCACCAGCATTGGGAGTATAATGGGCAGCACAGTTATTCAGAGAACACCCAGTAGGAAATGCCAGGCCTGCATTTAATCCATTCTCTTTTATTAACTTCCGTGAACAGTCTTCCAACTTTTCACTTAAAAAAAAAAAAGGAATTTGTTTACTTTTATGTTCCTACCCGTATATACCTTACAGTTCATCAACTCCAAAAAGTTTACTAAAACTCTTAAATTACTTTCTGGGAGTGATCTGAGCACTTTCTGCATGTGACTAAATAACAGTCCTTTGACGTTATGAACACAGTAGTTCATCTCTAAAAAATAAAGAGAATTTAATTCCACTAGAAATCTGGAGAAACAGAAAAACACGATCCACTTTCAACTTGATTTACCCGGAAATAAGACTCTTGACTTAGACTAATTTAAATGCTGATTATGTTTTATTTTCTCAATGCTGCATGTTTTGAATATTCTTGGGATCAGAGTATTAAGTTGCCCTATAGCTTATTATTTCTCAAGGGGAAAGCCGGAGAAATAATTACTTTTATTGATTTCTTCATTGCATTATAAATGTTTTGTGTCCCAGAATTTTAATTTAATACGATTTACTGGATAGCAAAGTAACAGATTTCCAAACAGAAAATAAGAATCAGTAATGTGTACATTTGTACACATAAGAGTACATGAGTACAAAATAGGGTGAATGAAGTTGCAAATGTCCTCTTATGGTTTCCTCATTACATCGACACTACAAAAATTTAGAAGGTATTTCTAGAACCTTCACTTAAAGTTTTTTGGCAAAGCATTATATAATGAAAGCCATACGTTGCAATTGGAGAGTTAGCTCTAAACAATTTTTTTTATCATGTTCTTACAAAAACATATCCCTTTTACCAGATTTCTATCATTGTCATCCCAGGCTTGATCCAGCTCATGACATATTTTCTAACTTGTCGATGTGCTTCTGCAGCTTCTCGAAAATCGTTCCAAATCTCTTCACTAGCTTGATCTAATGCTTTCTTTTCTTCACTTGTAGTTCTCCAAGCAGCTGTTCGCCTTTATAGTATGCATAGTATAGCATTAGTCATTTAATAAACAGCAAAATAAGCATAACAGCTGAGAGATAAAAATACACTAAGATATTTTGGACAAAAAAATTACATACTCAGTTTCTTTTATTAAAAGTCGGCAAAGTTTCTGAAATACAAGTACCCACACAGGTACAACCAAACCTAATCAAGTTAAACCTTTTGTAAGACTCTTAGAAAAAAAACAATCCTCAAGTGAGATTTTATTCACAGTCAGAGGGACCAATAGCCTACACCACATAAAATAACACAAAAGTAGAGAACCAGAAAAATCAGAAAAGAGTCCTAGAAACAAAGCAGAGGGGAGGAAAAAAAGTCATCCTTCCCCTTGAGGTAATATAAATTTTAAGGATGCACCAAATATTAACATTTAACTTCACCAACAGGGCAAGTACTAATTCCAAAGACTTGACCTGGCAACCTGCATATACCTTTCTCAAAACATAAAATATTATGTGCTTTCGCAGGATTTTTCTAATTGTATATATATTAGAGGTAATCTTCCTTGAAGGAGATGGCTCATATTTTAAAACTGCCAAGGATAACAAAGATTTTTATATTCAGTATTTGCAAATGAGAAGATCTACTAAGTCCCTTTTTAAGCAGTACATTTCAAAAATAATAACTGCTTCAAGTGAAAATCTTTTTTGAAGTTATAGCTTTCACAGATTCTTAAGCAATACTGAATACAGAATTCACAAGTCAGTGATCACGGAAGTATAAATTACACTTAGTATAAAAGTGATGCCTTCAAGAAATAACTCTCATTTGCCTCAAAGCCAGTGGTCAGCAAACTACAGCCTGCAGGCAAATCCAGCCTGGCACTTGTTTTGTAAATAAAATTTTTTTGCAACAGGACTTCCCTGGTGGCACAGTGGTTAAGAATCCACCTGCCAGGCTTCCCTGGTGGCGCAGTGGTTAAGAATCCACCTGCCAATGCAGGGGACTCAGGCTCGAGCCCTGGTCCAGGAAGATCCCACATGCTGCAGAGCAACTTTAGCCTGTGCGCCACAACTACTGAGCCTGCGCTCTAGAGCCCACGAGCCACAACTACTGAAGCTCGCGTGCCTACAGCCCGTGCTCTGCAACAGGAGAAGCCACCGCAATGAGAAGCCTGCACACTGCAAGGAAGAGTAACCCCTGCTTGCCACAACCAGAGAAAGCCCACACACAGCAACGAAGACCCAACACAGCCAAAAATAAATAAAATAAAATAAATTAATTAATTAAACAAAAAAAGAATCCGCCTGCCAATGCAGGGGACAGGGGTTCAATCCCTGGTCCAGGAAGATCCCACATGCCGTGCAGCAGCTAAGCCCATGAGCCACATCTACTGAGCCCACATGCCACAACTACTGAAGCCTGCACACCTAGAGCCCATGCTCCGCAACAAGAGAAGCCACCGCAATAAGAAGCCCGTGCACCGCAACAAAAACTAGCCCCCACTCGTTGCAACCTGATAAAGCCTGTGCGCAGCAACGAAAAACCAATGCAACCAAAAATAAATAAACAAAAATAAAACTAAAAAATAAAGGTAAAAAAACATTTTTTTGCAACATAGCTATGCGCATTCATCTATATACCATCTATACCTACTTTCATGCTACAACAGCAGAAGTGAATTAACATTCAAGACCTGAAATATTTACAATATGACCCTCTATAAAAAAGAGTTTACCCAACTGCTTTAAACTACAGCCCCCTAAGTTAATGCCCCAAAATGCTTTCAGAGTTTCTCTGTGTGTCAGCATCAAGTTCATCATTATTACTTCTTACTGCAGCAGCTACCTGTGCCAACATCTACTTCCTCTGATTTGCTACAAAGGCCCAAAGGAGCTGTTCTATGTGAAATTGAGGGTATTTAAGAGTCACAGAGACTTCTATAGCTTATTTACTGTTTGGAAATATATTTTGGATCTATCTACTGCTGTTATTAGAAAACTGAAATATTATCAGTTTAAGGTCAATTTTAAACCCCTTACATACTTAAATGTGTTATCAATTACTTTTATAGGAATAGTAAAAACTAAGAGGCAACTTGTAATCAAAGTATTCAAACAAACACCCTCAGAGCAGAAAATAACAGGATAAAATCCTTTAAAAAGTATATTCTAGGGCTTCCCTGGTGGCGCAGTGGTTGAGAGTCCGCCTGCCAACGCAGGGGACACGAGTTCGTGCCCCGGTCCGGGAAGATCCCACATGCCGCGGAGCGGCTGGGCCCGTGAGCCATGGCCGCTGAGCCTGCGTGTCCGGAGCCTGTGCTCCGCGACGGGAGAGGCCACAACAGTGAGAGGCCCACATACAGAAAAAAAAAAAGAAAGAAAAAAAAAAAAAAGTATATTCTGAAGATGTGACTCAACCTTTTTCAGCTGCAGTACACTTATAGTTGCTCACTCCATGCTCGGACAGACAAGCCACAATCTCCTGACCTCTAGTTGTAACTCTAGCCCTGTCTCTCCCAAAAGTCCAAAAATCTTTCCTGAAAACCAGGAATCCAAACATTCTAAGAATAAATCATCTTAGGCACAAGAGTACTAGCTTTATTCTCAGATCAATCTTTAAGCAAAATAAACCACAATTCTTCATCTTTTACATGGTCCATAATCCTGGCACATATACCTACAGCCACACTGACAGTAAAGTCTGAAAGCACCTTCTGCTTCAAAAGCCAAAGATTTCTGTGGAAAGTAAAAATACCAGCTAATATTTACTCTAGGGTAGTAAGATAAAAGACTATGTCCACAGGGAACTGATGGATATTATGCATGTAGGGATGTGAAAAGGGAATTGGTCATTATCAATTCCCATTTCTTCTCCTCAGTCTAAACCTTAAGATTCTTCAAATCGACTTCTTATAGGTTAAAACTAAGTGTAGGGCTTCCCTGGTGGCACAGTGGTTGGGAGTCAGCCTGCCAATGCAGGGTACATGGGTTCGTGCCCCGGTCCGGGAAGATCCCACATGCCGCAGAGCGGCTAGACCCATGAGCCATGGCTGCTGGGCCTGCGCGTCCGGAGCCTCTGCTCCGCACCGGGAGAGGCCACAACAGTGCAAGGCCCGCGAACCCAAAAAAAAAAAAAAAACATAAGTGTAATTAAATTTCAAATGCTATTTGACATTTTAGAATCAGAACATAATAAAGATCCCCAATAGTGAAATCAATAGATCTCATGACTATCTTACACTCTTGAAGGTTGAATGGCTCTTTTTTTTTTTTTTGGCCTCAGGGTGGCATGTGGGATCTTAGTTCCCTGACCAGGGATCGAATCCACACCCCTTGCAGTGGAAGCAGGGAGTCTTAACCATTGGACTGCCAGGAAAGTCCGTGGCTAACTCTTAGAAGCAGTGGATTCTTCAAAAGATTATGGAATGTTCTGCATTGTTAGTAAAGAACTATCAATCAATTGAATTAAATAAATTCTTTTGCTAAGTCTTGAGTTCAAGTTGAAAATCATTAGTGATATTCGAGAGCTTACTGCCAGGGTCTTTAATTATAATGACAGGCCCAAATGAAAGAGAAAGATTTTGAAGGAGTCTTCCCTTTACCTAAATTTGAATTTTTGACAGTCTATTTAACAAAAATTTATAAATAAGATGAAAAAAATCATTCTAAGTCATACCAATTATTCCAAAAGGCAGTTAGTTCTGAGAGTCAGGTGAGGTATGTTTTAAAAAAAAATTATGTCTGTAAAACAAAACTATCAAAACAACTGCTTGAAAGAGAATCTTTTTAGGAAGTGTTTACAGAATATATAGGGACTTCCCTGGTGGTCCAGTGGTTAAGAATCCACCTGCCAACGCAAGGGACATGGGTTCGATCCCTGGTCAGGGAACTAAGATCCCACATGCTGTGGGGCAACTAAGCACACACGCTATACTAGAGTGCCCACGCGCCGCAATGAAGAGCCTGCACGCCACAATGAAAGATCCCATGTGCCACAACTAAGACCCAACGCAGCCAAAAGTAAATAAATAAATATTTTAAAATAATAATAATATAGAGTATGTAAATTCTTTGCACCTCTTTGATATTTCTGAGTCTTTTTAATATTTCGTCTTTACTGGTGGATGTATTAAAAGCAGGAAAATATAAGTAAAATCAAAAGATACAAAGGTATCTATTAATTTCTAATAGTCATAAATGTTTCTGAACTCATTGCACAGATAACTTAAAAGTGATTATAAGTGCATTCCTAAAGCACTATATGACACATTTACAAAAACCATTTAAAATGCATACCTATTAAAAAAATACATATTTTTAGCCCAGAAATAATTAAGAATGATGCAGATATGACACCAATTCCTTCCTCTGGAAACTGGTATTTAAAGAGAAAAAAAAGGGAACTCCCTGGCAGTCCAGGGGTTAGGACTCTGGGCTCTCACTGCCAAAGGCCTGGGTCCAATCCCTGATTGGGGAACTAAGATCCCACAAGCCACGAAGCACGGCCCAAAAAAGAAAAAAAGAGAGAGAGAGAGAAAGCATGTTTAACTGCCTATAAGAAAAAATTATAGTTGATCCCCAGCTGGTAAAGGAAAATTCTTCTTATAGAATAATGTCAGCAAATAAATGTAGAAGGCATGACAGAATTAGAAATTCACCATTATTAAGTCCTCACAAAATAACTGATAAAGCAAGGATCATCAATGGATATTAAAATATTTAAGTGAAAGGTTGTTAAAAAAAGGATTTTCCAACAGTACCAAAGTATCCCACAGATTACCTGGAAACTGCAAAAAGAACAAAGTACCTTTAAAAAAGAAACAGCTGGCTGTCACCACATTAACCAAGTGATCAAATACAGTAAAATAGTAGACAGTAAACAGTGGTTTTAAATCACAGGCAGAATTAAGGAAATTTTTACTTTCTTCTTTTTGCTTATCTGTGTTTCCTAACTGTCCTATAATGAACATGTATTGCTTGTAAAATTAACAAGTATCTCAAAAAATTGCCTACTGAATTCAGAAATATATATCAAGAATTTCAAAATAATTCTTTGTTCTATTTCTAGAGATCTAGAAAAAAGGAAAAATCAGATCCAATTAACATACCAAGATGTTCATCACAGAAACTTTTCTAGTGGCAAAAAATTGAAAACAGTACTAATGTTCAAAAATAGGGTAATAGCTAATAAAGTTGCTAGATACAGAACAGAACAGCATTACAGCTATTAAAATTGGTTTCAAAAAATTTTAATGACACAGGAAATGCACACAGAATGTTAAATTTTTTTAAAGAGCAACAACCATCCTAGTAAAAACTGATTAAAAAAAATCATGGATTTCCACACGTAAGGAAGATGTTCCTAAGGAATGAGATATTTACATTCTCAAAATAATTTCCCACAAATTACTAATTACAAGAGGAAAAACAATAATGATATAATAGAGAAACTGGTTAATACCTTATCCAAGTGAAAGAAATTGACATCATGTGCCTTAATATTTGACAACCCTGAAAAGGACACAATATCTACTTATCTAGTAACCCACCCCAAAATGCACAACCTACTCTCAAATACTTCAGAAAAACAGTATGTGTACAGATTCACCAATATAACATTTTTCCACATTTGCCTTCTATCTTTCTATCTTCCAAGGAGAAAATGGACTGTTATTTGTATATTATACATAAGTGTCATATTCCATTGAGATTAAGAACGATAAAGCAAATGTGACAAAATGTTAAAGATACTCTGAGAAAGGTATGCAGGAGTTCTGTGTACTAGTCTCACAGAATGGAATTACTTCTGTTAAGTATGAAATTACTTCAAAATAAAAAGTTAACATAATGCACTCAACCTGGGTGGCAGTTACACAGGTAAGTTCTATGTAATAATTCATGTAATTTTCAATCAAGGAAGGCAAGATACAAAACTATATTTAATACTTTACCAAATCCGTAAGAATATTGATTGTAATCTATTTGCAAGTAGTCAAAACTGATTATATGAATCTCAAAAAAATTGAGATTTATTAAAGAACAAACATAACAACAGTATCTTAATTTCTTTTGTATTTCTCCAGGACAGCACACAACGTTGCTTTCAATATTTAAGAAAAGTATTATCCCAAGAGATATTATAATATATAATTAATATCTTCCTGTATTGTTTCAAAAATGGAACTTATTCCACCTATACAATGTTCAGTTTGCATTAGAAAATGATAGCAAAAAGGAAAACGTAGTTTCTAAGATTTACAAAATCTCAATTATTTTTTCTTGTATTAAACATTACTTCAAGTGTTCCACCATATTCATGTTGTTAAAAATATTAACAATGGGGCTTCCCTGGTGGCACAGTGATTGAGAGTCCGCCTGCCGATGCAGGGGACACGGGTTCGTGCCCCGGTCCGGGAGGATCCCACATGCCGCGGAGCAGCTGGGCCCGTGGGCCATGGCTGCTGAGCCTGCACGTCCGGAGCCTGTGCTCCGCAACAGGAGAGGCCACAACAGTGAGAGGCCCGCGTACGGCAAAAAAAAAAAAAAGTTAAAAAAATATATATATTAACAATGTGTTAACAAGTATAGGAAATCTATGGCTTTCTTCCCCTTTAGCAATAAGAAAACAGAAATGGAAATGGGAATAAAAATACCTCGTTCACATCAGTAACAAAACAATAGAACACTTAAGAACAAACTTAACAAAAAAGGGACAGGACCTACATTTTAAAAAAAAATCAGAATAAGGTGGAAAATATACGACGACAATGGAGAAGTCAATGTGATACAACTGTCAGTTTTCTGAAACATACATAAATATGATGTGACTCCAATAAGAAAGGCATTTTTCTGTGGGTATGTGCATTAAAACTAAAAATATGACCAAAAGTAGCTGAGAAAAATAAAAAAAGAACTGTTTGGTTGGGTTGTGTGGCAGAGAAGAAACAACTGATTTATCAAACTATCAAAATAAACAGTATTAGTATAGAAATAGACAAATAGATGAGTGGAACAGAATAAATAATACAGAAATTGGTTCCATTATATAAGGTAACAGAGTTCCATTATATAAGAATAGTATATGGCAAAAGTGGTCATTCAATTAAATAGAATGAACTACTTAAGAAACAATTCTAGCACAACTAGCTATCCATTTGAAAGAAAGTAAAATTAGCACCCCCAACCTTAGACAAAAAATTCTAGACCAATTAAAGATGTAATAAAACAAAAAATAAGAGTTTGAGAAAACAGAAGAGACTGCTAGGAACCCAGAAGTACAAAATATGAATATATACTGTTATATAAAATCTTTAAATGTCCATCAACAGACAAATGGATAAAGAAGATGTGGTACATATATACAACAGAATATTACTCAGCCATAGAAAGGAACGAAATTCGCTCATTTGTAGAGACATGAATGGACCTAGAGACTGTCATACAGAGTGAAGTAAGTCAGAAAAACAAATATTGTATATTAACACATATATGTGGAATCTAGAAAAATGGTACAGATGAACCGGTTTGCAGGGCAGAAACAGAGACACAGATGTAGAGAACAAATGTATGGACACCAAGGGGGGAAAGTGGCAGGTGGGGGTGGGATGAATTGGGATATTGGGATTGACATATATACACTAATATGTATAAATAGATAACTAATAAGAACCTGCTATATAGCACAGGGAACTCTACTTCACTTCGCTGTACAGCAGAAACTAACACAACATTGTAAAACAACTATACCCCAATAAAAAATAAAATAAAAGTATAATCTTTAAACTTCTGCAAGAGCAAAAGAATAAAGCCAATAATCAAAAGATGCTCAAAAATCACTAGCAATCTGGGAATCATAAAGTATTAATATATTCTTTGATTCAGCAATCCCACTCCTGGAGAACTATCACATAATAAAACTGCCAGCACATAAGGAGATATATATGTGTATTTCCAGACACATATATGTATTTATACATATATATGTATATACTTAAGAGACATCTTTATTGCAAATGCTTTATAACAGCAAAAAAACCAAATGGAGGCAAAGTGAATGCTCATCAATTACAAAATGGTGGAATAAAGTACAGTATATTCATGCCACAGATTATGAGGCCATTCAAAAGAATAACAGAGCTATTCTGATTAACTTAGAGGGACTTCCAAGATGCAGCCCTGATGAGAAAGGCATGGAGGAGGAAAGTGTGCCTACGATTCTGTTTTTGTCAACAAATAATGACCAAAACACTCTCCTTACACAAACAGAGGTAGATGTACACATACATGAGCATAAAACACATGGAAGGCTACCTGCTAGGTGGTTACATGGGTCGGGAAGGAAGAGGAAACAAGCAAAAAAAAAAGATTATATTAAAAAATAAGTGTCATCACATCATATGTACTATGAAAATTTATGTAATTAATATAAAACTGCATGTTTGTGACACTTTAAAAATAAATGTTTTAAGACAGGGATAGTGACTGATGTATTCAAATTCAAACAAAAGATGCCCATGCCATAAAATATAACATCATGTTCCTTTCTAAGTTTAAAGAAAAACAACGATGTCTTTACAGGTCAAAGAAACAGTGCTACAGTAGAAGCTTTCTTAACCAACTATTGCAACCACTGGATTAACCAATGCTCCTGATCCCTCTGTAAACCATACAGACCAATGCCCACTGTAGTCTGAATACTAGTGGCTAGGTTCCTGTTTTGAATAATAATAGCAGCTAACACTTACCTAATGCTTAGTATGTGTCTATCACTCTTCTAAATGCTTTACATATATTATTCCTCACAACAACCCTATGAACAGCTCATTTTATGGATGAGGAAATGAAAGCACAGACATGATAAATTACTTGCCCAAGTCACAAAGCTAATAAGTGTTAGAACTGGGATTCAAATGCAGAGAGTTAGGTCCCAGCTTCCAGGCTCTTAACTAGTCTACATAATGCCACTTCAAGTGTCTGCTAACCAAATAAAATGCATTCTTTCAGAACACTTCCAAGAATCAGGTTATCTGTGCCCAAACCTGTGTAAGTCATCTGTACTTGTTATTGTAATTATGTAGTTTAATTATACATTACATAAAAAGAACTGTTTCTATGAAAACTAAATTGACTACTCAGAGGAGTTTCAATAAAGGCAAGTCGTCAAAAAATACTTCTGTCAAATGGAACTGTAAATGATTTCAGGAAAAAAAAACAACGTAGGTATAGGCATCAGCCGCAGATTACTTAGTTCTTACTGTTCACAGAAACTGAAAATGGAACAGACCAGACAATGCATTATGGATTCAGTCCATGGAGAAAAAAAAAAAGTGGAGTTCAATGCAATCCATGCTCAAAGATCAAGAATGATGAAAAACAAATGTTTGTTTTAAGTTAACTTTTATCAATAAAGATTAACCAACTACTGGTCCCAATCATTTTGGATAAGAGGGCTTCTACTGTATCTTCTCTGCAACAAGTTCATAAGCTTTTTTATTAAGGTAGTGGAGCAAAGTCCTAAGAAAAATCAAATCTGCTTTATTGCTAAACTACAACTTTCAAAAGTCAAACTGGAAGTTATTTTATGATCCTTACCCATCTTGTGTGGGTGGGTACTCGCATTCTTGTCCTTTGGGAAATACACCATTAGGATACAGGTCACATATTGGAACTGAGGGAGGGTCTGTTTGAACTTTTGCTGTGAGATACAAATAAAGCATTAACTTCTGTAGTTAAAAACAAAATTAAGCAGTTAGCATTAGTTTTTCTCAGTTCCTAATTGTTATTATATGTCCTGACTTTAAGGAACCTCCCTGGTATCAATTTACAGTTAAAAACAGAAGATATTTCACAATAGCCACCTCCTGATTTATAATTACTTGGGAATAAAAATATTCAACTCCTCAGAACTCCATTATGTATTTAAACAGTATATGCCTTGGCACAAAGAACACTTCTAATGTTTTTGTCTTCATTTACTATACTGGAAATGGAATAGCATACAGAGGCTGGCTTTCGCAAATAAAAATCAAAGAAGCAACAAGAAAATAAAAAAGAAATCCTATAGCGATAAAGTAAAAATATAAAGCTATTATGTTTAATAAAATAGGTAAAAAACTTATGCCAAGGGTATATTATGTATAAAAGTTAGTATACATAGTATGTATATTATGTATACATACATACTTAGTATGTTAGTATGTATACATACCCCAGGGCTAAAAGACTTTAGGTAGCCATATACAAATTTCCAGATACTTGAAAAAAGTTACAGTACTTAGCATATGTTTTAAGGACACATTATTTCCCAAACTACATTCTAAGACACCAGTGTTCCAAAATGCTTTTTAAAAATATTTAGAGATGTGTCTTCTAAAAATCCGTTTAAATGCGTAAGAACTAGTTCTTATATAGTTCTTATTCTACAAAGAACTTTCTTTTAGTAACAAGTGCTGTATCCAAGGAATGTCAGGAAGTTACATAAGACTTAATTTATGCAATAATATATGACTTTCAATGTATACCTGCAGCATGTAACAACTACTGAGTTGAAGTGTGTGGTTTTCTTTTGATTTTAACCAGTCTTACAGGTTTTTATCTGAAATTTTAACACATATTTTAGATTTTTTTGTTCTGCAATGGGAAATAAAAGGATGCATATAAAGAAAAATTTGACAATTTACTGAGCCAAATCATTTATCTACAGAACCATTTTTTGGTTCCCTCTTTTAATCTGAATATTCAATATTTCACAAACACCCACCGTTTTCCTCTTTTTTATGTAATGCTTAGAAGTGTTCTACGGACAAATAAACTTGGAGAATGCTGTTTTAGGTTCCTCCGAAGAGGGAACGTTTAGAATTTGAAATCAAAAATGACCTTAGAGGTCATCTAATTTAGTTCCACACTCAAATCCAGGAATCCTCTAACACCCCTGACGGATGGCACTAAGTGCCTGACAGCGGAGGCAATCACTATTCCCAAGCTAAAATACATTCACTTGGGGAGAACTGTAACTGTTAGAAAGCTCTTCCAACACTAATTCCCTGTTACTTTCATCTGTTAGTTCTACTTAACTCTTCGCAGTTAAAAAAAATTTACTTTTCATTTCTACTGCTTCCTTCCTCTCTATGATGAGAAACCACTTTAAGGGATGCGGTTCTTAACACTTTCACTCATATTCATCAACCTTGTCAGTGATCCTTTTAAGTTGGTACTAGAATTGACTTCTGTTAAATAGTTCAAATAAGGTACAATTAATATAATACACTGTTGATTCTAAAAATCCTACTGCTACTGAAAGGTTAAGATTCCTAGCTTTTTGGTTCACACTGTATAAGCACTCAAAATCCTTAGGATTCTATCACCTTATACTAACTTTATATATGCTTATTTAAATTTCAGCTTGTTAATATTAGCCTATTGTCTCAGTTTTCTTTTGAAATCTTGATTTCTGTCAACCAAAGTATTATCATCCTCAGCTTTATATTTCATCTACAAATCTAATAAAGATGCCTTTTATATTGTCCACAAATTATTAAGACAAAATAGTTAAAGGACTCAAGAAGTTCATTAGAGAAAAATAAAGAATTTGTCATTGAAATAAGTTGAAGCCTAGCCTTTACCACTTATTAGCTGTGACTTGGACAAATGCCTAAATGTGCCAAGCCTCAGTTTCCTCATCTACAAAATGAGGAACTAGATGAAATCTTGGATAACCTTTGAAACTTATAACGTACTATGTCCAAGTTATTATCTAAAATTATGAATAATTATAAATATCTGTATTGCAGTTATTGTTAACTATCACTTACAATTCTCTCACTTTATAGATGAGGAAAATGAGGGCAGTAAACTGCCCCTGATTACAGTATTTGGCTTATTTCATAAGTGATTTATGACAGCCTACGCAAATAAGAGACATTCAAAGCAAATCAGAGAGCAAAAATCAAAACACAGAAAGAACCTAAAATAGAACCTGAAATAAGGCCGATACAAAACCAGATTTGGCTCTAAATCCTCTAGTAGCCAATATCAAAAAAAAAAAAAAGGCTAGGTTATTTGCATAGTTCATGGTGCTTCTGCTATAAAACACATTAACTACTCAGGAAAAGCACAATTATTCTTGATACTAAGACCAGACAAAAAAGGGTCTCTCAAGACTGCTCATAAAGAAATATAATGAACAGTAAGTTCAACAACATCCTCAGAGGAGGCACAACAAAGGCTGATGGCATCATAATAAAACATCTGTCAGTGGAAGAATTCTACCAAGGGCAAATACAAAGCAGCCTCTTAATGCTCCTCCCTGCTTATCTACCTTCATTAGGAAGCAATTTTAGAGTATTTGGAGAAATAGATCTTTCTCAAGCCAATCTCAGGTAATATGTCTCACAAGCACACTATGAACAATTTTTGAATGGAAGGAACGTGACATCATAATACCTGGAGATTCCTGGAATGCAAGTAATCTGTGCTCATTAAATACAGATTATGCTAGGGGCAGAACTGACATCCTGAGTAGAAGGATCTAACCAGGATAGATGCCTGACTAGAAAGAAGGCTATTCCATCTCCACCTAGAGACATATCAGGGGAATGGCTGGCAGAGCCAACAGCTTTCTTAAAAAATAATTTAAGTATTTCAACCCAAAGATAAAAATGAAAGTCAAACCCTCAATATTCTCATTCATAAAATTTCAGCCTAAAGATTTTAAAGGAAGGTTTAGCCAGACACTCAATGGTCCCCAATAACCAAAGGGCATCCAAAATTAGAACTTGTTCTGATTCTCAACCCAAACTTTATTCCCCTTAGTCTATATACAGTCTCCTTAGTCTATACTATACAGTCTCCCCTTAGTCTCCCTAAGAGCTTCAGGTCTATGAAGATGTTTGGTTATATCGTTTATAGAAATAAAATACAAGTAGGATCATATATTAAGTGAATCTGAAATACTACAATACATGTTATTAATAAAAATTCACCATACACACAAATTTTAAATAATGGGCCTCCTCATTAAATATTCGCCAAGAATCTCGTAATATCAAAACTGGCAGGTGAACTGCAAACTATGTTTATCCTATTACCACTTGGTGGCATTACTTTAGTCATCACTGACAAAACTATTTGAATTATTCAAAATTTAAATTATAAAGTTTTTAGGAACTCATCCCTAACATGCAGTAAAATACAACAAATTTATTATTAACATCCCCTGGCTGAATACAGCTAAAGAAAATAACAAGACTGTTAAACCAAAGTACTTGCCAAATAGCTGTGAGTTTCACTAAATTCTACCTCCATTAAGCCTACATTTATTTCCCTAACATATACCAGGATCTTAAGCAACTTCAAATCTACTCTTCAAACCTGCTGGTTAATAAACCACTTCTAATTTGGCAAGTAGGATTAACTAAAGACACTAACGTCCTCTCTTCTTCTTCTTCTTTTTCTTCTTCTTTCCAGTTGCTCCATCTCCATCACCATCTCCATCTAAGAAAAGACATGTCAAGTTCACTTAAGCCTTATAAGCAGAGGGACGAAACAAGCACAAGCAGACAAGTACACACACACACAGTGCATCTTAAATAGCATACGACAAAGCTGACCCAATACTCTTAGAATTTTGTATATTGTTAGCTTTAAGTATCAGAATTTGACTTGTGCAATCAAAAGCACTAGTAAACTTTACTTTGACTTACTCTACTAAAAGAATTAAGATATTTTTGAGAATAAAACATGTATTAAATAACATCTTTTTTTTAAAGCAAAGAAAAATAAGTAGTGTTACTGAAATACCTGTAATAATGACTATATGACTTCATCTGAAATAATAATAGTTTATATATGCTTTGCAGTTAAACACCTGTATTTCACGACCTCATGTGATCCTAAAGCAACCCTATGAGGTAACAAGGAATGTTTAAGGGACATGCCCAAGATAATCCTAACAGATAAATAGCAAAATTGAACCAAGAATATCACCTGATTCCTAATCCAGTGAGAGGTAAATGGGGTCTCATATTTTAAAATATCTTTTCCTGGGACTTCCCTGGTGGTCCAGTGGTAAAGAATCCGCCTTCCGGTGCAGGGGACGCAGGTTCGATCCCTGGTTGGGGAACTAAGATCCCACATGCCATGGGACAACTAAACCCATGCGCCACAACTAGAGAGAAGCCCACACGCTGCAACGAAGGGCCCATGCGCCACAATGAAAGATCCTGCATGCCTCAAAGAAAGAAGATTCCGTGTGCCACAACTAAGACCAGTCGCAGCCAATATAAATAAATAAATAAATAAATAAAGTATCTTTTCCTGCATAGTTGTTATTAGAGAAAAAGAGTTCTCCTTCTTTCTGGATCAAATTGTATACAAAAAAATTTCTACTTCTCCTAGGTTCATAGTTTTCAGATTTTCAAAAGAACCTGATGACCAAAAATAAGAACTATTTAAAAAAAACAGCTGGCTAAAGAACATACAAAATAGCCATGATCTGCCTGTCGGTTTTCATAACAACTTTGCTTGAAGCTCAATGACCATACACTTAAACTTTGAGAAAAAATAAAGAATACGATTATGACCAAGATTAAACAGTGAGTTAAAATATTTTAAATAAAGGTATCAAAAATAGACCTAAGTGTCTGAATTTCTAAAAATGCTGCTCAATAAATTTCAACAATCATTTCTGAAGTATGCTAATCTACCCACAAATAACTAAAATAACTAAGAGCAAATAACTAGGATATTCACTAAGCTTATTTTGGTAATCATTTTATGATGTATCTAAGTCAAATCATTATGCTGTATACGTTAAACTCACACAGAACTGTATGCCAGTTATATCTCAATAAAACCGGAAGGAAACAAATAATGAATGAATAAACAAACGAAAGACGGGAAAAAAACTGCTCAAAAGCTCCCTCAATGAATCGTCTTATAATGAGGCCAGTTTGCACTGTTCACTACACTTTGTCCTGCCCCAAAATGGTCTCTTTTGTTTGGTTTTAAGTCCCATTCCTTCCAATGAGCTTTCCATCAGCATTCAGCCCACAATTCCACCTCCAAATTTCAATAAATTTTATTGCAGATACCAGTATATCTTTCCAACTCTATATTTTGTCTCTCCACAATAATCAGTTTTCCTTTAGAAAAAAGATATTGAAATATTAGCTTTCCATCCTCTCAAAGACTTCTCACAACAGTTTATTTTATTTTTTTTGCGGTACGCGGCCCTCTCACTGTTGTGGCCTCTCCCGTTGCGGAGCACAGGCTGCGGATGCACAGGCTCAGCGGCCATGGCTCACGGGCCCAGCCGCTCCGCGGCATGTGGGATCTTCCCGGATTGGGGCACAAACCCGTGTCCCCTGCATCGGCAGGCGGACTCTCAACCACTGCGCCACCAGGGAAGCCCACAACAGTTTAATAGTACTGGTTGATCCTGATTATCAAAATGAATTAGGAAAACAATGAACCCAAACTGGAGAAAACTAAATTCCTAAATATTTGAAATTCCTAAAAATCTTCTTTAGTACACTGAAGATTTCCATTCTGACAAGCAAAATTTCCTCTTTCAATGTCAAGAGATTCATATAACTTTGCAGAGGTGTAATGAAACAAGGCAGGCACTGTCTTCAAATTAGCACTGTGATTGATATTCTACACACAGTGGGTCAACAGCAACCTATTATATTACCTTGAATTTACAAATACCTTTCTTGTTAAGAGTTCAAAATATGTTTATAATCTGAAGCATAAACCAAGGCAGAATGGACAAGAGATTTGCTTAAGGAAAAGGAAAAGCTAACTATTCCCTTGAATCTGAAACCAAGCAGGACCCTGTAGGGCCTTCTCAGGGACAGACCCCAAGTCTCCCACCTCTTTTGTAAAAAAGCTTTAGACTCTTAAGCTTTCCCTGAGTTCCAAAGAGCAAGTTTAATCAGAGACATGAGAAAAATGCAAAAACAAAGGAAAACAATCAAACAAGACTAAATAATAATAGTTTGGCCATTAAAAACAAAGGACCTTTAGTTTCTCCTCAAGGGCTACAGACAATATCTTGAACCATATCCTTGAGTTGGTTTGCAGATACTAACCCCCCAAACCAGGTGGAAAAAGTTAGCTGTATGCTGACCACCAGCACACATACTCTAATCAGCTGAAACCAGAAAACTATAACTGAGATTCCCAAAAAGTCACCCTGTTACTGCACAGCCAACCAATCAGAAGAATGTCCACAAGCTGATCAGGCACCTGGCAACCCTCACCTCTAATGCTGCCTTTAAAAACCCTTCAGGTCTCTTGGGCGTGAGCTGCCTATTCTCCTTGCTTGGCATTTTGCAATAAACGCTGTACTTTCCTTTGCCGCAACCTGCTGTCCGGGTTTGGTAACAATTCTTGGCACTTTTTTCCACTAAATTTGACTGTAAGCTCCTTGAAGGCAGAGAATTTATCCTTCTAAAGGAAAAACAATTGCTCTGCATTATCCTAACATGATAAAGTACAGCACGTATTTGTTGCTAAGGACTGGAAGGCATAAGCCCAAGCTGGCAGTTCTTGAGGCAGAACAGTAGATCATAGCATAGATAATTAAGAATGGGGAAGCCCTATCTCCTCTTCTGCCAAAAGAGGCTGTAGAATAAAAATAGTTCTCCTAACTAATCACTCCCTCCACTGTCTTACTGATAGCATCAATTCCTACAATTCCAAGAGTTGTTGTCTTTAAAGAAATCTTTGGCAAAAGCTCCAAAATACCACAAGGATCTGGGGTCAGGAAATTCATAATAGATTTGAGGAGCACTCCAACATGCTCCTTTGACAATAAAGAGAAGTACCTTTGATAGAGTAAAAGGAATAGACTTGGAATCAGGTGCTAGGTTTGAAACTCTGGCTCTGTTATTCTACACAAACTAGCTGTGTCACATTGGGCAAATCATATAACTATCATTTGCTTGGTTTTTGTGCGGGTAAAATGAGAATGCATGAAAGTATCCTAAGATAGTGCCTAGTACATATTAGCTGTTCAATAAAAGTTAGTTAAATAAACAGGCATTCAATTTTATCTTATTAATACCCACTACTCGGCCTTTTGTTAAGTACATTTTTAAAGTTGACATCTGTGTTATTTGAGCATTTAACATATCCAACTTTTAAAAGAGTTGCTAATAACTAAATACATTTTCCTTTTCATCTGTGACATTGAGGCTTTAACATCAGTTAAGTAAAACATCAGAGAATATTGGACTATATGGACAAATAAGCAACTTTGGTTAAAGAATGTCATATTTTCTTGCTTTCCTAACCACAAAAATCAAATTAACCATTTACCTTCATCGTCATCAACTCTTTCTTTCTCTTCCAATGCTTGTCTTTCCAACTGTCTTGCTACCTCATCAACCGAGGCTCCTGATTCTTTATCAGGTTCCTGTTGCTCTGCTGATCAAATATAATAACATAAATCAAATCTAATAAAGATCTTTCCACTAAAATATGTTCTAAGGATTCTAAAAAACATGTTAAGTCTTCCTGATAAGCGTTCATAAAACAAAAGCAGAACATTACTTGAAGCAGAATAAAATTTATTTAACGAAAGAAAAATATTCCATATCTAAGTGGTACTGCCCGTTCAACAAAATACTCATTACACATTCTCTGTGCTAGGAGTTAAACTGTAAGTTGTTCCCTACCCTTAAGTAGTTTTAACTTTTTTAAAGTATTTAACAATTAGACTACAACAAATAATTTATTAACCAAGCAAGGACTTGAGATGGGCCATAAATGCTGAAGGCCTTAGTAAGAGGATTTCTGTGGGGCCCTGGGGGCTTCCGGGGTTCAGGAAGAAAGAAATTGTCAAGCCGGGCTGGGTAAAATAAAAATAAGTAGGAAAAGACATTCCATTACTAAAAAACAAACTTCTCCAACAGCTAAGCACAAGAGCAGGCCCTGCTGTAGAAGTGATAAGAATGTAGCTATATGAGTAATATGTATGCGTAAAAAGAGGTAGTATTACCATGTAGCACATAATGAAGTGACATGCCGGCTATGCAGAGAATTCATCCTGAGAGATGGAACTGTTAAAGATATATTAGGGTCAGTCTGCTAAACGCCTTAAAAGGACAAACTGAAGAGTCTGGATTTCATCTGAAAGCCAGGAACTGCCACCAGACTATATCCTGGGATTCAATTTTGCTCTGGAAGCATCCTAGCCCCTACAGCTCTCCCTCTTCAACTCCCATCTAATCAAAACTTCAAAAGGATACAGGTTAACCCTCTCTAACCTCTCTCAACTCCACTTTATCACTTCTGGCTTCTCCACTGTCCTCTCACTCTTTCTGTGGCTGATTTTAACAGTACAAATAACTCTTCCTAAAACCAAGGTCTTGATGCAACAAAAACACTGACTTCTCACAATCAAACAATTAAGTTTCTAACTCATAATATAATCCAACTGAAAACTTTCAGCTCTTTTCCTTGCCTTACCAGTAGATTTAGAAAAGCTCCATTCGGACCCACAGAATATCCTACCCAGACTGCCTACAAGTGGCATCATAATCCAGGCCTAAAAGCCCAAAAGCTTGACGATACTGTGGGATTAGGCAGGTGAAGAGTCGCACCACCACACATCCTGCTATTACTACTCAGTAACAAGAGCGCGTGGGCATTCACACACATACACACACCCCAAAAGGGCTGCGCGCCACACAAATCTCTCCGTAAACTGGGATGGTGGGGGGAGGTGCTGCTGAGGCGCTAAGACTCGGTTACTCCACCCCCAACCCTCGACGAAAATATGTCCCACGTTGCTCCAGCAAGGAGGCGGCAGTATGGGTCAGAACCAGATTTTTGAGGAGGAGGCCAATCCGCGAGGAAGGTGAGAGGGCTGGGCCCTGGGCACGGCTTCAGGTCCGTCGCACCGTCTGCGTGGGAGCTAAGCGCCGGCAATGCAGGGGCTCCGGCCCAACGACCCCACAGAAGCTGAGGCACCCTCTTCTCCACCCCTCCCCCACCAGGTCCCTAATACCACGCGAGGAGCCGCCTCTCCCCGGGGCTGGAAATCTGCAGCTCGGCCCGGACACACGTTTAGTCCTGGGAATCAGTCCAGGATTCTAAGTCCCTAGTCCCTGTCAGCCCCGCCGGGCCTGAGTCGAGCCGTTCGGCCATCCCGGCGGGGACTGGGAAGACATAAAAACTCCCTTTACCTGTGGCAGCTCCTTTACTCTTCTTCTTCTTCCGTCTTTTTTTCTTGGCCGCCTCCTCAGCCGTAGAGGCAGCTCCCTCCTCCCTGTCGTCTGGATCCAGGTCGCCATTCAGGTGGCTCCCGCAGGACGCTGCCTCCTCCACACCCGCCATGTTCCCCGAGAGAGCGCGAGGAACTAAGACAGGGCGGCGAAGGCCCGCTCCTTCTTCACCCACCTACACCAGCGACGCCGGAAGCTGCTCTCGATGGTAGGGGCGCGGGGAATGCTGGGACGGTGGAGGACTCGACTGTGAGGATTGCGCGTGGAGCTGGGCCGGGCTCGTCTCAGGCGGGCGTGGCCGAGGAGGTCGGGAAAACCGCGCGAAATCTGACCACACCCTCGTCCCGCGCCTCGGGTAAACCTGCCTGCTAGGGTCAAGTTGAATTCCCGTTCCTGCGCTGTGGACAGGCGCTGCCCGCGCGCGGGAGAGGGGCCTCTCGAGTGGAACTTGAAATTTTATATTCGTGGTTTTATACAGCGCACCGGAAGCGAGGAGAAGGGCGAAAAAATGCCTTCACGTGTACACACTTCTTTTTTATGACTCAAAAGGACTGCGTTTTTATTCACAATTACAGCTCACGGTGAGGCTATCCAAACACTTAAGGAGATGTACCTACAAAGGGGCCTGACTGAAGAGGCAGTCAGAGGATAAGAGATCAGGAGGCGTCTATTATTAGAGAAGCCAAGGAAAGACAGCGTCTCCAGGAGGAGGGAGTGATCAACTGCGTTGAGTGCTAAGAGGTCAAGTAAGAGGATGAAAAATGCCGGATGTATATATTATAGTGACATGGAAACCACTGGTGACCTTAGCAAGAGCTATTTAGGTAGAGAGATGGAAGCCAGATTAGAGAGTTGAGGAACGAGAGGAAATAGAGAATCTCTTCATCTTTCAAGTTTCAGCTTAAATGCCACTCCCTCAGAGAATCCTTCCTCAACAATCTATATCAGGCCCTGCTCATACAACCACGCATTGAATTCTTAACTTTTTTTCATGGCAATTTGTAATTAATTTATTTGTGTGATTATTTGTTTTATGTGTGTCTCTCCAACTACCTTGAGCTCCATGAAGACAGGAACCTCGCCTGTTTTGTACTCTTATCCCCAGCACCTACCTCTAACCTAAAGCATTGTAGGAGCCCAGTAAATACTCATTGTATAAATAGCACTTAAGAAGTGCCAAGTACTTTACATTCATTATCTCATTTAATCCACTTTTGAGTTGGGGAAATTAGACCTAGAGAGTTTTAGTCACTTGCACCAGGTCATACAGGAAGTAAATAGCAGAGTTAGAATCCAAACCCAAGTAATGAGGTGCCAGAAATTTAGTAATTCTGTATTGTGCCTTTCCAGTTGAAATTCCTAATCAGTTCAATAAATATGTATTGATTGTAGACTAGAAGTAATTTTTCTTGGTGGAAGATACAAAAGTGAAAAAAAAAGTACCCTCAAGAAAGTTTGGCATTCAATGAGACATATAAATAAATAAGAATAAAATAAAGTGCTAATACTTTCCTTACAACATTTATTATTTTCTATTCCAAGTTAGTCTGTCATAAAGATGAAGATTTTTAAAAGGGTCTAAAAGGTCTTAAGATTGGGGGCAAGGATGTGGCTGTCAACCTCAGGAGGAATCAAAGCTCACCCTGGTTGTGGTGCAAAGCTACTGCCAAAAGCATACTTATAACTAAGATCTGCTGTATGAAAAATGCCTTCAAGCTTTGTTGTGAATCTTCCCAGTTCCGCTATAAGTTCTGGGAACACTTGGGCCATGGCTACTACCTCAGACCCAGTCCAGTAGACACAGGATCCTAGAGGGTCAGTAGATAAATTTTGACAAAGGGTGTTTGAGGTATAAGTTGATCTACAGAATTATCAATGTCAAAATTTGTTCAATGAAAAAAGTAATGCTAAAGTGTACTGATAACACAAAATACTGTTTCTTTGCTGCAAAGGGATTGTACTCTACTTTTCCCCCTTTCTTTCCGAAAAGAGGCAAGAAAATGAAACTTTCAAGGTAATAGTAAAAAAAAAAAAACATATCTTGACAGTACGGTAGTGAATATTTGCTGGATGATAATTTTCCAGGACACTGCAGAGTCTGAGATAACTGAATAATTATACTTAACAGCCCATCACTCCTTATTTTCACATTTTTCTTCATTTGGTTTTCTCTATAAGAGGAAGTTGAATGGGGTAAAGGAATAAGAAATGTTGAAAACTTAAGTAAGAATCTAAAAGAACCTATATTAAATATAACTCAATACCAGCATAGACGAGAATATTTTTTCTAGCTAATCACATGAAGTCATTTTGTCTTAGATGGTTAACTAGATAAGCAGACAAAAATAAGTTTTTTTTCCTTAGAGACTTTTCCTATTGTAAAATCAATGTAATAAGATATATTTATTATTTTGTCCCAAAAATGTATTTTTGGTGAGAAAATATTAATTCCAAACTGAGCAACATAATTAGCCTCCGCCTTATTTTCTTTGAAGTCCTTGGTTAGTGGTGTGGCTTAGGACAAATCACTTAATCGCTCCAAATTTCAGTTTCCTTATTTGTAAAATGAGGATAATAATAGTACCACATCATAGGATATGGAAATTAAATTTCAAAATGGAGAAAAAGCACCTGTGACAGCACAACACTTGACACAATAGTGATATGTGTTAGCCAACATTGCTGTTAATAAGCCATGCTCTTGAAATTTTTCCATTTGTGTGTATTATATGATGGCCTAAATATCCTAAGGCACACATGTATTTTGTGACCTTTGGCAATGGGCTAACAAGAAATATATTAAGAAAAAATGGGAAAGCTTGTTTGCTTGACATTAAGGGAAATACTGAGGATTTTTTTCCATATCTTTATGGTTTAAAAAGTGCTATATAACTATTTTAAAATGTATAGATGATATGGCATAGATACAGATATATAAATACAGTCACACTGGGGGTTAGGGCTTCAACATATGCATTGGAGGGAGGGAACACAATTCAGACCAACACAGACCTTGACGAATGTCCCCTTGGAGAAGGGGCAGGGAATTGCTTCTGACTGAGAGACCCGGATAGCTGAGGTGCATATCAAAGGAATGATTTCAGTGAGCCCAGACTCTTGCATCTTCCCATACGTAGAAAAACACTAAATTCCTTAACTTGGGATATCTAGTTTTCTTTTATTAACAGTAGCCCTTTGTTCCGACTAGTGGTGGTGGTGCAAAAACTCCCATATATCCTGGCTGCCCGCTTTTGATCTTTGGAACAGTTTTCTCAGCGTTTATCTGAAAGGCTGTCTCCTGGGCTTGAAGTCCTAAGAATGTCTGCCGAATAAAACATAACTCTCAACTTTTAGGTTGTGCATTATTTTTCATTTGACAGTGGCATGTTTAGGGGAAGTTCTTGCTGAGGAGTAGGTGAAGTGAGACCAGATTGTAAATAGACTTCTATGCTATCCTGAAGAGTGGCTTTTATTGTAAGGTCTCAAGGTGATATGTGACAAGGAATATTTAAAATTTAATATTTTAAAAAATCCTTAAAATATACCACACAGACATGTCACCAGCATGACAATACAATGAATACTACTGTGTAGCCATTAAAAGCCAGTAAAATGATATTGATGTAGATTCTGTGGATAAATGTATATGGTTATATAATACATACAGATGTCTGCAAGCTAGGGAAACGTGGTCATTTTTGCTTTGTGAAAGATCACTCTGATGGCAGTCTAGATTCTAGAGCAGTGGTTTCCATCCAGTAAATCCATGTGTTTTATTTTAAAAGCCAAATATATTTAAAGAACTGTATTCTATTCTGAGAGTATGGTACTTGCTAGTTTTTGAAGTTGAACAGTCTTTTAATAAGTCTAAAATTATTAGTATGAAATAACAGAGTAGAGGATGGTTTCTTGTGCCCTGAAAATCTTTTGAAAAAGGGGGGCCCACACCATGTCTGTTCTCAAAACCATTTTTTAAACTTTTATCAGCAGTGATATCCCTAAGTCTGATGGCTTGCATTCTAAAGAAAGAAAAATTGGAAATGGCAGAGCCTGCTAGTAGGGGAAACTTGCTAATATGTTATTGTTGATAACAATATTGATGAGAACTTATGTGAAGGCTGTTGGGGGCTAGAGAGGAGAGATTGGGTTGCAGAAACATGTCTAATTTAGAATTAAGAGAACTTAATGGTCCACTGAATATGGAGAGGGAGGAGTTGAAGATGACACGCCAAGCCAGGTTTCTGGCTTGGGTTCCCGGATGGATAGCGGTACCACTCCCTGAGATAGGGAATAAAGGAGGAGGAGGAGGTCTTGGAGGAGACGGAAGGGAAGATAAGCTTTGGGCATTTTAAGTTTGAAATGCCTGCATGGCATCCAGGCAGAGATATCTGGTAGTAAGTTAGAAATATGGCTGTGGAGATATAGACATGAGAGTCATTAGGGCTTGGGTGTGGTAGAAGGCTTAAGAATGAAGTACTTCAGGGAAAAGGACAAAAAAAACGAACACAACCCAGAGGGACACTAATGTTTGGGGGTTTTGTTTGTTTATAAGAAACAATGGTGGGAAATTCTGTAAGGAAACCACGAAAGAATGGTAGGACAAGAAGGAGAAAATAGAGAATAATCACGTGGAAGTAAGGAGAGAAAAAAGTTTTACAAAACAAAAAGTTTGGTCAGCTATTTGAACTGCTGAATAAAGATCAAGTAGTACAAAGTCTTAAACTAGACCATTGATTTTAGATATTATAAGGCCACTGGTGGGACTTCCCTGGGGGTCCAGTGGTTAAGAATCCGCCTTCCAAAGCAGGGGACACGGCTTTGATCCCTAGTCGGGGAACTAAGATCCCACATGCTGCGGGGCAACTAAGCATGCACACCACAACTAGAGAGCCCACATACTGCAACTACAGAGCCCACGCACTGCAACTACTGAGCCCGCGCTCTCTGGAGCCCACATGCCACAACTAGAGAGAAGCCCATGCGCTGCTACTAAGAACTGATGCAGCCAAAAATAAATAAATAAATAATTTTTTTAAAAAAAAGAAGGCCCTGGTGACTTTAGAGAGGTCAATATCATGAAAGGGCACAAAAAAAGGATTCTCACAAGAGATTGGGATGCACTATCCTAGACACTAGCTCATAGAGCAAAGGATCCTTTTATCTCAAAACTACTTCATCAATGACTCTTGCAATGCTCTCCTCTTTTGTTCTCCTGGAGAGTGCCTTTCTTGAAATTAAATGTGACTCCCTTGCCACATTCTCTTCTGTAATTCTTTACCTATTTTAGTTCTGTCCAAAAACATCCTATAACTTTTTATCTTACAATATATTATCTCCTTTTGTAACTGGAGAATAGTTAGATCCTTAATGATAGAACTTCTTTATCTTCCCCATAGTATCCAAATATTTAGGCTGGACTTTGGGAAACACATATATGGCTCCAAACAATATTCCTATAGCCAAGATATCAGGAGTACTATTACACACATGGAACTTACAAGTTTTCATTGACCAGGGCTACATGGGAATCAGTGTCCAGGGTTTATAAAAGAAGATAAGAGCCACATGAAATACTGGAGGACAAATGACAGTACCATTCACAGGCTCTCTCTATCCATCACTCCAGTTAATGATTCCCACTACTTATTAAAGAATGAGGGTTATTTTAGTGTTGAAGGCAGAGGTAATTAGAGTTGAACTAGGAATATACTATGACTGAGGTTGTAATATGGAAAAGGGTTAGACAGAGGTTCTCAAACTTTTGGACACAGAACCCTTTTTATACTTGAAAAATTACAGAGGACCCCACAGATTTTTTGTTTATATTATACCATAGACTGAACATTTGTTTTCCAAATTCATATGTTGAAACCCATGTGATGGTGTTTGGAGGTGGGACTTCTGGGAGTTGATTAGATCATGAGTGCTGTGCCCTCATGAATGGGATTAGTACTCTTATGAGAGATCCCAGAGAGCTCCCTCACCCCTTTCTACCATGGGAGGACACAGTGAGAAGACAGCCGTCTACGAACCAGGGAACTGGACCTCAGCAGACATTGAATCAACTTGACATTGTCTCCCAGCCACTGAGGTTTGGTTGATTTTGGGCAGACACCTGCCAGGACTCCCAGGAGCAGAGAATCCCTAGAGCTCTCAATCCTAATATTGCTTCACATTTGGTGAAGACAATGAATTTTAAGAAAAGTGGTAAATGCCACGAGGGAAATGTTTCCGGTGCCTGAAGCACTGTCAGCAGACTTTGCTAATGCCGCTAAACAAGCAGTGCTACCAGACCCCTGACCATGGAATGACTTCATTCAACCAATAATTGTCATCTTCCACCCACAGGTGTACAGTCACAGCCAGCAGTACAGACTTGGTCCCTGCCCTCCAAGGCTTCAAGTCTGTACAGAGAGATTAAGAATGTATGCCATTAATCAGTGGAAAATAAGGAATAAAGTGCTGTCGGAGCAGTATAGATAGATGGAACGCTGAGGAAGTTTTGAGGAGGGAGAAATTTTTTTAAAGGATTTTTTAGGAAGCCTTTGAGTAGGGTCTCGAGTGATGAGGAGAATTTGGATACTGGGTCAGGGACCGTAAATATTTACTGAACACTTACTATACACTAGGTACCATGCTAAACAGTGTTCTTGCAAGATTTCATTTAATATCCAGGACACACCTAAGGGGTAACAATATTTAATCCCACCGAGCCCTTCTCACCCCTAAAGACCCAGCGAGTAAGCAGCAGAACAGGGGCATGAAGGAGGGATGGTGCGGACAAATCAGAAGAATGCTAAGCAGTTTGGTTTCACTGATGCTTAGAATGTGGAAGATAGAATAGGCAGGGTTGGGACCAGATCATGGAGGGCCTTGACCCTAGGCTAGAATTGGGAGCAAATAATGAAGTCCAAATCCTTTAAAATCTACAATGATAAAGCAAGCAGGCACTGTGTGAGGCAGCTCTAAAATGGCTTTCAAGTTTGTTGTAAGAAATCAAAGCCCAATCATCTCATATTTAAATGTAGAATTATTTTTATGGCTCGGCTATACAAGTTGCAGTGACATTTGAAGAGATGAATTATCAATTCAATAATGGCCTATTTCTGCAAACCCTAACTGAAACTTTTAAATCTACAGTTGGACTCTAAATCTTGAATTAAAAAACCATAAAGTCTTCACCTAACCCAGCATTCACCTAATCCAGTATTCACCTAGCCCATGAATTAAAAATAAGCTCCATGCACAAGAAAGCCCATCTGATGTGCAATCGTTGTTTCATATGGTTTGCATGCTCTAGTTCAATTTCCAGCCCAATCCTGTGCACAGAGGACACCTGGTAGAGGGACAACAGTATACGATCCTGATAACACACTAGCAGAGCATACTAGCCATGAGATCTTCAGCAATCATGTACCTCTCTTAGCACACTAGCTGGCACATTGGAAATTACTCAGGGATGCTCAGAAGGCGTCTCCAGGGGCCCTGATGTTGATACACTCTGTGTTCCCCTGTGAAGGCAAACATGGGGATAGAGGAGTAAGTGGTCATGGGAAAACAAGAGAGTATCACTGAGACTGGAGTTCCTAGCAGCCTGTTCTTTACAGGGTGGGAGATCAAAGCCTTAACTCCAAACACACCTGATGTCTTTGATGATAACTCCCTGCCTCCTTCTCTGAGCTCTCTGCTACTGTCCAGCCACTGGCAAAGGTGGTATTGTTGCTCTTTGTGGCTCATGTTGCATACAAACCATACATGAAAATGTTCTCTTTTTTTTTTTTTATCATTTTGCTCTTTGGGGTGTAAGATAGCTAATTCTAGAAGTAACATTAATACACTTGAAGAAAAACAAAGGGAGGTTTTGCTGACCATTTTTGAAGTGTTAGTTACTAAGATATCGTGGTATTGGCACCAGCCTAGTTAGACCAATGGAGCAGAATAGATAGCCCCAAACAGCCCCATACACATATGGAAACTTGATATACAACAGAGATAACATTACAAACCAGAGAGGAAATAATGGCCTATTCCAAATGTTGTGCTACAGCTGCTTATCTATCTATCTAACTATCTATATTAGATTCCCAATTCCCATCATAAACCCCGGGTAGACTAAAGAGCTACATATAAAAAGCCAAAATAATAAAACATGTGGAAGAAGCATAAGGAGAATATCATTATCACCTTGAGGTAGAAAATAAATTCTTAAACACAAGAAAACCCCCCACAAATATAAGGGAAAGGGTAGATAAGTTTAACTACATTATAATTAAAGTCTTATGTACAAAAAAAAAGGTACAGAAATTTCATTGCAGCAATTTGTGATAGTGGAAAATTGGAAACTACCTAAATGTCCGTTAACAAGAGAATGTATAAATTGTGGACAACTGCTAATTTGTTTTGAGCATCCAGCCTCTGAACCTACTTTCCACATGAGGGGATTCCCCTACCTGCTGAAGCAGAGCGCATTTCCACTCTAGATGCCCAAAACGCCAGATTCTTGCTTTCTCAGTCTCTTCTGAAGTTAGGGTCCAGGCACATGATTCAGGCTCCACCAATCCCAAGAGCCTGCCCCAGACTTTCAGGCAGCTGCAGAGGCTGCCCAGACCCCCTTTAGGTGGGAGGAGCAGCTCCAGTGGCTTCCAGAAGCTGCAGTGGCTGTAGCTCTCGTAGCCGTGTCCTGATCAGGGCCGGCAGTGCAAACTATAGAGTCTCTTCCATCACAGCTGTGACTGTGGTGTCCCCACTGGATGTTTTCCCCGGCAGTGAAGCCTGCAAACCTGATTCTTCCACCCTTCCAAAGGTTTTCTAAGTTCTTGAATAAGTTCCTTTATTTTTGTTTATTTACTTAAATTAGTCAGTTTGTTTCTATTGCTGGCAGCTAAAAATCTTAACCCTGATAGATTATGGATTATGACATATTTGTATAACATACATGAGAATGGCATATACCAAGATCAGGGTACAAAGTTGAGTAAAATCAGGCAAGACTCCTTGGAAATTTTGGTTATATCTAAAATTATAATAATGAAAAAAATGGGGAATTCCTTGCCGGTCCAGTGGTTAGGACTCCACCTTTCACTGCTGAAGGCCCGGGTTCAATCCCTGGTCAGGGAACTAGTATCCCACAAGCCATGTGGCGCGGCCAAAACTATATATATATTTATAGCAAATGTAGTAAAATATTAAGATTTGATAAAGCTGGGTAGTAGTTTGTTTTATTATTCTTCATATTTTTTGAATATATGAACTATTCCACTACATGCACACACTAGCATACACACATATATATAAACTTTTACTATAATGAGTACACAATTGATCAGAGCAAAAATACTCTATTGAAATTATCTGCCTCTCTTTCCATAAAAGAAGATCCACTTCTAAGTTGGCCTGTATCTAAATTCACTAATAAACATTATGCTGAGAAAGGGGAAAAAAAGACATTGAAAATAGATCTGGGGGGGCATTAAGGCAAGTACTGATATACTGTCTTATATTTGCAAGCATGGATTTTCTTATGACAAGTAAATATATAACCATCATTATGTAGAAATGTGCTTCTATCGAGGGGAGACATCAAGACATCAAAAAGCATGACTGCAACAAACATAATTGGGTATTTTTCACATTTATTAATACTAAGTTCCTCAGGTTCAGGGTAAAGATAATGAAGCCAACATTGAATAATTTAATGATAATAAAAAATACTCTTCTAGCTACCCAGGAATGCCAGTTTTAAGCAACATTTTTAAAACAAACTTCAGCATCTTTTAATAATTCTTTAAGCATAATTAAAATGCACAAAACTTGATTTTTTTTCCCCTAAACAAAAACTTGTTTTTTTTTAGCCACACGGCATGCAGGATCTTAGTTCCCTGACCAGAGATGGAACCAATGTGCCCTGCAGGGGAAACACAGGGTCTTAACCACTGGACCACCAGAGAAGTCCCACAAAACTTGGTTTTATAAGCCTCATAACTTCCCTAGAACTTTTGTGGAAATGTGAACTTACCCCTACATTACAGATGTTAATACTGAGGCACAAAGGAGTCAGAAAATTTACAGTCACATTGAGAGTGACAGATCCGGATTTAGCATTCTGATTTCTGTTCTGGCTATTGGGTTACATGTCCTATCCCCTCTATTAATAGACATAAATCAACTCAGAAGTATGCTATAGGTATTTCATCTTCAGAAGTCAGTGAGGCAGCAGTACAATAATAGAAAACAATGCACACTTGTTCAAAGTCCAGCTGTCATTTACTACTTGTGTGTTTTTGGTCAAATTATGGAATTTCCCAAGCCTCAGTTTCCCCATTTCTAAGAGGAAATAGTAAATATCTTACAGACCAGCATTCTTCTTACATTGTTAAACTGCAATTAACATTCTATTGTCATTCTTACGGAACATTCAGCTCCTCACTGGAATGACAACAAAGTGTATCAAACCCAAGGGATCTGATATCCTCGGTGTGGACAGTGCCTGCCCACCTCACCACCCCCTCATGCCTGGCAACTAATAGACAGTAAATGTTTGCTGAACTGATCAGAAATGGCAAAGTCAGAATAAGATCAAGAGAGCAAATATTTATTGAGTGCTTACTGCGTTGCAACGACTGTTTACCTGTGATATCATTTGATTCTCAAAAGAACTCTAAATAGCTGTCTTTCTGCATATGAGGTTGAACACAGGTCAGTAACTGAGATGAAGGACAGTTAGTCACTTGTCAAAGGTTACTCGCTTAGGAAGTTGGTGGGCTGAGGTTCAGACCAGGCAGTCTTACACTAGGACCTGTGCTCATAAGCACCACCGCATGCCATATAGCAGTATGGAGTAAGAAAATCAGCAGCAAAGGGAAGCAAGAGTGGAATTGAATGAGGTGAATGGATTGGGAGGAATGGTTCATATTAGCATTTCAGGAATATGTGCTTGGGCTTGTGCGGGTAGGAGGTGTGGAAGGGGCTTCGTATGTTTGCCCAGCAGGAATTGTAGAGGCCAGTGCAGCTGATAAAAGAAGCCATTCCTGGCTGAACGCTTCTAACAATGAGGAAATAATTCCAAAACACTGTCTACTTGGATATAATCAGTCCAAGGAGCATTTTTGACAGCACAGTTCTATATATTCATTAAATCAGATAACCAACATTTACTGAGTTCCTACAAATGCTGGAGCATGTGACAGGAACTAGAGGTAGAAAAATGAATTAGACTCTGATTTTGTCCATGAGGAAAAGACAATCCAGAGAACAGACAAGCACAGCACAGTGAATTGAGTGATGGATCAGAAGTGTGAACAGAACATTCGGGCACGAAGTGTCTTATAGGACCAATAAGAATTAACTTGGTAGAGAACATTTCCCACAAACTGCATTTTGGAAGGCATGTTGGAAGAATGCATGTCGGAAGGCAAGAGGATAGGAAATTGGAAGATGAATTTGGGAGACTGGAAATAAATCAGTATTGGGGGGTGCATGTTGAAAGAGCTAGCAGCTAGAGGTTCATGAAAGCCTGATTGTGAGATCTAATAAGGAATTTGAACTCTCCTTGATGGTAAGAGCATTCATTAAAGGATTTTAAGCAGAGAAGTAACATGAAGACATTTTTTATTTTAGAAGGATCATTTTGACAGAATGATCCAGAAAATTTCAGACTGACAGGGAGGCCTGTTACTACATTTTACCAGGTGAGAAATGATCAGGCTGTGACAGTGGGATGGAAAAGGATGCTGAGTATGAGTGAGAATTAGAAGCAAGACTCTATAAAATTTAGTATGTTGAGTGAGGGAAGAGTTTAAAATGTCTCTCAGCTTCTCATATGGACAATTAGAAGAATGGGCAGTGCCCCTTGTTGAGATAGGGAATTCAGGAGGAGAAGAAGAAATGTCTGTCATCTATCACTGCATAACAAACCCCCCAGAAACTTAGAATCTTAAAGCAATGGTCATATGTTTGCTCATGACCCTGCTCAGGACTTAACAGGGATGGCTTGACTCTGCTTCAGGTAGCACTGGCTGGGGAAGGTTGAGTACAGCTGGAGGATTGAAGAACAGCCTCATTCACATGGCTGGCAGGTGGTGCTTCTGCCATTTGGGAGCTCAGTTATGGCTGCTGGCCAGAGGTCTCTGTCCTCCTCAGGAGGGCCTTTCCACAAAGCTGCTCAGATTTCCTCACACCATGGGGTCTGTGTTTTGAGAAGGAGTGTTCCAAGAGGTGAAAATGGAAGTTGGAGATCTCTGCAGTTATGCAGTATGTGATTAGTCAAAACATGCCAAAGGCCAGACCAGAGGAGTGGAAATAGACCCCCATCACTCGACGAGTGGCATGGCAAAGGATTTATAGCCATCTTTAATCTGCCATAACAATATTTGAAGAAAAAGATGAAAAAATTAGACTGGGAATGCTGACTTGAGGTACCTGAGTGGCATCAAAATGGAGACATCAGGAAGTAAGCAATTCAATCTACAGGTCTGGCTCTCAGAGGAGAGCACTAGCTTTCGCAGATACTTGGTGTAGACATAAATAGTTAAACTTATGGGTTACCCAAGGGCTGTGTGAAGAGAGTGAATGGTGGGAGGCAAAACTGGAGATTTTAGTACAGTAGATATTTAGAGGCCAAGTAGAGAAAAGGCGTGCATGACAAAGACTAGGATGGAAGACAGAGAAATAGGAAGAAAACAGAAGAGAATGGGGCCACAGAAGCCCAGGAGACAGAGAAAAAGGTACGATTCAAAAATTTTAAATGCCACAAAGCGGTCAAGTAATAAAAGAAACATGGAATTGTCCACTGGGCTTGGCAATACAGAGAGAGGTCTTTGGTGGCTTATGAAGGCATTTCTAATAAAGTGGTGGGGATAGAGTCTGGAATTTTTGGTTCAAAGATACAAATACTGATGAAGGGAGCAAAAGACTTGTTACTTGGGATTTAATATCTTTACAATTTTTTCTTTTTTCAGTGTTGTTTGGATTCCTTTCGATTGATCAAATACAACATCATCTCTGCATCTAAATTTACTGGCAGCAAAAGTCCACTTCTGGTTCAAAGTCACAATGTCATCCCAGGAATTTTTTTGGTATGTGATTTGAGATATATAACTCTTTTAAATGACTGTTGTGTATGATGCTTGCCAGACTTAGAAATAATTCACAGAGTGCACAGTAGGCTAGTAGGAATGCAGAAATGAATCAGCTTGAATCACAACCTTCTGTGGTACCCCCGTGACTGCAGGTCTTCTTATAACTGTTGGATTATCCTTATAATTACTCTTAGTGAAGTTAAAAATTGGATACCCTGTTAACACTGAGGTGGCCAAAGGGGGAAATGATAACCAATTCATAAAATTATAAAAATTTAGTAAAATAATGTACGTAAAGTGCTTGTTTCAATTCCCGGCACATCATGGACGTGTAATAAATGTTAATTCCCTTCCAGGAATTTTTCAGTTCAACAAATGTTTATTGAATGCTCTGTGCCAAGCACGGTATTGGGAACCGAGGATACAAAAATAAAAAAGCCACAGTCCCTCCTGCCATGGATCTTCTAGTCCAGTGGAAAGAGTTGCAGCCTAAGGCTTCCTGCAAAGTGTGATATGTGAGCTAGGCTCTAAAGGTGGGAGGGGTTTTGATAGAAAGAGGTAGGAAGAAGGAGGAGGAGAAAGAAGTTCCAGAGAGAAGGAATATTATTAGTAAAGGTAAAGGTTTGGGGCACAAGGTACCTATAGATCTGATTTTTAGTCCTGCATCTCCCATTACAACCTGGGTTAATCTCAACTGGTAGAGGTGAGGACTGGATTAGATCAGTGGCTCTCAACCCTGGCTGATGCCTTAGGTGCATGAAAAAATAATGATTTCTGGACCTTGCCCTAGAACAATTAAATCAGTATTTCTGTGGGTAAGACCCAGCATCAGTATTCTCTTTACATCAACTTTATTATGATATATTTTACATACAATATAAATGCACTCACTTTAAGTGTACAGTTCCAACAACTTTTGACAAATGTATAGACTCATGTAACCACCTGTATAATAGAGATAGAAAATATTACCATCACCCCCCAAATTTTCTTTTGACTCTTTAGCTGTAAGTCCTTCCAACTTCATCTCCAGGCAATCACTGATCTGCTGTCACTATAGATTAGGTTTTCCTTTTCTAGAATTTCATCTTAAAGGAATCATACAATAAGCATTCTTTTGTCTGGCTATTTGGGATATCGGTGCTTTTTAAAAGCTTCCTTATATGATTTTAATGAGAAGCAATGAACTGGATGATCTCACAGGACCCTTCCAGCTAAAAAAAATACCATGATTTCATCTGCTAGTCTACAGGCACTTTATAAAAGTTGAATTTTAGGAGTAACAAACATGACTGCTGTTGTAATAATTATGATGTTGCTAACACTAATATTTATAGGCAAAGAGCCTCTTACCTTAATATGAAGGTAAGCCAGTTTGTTGCAAGTGTTCAAATGACAGTTTAGACAAGAGAAAGAGACTTAAGACAAATGAGATGGAACAGAGGCTGCATCTGTACATGTCTTTTGAGATATATACCAAATAGAGAAAGCAAAGGTAGCTCATCCACTGATTTCACTACGGTAAAGTGAATAACTTCCTCAGATTTCAACACACATATGCACACAAAAAAAATCTGTTTTCAGTTTTCAAAATACACATCCCTGTCACTATGAACAATGAACAATGAATGTTACTCTGTGATCGGGAAGTCTTCCCACAGACCTGGCGGGTGATCAAATATTACCCTGCTCCTGCAAGCCTGTTTGATCCTGTGAGTCTTGGTAGACTGTGCAAGCTTGGTTTATAGTCTGTGCTTCCTATAAATTTACTGGTAGCTTAGAAAAAAAAAAAAAGCAGTAGCACAATGAAAATGTATGTCCGCCTTAAGTTGCACTCATCTGTGACATCCAAATCAAAGACTTGTCGGCTGAGGTCCTCCCAGTTCCCTGTAAGAGAATATCAACAATTACTCATGATCACCTAAAACAAACAGGTTCCTATTCAAACACTGGCTCTCAGTATCTGCCTTTCAAGCCAAGAGCAAGGCTAAGGCCTCAGCCTGCCTAGTTGACTGTCCACTGGGTGACAGTGTTGATCCATCTGAAATAAATGTGCCTTGTCTCTGGGCCAGCAAACTCTGGGAAAGACTGGAGCCAGATGGAGTTCTGAGGGTCTTGGGGAGGCTCTGCCTTTCTTCAAGAGCAAGGCAGAATGGTTCTGTTTTCTTTATCTTTCAAGAGAAAATGTGAGGTGAATAGTTCTGATGTTACCATGTTGGGCCTGGGTTTCTTTGGGCAAAGCAGTACAGAGAATGGATGTGATTGTCCATAATAAATTAACCTGCATTTTCCTGACAATTTAATGAAGGCAGAAAGCTTGCAAAGAGCATTGTGAAAGCTCAGCTGAAAATTCATTTTAGCATTTTGCTTAAATGCATTAAGATGGAACAATTCTTTACCCAAGGTGTTTATTCTAATACAAACATGCTAGGGTGTGGGATGTGCATTACCCAGGGCTCTGAAGAGGGACAAAATTGTCTTCGTGGAATGTTATTTCCAAATTGCCATGTCATGGTTTTTCATTATTGTATTTTGGACATAAGCCCTATCTTCAAAATGAGAAATAGATAGGAGATAAACACTGTAGTAAGATTCCGTATAATCGGCAGAAATGATGGAAGTGTGTGATGATAATGCAGTAGAGGAGAGGGAATGATGGAACCAGTCATATCCCCATGTTAAAAGGACAAGACAGGAAGTGAACTGAGTGCTTGCTTCAGAGTGCTCGCTTAAGAGGGTTGGTCTGAGTAATTGTTTGTGCTCCACTCTCACCCCCCAAAATGGGGAGGATCATGATTCAGAAATATTGAGACCCTTCATTATATAGTAAACAATAAAGTCATGTTAATGTGGGACTCTGTTCCAAATTCTTTTCTGTCAGTTTGAAAGACTAAAATAGAATTATCATTTTAAGAAATTGGGACATCCCTGGTGGTCCAGTGGTTAAGACTCCATGCTCCCAATGCAGGGGGTGTGGGTTCAACCCCTGGTAGGGGAACTAAGATCCCCCCGCCCCCCCAAGAAAGAAATTACACCACAAAACTTTTTTGGTTTTTTTAGAAGTATTTTCCCCCTTTGCTTTATTTGATATTATTTGGTCCTGTCTATTTGTACTAATTCAACATGTTTATGTTTTAACACACTTAACATAACAAAGGTTTGGGGGGGTTATATTTAAAAATACATTTAAACTGCAGTAGTATTTTCTTAGGGAGTTCTATTTGTCTCCTGAGAACCTCAAGTGAGGGTTAGAAATACAGTTTGTCCGGCTGTGTGCAGATTGGGCTTTCACTCCCTGGGACTTGCACAGACATTGAGCAACACAGAACAAAGGGCCATAGAAGCAGAATGTGAGGCTCTTGAGCCATAAGTGACTTCCTTGTCTCTGCTCTTTGCCTATCCCGGACTGACCTACCACACCCAGACACTTTACCTAGGACACACTGTAATCACAAACACTTTGATATTCTCTTCAGTGTATATCAAGGACATTTTATCAAAGTTTTGGTATTCTTTACTCAGCCCGTGTTCTCAACCATTTTATCAGCAGAAAGGGTAAAAGGGTTTATGAGAGGAGGCCCTGGGTAGGGGAAGTTGAGAACTTTCTGGGACCCACCAGAGCAGAGAGGATTCTCCTGGGAAACAAACCCAACCTGGATGCTTCTTTTTATTTTTTAAATTTTATTTATTTATTTATTTATTTATTTTTGGCTGTGTTGGGTCTTCGTTGCTGCACGCAGGCTTTCTCTACTTGCGGCGAGAGGGGGCGACTCTTCGTTGCGGTGCGCGGGCTTCTCATTGCAGTGGCTTCTCTCATTGTGGAGCATGGGCTCTAGGCACGCGGGCTTCAGTAGCTGCGGCACGTGGGCTCAGTAGTTGTGGCTCACAGGCTCTAGAGCACAGGCTTAGTAATTGTGGCACACGAGCTTAGTTGCTCCGCGGCATGTGGGATCTTCCCGGGCCAGGGATCGAACCCGTGTCCCCTGCATTGGCAGGAGGATTCTCAACCACTGCACCACTGGGGAAGCCCCCAACCTGGATGCTTCTGGTGTGTCTGCTTTCTTCACCAATGTCACAATGAAAGTAAAACTCATAAGAGAATGGGGTAAAGATGTGTGCACCCACAGGGTCTCTCTGTAGAGATGCGCAAAAGATCCTTTTATCTTCCTATTTCTTCTACCTTCTTAGTTTTCCAATCATGAAGGTCTTTGGAGTCTTATCTGGGCTGTTCTGTGAGAAGCCAGCACCACAGATTATTTGCAGGGGAGGGTTCTACTGATGTAGAACCAATTTTTGGAAATGTAGAAAAGCATAAAGAAGGAAATAAAAATCATCCATACTCTTACTACCCAGAAATAAACACTGCTAATGGTTCAGTGTACTCCCTTGCAATGTTTACACACACACACACACACACACACACACACACACACACACACACACACACACAAACACCCTGAATTAGGGTCTTAAGGTACATATAATAATATAAGCATTTCCCTATATCACTAAGTATTGTTTCTACATTCTTTTACAGCAACACCATTTATGTTGGCTGATCATATTCCAATATATGGCTGTACCACGACTTATTACTTAATATATCTTTTATTGCTGGATATTAAATTATTTTAAAGAATAACATAAGAAAAAATTAGAGCTGTCTAATAATGTTGGAATTCATAGCCTTGCAAAGCAGTGAGCTCTCCTTTTGAAGAGGCTAGAATATAATTTTTAGGGGATATCTCAGAAGGAACTCCTACCCTAAGAGGGTACCTTCTTTCTATTCTCTGGCCCCATTTCTCTTGGCAATTATTTTTCTTCCTAGTATCTGTCCTCTTTCCCTGTGCTTCAGTCTCACCCCAGCTTTATCATCCTGGTCGTCTCCTTCTCCCTCCTTAGTGCAAGATTCAGAAAGCACTGCTTTTGCATCCCTGTCTCTACCATAGGGCTTTGCAGTCAAATGCTCTACCAATGTTCCATATCCCCACTATCATAAGGCTTCTCTCTTTCCTGGCCAATCTGACCAGATGCTCTCTAGGCCCAATAACTTTTTTTGGGGTTTTTTTTGGCCATGCTGCGTGGCTTGCGGGATCTCAGTTCACTGACCAGGGATCAAACTCGGCAGTGAAAGCCCCGAGTCCTAACCGCTGGACCGCCAGGGAATTCCCAACCTTTTCTGTTTAATAGTTGAGTAGCTTGGCATCACATCATAAAAATATCCTAGGCCTTCTTAAAAATGGAATACTATTCAGGGTGGGCATATGAAAGAGTTGGTAGAAGAAGTTTAAATATGTTTAAAACAAGAAAAAAATCTTTAAGGGGGATGCTCTTTCTTCTCGTACCAGCTCCTCGGGCCCATACAATAATATTAGTATGTGTAAATAAGAGTGAAAATAATTCTGTTCTGTCATTAGTTATAAAGTTTATCAACACTGTATTACCCTCTTGAGATCCTCAATTCTGACCTTAATCACTTTAGGGCAGGGACTCTGCTCTTCTTATTTCTGTTGCATCCTTTACAGTAGCTACAAATCAGTATATGTACAGTTGATTTGTAGTGAAAGAGCAAATTTAGTATTTAGGATCCAAAATCAAAAGGGCATACCTAAATTTTTCCAAAAGCTAGTACATAGCTTTCATTTCCTATTTAGAGTTTTCCTATCCTGCTATCTCGTCCACCTCTAACATTTCCTATTTAGAGACGGCTGTTTAATCGATATAAGTTAAACTAAGCCTGCAATTTAAGTTCAGACAAAGAAATCTTTGGGACATACCTCAGCAACCCTTATCATCAATCAAAGGGAGTAAGCCACATTGTCCTCAGAATGATGTGTTTACAGAGAATTATAAACACAAGTCTGAATGCTTCTGATAAAACACCGACTTGCAGAGCTTCAGAATCAAATAGATGACTGACCCACTGCTGGTTTCTAAAGTGCTGATTTGCCCTTTTCTCAGCTTCTCCCAAGCTGGGTGTAGCTTTGCACTTGCATTGAGAAACAGTGTTCTTTGTTTAGGGTCAAACTGCCTAGGTTTTAGAAAAAAAGACCGTTAGATCAAAGTCTTTGTTGGATATCAAACTTCTTTAGTGAGCCCTTTTCTTCCTAATACCTCATGGTTTTCTCCTTTGACACTGGATTTGACTCAAATTTAGTACAAATGACTAATAATAACTTGAATTAAATAACATTTTAGTTTATAAAGCAGTCTGTGTAGCTCATTTTGTTGAATTCTTATAACAGTTCTGTGGGGTTGGCAAGCCAAATGTGGTTTGTCTTTTCCTGACTGGGGAAGCTGAGTTTGAGTGAAGTGGCTTACCCACTTGATTACTCCAGCTAATCAATCCTGGGATTGGATTGGCAACTTCCAATTCAATACTCTTTCTACTGCATGTAAAAAAATAAGGAGAGGGAATGTAAAGTGATGCAGTCATTGTGGAAAACAGTATGGTGGTTTCTCAAAAAATTCAGCATAGAGTTTTCATATGATCCAGCAACTCCACTTCTGGGCATATATCCAAAAGAATTGAAAGCAGGGACTTGAACAGCTGTTTGCTTCATAACAGCATTATTCACAAAAGCAAAAAGGTGGAAACAACACAAATGTCCATCAAGAGATGAAGGGATAAACAAAATGTGGTATGTATCTACAATGAAATATTACTCAGCCTTAAAAAGGAATGGAATTCTGATACATGCTGTAACATGGATGAACCTTGAAGATGTTATGCTAGGTGAAATAAGTGAGACAGAAAAGGACAAATACTGTATGATTCCACTTATGTGAGGTACCTAGAACAGTCAAATGCATAGAGTCAGAAAACAGAACAGTGGTTACCAGGGCCTAGGCTGAGGGGAGGATGCAAAGTTCTTGTTTCAAGGGTACAGAGTTTCAGTTTAGGATGATGAAAAAATTCTAGAGATGGATATGTGGTGATGGTTGCATAACGATGTGAATGTGCTTAATGCCACTGAATTGTATCCTTAAAGATGGCTAAAGTGGTAAATTTTGTTATGTAAATTCTACTACAATAACCAAAAAGTCGGGGTTGGGGGGTGAGTATAGGAAAAGCAGTAAACCTTGATTCTAGCCCTGGGTCTGCCTCTAACTGGTTGGGTGACCACAGATAACATTTTAGTCCTCAATTTCTTTATCTGTAAATCAAGGGGGCCTGGATTAGATGATCTCTTGCCATCCTTCCAACAGTCATCAGAAAAATGCATGAGGACAAAGCCATATCAGGATTTCTATTGGGGTCCCACCTGATGGTCAAACGTTTCTGGAAAAGACACATCCCCTCAGTAAGTGATAGAGAAAAATTGGCATTTGCTATGCATTTCAGAAATGAATGTTAGAGTTGCCAGGCTTATTAAAATACAAGTCTGTAGGAAGAAGTCCGGATAAACAGTCTAAATGCTTTCTGAGTTGTTGTTGTTGTTATTGTTTTATTATTTAGGCACCAATTAGAGTCTAGAGAAGCTACAGAATAAAGTTGGTAAAGCTAATTATCTCAAGTTTGGTGGGTAAAAATCAATCTCTTATACAAATATAGCTTATAGCTTTAAGTAAATAAACATAATTTTAACAAATGCAGTTTCCGATTACAAATACTTATGATCTCAAGGATGCAAGCCAACAGTCCTTGTAACCATCACAACGCATCTTTATATATCACCAGAAAGCTCTTTGCCCTTCGTAGCAAACAGCTTGAGAAACTCAACTTCATAATGACAAGCCACTGAATAAGTATAAACTTTATGGTACTTATGGGTAAAATTCATAGTCTTTTTCCTATCTGTCTTTTTTTTTTTTTTTCTTTAAAGAGATCTGTTTAAGGGGAGCCTGGGGGAGAATGGATACATGTATATGTATGGCTGAGTCACTTTGCTGTGCACCTGAAACTATCACAACATTATTAATTGGCTATATTCCAATATAAATTAAAAAGTTAAAAACATTTTTAAAAAGAGATCTGTTTAATTTTGTTTAAATTAATTTTGTTCAAATTCCCTATCATTTAGCTGCAGAACCCTTTTTTGATATAACTCTTAACATTTCACTGGCCTTGTGTTCCAAATAGTGTCTTCCAGGCTTCCGATTGATAGGAGAGCACTGCAAGTAAAAGTGAAGATGACTTTAATGGCTCTCTCCCTGTCCCAACCCCTCCCTGCCTTTCTGGTCCTTCCCACCTTAGCTGCAACATGAGAGCACCCCAGGCAGTGACTGCAACAAATCAGGGCCAAGCCGGTGGGCTGTGATCATGTCAGGCTGTTTGCGAGGCTTCAGCTGGGGACCCAGATCGGGATCACTTGGGGATCTGTGCTGCTGCCTGGTCAGAGGGACTAGGGTGTGTGTAATCTTTTTTGTTATATCTAGCTAAGATGCACTGCCTTGTTGAGTATTTGTCTTGTCAATACTCGTGTTCGTTGTTGAACTGCTGGGGGTTGCTTCAATAATAATTTGTAGCCAGTGTTGAATTAAAGAACATAGGCCTTAGAATTTTGTCTCCTCACTAAAAGCCAGAAAAGGGAAGGATGAACTGTGAATAGGAAAGCTAGTTCTTTTGATCTGGATCATGTAGGAGTCAAGATATTTAAGAGGGCATTCCTGGTTGGGGAATGCTGGAATGCCGGTCCTCCTCAGTGTTCTGCCGCAAGTCCTCCTTGAACTCCACACATCCGCTCTTTCCTATGTTTCACTATCTCTATAAGCTAGTGACACCCGAATCTCCATCACCAGTCCAGATTTCTCACCTGTGGCTTGGAGCCTCTCCGCTCAGAGGTGTTTTAGGTACTTCAGAGTCAAGTCCAAAGATAAAATTCAACTGGATCATAAAGTGTAAGGAGGAGAAGGTGTGAGGAGAGCTGCAAAAATGAGACTATAAATAATGTAAGGCCTTGTGAGCCATGAAGGGAAGGAGGTGGGGAGAAGAAGGAGGGAGGGAAGGAGGGAGAAGGGGAGGAGGAGAGCATGAACTTGATTTTATGAGCAATGAGAAAAACCGAAGTATTTTAAACAGGGAGTGACATGATTATACGTCCATGATTTAGGAAGATCACTATCAATCCAATACAGATGATGAACTGGAGAGAAACAAAACTGTGAGCAGGGAGAACTTTTAGGTAGCTATTGAGACAATCTGGGAGAGAGAGGAAGGAGGCGGTGGATCTGGAGAGGGGACTCTGCTTGGGACAGAATGCTGAAGGGGAAATGGAGTGCCCCGTGGCCAGCAAGCTGATGCCACTGATAATGCCCACAGTCCTAGGAAGAATCCAGGGAAGGGAGCAGGGCTGCTTGGTCACCTGCCTCTCTCCACCTAAAGAGGCTCATCTCACACTAAAACTCCTTCATTCCTTCCTTCCCCCAAATATTTACTGAGTGCCTACTATGCGCCAAACACTATCCTTGATAGCAGGGATACAGTCATTAAAAAAGACAAAAACTCCCTGTTCTTCTGGAGCATACATTCTAGTAGAGCAAGAGACAATAACAAACATTATGTTGGGGAGTGATCAATGCTCTCGTAAAAATAAAGTAAGATGGGCTTCCCTGGTGGCGCAGTGGTTGAGAGTCCGCCTGCCGATGCAGGGGACATGGGTTCGTGCCCCGGTCCAGGAAGATCCCACATGCCGCGAAGCGGCTGGGCCCATGAGCCATGGCCGCTGAGCCTGTGCGTCGGAGCCTGTGCTCCGCGGCGGGAGAGGCCACAACAGTGAGAGGTCCGCGTACCGCAAAAAATAAAAAAATAAAGTAAGATAAGGAAAAAGAGGGATAGCGAGAAGGAATGGCAGCAGAAAAGGGTGACCCCAGGTTGCTGCTTAAAAAGTCCTGTGTTTTGTTTTAGTGTTTCCTGCAAGAATTAGTTCCTTCCCTCCTTCCTTTTTACACTCATGTCATTAGAGTGAAAAATCATAAGCCCTCATAAGTTCTTAAAAGAAAAAGGATCCCTTCCCCAGTGCCACCTTCAAAAAAATGTCAAGAAGGATAGGATATAGTCAGAGATCAAGGTTAAGAGTCATGGAAATTATTTTTGCTAAAGAAGATGAAAATTGATTTGCATGCAGAGCTATACAAATAGCACACCAACTAGAAACCTGTTTGGTTCAGCCAGCACATATTCCTGAATAAATTATTTTGCACCAAAGCTCAAAGGCATTCTAACTTTCTGAATTGCTAAATGTACTTTCTAATCACAATTATACTGAATAGCAATAAAGAGGTAGTGACCTTGAAAGAAACTGATATTCTTCCTTCTAGTTTTGTACTTTATTTAATAGGCATTAAGGCCTGTATTTGGTTTCTTAATCAATTAAGGATCTTTGGTTCCAAGCAAAAGAAACCAACTAACTTAAATGCAGGAGTGGTTTTGAAGGATTAGGGCAATTCACAGAGTCAAAGTCAGACTTCATCAGGTCCTTAATAAGACCCCAGCTCATTAAGAAGACCCAAGGAGAGAGGGGAGCCAGGGGAGCCCCAAGAATCTCTGCAGCAGATACTCTGGACCTCCTTTCCAGTGCACTGCTACCGGATGGCATCAGCTTTCAGTGCCATCCATCTCAGTATGTTGTCACTCTGTATGCAGCCCATGAGAGATGAAGTCTGATTGGCCTAACTTATATCACATGTCCAATAACATGCAAAGTGTTATTGAGAATCATATATGTAGCCGTGAGCTCTAGTTTTGAAAAGGTCTTAATATGTACATATCTAAATTCCATAGTGGAAAAGCATAGTTGTTGGGAGTTCAATGATTTTGAAAATTTGCTTCCTTTCTATAATGCATCTAACTGGGAAGGCTGGGTGACCCTTCCATCAGGACTCTTACTGGGTAAAGCGTTGAGAATGAAACTGCTCTTTGTGCTTCTAAGTAAATTACCTTTTCACCACTTTTCCCTGCCTGATAACACAGAGACTGGTTAGGAGAATCAAGGAAGGGAGAAGTGGGGCAAACAATATACTTGAAAGCTAAACAACAGCTTCAGTCTTCACACCTTACCAGTAAAAGTTGGGCCACCGAGGCATAACTACTTACAGCTATTGTTATGGGCTCCTACTTCTCCTCTAAGGAAAAAAATTATTGCATAGAGTTTAAGAAAAGAATTAGACAGTCTGAAGAAAACCAACTAATAATTAGGCAGTTATAAATAATGGAATTTTTTCCTTCCAGTTTTATTGATATAACTGACATACAGCACTGTTTAAGGTGTGCAGCATAATGAATTGACTTAGATACATCATGAAATGATTATCACAATAAGTTTAGTGAACATCCATCATCTCATATAGATACAAAGTTAAAGAAATAGAAAAAATATTTTTCCGTGTGATGAGAACACAGGATTTACTCTTAATTTTCATATACAACATACAGCAGTGTCAGTTACATTTATCATGTATATTACATCCCTAGTACTTATAACTGGAAGTTTGTACTTTTTGACTGTCTTCATCCAATTCCTCCTCCCCTCACCGCCTCCCCCACCCCCATGTCTGGTAACCACAAATCTGATCTCTTTTTCTTTGAGTTTGTTTGTTTGTTTTTGAAGTATAATTGACCTACAACACTATATTAGTTCCTGCCATACAATGTATTCAATATTTCCATACATTTCAAAATGATCCCCAAGATAAGTCTAGTTGCAATATGTAACCATTCAAAGATATTACATATTGACTATATTTCCCACATTGTACATTTCATCCCCATGACTCATTTATTTTGCAACTGGAAGTTTGTGCCTCTTAATCTCCCTCACCTATTTCAATCCTTCCCCCCCACCCCTCCCTTCTGACAACCACCTGTTGGTTCTCTGTGTCTGTAACTCTATTTTGTTATGTTTGTTCATTTGTTTTGTTTTTTTAGATGCCACATATAAGTGAAATCATACATTATTTGTCCTTCTCTGACTTATTTCACTCAGCATAATACTCTCTAGGTCCATCCATGTTGTCACAAATGGCAAGATTTTATTTTTTTATGGCTGAGTAATATTCTGTTGTGTATATATACCACATCTTCTTATCCATTCATCTCTTGATGGGCATTTAGGTTTCTTCCATATCTTGGCTTTTGTAAATAATGCTGCAATGAACATAGGGGTGCATGTATCTTTTTGAATTAGTGTTTTCATTTTCTGTGGATAAACAGCTAGGAGTGGAATTGCTGGATCATATGGTAATTCTATTTTTAATTTTTTGAAGAATCTCCATGCTCTTTTCCATGGTGGCTGCACTAATTTACATTCCCATCATCAGTGCACTAGGGTTCCCTTGTCTCCACATCCTGGCTAACACTGGTTATTTGTTGCTTTTTTGATGATGGCCACTCTGATAGGTGTGAGGTGATGTCTCACTGTGGTTTTGATTTGCATTTCCTTGATGAATAGTGATGTTGAGCATCTTTTCATGTGTCTGTTGGCCATCTGCAGGCTTTCTTTGGAAAAATGTCTCTTCAGATACTCTGCCCATTTTAAAATTGGGTTGGTTTTTTTTTTTTATGTTGACTTGTATGAGTTCTTTGTATATTTTAGATATTAACCCCTTATTATATATATATTGTTTACAAATATCTTCTCCCATTCAGTAGGTGGCCTTTTCATTTTGTTGATAATTTCCCTTGCTGTACAAAAGCTTTTTAGTTTGATGTAGTCCCACTTATTTATTTTTGCTTTTGTTTCCCTTGCTTGAGGAGATATATCCAAAAAATACTAAGACCGATGTCAAAGAGCTTACCACTTATGTTTTCTTCTAGTTTTCTGATTTCAGGTCTTTAATCCATTTTGAATTTATTTTTGTGCATGGTATGAGAGAGTAGTCCAGTTTGATTCTTTTGCATGTAGCTGTCCAGTTTTCTGAACATCATTTACTGAAGAGGCTGTCTTTTCCCCATTGTATATTCTTGCCTCTTTTGTCGTAGATTAATTTCCCATAGAAGTGTGGGTTTATTTCTAGGCTCGCTATTCTGTTACATCTTTGTGCCAGTACCATACTGTTTTTTTTAAATTGAAGTACAGTTGATTTACAATGTTGTGTTACTTTCTGGTGTACAGCAAAGTGATTCAGTTATATATTCTTGAATATAGTTCCTTGTGCTATATAGTAGCACTAAATTTTTTTTTTTTTTTTTTTGGCGGTACGTGGGCCTCTCACTGTTGTGGCCTCTCCCGTTGCAGAGCACAGGTTCCGGACACGCAGGCTCAGCGGCCATGGCTCACGGGCCCAGCCGCTCCGCGGCATGTGGGATCTTTCCGGACCAGGGCACGAACCTGTGTCCCCTGCATCGGCAGGCGGACTCTCAACCACTGTGCCACCAGGGAAGCCCAGCACTAAATTTTTTATTGTTTTCTTTTCAAGTCTAGAACCTCCTTAAGACATGGCTCTGAAATCTTTAGTGTTCACTCTAAGTATGTGAATCTGGTACAGTGAAAACCAACAAAATACCTCGAAGCAGTTGGTTTGGGCATATCTGGTTTGACTCTAAGGAATTAGAATAAAGATTCTTCCTGATTAGGAGGCTCATTCTATAAAGCTGCATTCAGAAATTCTCCTAGGACTATATTTCAAGTCAGGAGGGCATATGATTATCAATACTAGTGACCAAACTTACTAGTAAGAAACAGATTTTGTAATACTGAACCTTAGGGGAAAGTCGTGATGTCAGAAGGGGATGGATAATCACAGACAGAAGGGAAATGAAACTTCTCTCTTAATGTGGATAAAATTTATAACTTTCTTCACCAAATCCTACCAGCCTGACTTGGATGTGGAGGCAATCAATTACTCCACTGTCCCATTTCTAGGTTCTAATTTTCGAGGACTATTTGAGGAGCTTTCATATCTTCTACGTGCATCCCTAAGAAAATACTTTTCTTATAAAAAATTCTGTGAGCAAAACCAGTATCTACCAAGGAAGTGTGAAAATCTGGTTGAGATTGATGTCACAATAGTTATTTTAAAATCAGAAATTCCCAACACACTGCTATTTTTTTTATCATTTCCTGGAAGACTGTAATGGTTCTGGGCTTTAAAAGCTAACCTAGTTTAGTAGCCTTTTTTTTTTTTAATGAAGCAGAGTAGTGATTACATTTTTATATTTGATGAAATGAAAGCATAAGCTTTGGGGTCAAAAACTTGAGTTTGAATCCCAGATCTAACACTTCTTTTTGTGGCTTGCCTCAGTTTCTTCATCTGTAAACTGGGGAGAAAATCACCACCTCAACTATTGGGATGTCATGAGGATTAACTGAGTTAGCATACCAATGGGACCTGGATTTAATGGCTAGATTTAATAGAAGTAAATGCAATCTTTACCTGTTGCTCACAGGGTTGATGTGAGAATGTGTGTTCAAATAAGAAAATGTATACAAAAACTTGGTAAACCAAAAAGTATTGTGTATGTTATTATTATTTTGAGGTGTAGGAGTTACACATGTGAGTGTGGAGCTCAGTCTTTAAGAGTGATTAGTAATGGTGATAGAGGAAGCGGTGGTGGGGATGGTGTGTGTGTGTGTGTGTGTGTTTGTGTGTGTGTGTAGAAGTGAAGGGTTTAATGGGTTCTGTGTTGAGCCCTTGGTCTATTTTTTTTTTTTTAGTATTACCTGAACCACAGCCTTTCCCACTCTCTTTGCCTTATCTTTTCCTGGGTCAATAGTCCTCAAACCTGGCTGTCCACCCATGGAGCTCTTTAAGAAACACAAGTCTCACCCCCTAGAGATTCTCATCCAGTAGATCGTGTGGACCCTGAGTATCTTTATATTATTATTATTATTGAGGTATAGTTGATGTACAATATTATATGTTTCAGGTGTACAACATAGTGATTCACAATTTTTAAAGGTTATATTCCATTTATAGTTACTATAAAATATTGGCTATATTCCCTGTGTTGCACAATATATCCTTGTAGCTTATTTATTTTATAATAGTAGTTTGTATCTCTTAATCTTTGCTCCCCCCCCATTCCCTCTCCCCACTGGTAACCACTAGTTTGTTCTCTATATCTGTGAGTCTGTTCCTTTTTTGTTATACTCACTAGTTTGTTTTATTCTGAGTATTTTTTTTTTCTTTTGGCCACGCCATGTGGCTTGTGGGATCTTAGTTCCACAACCTGAGCCCTCGGCAGTGAAAGTGCCAAGTCCTAACCACTGAACCGCCGGGGAATTCCCTGAGTTTCTATTTTTTAATAGACCATGGAGTGACTTTACATACAACCAGGGTTAAGAGTCGGCTGTGTCACTTGGCCTCTAGGAAGAGTAGCTCACCTCAGGTCTGTTTTCTCTTCCATCGACACTTGCTCTTGGTACTCTCACCTTGGCCTGTGGCTTTAAAGGCCCTGTCATTAATATCCCCACGTGCAATGTTTTCCTTGAACTCCAGGTTCCTCTTAATTCCAACTCACTATTCATATTTCCCTCAGACGTTTGATAACTAGGCATCTTGACTCAATTTTCCCAAATAGAACTCTATTCCCCCCCCAAATCTGCTCCTCCCCTATCTTCTTCATTTCAGGAAGTGGTCCTAACCCACTTTATTCAGAGCAAAAATACTGAAATAAATCTTTACTTCTCTCTTTTCATACCCTACTTGCAATCCATCTGCCAATCCTGTAGCTTCTTCCTTCCTAACAAATGCAGAATCCAAGTATTTGTTCCATCTCACCACCTCGGCATCATCCTGTTTGATTTGTCTGCTTCTGCTCTTGTCCTGCCTACTGTCCGTCCTCTACATAGTGACCAGAGTAATTAATCTTTATAAAACCTAAATCAGATTACAGCACTCTTTTGCTCGGAACCCTCTAATGGGTACTCAACACATTTGAAATGAAACCCCAGATCCTTTCTATGGACCACAAGGCGTCATGTAACCTGGCCCCTGCTGCCTCTCTTGTGCTCGCCCACTCAGCTCCTGCCGCTCTAGCATCCTTGTCATTCCCCTTCAGCGCCGTTACACGTTGTGCTCTCTTTGCTGGTTGTTCTCCATATAGTTGCATGGTTTATTCTCTCACATAATCACATTTCTAGACAAATGCCACCCTCTCAGTGGCCTTCCCTTTCTGCTCTATTTTCCACTCTCCATTCCTTACCCTGTGTGGTTCATAGTACTCATCACTACTTGATATCTTATGCATCTACTGGTTTATTATCTGGTCTCCCCACTGAGGGCAGGGACTTTGTCCTTTTTATTCATTCCTGCATTCCAGTGCCTAGGAGAATGCCTAGAAAAATAGAAGACTGCAATAAATATTTTTTGACTGGGTGAATGAATACTCACCAATCCTTCCAACAGGAATGCCAAACCCATTTTTACTTTGCTTTGTCTCTTTCACTTATCAACCAAGTCTTTGTCTCAGCCTTTGGCAAGGCCCCAGACTTTTCTACAAGGCAGGAATTTCCCAACAAAACGATGAATATTTGAGACCCAAAGGAAAAGAATATCTGCTGAGAATCATACCGTTTCACATAACTAATTCCGTGAATTCTGGCAACAATCCTATGAGCTATTGCTGTTTCCATTTTACATATGAAGAAACTGAGCCTTCAAGGAGATCACACAGCTAAGGGGTGGAGCTAAGGTTTGAACCCAGGCATCTTGACTAATAGTTCAAAATGGGCAACAGGAAGTGTCTGTTAGCAGCGTTGGGATATAATGCATGGGTATGTAGGGTGGGAAATTGTCTCATTATTTTTCTGTAAATGAGACTTTTTAGAATTCCCAGGAGAGAGTACTTTGGAGTTCTCTACTTATGCTCCTAACACATATCCTTTTTCCAGTCTCCACTTAACTGAAAGGGTTGCTGTCTGGAAGCATCTTGGGATATTTCATTAAAGTTAAGTGGTAAGTGCTTTAGAGGGCCGTTAAAAACTTTTTGCTTTCAATTCAATATTTGGTCACCACAAGGCTAATATATTTAGTTTGAGAGAGCAAATCAGGGACTGTTTGCTTGGCTTGAGTTGTTTGGAAAAGTCTTTCAATTCCACTCAGTTAAGTTCCTGGAACAAAGGTATAACTGGTGTAGCTTAAACATTTAACCTCTCACCATAGTCAACCAAATAAAACTGAACAGACTAGATCCCACAACTAGATAATAAGAATATCTTTTCAGTTTACAAAGTGCTCTTGCAAAAAGATTCTCACATCAACTTCACGAGTAATGAGGAATTTAAACATTGAGGACAGTGGTGTCAGAGAGACTGTCTAAAGAAATTAGATTAACAGCTTTAATATGTGAGTGAACAATGCACAGAGAAATTAATTGCCTATTTAATTGACTTCTTTTAGGAATCCTGTGATTAAACTAAATGCAGAATGAGGGGATTATGCTGCTTGAAAGGGTAATTAGGATTTCTGTGTGTGTGTGTGTGTGTGTGTGTGTACGTGTATGTCCTTGTATGTGGTGACCCATGCAGAAAAACAAGAGAAAACTGACAAAATACATAGAACAAACATCTAATTTGACATCAAAGAGCCTTTTTGGAGAAGCTAGTCTATTATTTTTTTCTTGCTAAGAGTCTTGGGCTCTTGGGCTAGATATTTAACTTATTTGAGAGCCACTTTCCTCATTTATAAAATGGGAATATTTATCTCACAGTGTGATTATTGTATCTGGTACAAAGAAGACCAGTCAATAAATGTGTATTGAATTAAAAATTCTATTTGTTACCATCCATCATTAACAAACAAAATATTGTACAGTCATAGTTCATTTGGATTTCCTTGAAAAGTTATTCAAGTATTTTTTTTAAAAAAATATTTATTTATTTATTTTTGGCTGTGTTGGGTCTTTGTTTCTGTGCTAGGGCTTTCTCTAGTTGCGGCAAGCGGGGGCCGCTCTTCATCACGGTGCGTGGGCCTCTCACTATCGCGGCCTCTCTTGTTGCGGAGCACAGGCTCCAGACGCGCAGGCTCAGTAGTTGTGGCTCACGGGCCCAGTTGCTCCGCGGCATGTGGGATCTTCCCAGACCAGGGCTTGAACCCGTGTCCCCTGCATTGGCAGGCAGATTCTCAGCCACTGCGCCACCAGGGAAGCCCTCAAGTATTCTTTATAGAATTTATTCTTATTATGCTTTGAAAATGTATTCATTCCTAAGGTATCCTGGGATATGTAATAAATCAAAAAGAAATATAAACTTTAAAAAAAGAATAAGAGAAGCCACACAACAAGGTACAAACCAGACTAAATAAATGTGACTTAACATCCTGCCCTGAAATGCAGCTCATAAGGGTGAGATTGATCAGGCCTGGACAGTTAACTTCGCTGAAAACATCTTTGCTTTGGTAGCTGTAGGAACTCAGTGGGAACCCCATGTTCTGTTTACTGAACTGCAGATGAAATCCCCAAACAAACTTCTGCAATGCACTCACAGCTCAGTTAAATGAATTCTCATGTCTACAACCCAAACAAAGTGAACAAAAAGGTCCATTGATCTAGTCAATGGTAATATTTTAAGCACTTGCTTTTTACAGCAACAGCTGAGGATGAGTTAAGTTGGTGAACATCACAAGCATGAGGAATGCAGTGGGCTCAGGAAGCAGACCTGAAGACAGTCACCACTAAAAATCAGGAAAAAACTTTCCGATAGAATACAACAGCAGTGGGACTTCCCTGGCGGTCCCGTGGTTAAGACTTCACCTTCCAATGCAGGGGGTGCAGGTTTGCTCCCTGGTCAGGGAGCTAAGATCCCACATGCCTCATGGCCAAAAAACCAAAACATAAAACAGAAGCAATATTGTAACAAGTTCAATAAAGACTTTAAAAATGGTCCACATCAAAAGGAAAAAAGAATGCAACAGCAGCCCAATTGTCATAAGCATTTCACATGTATTAATCTTATTACCATTACAAACCTGTAAGCCAATTATCTGTGAAATAAGAATACCGCACTTCACAAGACCTGGCATGCAGGCAGAACTACTGAACGCTAGAACCTTAGAACAAGGAGTTAGAGTAGAACGATTTATTATGGCAATGATAATTAATGACTTACCATCATGCTTACTCTTCACTTAAACTTGTCGTTGACCTTGTAAAGTAGGAATGATTGTCCTCTACGAGTGAGGGAACTGGAACTCTGGAAGTGAGCACAGGCATCACATGGTAGGAGACCAGGGACTTGAACCTAGTTGTTCTGACTCCAAATCGAGTCAGATTTGTACCTCAGCAAACCCCCATAGGTTCAATCTCGTTTCGGAACACCATAAGTGCTGAAACAGCAGGAAACCTGGCCCTGGACCCAAAAAGGGCCTAACAGTTTTTTTCCATCCAGTATAATTTGGCATCTGTCACTCCACTGTCTTACCTTGTTGGTATCAAGTCGAAGTTTGTGTGATCTTATTTGACATCTCTGCATCATTTTGCACTGTTGATCATGCTCTTCTTGAGACTATCTACTCCTGTGGCTTCCATGTCACATGATCTATTTCTATCCCTCTGACCCAGGTATTTTGTACTAAGCTTAGCCTGAATACTAGCTAATATTTATTGAGTGCTTCTTACGTGGCAAGTATTGTCCCAATCTCTTTACATGTATTCACATGTATTAATTTATTTAATCCTCATAATAATCCTATGAACCAGGTGTTATTATTGACTTTCTTGAAAAGAGAAGGAAACTTAACAACAAAAGAAAAAATAGGATTTTTCCTACATCAAAATTAAAGATGTCTGTGTGTCAAAGGACACTATCAAGAGAGTGAAAACACTACTCACGGAAGGGGAAAACTATTTGCAAAGTATATATCCGATAAAGGATTAATACCCAGACTATATAAAGAACTCCTAAAACTCAACAAGAAAATAAACAAATAGCCCAATTGAAAAATGGGCAGGGACTTCCCTGGTGGCGCAGAGCTTAAGAATCCACCTGCCAATGCAGGGGACACGGGTTTGAGCCCTGGTCCGGGAAGATCCCACATGCTGCGGAGCAACTAAACCCGTGCGCCACAGCTACTGAGCCTCTGCTCTAGAGCCCTGGAGCCACAACTACTGAGCCCACTTGCCTAGAGCCCGTGCTCCACAACAAGAGAAGCCACTGCAATGAGAAGACCGCGCACCACAACAAACAGTAGCCCCTGCTCGCCACAACAAAAGAAAGCCTGCGCACAGCAACAAAGACCCAACACAGCCAAAAATAAATAATAAATTAATTTTAAAAAAAAATGGGCAAAGGACTTGAGCAGACATTTCTCCAAAGAAGATATACAAATGGGCTTATCTTTCTTGATCTTTTAGCAGCATTTGACATGTTAACCACTGCCTCTGTTATAAAATACTTTCTTCATTCAGCCTCAGGACACCACTCCTATGTCCCTGACTGCTTTAAGTCTTCTTTGCAGTTTCCTTTTTTCTTTTTTTAAATATTTAGCTCTTTACATTCTGATTATTTTATGTGTATATATACATTCTTTTTTTTGGGGGGGGGCTGCGTTGGTCTTCGTTGCTGTGCGGGGGCTACTCTTTGCTGCGGTGCACGGGCTTCTCCTTGCAGTAGCTTCTTTTGTTGCGGAGCATGGGCTCTAGGCCTGTGGGATCGGTAGTTGTGGTTCACGGGCTCTAGAGCGCAGGCTCAGTAGCTGTGGGGCACGGGCTTAGTTGCTCTGCGGCATGTGGGACCCTCCCGGACCAGGGCTCAAACCCGTGTCCCCTGAATTGGCAGGCGGATTCTTAACCACTGCATCACCAGGGAAGTCCTGCAGTTTCCTTTGTGTCTTGATTTCCAACTTCAGATGCCCCAAGGATCTCAGTGCTCTGACTCCATCCTCTGACCTATGTTCACACTTTAACCACCACCCTAAATGCTGACATCTCCCGGTCTGCTCCTAAACTTAGACTCATATATCTAATTGCCTGTTCAGCATTTCCACCTAAAGATTAATAAGTATTTCATATTTAGCCTATCCAAAACCAGCTCAATTTCTACCCAAACCTCACTTGGCTGCCCCATCTCAATAAATGACAACTCTGTTCTTCCAGTTGCTCAGGCCAAACACCTTAGAATCCTCTAGACCTCCCCTTTCTTATACTGCACATTCATTATATCAGCAAGTCCTGTTGGCTCTACCTTCAACATATATCCAGAATTTGATCACCCATCACTACCTTCACCACCACCACCCGTCATCCCTCACACAGATCACTGCAATAGCCAACAGGTCTCCCTTCTCCCCATCCCTGTCAGACGTCCACATGGAAGAATGCTTTTTAAACTTAGTAACTCTAAAAATCTTAAGTCATGTCACTCCACTGCTTAAAAACCTCCAGTTGCTTCCTAACTCAAAGTAAAAGCCTTATTCATTCCATAGGCCCTCCTTGACTGGCCAGCCCCTTTCTCACGGGGCTTCAGCCACACTTGTCTCTTTGCTTCTGTTCCTGCCTCAAGGCCCTCTCACTTACTGCTTTTGTAATACTCTTCTACTTGTGGGGCTGGTTCCCTCACTCCCTCATACCTGACTGCCCTATATAAAAAGCACTCTGCATCCTCCATATCCCTTACTTGGCTTCATTTTCTGTACAGCTGACCCACCCAATATATTAAGTTGTCTGACTCTCCTCTCTAGTGTTCAATGAGGGCAGAAGCTTTGTTTTGTTCACCGCTGTCTTCAGCACTAAGACCAGTGCCTGGCATGCAGCACACACTCAAACTAAAAGGCCATTATAGCTTTGGCTAGTTTAAAAAAGAAAAAAAAAAAAAAGAGAGATTGGGAGGGTGTGCAACTTACAGGGTTTTAATTAATATATATTATGTGATAGATGAAAATTATTCAAAGCATGGGGCCCATGGGGAAAATAGCATCGGGGTCCTTAGTTGACAAAATGCTGAGAACCTCTGGATTATTTATTCCAGGTTTTGAAGGTAACTGAAACTCAATTTCAACATGATTTCAGTAAGAAAACATTTTGAATTTTGGTACTGTGTCAGGTCATATCCTGGCTTCAGGACATATACAAACTTAAGGGTTTTTTTTCTAGCCTAACATTTTTCTGTATTTTGACCAACTTATTTCTGCAAGAACAGAAGATTGCAGTCTTGTCTCCTTTTCTCTAGCCTCCAGCTTTCACCTAAGAGGTGATGGCTTATATGAATGAATATAAGCCCAAAATAACAACAACCTGTACATTTGCAACTTATCAGTTTCTTAAATTACACTTTTTTCCCATATTATACAAGTGTTTCACATTTATCCTGGTGAAAAAGCTGGCTAAAAGTCACCCTTATGTTACTGTTCAAGAGATTATCACTGTTAAATTCTTCAGGTCTTATAAAATATTCACATATATAATATACTGTACATAGTAATTTGGCTATCAGGCGAGGTAAGTAGCTTCATGGCTAATAGCTTCATGGGTGCTAAAGAATAAAGTGTTTTAGATCACGGAACCACACCAAACTCCATTTCGGCCAGCATTGGCTATAGATAGTCCTAGATATGAAACGAGAGATTCTTTTGTTGCTGAAATGAAGAAAAACAAGAAAATTCTCTTCCCAGAGAAAACCTTGCAATAGGACATCCCTTCATGATTTAAAGATTATGTTATCTAAGGGGAAAGAAAGAATATGTTATCAGAGAGAACAACTGTTCCTTTTGAATTCTTAGACTCCCCTGTTAAATACTTGTATTGGATTGCTTTAAAAAATAAGGTATACTTAGTCCTTAGCAGGTTCTGTTCTGTGCTGGACCAGCTACATTGTTTTAAAACTATTTACTATCTCCCTCCCCTGCCACTTCTTCTTAACCTTTCTAATCTCTAAAAGTTGATTAATTTCAAGATGCTCACCTGCGCATAAATATAAGCTCTCTTGTACCCTGGAACAAAATGTCAGATTTGGCTTTACATTTATTAAGAAACAGACAATCTTGAGAATTTACTACTAGAAGAGGATTTTAGAGGTCTAGTCCAATTCATAAATCACAAATGTTAGGTTTTTTTCTTACTCAGGAAACTGTGGCTCATTACAGTTAAGTGATTCGCCTGAGACTTAGAGAAGTAGTTTTGCCCATAAGCCAACTCTACTGACTTCCAAATTCAGGGCTCTGTACTTTATCTTACAGGTTAACTGTAAAATGAAAAGTATCCACAAGTAGCTTATCATAATGATGAACAGATGTGGTGTCTTTTTAGAATTGGTTGGGATACTGGGACTGCCACTCCATGTGTATGACTATCAGTGACAAAATTACTGAGCCTGTTTCTTTATCTTCAAACAACGTATTCAAGTTCCAGGATCATGTTTATTACCTAATATTACTTCGCATATAAAAATAAACATTTTCTCGTAGGGACACGCTTAAGATCTTACTTCAAACAAATAGGACTACTTTTCATATGGTCAGATTCTGAAAGTGTTTTGTTAATTTTTACAGATGCACATTCGGGGAAAATTACTATTTGCCAACTTTATTTTCCATGGTTATAGCACATCTGCTAAGGACCTTCAAAAGCAAATTGTGAAGACAACGAGGGATTATAATATGGGATATTTCCTACCCAGTGACTTCAGAATCCGGTAGAGTAACCATATACTATCTACCTTATCTCACAAATCCCAGACAAGGGCCAAATTTCAAGAACTGCCTTTATGAATATTTATTCCTTGCCTCAAATCTTTTCTGCAAAGAGGTAGCTTTTTAATTTAAAAGTTCAGTTTGAAGAAGGCCACTTTCTCTTTAACCAGCATTCCGTCTGCAGAGCTACTGTGGAATTACCACAAATGTTCCCAAGACTATAGCTAAGCTTAGGAAAGTTAAAAACAATCATTCATTCATTACATAGGACAAGTATGATCCATTGGACGTTAACTCCCTTCTTAGTTCAGTATGTCCTTTCTGTCAGGGAGGCCATATAAGTCAACAAATACAACAGGATTAGAATGTATCCAGTGGCTGACAGTCACTGAGAATGGTTAACATGGAGCTTTTAGACTTAATCTGCTGTTTTCACTCTGATAAAATATTTAATACAATGTGAGGCACCTGAATGACCAAACAAAACTTAAGGCTAATGAATCCAAGGCCTTCCTAGACAACTGCTGTCTTTTGTGGGTATATTAATAAATTCTCAAAAAATACAATAGAAAAATAGAGACAGAAGAAGGAAGAGAAAAAGAAATTTTATCTTTTGGCTAATTCATGCTGCAAACACCAGAGTAAAAAAAGTACAAAATATAAAGAAGTACAGATTTTATTGGAGACTTCTTAAGCTTAGAAGGAACAACAGTAATACAGATATGTACAAACCTACTGTTGGGTTTTGGTAAAATCTTTTAAAACAGTTGACAAAAATTCAATATAATTAAATACATAAAGTTATTAAAGAAATTACTGTGTTAAAAAAAGTTATACTCTCAAGTCTTCAATTAAGGTTGGAAATGTACAGTTTTACTATATAAGTAGTCAAAAGGTAAAAATTAAAACATATCTGAAAGAATATTTTTAAATTATATTTAAAAAATACAGCTTAACACTCCAAAAGTATCTAAAGTGAAGGCAGACTTTAGAAACTTACTATCTAAATATTCCTAAACTCTGTTGGACAGTACACAAATTCCTGTTTTCAGTGTTCATATGTAACAATGTTAAAAGCGAGTACAAAGGCCCTCCCCTAACTGAGAATACTTATTCTACATAAACCTAAGGTGGCCTCTGTCAAGAAATACAGTTAACTATGCTCACAGATTAGTGCACTCATACAAGAATGCCGATGACAGAACTTTCTCATGTTTGGGTAAATACAAAATGTCATAAATTCTGGCAGAAGCTGAATATAAGGCTCACTTATTTAATTCTATATAGTTCATTAGAGAAAAAATGAATGAGAAGACTTGAGGCATAAATTAAGAGTGAATTTACAAGATAATAAAAAGCATTTAAATCATTTAGCTTTAAAAAGAATCAAAATCCAAAATCATTAGATCCAAAGTCTACTGTTTTACTAAAATATATGTATATATATATATAGTAACATGTACAGTGTTTCGATTTATGCAAACAGGAAAACATTGTGCAAAAAGAAAAACACTGAGAAGCTTAAACATAATAAGATTTAAAAGGCAAAAATAATAGAATCTGTGGGATGAAGCATCTACATAATACATGTAGTAGAGAACTAATCCCAGGGTTGAGTTCTTCAGAATGAGCTACAACAGGCCCACAGTCCTATTTTAAAGGATTCCTCATTGACCCAATTTTTCTGGTGTGACAAGGCTTGGAGGAACAGCACAGTTTCAGCTCCTGTCATGTGTAGAGTCCCTGATTAGTCTGCAATTATTTCTAACATGGTCTAAACCTACTGAAATGCCAGTATTACCAAAAGTATACATTTTCATTGTGTATAATAAATAACCTTTGGATTTGGGGGGTCTTTTCAATGCCTTTTCAGAAATCTTGTCCTCCAAATTAAACATGTTATGTGACTACAGCGATGACACAGTTACGATGTTAGACTATTTGATTAATCAACTAGGTCAGAATATTTTTAAAATCCAGAGCAGCAGGGAATGAAAAAAAAGGAAACCTGCTAAAAACCTTACAAAATACTTTTGTAAAATGTGAAGTATCAACCATTTCCACTCTATCATCCTAGATTTTCATCAACCACAGCAGATTCTAAAATGTAGCCTACAACGAGTCTAACAAGGGACAGTGTGTCTACAAATAATGCTAAGGTTCTTCCCAGATCTGAACCTCAAAAAGCAAGCTGGGGCTTCCCTGGTGGCGCAGTGGTTGAGAGTCCACCTGCCGATGCAGGGGACACAGGTTCGTACCCCGGTCTGGGAAGATCCCACATGCCGCGGAGTGGCTGGGCCCGTGAGCCATGGCCGCTGAGCCTGCACGTCCGGAGCCTGTGCTCCGCAACGGGAGAGGCCACAACAGTGAGAGGCCCGCGTACCACAAAAAAAAAAAAAAAAAAAAAAAAAAGCAAGCTGAAGGCCATGTGGTAGATTCAGTAACAGATTAAAAGTAAAAGGCATTAGATTCCAGAAACAAGAGTTTAAATCGCTTATCAGTGCAGCCAGAAAGCAAACACTAATACCTTTTAGAAACGATGAAAAATTAGTTAAATGAGACTGATAATAATATTGTTGAGTAGAAAGCCTTTGAGCAAAACAAAAACCATTAATTTGGGGGAGAATTTGTTTTGGTGGCTAAGTCGTTTAACCTAAAAATAGAGACCTGATAATTAAGAACAATTCTTCTCACTGGCAGTTAATAATAACCATATTACATACCACATTCCCATTGTGATAAATTACTATAATGTCAAAGTCTGGTAAGACTTTATCTTGTCCATTGTCATCCCTTTATTTTAGAAGGATTAACCAACCAATTCTTGCTAACGTGTAGGCACACATACAAAAAAAAGTGAACGCAGGATGTCTCGTCAGCCTCAGGTTATCTTCCGTCTTCATACTCTTGACGTTCCAGGAATGATGCGCGAGTTTAGGTTGGTTCTAGGATAGGCCCAGGGGCCTGGTTTGATCTGGGATCCCTGGGACCATACCTAGAACAAACCCAAACAAAACCAAACTCCTTGGGAGTGCTTTCAGCTCAGGCAGACTTCTGGGCTTTTCACTCATATGGACCTCCAGGGCTGTACCAGAACCATAAGCCAGTCTTTAAGGGATGGGAATAACATATCTGGAGCTTTCTGTACATTGCCAGATGCTAGTACTGTGCCTGAGTGAGCATTATTTAAGTCATGGTATGAATAGAAGGTACAGGTTGGTGAAATAAAAGTGCAGAAAATACTTTGATTTAAAAATGGAGCTAATGCAGATTGACTTGGGAGGGGAAAAAGTATATGTAACTTCTCAGGAAATATTATGAAAGAATAAACTTGTAAAAGACATGTTTTAGTTTTTAAAAATATGTTCAATGATAAAATAATCTGTAGGTAGCCAACCTTTAAGAAATGCTACAAAGTGAAAAATGTTAAGTCCAAAATAGTAAAATTATCCCTTAGCTTGAGAAACTCTTAAAATATGAGAGGAAAAATATATTTGTACAACAATATCTCAGAGAATATACTCACTTTTTAAAATAGTGTATTCCGAAGCATACACAACTTAAATACTGTCCTACTGCAGTAACATGTTTGATATATGCCAAATGAAATTCAGTAAATAGGGATAAGGCAAACTAATTTAATTGCTAACAGGTTAAAATATATTAAAATTTACAGCATTTAAAACACTATCATATGTATTTTAATTTATCACACATTTTAGGATATCCATAAAATCAACTCCTTATTCACGCTAAACTTTTATATGTGTGAATTCTGGAATCAATTCATCCTTCTTTTTGGTTTACAGCAATTACACTAAGTAGAATCATTTTCCTCTCACAACTATACTCAAAGAGAATTTTTCTCCTGTACCACCAAGCCAAGTTTGGCCTCATAGCTATTTTGTAATAGCAGCCTCAACTCAAGAAACTGGTTTGGATCATCTATTTTTTGATGAATACTATATCATAATTCCCTTCTAGTAGCATGAATAACTGAAAGCTGACTTTGAGGCATGGCCATAAAATAAGTAGATTGATTCTCTAACTACTCTGTAATTAGATGGAAGGATGAATCAACATATGGTTACTAAAACACAATCAGCCTGTTGGTAAAACCATGTTGTTCAATGCTAATCCCAGACAAATATCCCTTTCTAGACATTTGTATTTTGCTTGCAATCATTATAACATGCAAATTTAATGTTTATTTTTCACGAGAAAAATCATCATGCTTGATTAATTAACACATTAAATTATCATTTAAACATGCAAAATATAGAATGACAGTGGGAATTTAGTCATTCAAGTATCTGTCAATATCATTAGATCTAACACAGTAACATTTGGCCAGCTTTTAATACACATTTAATTGAATGAAAATAAAGATATTGTCTTAAGAACCTGCATAATCAAAGAATAAATTCTTTGTGTATAACTGTCTACAGTCTAAAAACCTTATTACTTCTCAGTTCTCTATGGTATCAATAATGAAAAGTTTCCTTATTTTCCAGGGCTCAACCTACTTCATGTTTTGGAAATGAAGATACAGGTCTCTAAAAACAAAACCAACATAACAAAAACAACCCAGCCAAAGAAATTCTTAGCAGCATGTGGCATCCAACTCAAATAGAAAGTACTATAGAAAATGCTAACTTGAGTGGACTGGTTTTAATTGGAGCCGAAAAATTAGAGTGAAATACATAGAAGGTAAAGTATGGAAACAAAATGGTTCCTTTTGTACACTAACAGCTCTCCTATTTTGAGAACAGGAATCTAATCTAGTACACTTATTTTAAAGATAGCAATGAAATAGGTAGTAACAGATGTCACAAAATCCACACACTTAAGTATAATCCAGTTTTTCAGGTCTTCACTGAGTCAGTTTACTCTTACTTTGTATTTATACATTCTGCTAGCTGTATTAGTCACCTGGTTTCCAAAACTGAAGCAGACTAGAAGAAGCATTATGAAGGTGGAGAAAGTCTATTGCTACAGGCACACTGCAGTGAGCACTAATATGAATTAGAGGAATCAGAACTATTAGAAAACAAAGAAAACAAAAAAGGCACAGCAGAATGGAGTTATTTAGTAAAGGGGCATATAGCTCTCAGTGCCTAATTAGTCTATTACAGTAAAACTATTGTTAGTAACAATCATTTTGACATCTAATTTATTTCATATATTGTTTGAGAAGACAGCAATACATAGTAAGTTTTAAAAACACTTCCATCAGGGCCTTCCCTGGCGGTCCAGTGGTTAAGACTCTGCACTTCCACTGCAGGGGGTACGGGTTTGATCCCTGGTCAGGGAACTAAGATCCTTCAGAAATTATTTCAAAATGTTTAAATGCTTAAAGAGGTTTAAGCTCCATAGAAAACTGGGATATCTAGAATGACTCATTCCCCAAATATTCAGTTAGGCAGTTCTTACTAAATTAGCCAGGCATGTTTAGTCTAAAACCAATTAGTTCTAGAACATAAATCTTGGTGAACACAGTTGAAGTCCATTTATAGTGCTCTAAGTTTTAACTCTGCATACTATACTAGAACATTTAACAAGAACAGAATATTTAACGTTTCCCTAAAATATACACAATGATTTATATAAAGATGATAGTCAAATTTTCTTTTATAGCTGAATTCATTAATGTAAAGTCCTAGAAACATCACCATATAAAAACTGAATTAATACTTTAAATGTATGGCAATCACATATTCAAACAGGTATTTTTAGCAAATTCTTAGTAAAGAACTAAGAGGCAAACAAAAGTATGCTAAGCAGACAAACAGATACCACAAAGTCCATGCACTTTACTGACAGAAAAGCCCCTTAAGCTTTGTTCAGTCTACTTACTCTTATTTTAGACACAATTCTAGCAAGCTTGGCAATCTGGTTTCTCAGTCCACAGCAGATTAGAAGCAGCAAATTAGGGCCTAGTGCGGAAGGCAGGCACACAAAACAGCAGCAAAAAGTGACAGTTGATTAAAGGGAAGATAGAGAAACCGTGAAAAACAGACATAACTCAAAAAGCATAGCAATACAAGGTCATGTAGTAAAGGGGCATTATATATCTCAGTAGCCCCTAAGTGAATTTCTGTTTATCATCCCATGATAGGAAGTAATGTTCTTAAAGATGACAAAGAAAACACGGACAAGTATAAAGTATATTTTAGAATATTTCTTATAAAACTGTTTAAAAAAAATTAACGATTAAACTGATTTGCTTCAGTTAACTGAAAAATTAACTTATGCAAGTTAGTCACCTGTCAATGATGACAAAAATGAATTGTTACTGTACTTAGGATATTTTCCCCCCATATTTTCTCTTCTAAAATATTTGTAGCTTCATTTTGTAATTTTGTGTGATTTGCATAGATATGTCTTATAACTAGAATTGGAAGAATAAATCAACCTCTGTGTTTTCTCTGGTTATCATTCACGGCATATCCACTTTAGTTCAAATAATGAGTTAAACCACAGCATTATGGTATTTAGTTCTTGTTTTGTTTGGATACAGAAACAATATACTATGATTAAACCAAACCCGTTGAACTTTTCTTCCCACATGATTTCTAATAATTTATCAAAATATTTTATATTACTGATGATGTGTAAGTAAAAGTCAGTCACCAGAGTGAAATGACCTCTAGGGTTTACTTTTGATGAACACTCCGTTGACTTATAATTTTGTGAAACGTATCAGAATTTGATTCTTTCTATACTTTAACATTAAAAGCTTTACTGTTTTTATTATGTGAATCAGAATATTACTATTTATTTTTCAAGAAAATTGAGTTTAAAATTTTTTAACCTATTTTACTAACATATTTACTAAGTAGTTACTAATATAACCAGATCTTGTTTTCCAGCCTCAAAAGTTTTATTTCCTTTTTAACTATTGCTGAGAAGTCAGAAGTTGCAAACATCATTTAGCAATTCAGAGAATTTGGGTTTTGCTGGAAAAACTCCCCATGATATTATTACATCAGCTGCACTCAAAGCTTTTAAATGATGGTTCTGGAACTTAGACCTAGATCTATCCTTCTGTATTAAACCCTTAAACCCATATTCTTAAATTTCCTTAGTAATTTGCCTTAAATGTGTTTCTCCTGACTTGCTTGTCTTCAACTTCAGAAATCAAACTTGAGTCAATGCATCAGTTCCTAATGAAATATATTCACAAGTTGTTAAGTACAATTAATTTTAATGAGGTCTTAACTTATGAAGTCAGATAAAAACAGACAACTTGTGAAAATAAGCAGCAGACTGCAAATCAAAGACCAGCAAGAATCTCGCCCTAGATAGGCCAGATATGTAGACTTTTACTGAAAGCTGGGGGAAAAAAAGGCGGGGGGGGGGCGGGATTTAAGATATGATAACTGTCACCAGATCATTTACTGCCATGACTTTCCTAACAGTAAGCAAAGGGCAAAAATCTTGTCTTCAGGAGTGATCTAAATGCCTCTTTTCATATATTCTTACCTTAAGTATCTAAATGCCTCTTTTCATATATTCTTACCTTAAGTACTAGTTTTAAAATAAACAGTGGAAACGTTCATATTAAAAGCTGTTAAGATATTACTCCTTACAAGAATTATTCTGTCAAAATACCACTGTTAAATTTGGAAAGCACAATTACAAATTTTCCCCACAAAATATTTTCCCCAGAGGGCTTCTTTTGGACATAGGGTGGCAGCTATTAAAACCAGTCACAAGCCTGATAAGAAAAAGTGAAATATTATTTGCAAAGTAACAAGAATATCTAGTTATATTACATGGACTTATTTATTTCCTAAGGTATTCACGGCAAGAAGAATAAAAGTCCTAGACAGAAGTTCTTAGATTTTACCGAGTATAAACATCAGCTAGGTCTCATTTCAAAATGACCAACTAAGAATAATTGGGAGTATGGCCCCATATCTGTATTAAAAAAATAAGACCTACAATTTATTCTAATGCAGGTGGCCCCATGAAAAAAACAGAAAAACAACGACTTTTAGACTATTATAAGAGAAAATTAGGAATTTTCACAGGGAAGATAATATTTTATCTCGGAAATATTCTAAAAGATGACAAATTTTGAAAACTACATAAAAAGAACATTCAATTAAAATTCCAAGATCCTTATTTCATGGTTTCAGTAAGTAGAATTTTCATGGAACTAAGTAACAACCAGTGAATAAAACATCAGACTGGAAGGTTAGGAATTTCTGATTAAAATTAGTCTTTCAATATTAAAAAGTATCACCTTAGAAAGCATTAAATAAAACTGATATAATACTATGAAGATATTTTCCCCAAGCTGGTATAATAAAAATCATATATAATAAAAGAATTAAAAATTATTAAACTCTAATTCTTCTTATATAAGGTTACAGATTAAGAGAAAGATTACCAAGTTTTTCCATAATTCTTCTAAATTCAAGGAAAAAAGGAGTCTGGCAAACTAAGCAATTTAAAATGAAAATAAACTTTAAGCATTGTTATGTAAGAATATAATAGTCAGTTACAACACAAGATTTTTTCTTGAAATTTAGCTAACTATCTAAGTGGTAAACTAGGCCCACCCTAAGATATTGCTCCTAAGAGCTTAATTATGGGTTAAGTCCTAGAATATTTTGCAACAGGCAGAATCACTTATAGTACAAAGGATCACTACTATTCATATAAAACATAACCAAGTTTTTCCTTGGGATAAAAAATAAATTTCCTTAGATTATTGAAAAAAAATCCCCTTTGGTATATGAAAATTTACTCACTTGAAGTGCTAAGTTACAGGAATTCAAAAGTGTTTTTTAACTCCAAATGCATACTAGATTCACAACTTCCTTTCTAGGACAGCAGCATAAATTGAGTTTTTCCTACATTTTCCTCAAATAATGTCTATAAACTATGTCACTGCATAGGAGCTATAGGTATTAAAAAACAATATACTCATGGAAATATCACTCTTTGAAACTGTAATCACAACACAAAACAGATGAGATTGGACGATTTGGAAAGCAACCCCTTTTAAGAGGTAGTTTGTAAATAAAGTATTAAGGAGACAAGGATGCTTTCCAGGAAGCCGACAGGATGTTTCCAGAATCTTATTAAGGTGGAGAGGTGTACAGCTTCAGGCTAGAAATCAGCAGCATGGTGACCTGCTTGTGTTAATGGCACCCATTATCTCTAGGCAAACTGATAAAAGGAACGTTTTTTGCAAAGTTGAGGATGAGGCCTCAGACTATAGGGATCCCACTTTGATATCATCTCTTTTCTTTGCAACAAGAACAGAAAAAGATAAACACACAAAACTGAAAGGGTAATTCTTAAAAAGGAACAATGTGTTTTTTTAAAAGATCATTTAGAAATCTTAAAATTAACCACTGAATACACATACGAACAAGGAAACATAAGACACGTTATAAGCCAAGTAATTCTGAAACTACATTTTAGTTCCAAACCCCAGTACACATCAATTGCATGAATTCAATTTTTTTTTTATTCAGAACGTGTATCTTTGTTTTAAGACTGGTATAAACAAAAATAAAATACAAACAACTTGTTACTGACATGATAGCTGCAGTCATTAACTGCAAGAATACAGTAAAAAGGAGCCATACTAAATGTTAATATTCTTGCAACAGAATTACCCCAGTCATTTTATGGTAGTAAATTCTGGCAAGAAATGATAAATTCATTTGTTATTAAAGATACTTAAAGAATTTCCAAGATCAATCAGTTGTGCTGAAAATAAAATAGCAGTTTATTCAAAAGAGCCCTTACCTTTCTCTTATTTTCCTAAAAGATCTGCCATTTACAGGTAAACTACTATTTTCAGATTAGCTGTTCAAACCAGGGTCCTTCCTGTAAATTCACATCTTAGCTTTAAATATAGTAAACTTACACTCATTTTCCCTTTCCAGTGGAATATCTAGTCTTGAAGTTAAAACACTTTCACAAAAAAGAACAATTTAAAATCCTTAATGGAAATCTTGGTTCTTACTTTTCTTCTACCTCATTTTCATTTTCTTGCATTATTTGTTCTTCTTCCTCATCACCAAAAGTCTGTTCCTGCATGGTAGTAAAGGAGAGAGATCTAGCAGCCACTTCTGCAGCGAGGCCAGCAGTGAAGGTAAAATCCGGTGACAGCTGTAGCTGTGCCAGCCTCTGCTTGATGGAGGGCTGCAATGAGGCCCTGTGGGTTGGGTGGGCAGGGGCCAGGCCACCTGCATCAGCCTGCTGGGACTCATCTTCGCTCTCACATTGGTAATACATTCTTTCTTCAGCTCCTTGGAGGAAGACTTCATTTGCAGAATTGTCTTTATTTTTACCATCTAGAGGGTATTCACATAAATACTCAGTCCTATTACTTATTTCATTGTCGGTTGTAGAGGGTTTATTATTTTCCTCTTCAGTATCATTTTTACAAACTTTCCCCATATCTGAATCCACTGATGGTTCTGAATTACTTATGGGTTCCACTGGGTCTACAGGACACAAGGATTTCAACACAGCTTCAAAGGAAAAAAACAAAGAAAGAAAGAAAGAAAGAAAGAAAAGAAAGAAAGGAAGAAAGAAAGAAAATAACTAAAAACCCAGCAATGATTTAAACTTTAATTTAAACTCCCAGTAGTTTTTTCTTATAAAGAATAAATAAATAAAAGCTAAATAAAACTTGCCAGTAAATCAATGTATATTTATAAAACCAGAGAACTTTATGAGATAAAATGCCTAAGATATGAAATGAGATGGAGTTTTGATGAATATTTTACAACACCTCACATATCTCTTATTCAAAATATTAAAGCAGTGGTTCTCAAGGTGTGGCCCTTGAACCAATAGCATCAGTCAGCATCACCTAGGAATTTGGTAGAAATTAAATTCTTCGGCTCCATCCCACACCTACTGAACTGGAAACTGAGTGAGGACTGGCTATGTTTTACAAGCCCTCCACTGGATTCTGATGCACACTAAAGTTTGAGAACCACTGTACTAAAGAATAAGCAGCATGGTTTTCACTAGTAGTATGTCAGATCAAACACCTAAGAGTAATCCAGGTAATCATCCTATCATCAACACATATATATTTACAAGTTAAAACAGCATGGGAAAAAAAATGCAACATACAATTCAACTCACTTGCCAACCACCTAACAAGACCCTGATGAAAATAAAGGCAAAACTTGTATACATTTTGTAATGCCACAGAAAAATATAAAATTAAATAAAACCGGCATTCCAGATCAACTACTGTACAGCGTAATACATAAATATTATATCCATACGGCAGAAGTTGTCCTTTCAAGGAAAATGAAGTTTTATTTAGCCCCTCTTGATGTTAGTAGGCAGTGGGTTGCTTGCTAGGCAGTCTCTCCTCCCATTATGAGGGGTTAGTACAATACAATATGTTATGAAGCATGACGGAAGAAAGAAAAAGCACGTCTTGAAGATCTGGCGTTTATTTAAAAAATAATTTTGTAAAACATGTCCATTTCCAAGAAACAGGTCCCTAAGCTGCAGTAACTCCACTAGAGAAGCAGCAACAACAGAAAAAAATGGCCACAGCAGGTTCCAGTGTAGAATTTCCCTCTCTAATTCCATTCGGACTTTACCCCTGTAGGCAGAGACGAAAACAACTCTGGAAGATGTACTGAAATTTTTCATGGGCAAAGCATTTTAAGGTTTCAGCTTTTTATTTATTTTCACAAACTAAATTAGCATTATTGCCTTTTCAAATGTAAACTATGGAAAACACATACCTGAAAAAGAGATACATTTCTCTCATCATTATATCTTTACCCATACTGTCAAGAAGATAATTTTAAAGCCACATGAAGAAAATACTAAACAATAAAAAAGGATATAAGTTCACATACAATGTTATTTTCAGATTTCATGTACAGTGTTAGTCTATAAATCTGCTAATTCTTAAAGAATGCAACATATATTAGAAGTTGATTGATATTCCTGATTATTGTTAATTAAATGGGGGCAGGCAATCTGTATAATGCATCAACTGACTAGTGTGTTAACTGTGTTAGAATATAAACCTTCAGGAGTATGGGGATTTTTGTCTCTCGATCTATGTGCTAGGGATACAGCAGTAAACAGTATCTTAATATCTACTTGTTGAGTGAGTAATTTACTAAATGAATACTGTGGGGGATAATAAAGCCCCTATTTAAGACCAATTTAATTACAGAAACAAAAAAAAATTGAACGCATAGGAAACAACAGTGTCTAAAATATAATACTCTTAATCTCTGATTTATGTAGGCCATAAATATATGGACAAGCAAGTTTCAGGAACTCTGTTTTTACCGCTGCTTCTGGGAAGTTCTTCATCTACTACATGCTCTGCTGCTCAAGATGTCCTTTCATTTCACTAGAGTGCCCCCAGGTGTGAGGGTCCGTAGTGGTGGGAGAGGTGGTAGGACTGGAGCAGTAAGAGGGGGACTCATGGAGGAGAGACTGGTGGAGAGGACAGCATTCCTGGTAAAGGGATCACCATATATGTTTTTCATTAATAAAAACAGCAACCATCATCTAATTAGATAGATATAAGTAGAGGAAGATATCTATATTAGAAATAGTGGGGAATATAACTGGATGATGAACTCATGATGGAGAGGCTCGAAACCAGGAAAAGGAGTTTAGATTCAATACAATTAGAAAGGGGGAACCACCATAGGTTTTTAAGATAGAGAGCTATTATCAGTGTGCTGTTTGAGAAAAATCTAAGTAGCTTTCAAGGATAGATATAAGCTATCCTAAAAACTTAGAAGCTATCTTCTAAGAATAGCTTAGAAGAAAAAGGTATTGAAAATGCAAGTCAACTAAGAGGCTATCACAATATACGACCATAATCTTATGAGGACCTGGGCTACAAAGGGGGCCAATGGGAAGAAAGAAGGATAAAATCAAGAACTGGGGGTTTCCCTGGTGGCGCAGTGGCTAAGAATCTGCCTGCCAATGCAGGGGACATGGGTTCGAGCCCTGGTCTGGGAATATCCCACATGCCACGGAGCAGCTAAGCCTGTGTGCCACAACTACTGAGCCTGTGCTCTGCAGCCCGTGAGCCCCAACTACTGAAGTCCGTGCACCTAGAGCCCGTGCTCTGCAACAACAGAAGCCACTGCAATGAGAAGTCCGTGCACCGCAACGAAGAGTAGCCCCCGCTCACCGCGACTAGAGAAAGCCTGCACATGGCAACGAAGATCCAACACAGCCAAAAATGAATAAATTAAAAAAAAAAATCAAGAAGTGTACATCTGGACAAGGGAGGATGGTAGGGCTCCTAAGAGAAGAAAAGAGAACGAGGAGGAACCTTCCAGAGTATAGGTAACCTATATACTTCTAATGAAAAAGAGAAAAGGAAGAGAAGGCAGTTGAGTCTGAGGCTCCACATACTCTAAAATGGAAGGGAAGTCCCACTCTACCTTCTTAGAAATCCATAGGAATTAATTCCTGAATTACGAATTAGCTAGTTTGATATTGTCAAGTACTAAGCTTCCCTTCTTTCCCTCTCCTGCCTCCCACGAAGTTCGACTAAAGAAAAGAAGCGTGGTTAACATAAAGAAGTTTAAGGGTAATCTTAGGTATTACCAGTCATCCAACTTTGTCCGAATCCAAGTATGGAGACAGCGTGCACAGAAGCATCTCTGCTTCCCATCTACTAAAGTGCTCAGATCAATTAAGTAACCTAATGATATAGTTAAGGCCCTAGGTTTTAACTCATTTGTTTTAATAGTGAACATAGTTATTAATTTTGTGTTTTATTAAAGTAATTATAAAATAAACATAGGACAGAGTTTAGAATCTCAAATTCACTAAATTTGAAAACATCAATTTATTCACAACTCACTACCCATTTCAAAACAAATTTAGTAAAAAAAATCAAATAGCCGATGAAAAAGTCTAATTTCGTATTCCCAATCTGATTATATACCCACTCTTTTATTGATCAAATTAATTTTGTGTCTAGAAGAAAAAATACTATATTTACTGGTGGATCCCTAAAATTAAAACCATAAGAAGTCTATACCTAAAATAAGATTTATAGTTCAAGAAAAAAGAATCCCTTACATTGAAATAACGTTTTGCTCTGAAGTCAGTGCTTACCATGATCACTAAATAGAAGCTGCTTCCACTTCTGCCTTTCTGCCTCTGATGCTTTAAATCCCAGCACAGATTTTAGTTCTTGGAGTACCCTCTTGGATTCTTCATGCTCACGCTCCTGTCTCTCTCTGTCTTCTTGAGACAAGTAATAAAAGTCATCCTTTCTGAAATCACTGTCCATATCAATATCATCTACATAAGCTTCTAACTCCTGAAAATGAATAAAAGAAAAAGCACTGTACTTCGAGAGGACAATTTTCTAGTAGCGTTCATTTACTTGCACCTATTGATCTCCAAGATTAAAAAAAATGACTCCTGGCACAGGTCATTAAAGCACAGTTGGGCGAACAAAGCAAACATAGATAAATTGAAATCTTAAAAAAACTTACCTGATACGAAGAGGGTTGTGGATGAGAAGTTTAACAACTTCGATTGTTATTTTTCTACTCTGATACCATTCTATAGATCTAGTCAAGATTACAGCTTTAGCTTTGTCAAAACCAATCAAAATTAGCAGGGCTGGTGGTTTGGGGAGGTGGTCAGGTATGTTAGTCTTCTTTGGTAGACATTTGTGGTTCTTTCTGACTTCCCAGCAAGTTTGAACACTATTGCTAGGATTGGGGAACACCTCATCTTATGGTTCTCCTTATCTCTAAGGGAGAGGGTAGGATCCTTGCTTACTCAGCTTCCCTTGCAGTTATGGTTAAGGAAAATGAGTTGAGATCCTCTAATCGGGTGTACCTGGATCAGATCTGATTCAGAAGTTTGTTATAAAAGAAATAGGCATACTACCAAATGTAAAATAGATAGCTAGTGGGAAGCAGCCGCATAGCACAGGGAGATCAGCTCGGTGCTTTGTGACCACCTAGAGGGGTGGGACAGGGAGGGAGGGAGGGAGGGAGATGCAAGAGGGATGGAGGAGATATGGGGATATATGTATAGCTGATTCACTTTGGTATAACACATCATTGTAAAGCAATTATACTCCAATAAAGATGTTAAAAAAAAAAAAAAAAAGAAAGAAATAGGCATTTTGAGGAATCCATTCCGGCAAGGATGGTGGCAGATCAAGTTTCCAGAGGTAGAGGTTCTGAAGATAGTTTTCATTATTCAACATTGATGGAGCAGGTGGCAACATCTGCACCCAGTGACTTAGCAGTGATGTTGCCACTGGAACAGTTCTTTTGAGTGATTTTGGCTGTTTACCCCAGCCTGCTTCAAGCCTGATTATCTGGACCTCTGAAATATTCTGTCAGCTATGTAATGTTTTTAAACAAATTTCTTGTAGGTTAAACTAAGTAGGGTTGGTCTCCCTTTGCAATTAAGAATACTGAATAGGCAGTATGACCTAAGGAAAAGAAGCCTTCTTCAGAATGAGCAATCTGTTGTCAACAACTAACACAATCATTTAAAAAAGTATTTTATAAAGGGTATAACATACATACATGCAGCCAAATGCACAAATCTTAAATGTATAGGATTTTTACATGGGCACAGGTACTGGTAAACCACCACTCTGATCAAGATAAAAACATTTCCAGCATCCCAGAAGGTACCTTTGCTAATGCACTAACTTTTAATGCATTTCATCACTTTTGAGTATTTAAAAAATGGACAATTAGATATAAACAGGAAAATGTGTGGGTAGATTCAATGGATCCAAATTCAAGGCACTAAGAACTAATGATATGATATAAATTCAATACATTGTATTGTGATTCTGAAGTTCATTACAAATATAAATTCAACAACTTACGTGAACTTATCCATGGCACTTACAGAGAAAGGTAGGTAAGTTATGTATGTGAAACTCTTTAGGGGAAAAAAAAGCAATTTTCACCCTTACCTGCTCCTCAGGGATTGGATCCTTGTCTGCAATGTGTAGAGGAGGTTGCATCAAAGGTACCACAGTACAGTGTGGGTTTTCACATGCCATTTCAGGTTTGCCTTAAAAAAAACACAGAAATGAGTGAACATCTATTAAAGTTAACAAAAGTAATATCTATAGACTTACAATTTAAGTTAAACTCTTGGAGAAGAAAAACCTGTTTTTTCTCTCCCTTTTTCACCTTACCATAGTATCTGTCACACAGTAGGTACTCTAAATACTTGCTGAACAATCAACTTTGTTCATTGCACAGAAACAGGCTCAAGACAGACTCACTGTTCCCTACAAAAAACAAACTTTGATCTTGTACTTCGCTTAAACTATTTTTATTCTCAGGAGCAGTTAGGATTGGCAATGAGTTTCACAAGTAAATAGATTGAAAAGATCACCCAGGTGAGCTTAACTTTAATTATTTAAAATTGGTGTTTGGCATCTAATCTCGGGGTTACTTGGCCTCATGTCCAGCTCTCTATCTTTTATCATTATCTCTCTACTTTCAAGAAGCAGGGGTTAAGCCTCTAGGTTTTTACCTTTCAAGAGTAATGATAGATACATGGTTGGGAACAGAGCTGGGGGGACTCTCAGCTGGCATGGGCTGGTGTGGTCAAAGCAAGCTAGGCTGGGGTGGGAAGAACCTTCAGTAGGTGTGAATCAGCAGAAATGTGACTTAGCCCACAGCAGCAGGCGATTGGTTACATACAAAGGATTGAGTAAATAAGTAAATATATTGAAACTAATGACAGCCAAGCTTCTCATAATCACAAAAGGGAGGAACAAATATAGAGGGGGGAAGGCCAGAATAAACTATGTGGTATTAGAATTGAATTGGAGGTATTGGTATGAACTCATGGCTTACAACATATATGGATAGACAGATACAGAAATAGAGATGGAGTGTATACATGTATATACAGAGATATATTTCACAGCTCTGTACACTGAGAAGTGGTAAAAGAAGTAACATCCCAATGGCTCTGAGCATACCCAGCACCTAGATCTTGGTTTCTAAATGTCATTTTCCATTAAAAGGAATGAGGGCTTCTTGGAGACAAGGCTGACGTTATGGCTGGAGGCAGGGAAAGTATGAGACAAAGTAAAGAAGTGCTCAAAGAATGATGGTGACACGAATCACCTTGAATGGGCTCCCTCTGGTCAAACTTTGGACAACCTGGGCAACAATATAACATAAAAGTAACAAACTATGATCTATTGAATAAAATAAGAATCCATATATCCACGCTGATATAAATAAGTAAATAAGTGGAAAGGGGGGGCGATGCTTAACCTTAAAATAGAGTGTCAACTAGTTAAGTGTAAATGGAAAATGGAAGTAGAAAATTACCATGTGGCAACCATCACAGTAATACCCAATTCAAGCAAGAACTATCAATGGATGCTAAAACTAGTGGGTGAAAACATTTTAAGCTAATTTATTCTATTCACTCATAAAATTCACTCTTTTTTGTATATACAATTTTATGAGTTTAGACAAATTAGAGTCATGTAATCACCTCTACCACCACAATCATGATACAGAATAGTTCTATTACGTCAAAACATTTACTTATGCTGCCTCTTTATACCCTACTCCTCCCTCCATATCCAACTCCTAGTAACCATTGATATGTTTCCTGTTCCTATTAAATTTTATCATTTTCAGAATGTCATATAAATGGAATCATACAGTATGTAGTGATTTGAGTCTGTCCTCTTCTGATTAGCATAGTGCATCTTCCATCTTATTAATGTATCAGTAGTTCACTTCTTTTTTATTTCTGAGTAGTATTCCACCGTATGCGTGGATATAATGGCTTACCTATTCATCAGCTGAAGGAGCCTTGGGCTATTTCCTGATTTTGATGGCATACTACGGGTATGTAAAAGAATGTCTGTTTTTCAAAAATGTGAACAGAACTATTTAGGGGTAATGGGGTTTCATGTCCGTATCTTACTCTCAAATGGTTCAGAATAATACCACCAAAAGAATTTAAAGACAGATACACAGAGAGATAAAGCAAATGTGGTAGAATGTCAACAACTGGGGAATCTGGATGAACGGTACTTAGAATTATTATTCTCGTGATATTCCTATAATTTTGAAATAACTAAAAAAAAAAAAGATATGGCAAACCAAAAGCACCTGCTTCTTAAAAAAATTCAAACGAACAGTTTTATTTAAAGTTGTGTAGCCAAGGCTACTACGGGCATTTTAGTGAGAAAAGTTTGTGAATACTTGTATCTTATTTCATGTCATTATCACCTATGAGCAAAAGCCACATACACAGAGGCCATCATGAAATGGCTTATCATCTGCCCAATGATTTGGAGACAATTTTAACAATCATGTTTGAGTGACTAAGATTCAACATCTCAGAGTATGCCAAGGGACGGGTGAATGAGATGGTCAGTGGTCTTCTGAGTGTTTCTATTTATGGAAAATACACTTAAAAGCTCTAGAGTCATATCAAAAAGTTTAATATGTATAAATATTTGCACATACTAAAAATTCTTGGCAAATTTATCCTTTGGAGAAAGCATTATTCACCATTTACATTTGAGATATAAAGGAAATCTATTGGTAGTATATCGGTAATTAGCTTGTTAACATTTCCTTTGAAAAAAGTTAACACTTTTACTATCTAAGGACTTAGTTTGTTTAAGACATTAAAGTATTACAGATCTAGCTGTAAACAAAACAATGACTAACAGGATGATAAAGCATTACTCACCTTTGGCAGCAATACAATTTTTATACATAAATCTGATTAACCTCATAATAAGGTTCCAAGGGATAAACATGGTATTGACTTGTAGCATAAGTTTAAAGATTAATATGTCAACCATTTACAATGGAATTAGTGAAATTAGTAAAAACAAGTATAAAATCTGGGTCCAAAGGAAAGCAGTTTTGCCGAAAGTTTCAAGACTGCCTTTTTACCTAGCAGTACAAGGCACTCCGATGTTGCTATTAAATAATGGCACATTTTAATACATTTTCTTTTTTTGTAACATCTTTATTGGCGTATAATTGCTTTACAGTGGTAAAGTGTTAGTTTCTGCTGTATAACAAAGTGAATCACCTACATGCATACGTATATCCCCATATCCCCTCCCTCTTGCATCTCCCTCCAACCCTCCTTATCCCACCCCTGTAGGTGGTCGCAAAGCACCAAGCTGATCTCCCTGTGCTATGCAGCTGCTTCCCACTAGCTATCTCTTTTACATTTGGTAGTGTATATATGTCAATGTTACTCTCTCACCTCGTCTCAGCTTACCCTGCCCCCTCCCCGTGTCCTCAAGTCCATTTTCTATGTCTGTGTCTTTATTCCTGTCTTGCCCCTAGGTTCATCAGAACCTTTTTTTTTTTTAGATTCCACATACATGTGTTAGCATACGGTATTTGTTTTTCTCTTTCTGACTTCTTCACTCTGTATGACAGACTCTAGGTCCATCCACCTCCCTACAAATAACTCAATTTCATTTCTTTTTATGGCTGAGGAATATTCCATTGTATACATGTGCCACATCTTCTTTATCCATTCATCTGTCGATGGACACTTAGGTTGCTTCCATGTCCTGGCTATTGTAACTAGTGCTGCAATGAACACTGTGGTACATGACTCTTTTTAATAACAAATATGCAGTACCAGCTAACATAGCATTTGTATAGTAATTTTTTTTTTTTTTTTTGCAGTACGCGGGCCTCTCACTGTTGTGGCCTCTCCCGCTGCGGAGCACAAGCTCCAGACGCGCAGGCTTAGCGGCCATGGCTCACAGGCCTAGCCGCTCTGCGGCATGTGGGATCTTCCCGGACCGGGTCACAAACCCATGTCCCCTGCATCGGTAGGTGGACTCTCAACCACTGCGCCACCAGGGAAGCCCTTGTATACTATTTTTAAATGACTGACGTATTTTATCTTAAAAGTAAACTGAATTTCTGGCCCCTGATTACCAAACTCATTATTACCCTAAGTGGAAAAGAGTTTCTGGAAGTCCTAATAATGGAATAATACTATTAAAATCTATTTGTTTAATTAATTTTTTTAAAAAGGAGGTATATGATTCAGGGAACTTTCAAAGCATATTCATTTTTTATTTACAAAAATAAGAGCCAAGACTTTATATTCAGTGTCAATTTGTACATATAAATTAACTTTTTTTTAGTAAACTAAGTAATTTTGTCAAGTCAGTTTCATCACATAGATAAGAAGTACACCTAATAAAATCTTACCAGAGAAGAATAAGCATATCTGATAAGGGTACGCAAAAGAACTCTCTCATAGGTACCTTTCTTATCTGTGTTTCTTCGTAGCAACTTGTCCACTTGAGAAATGGCCTCTTCCCAGCAATTGTTGCTCGCTTGAACATGGGGCTGAATCAACTTTAATTTCTCTTCTAGGATTTGATAAGCTTCTGACACTAGTTCTTGTGTTTCTTTAGTACAAACAAGCTTTTCAAGTTCATCTTCAAAAATTATTACCCTGAGTAATAAAGAAAAACAGCAACAGATTTCTAAACTATGAACTGAAATGTATAATTCGCAAGGTTGATTTAAGAAATAAGTTTATAAGATGAAAAAAGCTCTGGACATGGAAGGTGGTGATGGTTGCACAACAATATATATGTATTTAATGCCACTTAACTGTATGCTTAAAAATGGTTAAATGGTAAATTTTATGTTATGTGCATTTTACCACAATTTTTAAAAAAGCTTATAAAGAGTATTCATACATTTATTCAACAAGTATTTCTTGCATACATACCAGGCATTTTACAAACTGAAAGGATAAATTAAACGCATTTTCTACTTATAAGAAGCTTAAACCAAATCAGGGAAATTATACATATACAATATAATATCATAAAAAATTAAAATTAACATTTTATTTCCATTCCAAATTAGGTCTAGAGGGTTGAAGAAACTTGCCCAGGTCATAGAGCTGGTAAGCTGTGAAGCTGGGCTAAATCCAGGCACAAAATGACTGAGAGATAAAGACAGGCTTATAAGAATTCAGAAGAGGGGGAAGTTACCACCAGTTATGGGTATAGACAGGGAACAGCTAAGGAAGAGGTACTTCTGAGGCAGCACTGAAGCATGGATAAAATCGGAGCATGTACAGAAGACGAGGAAAAGTCATTCTAGATGGTACATGGGGAAAGGCATTTATACAGTTTGGCTGGACTGAAGGAAAGAAGTGAGAAATAAAGACAGAAAGCAGCCTGTAGTCAGGTTATGACAAACCCTTTCTGTAGACTGTTTTATACAGACTTTAGTCTAAGCAGTTATAGTCCAAAATCAGTGAAAATTTTCAGATAAGTAAGAAAGCATATATATGCCTCAGAAACATTAATCTTGCACTCTAGAGGCCAGGAGAACAGTTAAAGGGTTAGTGTCCTAGGGTAGGCAAGCGAGAGTGGGAATAGCAAAGGGGACAAGCGAGAGGGAGGGATGAAACACAAAATTTTTTAGATAACACTTTTAAAAGTTGTGTGTGGCAGTGCTAAAGGGCAAATCAGATATGATGGTTTGTGACTGGTTTGCTCTCTAGTGAAAGTATTTTGAAAGGTGACATGTAGTAGCATACATAGAATATTTCATTTTTAAATAGGAAACATACTTCCCATGCATCATTCATAATCCCTGACCAAGGTAAAAAGCCCTTCTTTATCATTTTCATGTCCATCCAGTGTAGCACTCCTCCTTCTCGAGCCACCTTCCCTCACGCTAATGCATTCCATTACGCCCTGTATATTTCTGATTCTATTGCCAAATATTAATTCTTTATAGACCCTGGCTTTGCCTAACACAGCCTTTCCACTGAAATCTCTCATGATGATCCAACTTTTGCCACCCACTCAAGTGGAGATTGCCTTATCTCCCATTATTTCCTGTGGGAGACAGGGTTTTCTTAGAACGGCAGCAACAGACCACTGGAACATCCCTGCCTCACAGTTTCTTAGTTTTACCCTATGCTGTAATCTTTACATCAAACTTAAATACCTATCTCAGACCTTGAACTGATGGGTAAAAACTTCTCTTCTTAAAATGTCTTTCTGAACTTAATTTCCTATCCTTGTGCATCACCTCCTTCTTCACTCCAGTAAATTAGCTTTTTGATTTTACTGAGACTTCAAGTCCTTTTGGCCCATTTTCTTATCTTACAAAATCAATTGCTGCCCTCCCCCTTCTACTTCTTGCCTGGTATCCAGGGTCAAGTACATCAACTACAATCTTCTCAACTCATTAAATTCCTGTGACCTTCCCCTGATTACAACATGAACCCAATCGTTCATTTGATCCAGTCCTATACTATGAGTATCTGTTACAGAAAAATTTCACTGAAATGACTGGACCCTACATTTCACTAAGGCGGAGTATCAAACTATGGATTCTACATTTTTATTATTCAACTGGGGCCAAAAAACTTGTTCTATGCTATAGAAAAATGTCCAAACCTGCTCTGATTTATTCAGAAAAACAGCAATATTTTTCTCATCAGCTGTATGTAATAATACTTCTCTGTTTTTGTCCTATCTTTCTAGGTTTTCTGTTGACATCAGGTAAAGTAAAAACTATATAAATGGCTCCCCCAAATTACAGTACTTACAAACCACTGTTTGTCTGCTACATTTGTACCTTTAAACCATCGTTTAGACTGCAATGTCTCAATTTTGCTGCTGTTTTTTAGCTAGGACACAAGCCAACGACCACAATGGCACAAGACCGAAGCTTGCTAATCATGGGGACATTTCCTTACATGGCTTCTAAACTTACTCATTCAGTAATGCTTTCAGATGGAGCTGCAAGCTGCGTACTGCTGTGTGAACATTATTCAGTTCTCTTGACTTCTGCTGAGTTTTGGATAAACGCTGGGGTACTGACTGGTGCTGAGTTTCAAAGTACCGATAGAACTCATAGCTGCGCTTAAGCTCTTCCAAACAGGCAGAATGAGCATGAGGTAGACCTTGAGTCACATCAGATAGAATATGATGAGGCAAAAGTGCTGGAGTAAGTAAGGGCCCAGGAGGTGAATTAGCCGTAGAAAGTAACAGGGCTAACCGCCTGAAGAACTCTGAACTCTGTGCCACCCAGAGTTGGAACAAAACCTAAAAAAAAAACAAGAAAAAAGGACTAGATCAATAAAAAATATTGGTCAACATTCAAAACAAGAAAACAAACTACAGATTTGTTTATCTTAACTTCTGGTTTAAACTTTTCACTTTATTCTAAGTAATGAATATAGCTGAGTTTGAACTAACTCTAAGAGTAGCCAAGAATGTTACGTCAAATTATATAGTCATGGCACATGGGAACTTCTGATCATAATATAGCAGCTAATACCAGTATATAATTTAGTACAGTTCTGTCCTAAAAGAGAAATGCTGATGGAATGAGACACAGCTAATTAGAAATGAATGTTCTTTGATGAATTATTTTAAAAATGTACACAGGGCTTCCCTGGTGGCACAGTGGTTGAGAGTCCGCCTGCCGATGCAGGGGACACGGGTTCGTGCCCCGGTCCGGGAAGATCCCACATGCCACGGAGCGGCTGGGTCCGTGAGCCATGGCCGCTGAGCCTGCGCATCTGGAGCCTGTGCTCTGCAACGGAGAGGCCACAACAGTGAGAGGCCAGCTTACCGCAAAAAAAAAAAAAAACAAAAAAAATGTACACAAAGGAGAAAAGGAGACAGCAGGAATGATGGACCTATGTAAGTCCAAAGAAACAACTCATTGATGGAGCCAGAGTTTGGGCTTCAAACTATACCATTATTTTGGCCTAGGAAATAGCTAAGAAAAAACATAAAAATCAGTCCCAGAGTGATCATACTCAGGAATGTGTGGCATGAGAAACTACAACACACATTCTCAAAAAAACACCCGGAGTCTGGCAGCAAAGGATTCCTCCAGATAGTACTATTCAAGAGGACAATATCAAACAAACAAATACAATCGAGTCTGAACAGGAGTTAGCAGACAAGAAAAAGAGGATAATTTACCACTCTGGATAATTTAGATTTCAGTTTTTTATAACCATGAAAATGGACATTATTTAAACTGTTTTATTAAATGAATTTAAAAATTATGCAAATAATGAATTAAGATAATTTAATGTAAACCTATTTTACTATTAACTCTTTTTTTTTTTTAAATGAGCAAGGCCAAAATTCTAAATCACTGAAGATACACTATCTAGGGGTTCTTAAATATAAATACAAGGTATCTCACAAGTCTTCTTATTTAACCATTAAATTTTGTTACTAAAATGATTTTCTTTATCCTTTATTTTTAATTCACCAAGTATTTCTTGAGCACCTATGATGTGCCAGGCAGTACTCTAGGTGCTGATAATACAGCAGAGAACAAAAGTGAAAAATATCCCTGCCCTGATGAAGCTTATATTCAAGTAGGGGGAGTAATAGATATTAACAAGTAAAATAAGTTTCTTGTCTGATGGGGTATGGGGAAAATACAGCAGAGAAGGGGAACAGCAAATGTGGGTTTGTGTGTGTATATGTGAGGGGAAGAAGAGGGAGAGGGAAGCAAAGGGAAGGAGGGGTGGCTAGGAGGGTCTCTAAATTCATCTGAAGGAACTGAGCCACTATGAGGAAAGAGTTCCAGGGAGTAGAAGGTTCAAGTGCAAAGTCCTGTAGTAGGAGTATACTTGGAACATCTGAGGAACAGCTAGGTCCATGCGGCTGGGATACAGTAAGCAAGGGGGAGCATGGTAAGTGATGAAGTTACTGAAGTAACTCTGGTTTTTACTCTAAGAGAAATGGGGAGCCACTGAAGGATTCTAAGCAGAAGAGTAATATTATCTGAGTTAAGCTTTAACAAGATCATCCTGTGTTGAGAGATCATAGGGAGGTGAGCACAAGCGAAGACAGGAGGTTACTGCAATAATCCAGGTGGGAGTTAACATGGTAGCTCATACCATAGTGGTTGGTGGTAAGAGGTAAGCAGCGGTGAGACAACTGACAGAATCTCTTGACAGACTGTTTATGAGGAAAGGTGTTAACAAGGATGATTCCAGAGTTTCAGACCACAGCAATTAAAAAATCAAGTTGGCATAGCTTACTGCCATTTAAAAAAAGACAAATTTATTATCTAATCACTGCCATATTATACAATTAAACCAAAACTCAGAAATACACATTTTTTCCTGTTTGTTCTTTGAATAAGGGAAGCCGCTCTGGATGAGGGGATAACCATAGTTTATGGACAATTAGGAAATTTTGACTTAAAGCATTTTCAGGGAATTCCCTGACAGTCCAGTAGTCTGGACTCAGTGCTTTCACTGCTATGGCCCGGGTTCGATCCCTGGTCAGGGAACTAAGATCCTGTAAGACACGCAGCATGGCAAAAAAAAAAAAAAAAAAAAGTCTTTTCACAAAATGCAGATTTGTTTTTTAAAGCAGGAAATACACTCTTTATAATAATAATAATTTTATAAAAAAACTAGTTAAAGTTTTAAACTAAGAAAAAAAGAGGGATAAGGACTCTGTACTAGATATTTCACAAGTCTCTCCTCAGGATGCAATTAGGAAGTTTCTTTCCTTTTCAAAGATGCAGCACTTACAATTCCTAAGTTCTCCTAAGGGAAGATATGTGAACAATTAAAAAAAAAACAACCCCAAAATGTATTTTCTTTAGAGGACACAATGAAGATTACAAAGGAAAACAAGAGGCTCCGATTTATTTGTAAACCATCTTTCACTACATTTTAAAAAAAGCTTTAGTTAGTGTTGCTCTTTTGAGAAAGAATTTTAAAATTTAACTTACAAAATCCATTTAAAAATTCTTTATCTGGATATAATGCCAACTGTACAAGGTGGCACTACACAGTTTTTGAACATTACAGGGATTTTCAGCAGTTTATAAACTCTGTAAATCTCAAGATAGGCTTCTTTTGGAGTCCGATATTCCTGGTAACAATGCAACACAATCATCAGGTTTAGTTATAGATTAGTTATATGTCAAAATAAAGCAGAATTAAAATACTAAAGTTTGTCTGACTTGTAAAATAATATGGGTGAGCAAAAAGGATCCAGCTACAACCAGTACCATTGGTGGTGGAGTAGAGAGATAACAAGCGAACAAGTCCCACAGTTTAGAGTAGGTCATGTCAGATGCAATTTAAAAAATCAGATAACATTTATTAATCACTTACTCTCTCCCAGGTATTGGACTGGCAAATATTTAATCCTTTAGTGATCAGCATTATGGTTATCTCATTTTATGAACGCAGAAACAATGACTTGCTCAAGTCCACATTAGCAGTCAGGTGAGAGTCAAACCTAGAAAGTCTGACTCCAGGAGGCCCACTGTTTCTTTTTGCTGCCTGTACTTTGGCCAAAATATAATCCAGGTTTTAACAAGCTTTTTAAAAAGCATAAAGAAATAGGGAAATCACTGAGACATCTTGATGAGTAAACAAAAAAATAAGTTAAAAGGGAAATTAAGAAATATGACCATAATTCTTTCTCCAAATCCTTCTTAAAGAGTAACAGCTATTACCATTTTGGGTTAACCATTATACAACAAGCCCTGTTGTAGGTATTTTGTATGTTTTCTCATTTAATCTAACACCTTGTAGGGCAGGTATGGTAACTCCTTTTTACAGATTAGGTAAGTTCAAAGAACAACTCACTCAAGGTCAAATCACCAGTCAGTGTCAGGGCTAAAATATAAACCCATGTCTGCTCAATTCCAAAGTCGCTGCTTTTTCATCATTAAGAATCTCCCAAATTGTTCTTTGAAAATAACTTTATTTCCATTATAGAGTAAAGCATGGTCATGGTATTGAATTTGGAAGTAAATGGAATTACCTATAGTGCAACCACACTAAAGAGTAGCTATTGGTATATTAGTATTTTCTCATGGTCTTTTTCTAAACACAGAGTTAATAAATGTATATTTATGTATCCTGATTGTTTCACTGGTTTCTCCAAGTTTTTACAAAATCTTCATAAGCAAGTTGGAGCTGGTATACAATGGTTCACCATGTTGGACTTACTGTGATTCACGCAACTATTCCTCTACTGCTGCACATTTAGGCTGTGTTCCATTTTTCACTATCATAAGCAAAACTAATAAGCAACCTGGTATATAAAGCTTTAATATATTTGAAATCATTTCCTTAAGAAAGATTTACAGAAGTGGAATTACTGATTTAAAGCATATAACATTTTTAAGGCACTTTAAATGTCAAACTGCATTCTGAAACAAACTTTAGGGAACTAAGGAAACCAGTAAGAAAACTATTGTAGCAGCCTCAGTAAGAATGATGGCAGCTGGGACTAGAATGGTGGGAAATGACATGAAAAAAAGTGAATGAGTTTAAAATGTATTTTGAAGGTGGAACCAACACAAAAATCTACTCATAGCTTATACGTGAAGGGTAAAAAGAGGGATAAGAAGGATAGTGCCCAGGTTTCTAGCTTAATAAGTTGTATGATGCCATTTATTAAGATGGGTTAGAATGAGGTTAAAAATAAATCAAGGCAAATTTCAAGTGACTGGAAAGAAAAACAGGAGAACTAGAGCTTTTATGTGGATCTGAAAATTTTAAAGATGTAAAAGTTTATACGGTTCAAAACAAAATGAATCTTGAAAAATATGCTGTTAACTACACTTGCACTGATTTCCATGGTATCAAGTGAAGTTTAGAGGCTAGAAATAAAAAAATATCTAAGTGGAGTTTGCTAAATACTGAAAAGGAAGTTAAAGACATTTGGCTTGACTTTTTAAAAATACTACTGGAATCTTACAATGCATACAGTTAGTTTTTGTTAAGATGCTTTAACTTATGTTTTTTCATGTTATTTTTTTCTACTACTAACTCCAAAGGAGTTCATTAAATGAATGTAACATAAATCTCATTACCAATCTCAAATCACTGAACTTTTAACTCGTTTCGAAGATTTGCTGCTGTAGTAATATTATGAACATATACCTTTGATTACTTCCTGAGATGAATCTGTGAGCTTAAAATTGCTGGCGTAAAGGGTACATACCTTTGTGAAGAATGGTATTCACAGCTAAAGTGAAGCAGTTTATACTTTGACCACTGGTGTGAGGTCTCAGAATTTTCACTGACAATGAGTATTATCAACTTTCAATATCCTTGGCAAAATACTAGTAAGGCTGAAAATTTTTATCACATTTACTGGCCATTTCTGGTTTTTGTGAACTGGCAATTCACACACCTGACCTATCTTCAATAGGTTTCACATAGTTTAGTGCTCTTTATATAGAAAGAATTCAAGCCCTTTGTTTATAAATCACTGCAATTTTTTCCCTGAGTTTATTTACATTTAAAGTATACAGCATTTGGGGCTTCTCTGGTGGTGCAGTGGTTAAGAATCCATCTGCCAATGCAGGGGACACGGGTTTGAGCCCTGGTCCGGGAAGATCCCACATGCTGCAGAGCAACAAAGCCCATACACCACAACTACTGAGCCTGTGCTCTAGAGCCCGCGAGCCACAACTACTGAGCCCATGTCCTGCAACTACTGAAGCCCACGCGCCTACAGTCCGTGCTCAGCAGCAAGAGAAGCCACTGCAATGAGAAATGAGAAGCCTGTGCACCGCAACGAAGAGTAGCCTACACTTATCACAACTAGAGAAAGCCTGCACGCAGCACTGAAGACCCAATGCAGCCATAAATAAATAAATAAATAACTAAGTAAATAAACAAACAAACAAAACAAAACAAAAAAAGAATCCATCTGCCAACGCAGGGAACACTGGTTCGAGTCCTGGTCTGGGAAGATCCCACATACCGCGGAGCAACAAAGCCCATGTGCCACAACTACTGAGCCTGTGCTCTAGAGCTCACGAGCCACAATTACTGAGCCTGCAAGCCTAGAGCCCGTGCTCCACAACAGGAGAAGCCACCACAGTGAGAAGCCTGCGCACCGCAACAAAGAGTAGCCCCCGCTCGCCGCAACTAGAGAAAGCCCACGTGCAGCAACGAAGACCCAATGCAGCCAAAAATAAATAAATAAAATTAAAAATATATATATATACAGCATTTAAAGTTTAGAAGTTTAATTCTTATGTAGTCAAATATATCCTTTTATGTGGTTTTTAATATATGAAAAAATTCTTGTTCCATATAAGAATTTTGGAGATTTTCCAAGGAAAGATGCTGATCTTCTAAGTTTTTTACCCATGTTTGTTGAAACAAATGGCTAGTAAATAAAATCACTCATATATTGGGTTCCTACTAAACTCATTTATCTTCAAACTCTAATTTAATACAAGAAATGCCTATAGTAAGAATTTAAAGTATTTCAATATCAGAACATAAGGATCTCCTCTATTCATTCATTGATTCATTTATTTATGGCTGCACTGCACAGCATGTGGTATCTTGGTTCCCTGACTGGGGATGGAACCTGTGCCCCCTGCAGTGGAAGCGCAGAGTGCTAACCACTGGACCGCCAGGGAATTCCCACTTTTCATCCAATCTTCACAGTGCTGTCCCTCTTTAAAGGCAGTTTCAAAAACATCAGTAAGGCTATTATGGTAATGGTATCCAGCAAACAACAAAAGAAACAGGTACACCATTTATATTCAGAAAGCACAGGCACACTCCAAATGCATCTATCTTTTCTTCAGCCCTTCCCATCCATGAATGGATTACCTTCAATGCAGGCAGGCTGAAGCCATCTGTAAGGTTATGTGCTTCCTCTTCTGAAATCTGCTCTTCCCTAAGTCCAAGGCCCAGCTCCTTAAAAGGCACCACACAGATGTAGTTGGTTACATTGTCACTCTCAGAGTTCAGGGGGTAGGTTAAATTAGGTTAAGGCAATCAACAAAGGCTTTTCATTAAAGCATAAAGAGTACAATAAAACTGTCCAAAATTACCTTTACTTATCTTTGTTCTGAACTTTGAGGAGATTTACATCAGTTTTTTAAAAAAGAAACTAATCTTAAAATCTAATATATTAATATACCTCAAATCTTACAGGATACTTGAGAATAAAATGTCTTTATAGCTGAAGAATTAAAAGTTCAACTCTTCACAAGCGCTAAAATGCTAATTTAGTTATTTTTCCCATCTACCTTTTGAAACTGTATTATGTACTTTATTGTATCGTGGCTCAGGCCCTCACCATTCTACAGCAAATACTTCCTCTTTTCCTCCAAGTCTGCACACTGCAGGACATCATTACCTGACCGTTACCTGAAAACATAAACTACTGATGTAAGTAACACTAAGCCTGTTCCATCAAGGTTGTTGACATAGACTGCTGCTGTTTCTGCCTTCCTCTTCCTCATGCGCATCTATCAACATTATTATGTGATTTCCTCCTCTTTCATTGTTTTTGTAAAGAATTATATCCACACAATTCTTGATATTTGAACTCTTCATGCATTTATAACATATCCCTATTTTGTCGTATTATAATAATCTTTTGATATAGTACTAGGCGGAATCTATAAATATTCTATTTGTGAGATTGTTTTTTATTTGGAACTAGATTATAGTATCTGCATAAATAAAATGATGTACTGTAGCTTTCTATCTAACCTTTTCTATGGTCTGAAATAGTTTTTTTTTTTTTTTTGCAGTACGCGGGCCTCTCACTGTTGTGGCCTCTCCCGTTGCGGAGCACAGGCTCCGGACGCGCAGGCTCAGCAGCCATGGCTTACAGGCCCAGACGCTCTGCGGCATGTGGGATCTTCCCGGACCGGGGCACAAACCCGTGTCCCCTGCATCGGCAGGCAGACTCTCAACCACTGTGCAACCAGGGAAGCCCCTGAAATAGTTTTTTTTTTTAAACTACAAAATCATCTGGACCAGGTAGTTAAACATTTTTTCATTCACTTAGTTTTTGAATAAGTAATATATTCAAAGGATTAAAAATTTATAAGGTATTAAGGGGTATAGTAAAAACTGCTTCCTACCTCTATCCCTTAGCCACCTAGTTCACCTACCCAAAGGCAAAGGCAATCACTGTTACCAGTATCTGGTGTATACTTCAAGATATTTTATGGTTATGTACCCACATAAAAGGAAATCCAAATATAAATGCGTGTGTATGTGGGGATATATATATGTGTATATACACATGCACACACTCTTATTTATCCCCTCATATATACAATCCCTTCTATGCACAAATGGAAAGGTAGTATAAATACTGCTCTGTGCACTTCGCTTTTTTTTTTTTCATTTAACAACATAATTTGGAGATCATTCCACAATAGTGCATCAAGACCTTTTATCACTTTTTTACAGCTGCACATTTTCCATTGTTTACATATATAACCAGGTGCTTTCTTTTTTTTAATGGAATTCTTTTTATTTATCTCCAGTGTCTGAATTCTTCCTAGGTCAGTTTTAGAGATTTGTGTTTTGATATGAAATGATCCATTTCTCCCTACAGTTTCAAAGTTGTGGTCACAAAGTTACAAAACTATCCCCTTACAATAACTTTAATTTCTTGCTCTGTTCTCATTACTAATCTTGTATATTTCTATTCTTTTTACTTTGATCAGGCACACGAGGGTTTATATAACTTACTGGTCTTTCCAAAGAAATAGTTGGTGGATACTTTTTTAATTCCTTAAGGTTTCTTATATGGAGAATATGATCCGGCCCCTGCCTACTTCTGAATCTCATCTCATACTCTGACTCCCAACTTACTGTGCTGCAGTCTTCGAGTATGATGGTTCTTTTTCTATACTCCAATCATACTAAATTCACTCCTGCCACAAGATCTTTATACTCGCTGGTCCATCTGACTGGAACTCCATCTCAAATCTAAGTTTAAATTGTAGGCCTTCCCCTATCATCCAATCAAAAACAGCAACCCACCAATCACTCTCTATCCTATTCCCCTGGGGTTTTCCCCCTTTATAGCAAATACCTGAAAATATTCTGTTCAGTTTTTATTAATTATATCATCCACTAGAAGGCAAACTCCATAAGAACAAGGATCTTGTCTATCTTGTTCACTGCTAGGTTCCCAGTATCTAGATAAGTGACTGGCCCATGGAATTCATACCATCTGCAATCTTTGTTAGGGCCCTCTCAGCCCACCTCACTCCCAATCCCTCACTAAACTATAGGCTCCCCGAGGCAGGGACCATGTCTATTATGTGGACCACTGTATATCTAGTGACTAGCAAACTGCTTGGCATAATATTCACTGAATGAATAACTACTTGCAGTTAACATCCCACACTGTCATATCTCTATTTCCTTCTATATCTTTTCTTCCTTCTACTTGCAATGCACACTTTTATCCTCAAGGTCAACTCCTACTCATTCCTTGAGGGTCAACTCAGGTGTCGCTTCCCTGAAAGCCTTCTGTGTTTTCACAGAAGTCACAGGTCAAGTACATTGTCCTGCTATGCTGGAATGCACCCTGGGTATTTATACTGTATTATGAATATCTACTGACTACACTCAAAAATCTTTAAAAGTAGGTAGTACAGGTTTTTGTTCTGTCTTCCTAGCACATTGCAGGCAGGTATTTAGGTAGTAAACAAATTGAATAGACAAGTTCTTGACTAAAATGAAAGTGCTTTCTCCCAATTTCCAAAGAGGTAATACAGTACAGTATGTGTATGTGTGTGTGTGTGTGTGTATCTAGATATAGTAAATCTATACATATATAGAAAAGGTTTAAAGTCCTAAGTCCTACAGTCAAGACACAATTTCACCTCTTACTAACTGTGTGACACTGGGTAAATCCCATATAAAGTAGAGATTTTATTTAGTTTTCTCATAAAGTGGAGATAAGAAAATCTAGATGGAAAGGTCTGTGTAAGGATATAATGATAGAACATAAAGCACTCTGTAAACTTTTAAGCATTATATTTATCAGTGTTACAGCACTCAGCATCCTGAAGGTACAAAGTAGTTTTTGCATCCCATTTACTCATAACTTACCTAACTAAATTTTAACTAAAATAAAGATCTTATACACTTTTATTTTCTAACAGACCTAATTTCCTGACTTAGTAAATTTAAGAGACAGACTTATTGTCATGCAGTCTTTAAGTGCTTATTATATACCAGACACTGCCTAAGCACTTTATATGCATCAATTCATTTGGTCTAACAAAAGCAGTCAGGAAGATTTTGTTATTATTGTCAGTTTACCAATAAATAAAGCAAGGTACAGAGAGTGAAGAAACTTGCTTACGGTCACCTACACAGTAACTGATTCAGCCAAAATTTAGACAGCCAATCTGACCCTAGAGCCTCTGTTTTTTGAAAGGGGAAGGATTTCCTGTTGCCAGTTTATTTCCATGTCATGACGCAAATTTGTCATGTTCAGTAATTTGAAAAAATGTCTGACCTAGAGAAGCCAGGTTCTTTTGACTTTATTCTTCGGACCAGTGAAGGGAGGGACTTCAAGTGTTTTCCTTGTTAAAAATGAGCCACATGAGAGCAGAACTTTCTTCCTGTCTATTATTGTCATTCCCCTAAGTTTTAAAATAGAAGTGATGATGGAAATCAGCTTCAAAATAGGCAATTTCAGTTTACAGTTAACTTTTATAGGATGTAGCTATGATATCTATATTCAGGACTCTGGAAACATTGCTTATTCTTACATATAGACAGAAAAGGATATTTTTTCAGCATATATAGGGTAGCTAGCCTTGCTGCTTGAAAGTTGGCTCTTACAGTTCTGTAGACAGCTTTCCGAAGACCGATGAGATGCTGACTGGGATGCTGTCCAGCTTTATTAAATGGGCAAGCAGCACTGACCCTGTCAAGCAAACTTGAAAAGTAAAATGTGATACAACTGTACAGGTGTCCTAAAGTTTTTGTTTTCTAAATCCACAATTCTATTAAACTTAGGAAAAAAAATTCCTTTTTCATGATTTTCATTAGAAAATGCTTATAAATATCCCAACTCAGGTCTCATAAATAGATATTTCCCTGACACATATATAGCCACCAGAAAAAAGACAAATGAAAAATTAAAATCTCAAAGAATAAAGGCTTCCTCTGATATGGGGAAACAACAAATTTTAATTGAAATATAGTAGAACTGTAGGAATATTTATGTAAGAAACTGTAACTTTTTGATATAGACACTCTATCTGCCAGAATATACTAAAGTGGTACTACTTTACATTTAGTTTTCAAAACCTATGTCTACAGTAAGTATGAAAGCCTTAATTATAAACACTTTCACATTCTTAATATGCATTTACATATGTTCATCAATCGTATTTTTGGTCATTTGTACAGAACAATCAAATACTGTATAGAAATACATTCTGTACATTCATAAAAGTAGGGTAAAATGACTTACCCACCTGCAGCCACTGGCACTTACCTACTCAAAATGAAGTAGGGGACGCAGAAAGATAACAGGACCAGTGGCCAACAGGGGAATGCAAGTAGAAAGGCAAAGTAAGTGTTACTACATAGTAGCATAGCTACTCTCAAAACTGTTCAAGAGGAGGCACATTTCATAAGCACTTTTCCAAAGATAAATGGGGAGTACCTATTTGCAACAACACCATGTAACATATTATGCTTTTATAAATGAAACTATGAGTGATTTCATATTACATAGTTTTCCAGACAGTAAGTTTTTCACCTAACTAGTAACCTCCCCTAATAGTAAAACAAAGTATTTGGAATTTATAAATTTCTTACACTATAACCACAAATTTGTAAAATAAGACATCTAACTCAAAACTTAAAAAAATGTTAAACCAAACTAAACATATTCAGGCATTAAAAATCTATAAAAAACAGGACAATGACAGATAGGCTTATTTTAAAATAAAGAAATGAGGCAAAGCAGGGTTAAATTATTTGCTAGAGAGGAAAAGTTGAGGCAGAATACAACAGCACTAATATTTTCAATATATGGACACTATTGTTTGTATTCCATTTTACTAACTCAGTCTTAAAAATGAAAATATTTCTAAAAAATTATGATTCAAAATTTATTATTCCTCATAATTTTTTCAATCCATTTTCCAGTTAGATGGAGACAAGTGAAGTACAATTGTTCCAAAAATTTTTCTGTCTGTCTGCATTTGAATAGACAGAAGTCATAATCCAGAGGGAAATCATGCCTAACGGGCCCATTTTAGCTCTTCATGCCAATTCTAGACATATGGGTAAAAGTGGGACAATGACAAAAAGCACAGAATCCTCTATAGAGGCCTAAGCATTAATTGGACACAGAGCCACTTTGCTTAACCTGTCAGTCCTCTTGTTGTGCAAGTCCAGAATGAAAAGGAGCTATATTACTTACTTAGTATGATTTTTAACTTTTAAAATTTGACACTCAATATTTGCTACTCTCTATCAACAAAAGTGGACTTTAACTACAATGGAAGGACCAAAATTAACAGACACTAAGGACTGTTACATTTTGAATTAAGCAGAAAGAGAAGTTATAAAATCTCTCTCGTGTCTCTGGAGTTTACAACACTGTTCCAGAACACAACAGAGTGAAGAATGAGAGGATTACTGGAGACTCTTCTACTTTCCTGTTTCATGATATTCCAAATACAGCTTTTATGTCAAGATTGTTTAGGTACTACTCTAGAGTGAGCAGAGTGGAGGATGCAATGACTACCCAAGGTTCTTCTGCCCCTCTCTTTTCATGACTTTCCAGATACAACTAATTAAGAGCAACAATTATTCTCTGCCATATACTTACTTTCTCCCACCTATAGGTTGCAGACGTTATATGAGTTATATAAATTATTAAATATATTATACTACAACTGTCATCTGTAAGTGCTTAGCTGGCAGCCTAGTGTACGGGAAATAAGCTTTAGAGGCAGATGGAATGAACTTGAACATTTGCTCTACCGCTTATAATTGTATGCCTTTAGTTGTATGCAAAATTGTCTGGCATAGAATATGGAACATAATTGGTGTTTTCCCTTTAATAATAGAATAAATAGTCTATCCATCTGGTAGCTTAATACACTTAGAGCTAGACTGTTGAATATTTAATTTCCCGTATTAAATATCAGTGAGAGTATCTGAGAGTATCAGTGCCAAAATATCTACTACTATTAACCTAAAGAATATTATTAATACATGGCAAGAGTTTTCAAAATGAATTCTTGTCAGATACATCTATCATGTAAACTGAGTAAAGAGAGCATCTGACGGTGAGTAAAGAGAACAAGTATTTATTGGGTAACTACTGCATGCGAGGATCAAGGCTCTCTATGTTATCTTATGTAATCACATGGTAACACACAGAAATAATCATGATTTTCAAAGCACTTTGGTTTCTCAAAGTAGAAAAAAGAATCATACCACTTATTAAATCTAATATATAATGTATTTATTCCTTCACTTAGCAGTTAACAGACTTTAATAAGTGCTAAAGAGAAACCTAGTTTTTTCTGTAAATGCAAAACAAAAATAAAAATAGGTAATAAACATTCTAATTTAACTATGTAGTAGAAAAGAATTATTTAAAAAACAAAATGAAAAATGAACTCACAGTGTAAATCCTCTGGAAATGACTTCAGTTTCTTGAATGAGGCGTAAAGCTTTTCTCACGAGGTTAGTAAAACCTCGGCTATTTGTTGCTATATCTTCCAAATGGACATTGTATTTTTTTAGGGTTATTTGTAGTTTTGCTGTCCTCCATAATCTCAAAGCTCTTATGATCAGATAAACAAATAGAATCACTCCCCATAGCAGCCAGGAAGATACAATCCACCAAGTGGGAAGCATAATGAGCAAACTAATGAAGGCAAATAGCACTGAGACATCCCTAGAATAGAAAAGCCAAAAAAATGAGATCCATCAGTCCAGAGAAAGATGAGTTACTTTAGTCAGCAATTCAGGTTTCCTAAAATAGATAAAATGCTAGCTTCTTTATAAAGTATGACTTTATAAAATATGACATTTTAAAAAGTAATATGAAACAGTTAAAAAATATCTAGCACCACTGTCTAGTTGCTAGATACCCACTGTCTAGAGCTAATCAGTTTAGGTAAAGGACATAAATAGGTATCTTCTGAAAAAACCTTTTTTTTTTTTTTTTTAAGATATGTGCTTTTTAACCTAAAAACAAATTACAGGTTTTAAAATCTGATTTTACAAATATAAAATTTAAAAAAACTTTAATTTTTACTAATTTTTAATACTAAAAATCTTTAATATTTGGAGATATCATGAGGTCTTTTCCCCTAAAATTAGACTTTAATTATCTGTGCAAAAACATATAATACCTCAAGAAAATATAAGCATTTTTCCAATTAGAAATAATATATACTTCATGAGTAATTGCTTTGAATAAAGTCATCTTATTTTATTTTATTTTATTTTTATTTATTTATTTATTTTTTGCAGTACGCAGGCCTCTCACTGTTGTGGCCTCTTCCGTTGCGGAGCACAGGCTCTGGACGCGCAGGCTCAGCGGCCATGGCTCACGGGCCCAGCCACTCCGTGGCATGTGGGATCTTCCCAGACCAGGGCACGAACCCATGTCCCCTGCATCAGCAGGCAGACTCTCAACCACTGCGCCACCAGGGAAGCCCCATCTTATTTTATTTTATCATTAATTTTATTTTTTATTTTATCATTAATTTTAAATAACCATCACCACAATTCTGGAAATATACATATTTATTGCAGACCGTAATATGGACAAGCTTTGTATTTTTACACTGCTTTAACTGAAGTCAAAATATGTATGAAATTTTTAAAATTTAGGTCAATTACAAATCTACAGACTAACATACATCATTCAAGCAATGAAGGCTTAGATGAAAATGTGAAAATATAGAAAGAGGTAAATATAGGGGAGCTGTATCTGAGGATATCCAAAAAACAACATCAACACTACTTGAAGACAGTTATATAGTCAAACTATAAAGAAAATGTAAGAATGCGTCTTAATAAATATTTGCCTGCCCTAATTTCCCTTGGAATCTTTTACTGTTAGACAATATTGGTAATATCATAAAGCAAAATCTCATCATATACTTTTATGTATTTATAGCAAAGTCTATAACGTATTTATAGGGCTCAGAATTGCTTAATGACATTTGAGGTCAAAGAAAACTTGAATATAAAGTTATAAAATTCTTAAAACCTATGCTTCCTTCTAGCAGCTCCTTAAGTTCTTATATTTTTAAAGGATAAGATGCTTTACTTCATCATGATATCTGAGTGACTACATATTTGGGAAACACCATACTTTGCTATCTATTACAATATGAAGCATTTGTCAATGTGACAGGAAAGACAGATAAATTCAGAACACTGAGGCCAATGAATGTAACTGCCCATATAACTTGAACAGTTCGAGCAATAATTTAGTTCATTTAATAAACGCATACTTTAATAGGAAGAGGATATTCACAGTTCTGTATATATAATCCCTTTTTACTATACATATATATTTCTTTTTAACAGATTATGGCCTGAGACTTCTGCATTAGATCCAAATACTTTAAGTGGCTGACAAGTTTTAAGATAGTTTGAATTGTCTATTGTCTATGATCTCTTCTCATCCAACAAAGCAGGAATCAACTGTTTATCTCCATGTCCCGTGTCCTATCCTTGGTGCCTCTACAATGTAATTACTACGTAATCTATTAATGGTAAAGAAACATAAAGCACTGGCTAGGCCTTCATGAGCACATGTGTATAGGTATATGGGTAAGAGAGATTTTTTTTTTTGGCATACGTTATACCTGCTTATTGGGTTGTTAAACACAGCACTAACTATACTGAGTTGAAAATATATAATAATCAAACTGGATATTTTTTCCACCTTCACTTGAAATAGTATTTACTTTAGAAAGGGACTTTTTTTTTTTTAACCTCTGGCATGTCATTACATTAATTAAAATGCTAAAATGTTTATAATGCCTTTATAATGGAGAGCGTGATGATGGATTTCCTCTGGTAATACTCTGTATGTAAGCAACGGATAAATGTTTTCTGGACAGTACCAAATATTAGGGGTCGCCAGGGAGCAAAGTGTTGGAAGGTGTCCATTTTCCTGTTGCTGAGGTTGCCCTGCAGACAGGACACTGGGATCAAGTAGCTCAATCAGTTCCACATCCTCTTGTAACAGGACTTCCTGTTGCAGGATGGTATGTAGTGAGTCGAGTCGGAATCCAATATCCTTGACATTAAAAGACCGGAAGAGAGGTATTAATACATGCATAATTTTGTATTAAATATTAAGCTCCTACCATGCTAATAAAATTAGAGGTGTTTATTTTTAGTACAGATTCCAAGAAGAAGAAACAATAGTCAATCTATTTTCAGTATGATGGAGAGGGTTTTATTTTCATTATAAATGTGAAACAATAAAGACTGAGGCAGACTTTATGGAGCCACATGTGAGTGAAATATATATTTTTAATAAACAGATGTGAAGTAATTACAGATTAATAAACCTGTTGAGTTAAGCCTAATTAATTAAATTGTTGGAAAACAACATGGAAAATATAATCCTGTAACAGAAGATGCTGTCCCTGGATGCTGTAACAATATAGCCAATATCTAAGAATTACATCAGCAGGATCAAGGCTTTCTAAAAATGGACATTTAGAATGTATTAAAAATACATCATTAAGGAATATAATACAAAATGACAAAAACATGTGCATAGCACTTTATAGTTTACAAAATGCTTTCACATATACCAGCTTATTTATTCCTCCCTCTTTTCCTTCTACCCACCTATCAAGGAATACATACCAGGCAACATGCCTGACATCAAAAGCATAAAAAAATGAACAAGACATACAAGACTTTACTCTTAGAGAGTTCATAGTCTAACGCAGAGGACTGAAAAGTAAGTGCAAAGAAGTGTGATGAGGTATAACTAGGTTATTATGAAAATGGCACAGAAGGAACAAAACCTGCAACAAAGAGAAAGTAAAAGAGGTGATGCCTAAACTGAATCTTAAAGGATGAACCAGATGAAAGAGTTGGAAGAATGGGATGAGACAGAATGAAAGCAAGTCTCTTCTAGTTTGGGGACCTGCAAGTCACCAATATTAGTTTTTGCAGCGTGTACCTGGTGGAGGGGTGAGAGATGAGATAGCAATGTTAGAGCAATTCCACAGTAACCCTGTGATGTACATTATCATCCTCCTGTCCATTCTACAGAGGAGAAAACTGAAGCTCAAAGAGATTAAGTAACTTTCCAGGATTATGATTTCAAAGCCTAAGTCTTTGGTAGTTGATTCTTCTTCCCTGAATATAGTCTTCTCTACCAGAAAATTTAGTTTTATGTTGTATTAAACTTAGGAATAGGGAGATACTATTGTATGATAAAAATAAAGAGAACTTCTAATGGACAAGACCCTTAGCAATGAAAGTAAAACCAGTTAGGTCTAGGGTTTGAGGGCAGTGGGTTTGCTCTTCTTAATCATTCCCACACCACAGATTCTAGCCCGAGCTAACCATGAGGACTTAAGCAGTGATCTATACACTACAGATCCATACACTATGCAGTGATCCATACACTAACAGCACATATCCTCTTGGTCATGGGCTATACATCACTTTTAGAGAAGGCGAAGAATATTTTTAATATTAAGACTATTTGGATATATTTCTTTTAATTATCTAAAAAAAAAAATCTCAGTGGAATGCTGATCTTCCTTTTAGCCTATAAGGCTTTTTTACCATCTACTGATACACCCTGCACATACCTGTGCAGCACTTTTATGGTTCATATTTGAACTACTGCCTCCTCTCTCTTACAATCCTAACATTAGGAACTACTTAGTTTTTCGACATTCCACCCCACTTTCATAAAGAGAGAACAGCACAACTCACTTTATATTACTGTTAGGGGTGAAGAGGGGGAAGTGGGCTGCAGGGTAGCGAGAGCAGGTGGGCAAAGGAAGGCAGGAGGGCAGGGGGTGGAGCATGGTAGCTTTTCCAGTAATCCTTAAAATAAACCTTCACATATTGGCCTTATAATTTGGTTTGGATTCCCCAATCAGACATGACCATATTCAAATACAAGTACTAAAAATAAAACTTTTGCTACAAAAACTTGAAATCAGGCCTTTTATGAGACCTCTAAGTAATTGTATAGGGCTAAGTTTAAAGAAGCCTAATTAAATGAAGGCTAAGGCTGACAGAGAGGGGGAGGCTGTTAATGCAGATTGGGAACTCTTCCTCTTCACAGACCCTCTTATGAGCATGCTGCTTAATCAGGAACTCACTTTCTTCAACACCACTCCTTGGCATCAGACCTGTTGCAGAACTGGGATAAAGCCTCCCCAAAACCAGTGTGATTCGAGGCAGTATTAATAGTATGGGTGCTCTGTGCTGGGGGAAGGTGTGCTACGTGAACTTTGGCTTGCCCTCAACAAGTATCAAGACTTAGTGCCTGGGTTTATATTTTGGTCCCACAACTTAAGCAAGTTAATATAACCTTTCTGTTCCAGTTTCCTCATCTGCAAAGTGAGGATAATAACAGTACCCACTTCACAGGGTTGTTGCAAGGAATAAATGAGTGAGTATTTATAAACTACTAAGAATATCTGGCGCACAGTAAGCGCTATGTAAGTGTTAGCTGTTAGTGTTGTTAGTACATATGAAATAATTAAAAATACAATAAAGAAAAGCTCACAGAATACAAAAACTTACAGAACATAGCATAGATAATTATTACAAGGTGGTTGCAGAAAATAAGAGATCCAACAGACTAAAGTTTCTAGGAAAGGCCTTGAGGAAGAGCTAGTACTGCTTATTGGAAAGATTCCAAAAATAGAAAAATGGAACAAATTTCACAGTATAATAGTACAAATATAGACATAGAGAATAGGCAAGGAATAAAGGAAAAGGAAGAGTGTATTGGGCTGATGAAAATATTGGGGGATAAAGCTGGAAAGGTAGATTAGGGCCAAATTATGCAGACTCTTTCATGCCAGCCAAAGTGATGAATTGGACTTGATTTAATAGGTAGTAGGGATCTTTTTAGAATTTAAACAGAGAAATAGCATGAGAAGATAACTTAGGAAGAATTCCGCTTGGATGGAATGAAAAGACTATGAGAAGCACAGCTAAAGAATAAAGAGATTTCTATTTCGGCCCCTAGGGATGGAGAAGAGAACTTATTCATGTGTCAATATACTTCAATGATCTTACACGCTTTTTAATATATAGTGCTATTTAATAAAGCTGATGAGGATCAAGTTAAATAATGTATGACAGCACTTTATAGGCTAAAAAGCACTTAAAAAGTGCCAATACCACTAACATCATACTTGCTATAAAGGAATTTTTTTTTTTAATCTTTAAGAAGAAAAGTATTACCTTAATGAAAATGAACAATGGTAAAATGTTCAGATATCATGGAGCAATTGCCAGTATCTTTATAAAAGGAAGAGACTGGTTCAATGTCTGTATAGATAACAAATTTTAAAATATTTCATAATCAAGGGGAAAAGTCAAGCAATCTCATGACAGATGCTAACTGGGCAATTCCTTGTTCCATTACTAGTAAACTATTTCTCAGGAATGTACTTCCTACAATTCTGCATAATATAGGCACAAAAGGGATGCATTCAGAAGCTGGTACTTTACAGTGAAATATGACATGAAGCATGTGGCCAGTGATAAAGAACCAAGAATGAAAAGATCAGGGCTATGCAGACTATGATTAAACCACAGAAAAATGTATATGGATCCATATACCTTACCAGTGTCCTAGTATCACTGAAGAATGAGGATGGCTCCACCTGGCTAGAGAATGATGTCTACGTAGATGACAAGACACTTCATTGACCTTTTCAACACACCTATGAAGACGAAACCCTGAACAGAGAACTTGCCCATGTTGATTGCTAAAAAAGTAATTTTAGTCAGTCAAAACATAGTAATACTCAAGCTAGAAAGGTGGTACATTATAATGAAAAGAGCCTGGGATTTGAAACCAGGAGACCCGAGTTCAAATTCTGATTCACTTTCTAGCTGAACATTCTTCAACAATTCACTTAATAAGTATTCTTAACCAAACTGAAATGTCTGAACCTCAGGCTTCCAAATGGTAAAACACACTAAACCTTATACAGCGTTTGGATTAACAAATCAAAATGTGAAAGCACTTTGTAAACATCCTTTGACAAATGACAGTTTACAAGAATGATAATTATCATCTTAAGGTCACAGGGCAGCAGAAGATTCTGAAATCTGCTTACTTGTGAGAGTCATAAGAATTTTAAAACTTTAATTTTTTAAGCTATATTACCTAGACTTCATATTGTTAAGATGTACTCCCTCTTGGGGCTCAGAGATCAAGCTAGTCTTTGGGAAATTCTGTGATTTATCAGTCCCGGAAGACTAAATTTTATATATGAAGTTGTCAGAGAATGGTAGATTAATGATAAATAAATTAGGGAGGAACCACTCTTGATTTTGCCCAAACTTTGTAAACATAGGCTGTGGAATAGAGACAGTCAAGTTCCTAACGAAAAGGGGGAGGATCCCACTAATAGATCTATTCCCTTCCTCACGGAGAGGAATACCTGTCAATGGAGGAAGACGGCAGCAGGAAATGAGTAATCTAACAAATAGGGCTTCAATAATTACCAGAATATCCTATTCTCAGTGGCTAATAACCTCTTAGAAGATAATACTAATGAGTCCAAATGCAAAGATCCCCAGTTACTGAAGAACTTCCTTTCCTTTTTTTTTCCCCTTAGGTGATACAAACAAACTTTAACACTTCATGAAGCAGATCAGTCTCCTTTTGAAGAACAGCCCAGAATTTCTAATCAAAATCAATCACTGCCCAAATCAGTAGCAAAACAAATTCGGATTCATCAATTTTCTCACTAATAAACCGGAGTCCTGAAAAGTGACAAAAAAGAAGTAAAGTGAACACTCACCAACTTGTGAAGTAAGTCATCATTCTTACTGCACTGAACCAAAATCCAGCTTTTGATGGTTTCAGCCACTTTTAACAGGATGCCTCGCTGAAGGAGAGGAATGACATTATAAAGGATTATTAAACCACACCTCAATAGCAGAAAAACTTCAAATAACTTACTTCTAATTAATCATAATTTTTATCAGAAAAAGGAAGAAAAAAGTCATCTAGGTTATATTACATGCTTTGCCAGCGTGTTGCAGCCTCCTTATTAGATCCCCAATTTACTCACACATCAGAATCACCTGGAGGATTCAGTCAGAAACATACTCCTGGGCCCCCCAACTAAAGATTCAGATTCAGTGAGTTTGGAATGAGACCTGTAAACCTACGTATCTTGGGTACACTATATACTACCTATGTCCACATGACGATGGTATTGGGTATGTATTTCAAAATGAAAACCAAGTACTCCAAATTCTCAAATATTAACAGCATTTCATTCTATAATACTAAGGCAGAAAGATAATCAATTTTAGAAAAACTGTCTCATATTGAAATAAAAGTTATATTATTGAATCAATCAAAAATTCAATTTACCTTAATAGCCCATTTCCTGAGCAGGCCAGTAAATGGAGTTTACTTTCATTGAGTGACTATTATATTCCAGGTACTGAAAAAGGGTCATGGGAACAAAGATGAATATACGTAACTGCTGTTTTCAAGAACTTAGAAGAGACAGTACAAATAATTACAAACCAATGTAAAATCTGAAAAAGTGTGGGAAAAAGGAGGTCAAGAGGAGCTGACACTGGAGCTAAGCCCTAATAAATGAATAGGAATTTAATAACAACAGAGGGAAGAACACTCCAGGCAAGGGGAAAGGATGAATAAAGGAGAGAGCCATGGAAGTACATGCCATTGGGGATGGTGGCAAAGTTTGGGACAGTTAAGACCCAAGGGAAGAATAATGAAGTTTAAAAGGTACACTGAGATTGTAAAAGACTGTGGTCTTAATAACAGTTTAGAATTTATCCTATAGACTGTGAGGAGTCACCAAAGGTTTTTATATAAGGAAGTGAAACAATAAAAATCAGCACTTTAGAAAAATAACTGGCAACAGTGCAGAGGCTGTACTAGCAGGGAATGAGCTCTGCCAAGAAGCATGATTAGAAGGATATACAACAGCCCAGATAAATAATGATAAAGCCTTGAACTAGGGTAGCAAAAATGGTAATAAGTAAGGATTGGCTTTTAGAGACAAAGAAGTTGAGTCACTTAATGACCAAATCAATGTGGGAGTGATGGGAAATTGCAAGATAATTGAGAGGGTGGTAATTTGGGAATACAGAAAGAATATTTTGTTTCAGGAATGCTGAGAAAAAAAAGTTGTTTTAGACATGTTGAATCTGAGTTGCCTGGAGCACAGGCAAATGGAAATGTCTAACAAGTATCTGGAACTCAGTGAAAATGGAGAATAAACAAAAGTGGCCAATGAGGGTAAGAAAGTAGATGAGATAGCTCAGAGAAAACAGATCAAGCAAAGAGGACTGATGCTGAAACTTTGTGGGAGGAATGTTTAAGAATAATCACAGGAACAGAAACCAGAAAAATATACAGAGAATGAATACTCATGAAAAGAATACCAGTACAGACTACTCAATAAGTACTTTAACAATCACATTAAAAAAAAAAGTTTAAAAAGGGTGATTAATGCTAATAACTGTTTCATCATGAACTCATACAGAAAATTTGCTTTCCAAAGAAAATAACTGCTACTTCATAGCTTGAACAGAATTTGGGGGGCAATTCTAAAAATATATCCCCTAAGAAGGAATAGCAAATCTTTCTAAAATTTAGCTGCTTCATATCTAGAAAAGCCCCATTCTAGAAAGATATAGCTTGTACAGTTGAAATGTGTAATATGAAGACTAAATGAATTTTCTAGACATGTGGTAATTTTGAAAAACACCCTCTGGCTATGCTTTTTACTGTTCCTCTATTTCTAAGAGGATGAAATTTTAAACTCTCATTTATTTATAAATTAATAACAACATTTCTATATGTAAAAATACCTGTCATAAATGAAAATTAAATACTTACAAAACCCAAGTTTACACACACACACTCACACACACAAGAGGTCAATGTCCATTTCCTGCCCCAGCACTATCCCTTGGCCCATTCTTTGTCTTTTGTTGCCAAGTAATCTCAAATTCAAATTTTAGTCTGTAAATAATCTTTTATTTTTATTATTTTTTAAAAAATATTTATTTATTTGGCCATGCCGGGTCTTAGTTGCGGCACTCAGGATCCCCACTGTGGCATGCAGGATCTTCAGTTGCGGCATGCAAACTCTTAGTTGCAGCATGTGATATCTAGTTCCCCAACCAGGGATTGAACCCGGGCCCCCTGCATTGGGAGCGCGAAGTCTTAGCCACTGGACCACCAGGGAAGTCCCAATAATCTTTTAGATATATCTTTAGGTTTTGCTTTCAAAACTTTTCCCAGGAACATTCATATTTGAAAGGAGCAAGGAGAAGAAAGGGTTTAAGTACAGAGGACTCTTGCTCCCCTAACTCCCACCTTGTGAGTGTTAGTGGAAAAAAAAAAAACATTTCTCTGGTGTTTACTCTGCTGTTGCAATTGGGCCCAGCTTGGTTACCTCACATTTTAGAGTTTTTCTAAGAAGTACAGAAGGAAAGATCTTTTCCTTTCTATCACACACAGTAAATGACTAATTGAAAACTTTAAAATCCTCCTCCCAAAAGGAACTTGAATTATAATAAAACACTGATTAAACTAGAATGCTTGAGAAATGAGGTAATCTGGTTATAGTTTTTTCTGTTAAATTAGAATTCCTTTTGTTAAAACTGAAATATACTGGAATTTTTCTTATTTTAATAAATACAGCTAATAAAACATGAATCAATCTAGTAAATGTATTTTATAGAACATAATTATTGGTGGCTTCTTCTAGTATCTCAGCCTCACAATGATGTACATCAACTATGAAATATTTACTGTATAAAAGTAAATGATACCGCAGATATAAAGGGCATCAGAAATTGAGGTAAATACACTCACTCTATCATATATCCTTGAAACTGTTTATTAAGTATTAATTTGCTTTCTTATAATTTGCATTCTTTTTTTGTTTTTTTTTGTTTTGTTTTTTTTGCATTCTCTTTAAAAGAATTTTTTTGTTTTTGTCTGCACTTGCTATCCCACTATTTTTTTCTTTTTTTTAAAAATTAGTTATCTATTTTATACATATTAGTGTATATATGTCAATCCCAATCTCTCTCAAAGAAAAAAATTCTAGTTACTATAGGAATCCTATAGTTGGGTTCTCATTAAGGTTTTAGTTTATTTTTCTGGTTCCTTCCAGATAACTTCAATGTTTAAATATGTAATATATTTTAATCTTCAATCATATTAATTTTAATTCATTATACAAACTACCCATGAGATAGTCCAAAACAGCAAGGATTCATGTTTATCTAAACAGACACATACTACTGATGAAATAAAAATTAAAGTCTTACCAGTGCAAGGGAGAACATGAAGGTGCCAACAAGGTGTTTTTCTGTTTTTTGCAAGGATAAGGGTAAAGGCAGTTTAAATAATCAGTAAAGAACAAAAGATTGAGTCAAGGAGAATGAGTATGCCTTCTTACTTTTGGCAGGGCTCTTGCAGGAGGCTTTTGTTGTCCCTCTGTCACTGTGCATTTTTCTGGTTTTGGTGACAGAGAAGAACATACTTCGAAGTCTGTGTGTCCCAGATCCTGTAAGTACTGGTAAAGTGGAGAATTCTGAAAGAGACATAAAGTAAATTTCAAGATCATTACTACAGTTGACCCTTTAACAATAAGGGTTTGAACTGTGGGGTTCCACTTTGATGAAGATTTTTAAAAATAAATACATATTATAGCACTACACAATTTGGTTGAAGACCGGGAAGAGGAACTGAGAACAGAGAGGGCTGACTGTGAAGTTATACGCGGGTGGGTGCCTCTAACTCCCCTATGTTTCAAAGGTCAACTGTATTTCAGAAGTTTTAGAGGCCAAATTCAACATTATTACAAGTATGCCCAAATTCTTTAAGGCTTCTTCTATAAAGAATTGAATTATCCGTCACAATGCCACGTAACAGTAAAAAAAAAAATCAACAAACAATTCAACAGAGTAACCCAAAAAAGGAAAAACTAAATAAAACACAGACTTTTTTTTTTTGAGTGAGTACCAGCAAGAAAAAATGAATTTAGGAATATAAGTAGATTTGTTAAGCAATTTCTTTGTCCAAATTTTTGTAGTATTAGAATAGATTGCTTCATAATAGCTAATCCTGGCTAAAGATAGCTCCGAAAAGGACCTACAGTGAAAAATAGTTATTACTTGAAGCCAAGAAGAATTAAACAATGATCATACTATATCAATTATAAATTTATCATACCATCATATTGATTCATTCAAGCACAAATGAGTATTATGTATCATATGCCAGCACTGTAAACAAACTTAAAACTCCAAGAAAGTTACCTAAAAGATGCCTACATAAAGCATATAGCAAATAAGAGAGGTAGGTTTGTGCAGGTTAAGAACACAAACTCTGGAGCCAGACTGTGGATTTCAAATCCTAATTCTGCCTCTTACTAGCTTGGTAACCCATGGCAAATTATAATCCTTCTCTGCTTTGGCTGTCTCATCTAAAAACAGGAATAATAACTAATACCTAACTCATAGGGTTCTTACGAGGACTAAATAAATATAAAGCATTTAGAACAGTCCTTGGCGCATAGTAAGCATTCAATTTATACCTCAACTTTTAAGAGCTATGTGGAAAGAGCACAGGTTTTGGAACAGACCAAAAAAGAAAAGAACATCGAACAGAAACATCATCATCACTATTGAGTGAAAATACATGGGATAACTCTTTCTAGATAAGTGGCAAGCTTTAATTTTAACTTTTAGCCTTCTCTAAAGCACAAAGTTGGTAAATGTTTAAAATAAACCTTGATTCCATTCAACAAGATTTTTAATACTTAAAAAAAGACATTATGTCAGATATTAGAGATACAATAACAACAGTCACTCAGATGACATAGTGCTATGTGGCAAAACCTCAACTAAGCATTTTACACGCATCGTCTTAGTTAAGATTTACAACAAACTAAATTACCATCATCATTACTATTGTTATTCCCATTTCATAGATGAGGAAAGATTCACTAAGCTAGAGAAAGCTGGATAGGTCTGACTCCAAAGCGAGCGCTCTGAAATATTGTGCTATATTACCTAAAATTACAAATACTCCCTCCTGTGTTTAGAGAGGAAGACACCAAAGAAGCTTACTTATAGTTTAGTACAGAGACAGGAAGCAAATTAATAATTACAAGAATGTATTGGTTGCTATGGAAATAGAGGAGAGGTAGCTAAATTAGACCAACGCTTTTAGGGAATATATCTTTGAGTCTGGAAAAATGAGGAAGAGTGGGCATTTGCTGGACTGGTAGCAATTCACTGGCTATTAATTTGAGGGAACAGGAAGATGAGTCAGATGCCTTCCTTTTAAGCTATGTTTAATTTCTCTTTTGAGAAAAATACGCAAAAATTTTAAAAATAAGCAGGAAGAATTTACTGTCTTATCCCTGTTATCAGACTTAAAATCTCTGGTGGCACAAATGGTTAATTTTTTCATCACCCATAATGTATCTTCAAATATTGCCTTGAGTTACCCAATCTGTATTTTCAAACTGAACTGTGAACCCCACCCTGCTCTGCCCCCAGAGTGGCAAAAGAACAAGAACGCTAGCTCTTTGGGCTGACCTTTGGAAAAGTTTACATACTTTAGAAAAAAACCCAAAACTTGTTTTTAAGGCAGTAGAACCCTTTCTTCAAATGAACTCTCATGCGGAAGAACAATAAATAAGATGGATCAAAGTGGAGTTACTCTAATTCAAGGGTCATCAAACTTCTTCTGTAAAAGGCCAGATAGTAAATATTTTAGGATTTGCAGGCCATATGGTCTCTGTTGCAACTCATCAAGTCCGTTGCAGTAGTGTGAAAGCAGCCACAGACAATATATAGACCAATGAATGTGAGAGGCCCACGTACCGCAAAGAAAAAAAACAAAACAAAACGTAAAACACCATTCTTTGTTCACCAGCCATATAAAAAGGCACAGAGGGAATACAAATTGGCCCAACAACCTTAGTTTGTTGACTCCCAACTCAATTAAGATCATGAGGTACACTCTTGCCTGCTAATTGTTCTCTGGGAGGAGGCCTGGGGGCTGGGGACGGGGCCAAACCTCTTTTTTTTTTTTTTTTTTTTTGTGGTACGCAGGCCTCTCACTGTTGTGGCCTCTCCCGTTGCGGAGCACAGGCTCCGGACGCACAGGCTCAGCGGCCATGGCTCATGGGGCCCAGCCGCTCCGCCGCATGTGGGATCTTCCCGGACCGGGGCATGAACCCGTGTCCCCTGCATCGGCAGGCGGACTCTCAACCACTGCGCCACCAGGGAAGCCCCCAAACCTCTTTTTATTCAAACTGTAATGTCCTTCCTTACAGCACACATAGCTGATGCTAAGTCAGCACTGGCCACAATATCCCTTCATTTTCCAGCTTATGTCACAGCTCACAAAATAACAAAATGGAGTATCTGTAACACAGATTTTTAAGAAGTGATTACACAGAAGACATACAATGAATACTTTGTTCTCCCTTTTTGTTTACACATTAAGAGCATACAAAGTTTGGATCACCATAGTCTGGAACACTTGCTATTTCATATTTCACAAAACAGCAGCATTAATTGTTTACCTTGTGTACTACTGATAATGTCCAACAGTGCCTTTAAAAAAAAAAAAATTATTTATTTATTTATTTATGGCTGTGTTGGGTCTTCGTTGCTGTGCGCGGGTTTTCTCTAGTTGCGGTGAGCGGGGGCTACTCTGTTGTGATGCGCGGGCTTCTCATTGCCGTGGCTTCTTTTGTTGCAAAGCACGGGCTCTAGGTGCACAGGCTTCAGTAGTTGTGGCACGTTGGCTCAGTAGTTGTGGCTCATGGGCTCTAGAGCACAGGCTCAGTAGTTGTGGTGCACGGGCTTAGTTGCTCCACGGCATGTGGGATCTTCCCAGGCCAGGGCTTGAACCTGTGTCCCCTGCATTGGCAGGTGGATTCTTAACCAATGCGCCACCAGGGAAGCCCCAACAGTGTCTTTTGATAGTAATTCTACCAGTAACTTATTCCGACTTTTCTCCAAAAAAAACTTCTCAATAACTTTTTGGCTGGTTCGTAAGCTTCTGGTCAAAGGTGTGACATACATACCCATTTGTGCTACGCAACTATGAATGATGCCTTAGTAGTTCTGGTTTCTTCCTCATCTTTAGTGATAGAATTCATCACTTTCAGCCTAGAAAGCACTGTTTTACAGTTCTGGAAAATTCTGGCTTGCCAAGGCCGTCATTGTACTTTGTTTCATGACTTTATGTAACTAAGTTTTTGGCAAAATTTCAGTGTAGACCACCTCTGGAGACAAGGGATGAAGGTACTGCAGGTCCAATAAAATGTTAATTCCAGTCATCATCTTATTTCATGTCTGCACTCTTCTCTTTTTGGCTGTTAATGCAAATCATATCACTTTCTAACACATATAAACTCAGACTATATGAACACTAAAGCTCTACTATGTTTATGATAGTATTCTGAGTTGTAGCATTTATTTTACTATTTTATTTCCACTTTTACGATTCAATCACCTTTGAGCCAAAAGAAAATTTTAAATTTAACCAATGATGGGACTTCCCTGGTGGCGCAGTGGTTAAGAGGGGACACAGGTTTGAGCCCTGGTCTGGGAAGATCCCACATGCCGCACAGCAACTAAGGCTGTGCGCCACAACTACTGAGCCTGTGCTCTGGAGCCCGTGAGCCACAACTACTGAGCCTGTGTGCCACAACTACTGAAGCCCATGCGCGCCTAGAGCCCATGCGTCGCAAGAAAGAGAAGCCACTGCAATGAGAAGCCTGCACACCGCCAACGAAGAGTAGCCCCCGCTTGCCGCAACTAGAGAAAGCCCACACGCAGCAACAAAGACCCAACGCAGCCCAAAATTAATTTAAAAAATTTAACCAATGATAACACACAAATGAAAAACAAACATCCTTTGGTTAACAAACTGAACATTAGCCAAGAAGAACTGACAATGATAGACCTTGTAGCACATAAGCAATTTTTAAGAATGCAAAGGGATTTTAATAAAGTTATTATTTTATATTAATTTTAAAAATGTCTGGCAGATAAAATTATCTTTTTCTCTGAAACTGCCAAATAACCTGTGCACTATTTGAAAGATCTCAGATAACCAAATCACGACCAGTGGTTCTCAAATTGTTTTGGTCTCAAGACCACTTTATGGTCTTAAAAATTATTGAAGCTCTCAAAGAGCTTCTGTTTATGTGGCTAACAATATTTACAATATTAGAAATTGAAACAAAAAAACTGAAACATTAACTTACCTAAAATAACAATAAAGCCATTAAAAATTTATGTAAACAACATAATTTTAATGAAAAATTTTTTTCCACAATGAAAGAAATTTATTAAGAGTGGACTGTTTTATATTTTTGCACATCTCTTAAAGTCTACCTTAACAGGAGGTAGCTGGATTCTTATATCCACTTCTGTATTTAATCAGTTGTAATTTTTTATTTTGGATGAAGTATATAAAGAAAATCAGACCTTAAACAGATATGTAGTTGGAAATGGAGGAGTATTTTAAGTCTTTTCTGATAACTGTGTTATCAAAGAATAGCCATACCAAACTTGACAAGTGATAATTTTTTTTAAAAATGAAGAGTGATATCTTCCCACCCAACTATTTTATTTATTTATTTTTTAGATGTTGGGGGTAGGAGTTTATTAATTAATTAATTAATTTTTGCTGTGTTGGGTCTTCGTTTCTGTGCGAGGGCTTTTTCTAGTTGTGGCAAGCGGGGGCCACTCTTCATTGCGGTGCGCGGGCCTCTCATTATCGCGGCCTCTCTTGTTGCGGAGCACAACCTCCAGACGTGCAGGATCAGTAGTTGTGGGCTCACGGGCCTAGTCGCTCCGTGGCATGTGGGATCCTCCCAGACCAGGGCTCAAACCCGTGTTCCCTGCATTAGCAGGCAGATTCTCAACCACTGCACCCCCAGGGAAGCCCCGACAAGTGATAATTTTGAAAAGGTTAATTTTAACAGGCAATACGAAACCATATTGATTAGCTTTTCATACTCTGCACATGCATGTCAGAATGAGAAAGAGGCAAATAATGTCTTCGTATAAAACATGATCACCCAATATAAAATACTTTTTCTTTAACAGCAAGGTGAGGCTCCCCATTGCAACAGCCTTAACCACTATATTTGGAGGTTGGAGGTTTGCAGCTATTAGGCTTAAAAACGAACACACAGAAATTTCTATGATTCATATAATGAGTATTATTATAGGTTGATCCAGCTTTAGAAAGGGACTTTTTTTTGTGTGTGTGGAGGGTAAGGCAGAGTAGGTGGTGATAGGTAATTTCCTCTATTATAACTTTTTCCTTGGTTCAAGCGAAACAGAACCACAAATGTTTCAGTTAAGTTGTTTTCTTGAAGAGAAATTATTAGCACTGGACTCAAACTGTAATTCTGTAGTATTGGAGAATGTTACTGTTGCCAAAAGAAATATGAGAAATCCCAGACACAGCATGTGGGAGCTTCTCCTCAGGAAATCCTTGTGGTTCACTATTCCTGTAAATTTTAGCTGACAGAAAACACACATCATAGCACCAGAAAGAATTTTGCTCAGTGAAAAAATGCCAACAGTCTTTGGTTGTGCTAAGATTGTTCTGATAACTGAAATATATTTTTGTAAGAAAAATAAACAAAAATAGACAGGAAACCCCAGTATTTTTGCTGAACAAGCACTGCAATAAAATGACTCTTTAAGTCCCAGACTACCTGCACTTCATGCTCCCCCCAAGATATCAGATCCCACACTAATGGATATATAAAGTTTGAATGCATTTTAATGCATTGTTTATTTTCTGCATGATTTATGGTGCATTCTATAGAAGTGCCAGTACCATTATTGCTGGTTTGTATTTAGAAAGGAAGATTAACTGGTGCAGAAATGGAAGTGATGAGTAAAATGCTTTTATTATTAGGTTTGCTCTCCTAAACCGCTTTAAACCCTTACGGATAGAACAAGTTGTAACCGTTCAGGTTCTAGCCCAGAAAGGGAAGAGTAGGCCAAACCTGGCAGAATTAGACAACTCATAATAATAAATACTAATTAAATATCCTCCATGTAGCAGGTAATATGTAGGCACAGGGGAGAAAACAAAACAGGTGAGGTCTTTGCTAAAAAAGTTTCATCCTATGACACTTCTGATAAAACCATGGTACGGGGCTTCCCTGGTGGCGCAGTAGTTGAGAGTCCGCCTGCCGATGCAGGGGACACGGGTTTGTGCCCTGGTCCGGGAAGATCCCACATGCCGCGAAGCGGCTGGGCCCGTGAGCCATGGCCGCTGAGCCTGAGTGTCCGAAGCCTGTGCTCCGCAACGGGAGAGGCCGCAACAGTGAGAGGCCTGCGTACCGCAAAAAAACCCAAAAAAACCCAAAAAAAACCATGGTACACTCGGCTTTCGTACCAAGGAAAATGCTGAGTAGTAACCCCACAAGTTATGCAGCTCAAACTGTCAACAATGCTGAGGTTGAGAAACCCTGTTTTAGAGTATAAGGAATCACAGGTTGAAAAAATTCCCCCAAAATAAGTAACCCAGCAGCTGCTTTCATTACTTACTTCTTACTTTGGGAAAATGATTCAAAAACCAAAATAGAAAATTAGTTATTTTTCCATGACTTGCAATCTAAAAACTCAATAGGCTCTCCAACAGTGAAATAAGTTACCTTCAAAATAACTGTATCAGAGTTTATGCATTAAAATTTTAACCAGCCACCAATATTATATAAAACCAAAATAATTACAGCACTTGGTTATATTAGGAGATTATTTCTAAATGAACTTCTTGTTCGTCTAACTGAACTTCAGTTTTCCAATAAAATAATTTCCTTTTAAAAAATTTCTGTTGGGGTCTCAACATATATATTTCTTATATATAGAAATATATATGTGACTAACTGGACCACATATGTAACTAGGAAAGTTAGATATCTAAATAAATTTAGCTTCTTCCACAAATGGCATCTTACTAAGAAGTGGTTTCCTTTGGCTACTGGCACACCTGTCAATGCTATAGGCCCACAAGCAAGCACCTGCATCAGGCTGAGAAAACAGCCAGCAGAACCCTAAGATGCTCTTTCCAAACTAATCCTGATGTACCCTCTGGACACTCTCCTTCTCTTCCCCAGAAGAGCTCTCTCAGAAGAGTTGTATACCTTTTTAGAAAAGCAATCTGTAGTCTGCAACAACTACTGGCCAAATTCTGATTCTGGCTCCTCATCAACTATTTGCTCTGTCTTCTAGATGCTAGTGATTGACTGCTAACAGCATTCCACTAGAAAAATTTAGCAAAAGGGAAACTTAAATGGCAATCATCATTTGTTCATCTACCACTAACCAGATATTTATTGAGCACCTACTATACTAACTACAGTTATAGTAATTTTCTACCATTAACTTCTCCCAGAATATATTCAAGGAAAAGTTAACTTTGCTTTACCTATAAAAGGAAACTGAGTTCAACGGCTCAACTTTATGGATTTTTTTTCTTACTGTTTTTAAATTAAAAATTCAAACAGTACAAAAAGATATAAAATGTGAAAAAACTTTTTTTCCTACCCCTAATCCCTACGCCTTCTCCCAAAATGTAATAAGCATTCTTTAGTTTGTGAATTCTTCCCCCCAAATTTGGTATCCATTTATGATTGAAAGTGGCTGTCAATAGAGATGACTAAGATGACTCCTAGATTTTTGGTTTGAACAAGTAGGTGGTACTATTTACTGAAATATAAAATAGCAGCAGAGGAACAAGTCTGAAGAGGGAGGCAATGAGTTAGAGGCACCTGTGAGATATTCAAATGTGAGTAACTTGGACCTAAAATATTTGGAGAGCAGGAGAGTGGCCTAGTCTGAATGAATAGATTTTTTGGCAAATAGGTATGGTGGCAAACCCATACAATAGCATATAGGTATGGAAACACATGGAGTAAATGAGATCAGCTAAAGATAACACATAGTGTAAGAAGACAAGAGGGCCCTAAGAGAGATCAATATTTTAGAAGAGAGTGAAGCTGGAAAATAATCAGAGTAACAGTAAAAATACTTAAGATTTGTTGAGTTTATTATATGTTAAGCATTAAGCTAAGCATATTTTATAATACCTCATTTACTCCTAACAACAAACTTCTAAAGAGGTATTATTACTACCACCCCCATTTTAGAAGGAAACTGGGGTATATGGAGGTTAAATAACTTGTCCAAGGTCACCCAGCAGAATGTGAAGCCAGCTGGTCTGAGTCCAAAGCCTACACCCTTAACCATAACACAAAATTGCCTGAGGAAAAAGGAGATCTAAAAGGAACCACTAACGCTTCTCTCACAAATTTGTCTTACTATTTTAAAATACAGGTTAAAAAAAAAACTATTTATTTTTGGCTGCACTGGGTCTTCATTGTTGTGTGCAGGCTTTTCTCTGGTTGCGGCGAGTGGGGGGCTACTCTTCGTTGTGGTGTGTGGGTTTCTCTTCTTGCGGAGCACGGGTTTCAATAGTTGTGGCACGCAGGCTCAGTAGTTGTGGCCCACGGGCTTAGTTGCTTCGCAGCATGTGGGATCTTCCCAGACCAGGGCTCAAACCCATATCCCCTGCATTGGCAGGTGGATTCTTAACCACTGTGCCACCAGAGAAGCCCCTAAAATATAGGTTTTATTGTACAGGTGTGGTGAGGCCAACAGATCAGCAGACAACTGCCATTGGAAAGACTGTTTGTTATATTCACAGATCCCAAGAGAAGGGAGCAGGTTGTGCCACAAGGGAGGGATGGGCATGTGGGCAGCACCAGGGTCAGTCAGGAGGGAGAGGAGGGAAATTATGGGAGAGAGCCTTTATTGTGCTTTCTGTGGGAAGGAATGGGCGAATGGGCAAGGCAAGGTAAGCAGGCTTAAGGCTGGCGAAATGGATGATTTCAGCAGTCTCTGGAGCATAGGGCCTGTCCCCAGTAGGGACAGGTACCTGACCCCGGTATGATTAGGCAGATAGATAGTAGCCAGGTGAGTACTGTACTATCATTTAGTAACCTGGGAGGAGCAATCCCTCCAAGGTCAGCAAGGCTCCAAGTTGTTAAATGCATCAGAATACAGAAAGTAAAAGAGATGGCTAATATATGTCAGATTTTATATTCTGTAAGGTCTAAAATGCAGACCCTGCATGGTACAATTTTTAATTCACTTATATATTTCCCCCCCTCTCTTGAGGCTGTCCTCATCTCAAATTATTCCCCTTTCACTGGTGACTCTAAGTTTCACAGAACTACAGTCTCTTAAATCTGGAAAACAAATCTGGATTTTTTTCCTGTGAGTATATTTTAGAAAATGGCAGCTCCTCCAAACCTTCACAGCATTGGTATTCTTATGACCTATAGGCTCCATGAGTTTTCTGTTTACTCATTCCAGGGTTCCAGTTTCCCACAGGCTATGGGGGCCATAGGTAGTGGACATCTGGAAATAGCCCTTGACTTGCTCCCTCTGCCCATTTCTCAGGCTAAAGCAGTGTTTACCTCTGATTTGGAAATGTCAGTGGAGGCTGCTAATTCTGTTTGATGCTACCAGCTGCACTTTTTTCTCACAAGAGGATGATCAGTGCAGACTCTCATCTGTTTGTTGATTCCCTCCCCACGAATTCCTCCCCAAACAGCAGCACTAAACATTTACTGAGTAACCACACTGCCAGGCATTGTTCTAAGCATTTTTATGTACTAACTCTCATCTTTACAACAACCTTTTATGGCAGAACTCATTTAAGATAAGAGGAAACTAAGGCACAGAGAGACCAAGTAACTTGGCCAAGGTCACAGAAACAGTAAATGGTAGAGCCAGGATTTGAACCTAGGCAGCCTGACAGAGTTAAAGCTGTTATTTACTCCACTACATTGCAAATAACTTAAAGTAAATAAGTTCATTAACTTGGTCTAATATAGTATTTTGTATAGTTTGCATATTTTTTAACCAGAAACAGAACTTGTAATTTTTAAATTACTTAACAGATTAAGTTAGAAAATTCAAAACAGGTCAGCATAAGTCTCCCGATAATATCTACATTTATTACCAATCATTTCTCTTTCAGATGAGCTATAATTCATATGCATTTGCCTCAGATTACACAAGCCTAGAAGCTGGCTACAAAGAATCTTGTTTTAAAAATCCAATGAGCTGGACTTAAAAGTGGTTTGAAAGAGTAGAGTGTTATTACAATGACAATATATTCATGTGTGTTATTTGTGTGGAAAAAGGTGCCCAACGTAAGGTCTGATTAAAAAGGTGCTGAATTCTTAATTTAGCAAATGAATAGAATGATCCTGAGCACTTTTCTATATCAAAACTAATGATCTACTCAACTATTACACAGTTCCTTTATTTACAGCATCAGTACTATATCAAAGCAAAATGCTAACTACTATCAGATGTTATGTGATCTCTGTAAGTCTATATTAAACACAAAAAGCAATAGGAAAATAGCTACTAACAGAAGGTAGTAGGAGGCAGGAAGCATTGGCATAGAAACCTGAAACTGTGTGATGTAGAAGTAACTGTTAATGAAGACTTTACAATGATATAAATCTGTGCTTAGAAGCCTTCAATTTCCATTCCCTTAATAGAATTTATCAAATTACTTACAGGTAACTTTATTTTAAAAGTCTGTATCAATTTTTAGTTTCTTCAGGAAAAAACTACTATAATTTAAGTTACATACTTTAAAAAGTTTCTATCATACCAGCAGAACCTCTAAAAGATCTTTTATTCAAAACAAAATCTTTAAGGAAAAAGATATCTGTAAAAGGAATCTGATGGAGAATATTTGCCTGAAAACAATTATTTATTAGCTATTAAAATATTTTAAAAGTCTTTTATCTGAATATTGCTTAAAGCTGTAGGTCTAAATGTGATTATCAATATAGAACAGCATTTTTTTGGGAAAATATGATTGAAAAGGATGAACTCCTGTTGTCAGTTGCTATGATTACCTTATTTCTTCCTAGCTAACTGCAGAACCCCACAGAATTAGCTGATGAGGAAGACAAGACTGTCATTACCAAATTACACAAGGTAGCTATTTTCTCTATTTTTAATGAAGAAGCTTTTGGTACATAAAGAGCTAAAACCGTCACAGTTAACAAAACCCTACAAAGGGAAATAAATTTCTCCACTACTATTAATTATAATGCCAATATACAGAATTTCTATAGACCTTTCACTTATCTTTAATCAGTAGACAATCACAAAGTATAATTTAAAAATAACTACTTATTGCCCCCCCACCTTAAACCTTGAATAATATCATAGAAAAGTACCTTGCAAAATTAAAGATATTATAAAATAACAGGAAATACTTTTTGGAGTATACACATTTCAGTATAACTTCTAAATTACTATTCCAAAAGCCCCAAATCCATGTGTTAATTTAATTGTTCCTCATTATCAGCAAAGCAAAATCTAATCATAAAACTTAAAAAGATTAAGTAAGCTAAAAGGGTTCTTTAAAATTGGTCCAATGAATTAAACTACTCACAGGCAACATAGTTCTAATTTCTCCACTTGACCTAGAGGAAAAATTTACTGCCTCTTGACCATATTCCTTTGATCCATACACTTCTTTCTTTGATGGTTCCCACTTGTTTCTCCAGCACTACCGTACAAAATGGCCACTGTACTGGAGGGCGTGTCTTAATCATTACTAAGCATTTTCCTATCAGAAGCAGTTCTTTGAAAAAACCTGAACATAATTTCTTCAGTGCCACTCAGTATTACTCCATAACTGCAGAAGTAGTAATAGGGATAGTGGTGTTTAAAAAATACCATTAGAGAATATTACTTAATATTTACATTTACTTAGGTTTTTTTTAAAAACCAACAGCAGATAAGACATATATTCATAAATTTTCCTGGCTGCAGGCTTCTGATATTTTCCAATAGAAATTCATACTATCCAATTAATCTTTCACGAAATGTTATAAACAACAAAAAGCTTTAAAAACATTAACTTTACATTTTTTCCTATATAATAGTACAAATATACTTAAGTACAATAGCATCTAGTCCAAAACAAAACATATCCATCAAAAGAAAGATGAAGAGATGCAAAGGGAGAAAACTCACACAGCTTATAGGCTCAACTGATTAAAAACAAAGAGCAATAGTGACTTGGTCTTAACTAAGGAAAGAGAAGAAAGTAATCCTGATTGAGCTCTCTCTAGTTCTTATGCTACCCTTAATGTTATTCAGTATATGGTTCATCAACTGGCATATATTGGGCACTTACTGAATGTACAGCAGAAGCAAGATGAGAAAGGAAAGCTATCATTTTTAACTGCTTTAGAAAAAAAATTAGAGCCAGGTTAAACACACTGGCAAAATGTTGGGTGTGAGAAGAGCGTGCAGTAAACATTAAAATGAGGTTTGGACATTATTAGATCACATCCAACCTTATTTTCTTTTTTCCTTATTCCAAATAATAATAATAATAAAAAAGGTGGAGACAGAATTTGTGGTTCTGTTAAGAGACAGAGGCGAGGTCTTTATCTCAAAATGATTCATTATTCCCTATCATCAGGGAGATTCTGCAAGGAAAAGTAAAACCAAGAATATGGCAAAATATATACTAAAGTAGAAAATCCACTTTAATAAACGTGTTAAAGAGATATGAGGTTAACGATTGTGGATTTATCAGCAAAATCCCACAATAGGATATAGTTGGCCAGATTCTGTCAGCAAAATAAATTACAAAGTGGATTTAAAAATAAAGGATGTCCTCAAATATTTCAAATAAAGATGAATAGGCATTCGATCTTCTGTAGTGGGAGTAACAATACATGTGATAGCAATACTCTAAAAATCCAGAGGCAATGAAGTCAGTACACTAACACTATAGCCCTGTGGAGTACACTGAGCTTTGGGCCTTTTCTCCTAACTCCTTAAGGCATGATTTGCTCCTGGGAACTCAGAGAACACCTGGTAGAGAACCAGGAAAACTAAAATTGAGCCAGGGTTTTTGATCTAAAAATAGATTGGAGGGCTTCCCTGGTGGCACGGGGGTTAAGAATCCGCCTGCCAATGCAGAGAACATGGGTTTGAGCCCTGGTCCAGGAAGATCCCACATGCCACGGAGCAACTAAGCCCATGTGCCACAACTACTGAGACTGTGCTCTAGAGCCCGTGTGCCACAACTACTGAAGCCCGTGCACCTAGAGCCCATGCTCCGCAACAAAAGAAGCCACTGCAATGAGAAGCCCGCGCTTGGCAACAGAATAGCCCCCGCACACAGCAGCAAAGACCCAATGCAGCCAAAAATAAATAAATAAAATAAAATAAAATAAATAAAAAAATAAAAACAGACTGGAAATGAGCAGAATCTCTTCCTGTATTTCCTAATTAATGGAAGCCCCTAGGGGCCTACTCTCATTTAGTAAACCAACCTACCAGATTCAAGAAAAATTTAATACTAAAGGATGATCTGGTATAACTCCTTTATAACAGATGGGAAACAAGCTTTAGAGAAATTAAGTGATTCACTCAAGATATCATTGCTAATCAATCTTAGTCTCTTGATTACTAGTCTAGTTCCCTTTCCACAATGTTTTCAAAAAATGAAAGCTGTAGGGCTTCCCTGGTGGCGCAGTGGTTAAAGAATCTGCCAGCCAAGGCAGGGGACACGGGTTCGAGCCCTGGTCCGGGAAGATCCCACATGCCACGGAGCAACTAAGCCTGTGCGCCACAACTACTGAGCCTGCACTCTAGAGCCCGCGAGCCACAACTACTGAGCCCGTGTGCTGCAACTACTGAAGCCCATGCGCCTAGAGGCCATGCTCCACAATGAAAAGCCACCGCAGTGAGAAGACTAGTCCCCACTCGCCGCCACTAGAGAAAGCCTGCGTGCAGCAACGAAGACCCAACACAGCCAAAAAATAAAAAAATAAAAAATAAATAAAAATAAATAAATTAAAAAATTAAAAAAAGAAAGCTGTTAATATAGCTACATAAGTAGTTAAAAGTAATTTAAGAACTGTGTATCATAGCTTGAGACAAAGGAACCTGCATTTTAATAAATGCAATAAAAATACATAAAAGAGAGAAAGACTAATTTACTACCTTTTGTGATGTTTACATATTTTTTAAAATGTTAAAATCTATATTGGAGCTCTGAGGATACATGATGAAGCCAAAATAGTAGAAACAACATGACCCAGACAGAAGAAAAGCAAAGACTTGTCCCTCAAGAAAAATTTGTACAATTCATCTTAAACAAATTTATTCTTGCATATGTGGTAATAAACTAGCTTTGGACTTAATGGTCAATCTTGTATGTCAATAGGTTCAGATTTAATATCTCCATTAATAAATTTCCTTTCTATTACAGATACTGATAAAAGCAGGAATTTTGCTATGCTTCTGATCTCAGCTGCTATTTGTAAAGCTTTATGTACTACGGGTAACTGAAAATGCATTAAGGAAAAATAAGATGACAGAACAATACCTACAATTTTATATGTATCATTTTTCCAGACAGCAAGCTCCATTGTCAAAATAGCAAATACTGTCAATGTATACATACACAGACGAAAACAATTTCCTTCCATTAGTCAAATCACTATTGCAAGTAGGAAAGAATCTACAAACGTTACTTATAAAACATGCCTTACTGTTCTTTAGAGATGTAAAATAACCTTTAAAAATATAAAGAAAGGAGAATCTTTCAAGCAAGAGAGGATTTTTTTGTAACTTTCTTTTAAATATGGGAGATTATGTGAGAGCCATCTCACATTCATTTGAGTGATTTAGTGCTGGGGGTCAGGGGAAGCTAAACCTGAACACACTGCCAACAAAGGGTTAACATTTAATAATTTACTGAGAAGGATAAAGGAGGGAAAGAAGTCAAGATAAGAGGGGCTTTCCCAGTTCTGAACAGTTACTTTCCCCAGTCATGAACAAGGGAAAAAAGAATGAATTTCAACAAATATGAAAAGGAATTCAACTACAGAAAAGGGTTACCATGGATGGAGAGTTCATAGAGTAAAAAGGTCCCTTGAGAACAACACTGTCCCTCTAAGAAAGTTACCAAAAAATGGTTTAGATGCACTACAAATAATGCAAAGAGGTAGAAATATTAGTCCTTTAAATAATTAGTTCTTATTTTCAGGTACTCTTCCCTCTAGGAGTAGAAGGATTCAAGATAGGATAAATGACTCAAAATTTCTGCAATTAATCTATGATGAAAAAAATCCAACAGCTATGAATGAGCAATATCAGAACTAGTCTCCTAAGGTGACTAGAGAATTTTTACTCTCAAAACATCTTAATTAGAAATTACAATAACAGAGCAAAATGACAACACTGGTATCAGTATTTATCTTGCTTAACACCCACTTTAGATATGGAGTCCATCATTTTCTAAACTTTGTCCTGCTGCTGCTCAGCCTGAGTGTGAGGTTATGTTGTCCTTCCCACTTCAGTCTCCAGGGGGTAGTCAGGCTCCAAGATAAAGGAACTAACTTTGAAGATATATACGGAATCTAGCCTTGAAGAAATGAAAGTGGTCAGATTCTAGGGCAAGGGCCAGAGGGCCAGAAGTTGGGCCTGGGAACCTCACTCTTCCTTCCTTTTCTTTCAGACCATCCCCAGTCCTTCCAGACTAGGAGGACTCAAACGTGACTTCTGGAGGGAGAATACAAAAGACCAAGATTAGAAGATAGTAAAATTGACCAATAATCAAGGAAATTGGTATTAAACCAAGCCATTTCAAAAAGGTTTTAAATAGGGAAAGGATGTGATTAGAATAGTTTCCAAAACTTTGCTTGATTTAAAATTAAAATTTTAACACAGCACATGACTCTCTGAGTTAAAGACATAAACGAGCCTGATTTCCGATTCTGAAAATCATTAAAATAACAGTATTACACCGTATACTAAAAACATCCCAGTTGCGGGTGGAGTCAAGATGGCGGACTAGGTGGATGTGGAATTCATGTCTCCACACAACTAGGGGACCTACCAGGCACCGGTACGGGACCACGGACACCTAAGGGGAAGGGAAGAACTGTCAGCAACCAGGTAGGAAATGGGGCGTGGGGGGGGAGTGAAGGGAGAGAAGAAGTGGAGGTGGGAGGGGACTGGCAACGTTGAGGGGCGGCTGGGGAAGGGGAAGGGATCCCACGCCCGAAGGGGTAAGTTGGGGGACCAGAGGATCAAAAGGGAGTGTGGCCAGGTGTCCCCTGCCCACTTGGGCCCCCAGGAACCTGCTGAGATTGGGCCTGATCCTTTACCCACCTAGGCCCCCTCCAGCCGTGCAGGTCCTGAGGGAGGGGAGGGAGGGAATGGGGAGCAAAAGTAAAGGCTGGACCCTGAGGGGGTGCTGGGGGAGGGGAGGAGTTCCTACACCCAGCCAGACCCACCCATGGTTAGGGGTCCAGCAGCAATGGGGGGGGACCCTGGGGGAGATGGTGGGGGAGGGGCACGAAGGAACAGAAAGGAACGGGGCCAGCGCTTTCCCTGTCCACTTAGGCACCAGGGAGCCTCTTGGGCTCCTGGGCCTAATATTCTGCCCTGGGAACCTCCCTCCTGCCCCACAGAACCCAAGCCCTGCCCCTACACCCCAACCCAGGGCCCCACCTCTACACTTGGAGACCACCTCCAACGTGCTGGGCCCAAGCCCCCCCCTCACCCGCCACACACCCTCACCCAGGGCCCTATCTCCAAACCCTGGAACTCCACACTCCAGAGGCCCTCCTTTCCACGGCTGCCCCTCCCCTTCCGCGCCGGTCCTAGGCAGAGGCCCCACCCCACGCTTCAACGTTGCCCCCCACCACCCGCCTAGGTCCCACCCCACCCTAAACCCTGCCCCTGCCTAAGTTCCACCCCTGCCTAAACTCCATCCCCATAGCCAAGCTTTTTTTTTCCGTTCTTTTTTCCTCTTTTAGATTGGGGTTCTATTTTACCTTGCTGACTCACTGTTGATTCATTTATATTTTTCCTAATAAATCTTTTATTTTTCTAATTTTATTTTATTTATTTATTTATTTTGCGGTACGCGGGCCTCTCACTGTTGTGGCCTCTCCTGTTGCGGAGCACAGGCTCCGGACGCACAGGCTCAGCGGCCATGGCTCACAGGCCCAGCCGCTCTGCGGCATGTGGGATCTTCCTGGACTGGGGCACGAACCCGTGTCCCCTGCATCGGCAGGCGGACTCTCAACCACTGCACCACCAGGGAAGCCCTATTTTATTCTTTATACTTTGCTATTGTCCTCTCCTTTTGGCTTGTTTCTCCCTGTCCCACTCCCCACTTTATTTTTCTTTTTTCTGTTGTGGTCTTATTTTACCTTGTTGCTGTTGTTTCAATTATATTTTTATTTTTCCTAATATAATTTTTATCTTTCTAATTTTATTTTTTATTCTTTCATATTGTACTACACCTTTTTTCTTCTTTTTTTTTTTTCTTTTCTGCCATGCTATGAAGCTTGCGGGATCTTGGTTCCCAGGCCAGAGGTTGGGCCTGAGCTCCTGTGGTGGGAGCTGCTAGTCCAAATTGCTGGACTAACAGAGAACCTCAGCCCCAGGTAATATTAACTGGAGTGAGGCCTCCTGGAGGTCCTACTCTCAGCACCAAGACCCGGCTCTATCCAACTGCCTGAAAACTCCAGTGCTGGATGCCTCAGGCCAAACAACCAGTAAGACAAGAATACAGCCCCACCCATCAAAAAAAAAAAAAAGAAAGAAACAACAAAAATATGTTACAGACGAAAAAACAAGGTAAAAACCTACAAGACCAAATAAATGAAGATGAAATAGGCAACCTACCTGACAAAGAATCCAGAGAAATGATAATGAAGATGATCCAAAATCTCAGAAACAGAATGGAGAAAACACAAGAATTAACAAGGGTCTAGAATAACTAAAGAGCAAACAAATGGTGATGAACAACACAATTACTGAAATTAAAAATACTCTAGAAGGAATCAATAGCAGAATAACTGAGGCAAAAGAACGGATAAGTGAGCTGGAAGATACAATGGTGGAAATAACTGCCAGGGAGCAGAATAAGGAAAAAAGAATGAAAAGAATTGAGGACAGTCTCAGAGACCTCTGGGACAACACTAAATGCACCAGCATTCGAATTACAGGGGTCCCAGAAGAAGAAAAGAAAGGGTCTGAGAAAATATTTTAAGAGATTATAGTCGAAAACTTCCCTAACACGGGACAGGAAATAGTCAATCAAGTCCAGGAAGCGCAGAGTCCCATACAGGATAAACCCAAAGAGAAACACAACGAGACACACATTAATCAAACTATCAATAATTAAATACAAAGAAAAAATATTAAAAGCAGCAAGGGAAAAGCAGCAAATAACATGCAAGGGAATCCCCATAAGGTTAACAGCAGATCTTTCAGCAGAAAGTCTGCAAGCCAGAAGGGACTGGCAAGACATATTTAAAGTGATGAAAGGGAAAAACCTACAACCAAGATTGCTCAACCCAGCAAGGATCTCATTCAGATTCGATGGAGAAATTAAAACCTTTACAAACAATCAAAAGGTAAGAGAATTCAGCACCACCAAATCAGCTTTACAACAAATGCTAAAGGAACTTCCCTAGGCAGGAAACACAAGAAAAGGAAAAGACCTACAAAAACAAACCCAAAACAATTAAGAAAATGGTAATAGGAACATACCTATCGATAATTACCTTAAATGTAAATGGATTAAATGCTCCAACCAAAAGACACAGACTGGCTGAATGGATACAAAAACAAGACCTGGACATATGCTGTCTACAGGAGACCCACTTCAGACCTAGGGACACATACAGACTGAAAGTGAGGGGATGGAAAAAGATATCCATGCAAATGGAAATCAAAAGAAAGCTGGAGTAGTAATTCTCACATCAGACAAAATAGACTTTAAAATAAAGAATGTTACAAGAGACAAGGAAGGACACTACATAATGATCAAGGGATCAATCCAAGAAGAAGATGTAACAATTGTAAATATTTAGGCACCCAACATAGGAGCAACTCAATACATAAGGCAAGTGCTAACAGCCATAAAAGAAGAAATCGACAGTAACACAATAATAGAAGGGGATTTTAACACTCCATTTTCACCAATGGACAGATCATCCAAAATGAAAATAAATAAGGAAACACAAGCTTTAAATGACACATTAAACAAGATGGACTTAATTGATATTTATAGGACATTCCATCCAAACACAAGAGAATACACTTTCTTCTCAAGTGCTCATGGAACATTCTCCAGGATAGGCCATATCTTGGGTCACAAATCAAGCCTTGGTAAATTTAAGAAAATTGAAATCGTATCAAGTATCTTTTCCGACCACAATGCTATGAGACTAGATATCAATTACAGGAAAAAAAAACTGTAAAAAATACAAACACATGGAAGCTAAACAATACACTACTAAATAACCAAGAGATCACTGAAGAAATCAAAGAGGAAATCAAAAAATACCTAGAAAGAAATGACAATGGAAACACGATGACCCAAAACCTATGGGATGCAGCAAAAGCAGTTCTAAGAGGGAAGTTTACAGCAATACAATCCTACCTCAAGAAACATCTCAAAAAAAAAAACCTAACCTTACACCTAAAGCAATTAGAGAAAGAAGAACAAGAAAACCCCAAAGTTAGCAGAAGGAAAGAAATCATAAAGATCTGATCAGAAATAAATGAAAAAGAAATGAAGGAAACAAGAGCAAAAATCAATAAAACTAAAACCTGGTTCCTTGATAAACAAAATTGATAAACCATTAGCCAGACTCATCAAGAAAAAAAGGGACAAGACTCAAATCAACAGAAATAGAAATGAAAAAGGAAAAGTAACAGCTGACACTGTAGAAATACAAAGGATTGTGAGACATTACTAAAAGCAACTATATGCCAATAAAAGAGACAACCTGGAAGAAATGGACAAATTCTTAGAAAAGTACAACCTTCCGAGATGGAACCAGGTAGAAATAGAAAATATAAACAGACCAATCACAAGCACTGAAATTGAAACTGTGATTAAAAAATCTTCCAACAAACAAAAGCACAGGACCAGAGGGCTTCACAAGAGAATTCTATCAAACATTTAGAGAACAGCTAACACCTATCCTTCTCAAACTCTTCCAAAATATAGCAGAGGGAGGAACACTCCCAAACTCATTCTACAAGGCCACCATCACACTGATACCAAAACCAAAGATGTCACAAAGAAAGAAAACCACAGGCCAATATCACTGATGAACATAGATGCAAAAATCCTCAACAAAATACTAGCGAACAGAATCCAACAGCACATTAAAAGGATCACACACCATGATCAAGTGGGGTTTATCCCAGGAATGCAAGGATTCTTCAACATACGCAAATCAATCAATGTGATACACCATATTAACAAATTGAAGAATAAAAACCATATGATCATCTCAACAGATGCAGGAAAAGCTTTCAACAAAATTCAACACCCATTTATGATAAAAACTCTACAGAAAGTAGGCAAAGAGAGAACCTACCTTAACATAATAAAGGCCATATATGACAAACTCACAGCCAACATTGTTCTCAACGGTGTAAAACTGAAACCATTTCCTCTAAGATCAGGAACAAGACAAGGCTGCCCACTCTCACCACTATTATTCAACATAGTTTTGGAAATTTTAGCCACAGCAAGCAGAGAAGAAAAAGAAATAAAAGGAATCCAAATCAGAAAAGAAGACGTAAAACTGTCACTGTTTGCAGATGACATGATACTATACATAGAGAATCCTAAAGATGCTACCAGAAAACTACCAGAGCTAATCAATTAATTTGGTAAAGTAGCAGGATACAAAATTAATGCACAGAAATCTCTTGCATTCCTATACACTAATGATGAAAAATCTGAAAGACAAATTAAGGAAACACTCCCATTTACCATTGCAACAAAAAGAATAAAATACCTAGGAATAAACCTACCTAAGGAGACAAAAGAGCTGTATGCAGAAAACTATAAGACCCTGATGAAAGAAATTAAAGATGATACAAACAGATGGAGAGATATACCATGTTCTTGGATTGGAAGAATCAACATTGTGAAAATGACTATACTACCCAAAGCAATCTACAGATTCAGTGCAATCCCTATCAAACTACCACTGGAATTTTTCACAGAACTAGAACAAAAAAATTCACAATTTGTATGGAAACACAAAAGACCCCAAATAGCCAAAGCAATCTTGAGAAAGAAAAACGGAGCCGGAGGAATCAGGCTCCCTGACTTCATACTACACTACAAAGCTACAGTAATCAAGATAGTATGGTACTGGCACAAAACCAGAATATAGAACAATGGAACAGGATAGAAAGCCCAGAGATAAACCCATGCACATATGGTCACCTTACCTTTGATAAAGGAGGCAAGAGTATACAAAGGTTGGAGAAAAGACAGCCTCTTCAATTAAGTGGTGCTGGGAAAACTGGACAGCTACATGTAAAAGAATGAAATTAGAACACTTCCTAACACCATACACAATAATAAACTCAAAATGGATTAAAGACCTAAATGTAAGGCCAGACACTATAAAACTCTTAGAGGAAAACATAGGCAGAACACTCCATGACATAAATCACAGCAAGATCCTTTTTGACCCACCTCCTAGAGAAATGGAAATAAAAACAAAAATAAACAAATGGGACCTAATGAAACTTAAAAGCTTTTACACAGCAAAGGAAACCATAAACAAGACGAAAAGACAACTCTCAGGATGGGAGAAAATATTTGCAAACAAAGCAACTGACAAAAGATTAATCTCCAAAATATACAAGCAGCTCATGCAGCTCAATATCAAAAAAAACAAACAACCCACTCCAAAAATGGGCAGAAGACCTAGATAGACTTTTCTCCAAAGAAGATATACAGATTGCCAACAAACACATGAAAGGATGCTCAACATCACTAATCATTAGAGAAATGCAAATCAGAACTACAATGAGGTATCACCTCACACAGGTCAGAATGGCCATCATCAAAAAATCTACAAACAATAAATGCTGGAGAGGGTGTGGAGAAAAGGGAAGCCTCTTGCACTGTTGGTGGGAATGTAAATTGATACAGCCACTATGGAGAACAGTATGAAGATTCCTTAAAAAACTAAAAATAGAACTACCATACGACCCAGCAATCCCACTACTGGACATATACCCTGAGAAAACTATAATTCAAGATGAGTCATGTACCACGGTGTTCATTGCAGCTCTATTTACAATAGCCAGAACATGGAAGCAACCTAAGTGTCCATCAACAGATGAATGGATAAAGAAGCTGTGGCACATATATACAATGGAATATTCCTCAGCCATAAAACGAAATGAAATTGAGTTATTTTTAGTGGGGTGGATGGACCTAGAGTCTGTCATACAGAGTGAAGTAAGTCAGAAAGAGAAAAACAAATACCATATGCTAACATATATATATGGAATCTAAAAAGAAAAATGGTTCATGAACGTAGGGGCAAGATAGGAATAAAGATGCAGATGTAGAGAATGGACTTGAGGACACGGGGAGGGGGAAGGGGAAGCTGGGATGAAGTGAAGAGTAGCACTGACATATATACACTACCAAACATAAAATAGATAGCTTGTGGGAAGCAGCTGCATAGCACAGGGAGATCAGCTCAGTGTTTTGTGACCACCTAGAGGGGTGGGATAGGGAGGGTGGAAGGGGGACGCAAGAGGGAGGAGATAAAGGGATATATGTATATGTATAGCTGATTCACTTTGTTATACAGCAGAAACTAACACAACATTGTAATTATACTCCAATATAGATGTTAAAAAAAATTAAAAAATAAAAATATCCCAGTTAAATTTTCTTAGGAGAAGGGAGGTTAGGTCCTATGATGGATATGGTGGGCTGGTTTGTTCACCGTCTATACTACATTCCTTCCTAGTATGACTCCTGTATTAAAGGGATGGAAAGGCTAAATGTGATATTTTCCAAATTATCTTGCAACTAGGGTTCTAGATATAAATGAGGGTTCCCAATTTGGAAGGAAGCAGAGATTCACTTCTTGCTGACCTTTTTTTTTTTTTTTTGCTGGTAAACAAAGCTGTGGATGCAAAATGTTTCTAAAGCAGTATTTCAATATGTATTCTCCAGCTTACCAGTAAGGCAGAGGCAGTTGTGGAAGAGACAGTGGACGGTTAACCTGAAATACACTACACAGGCTTAGTAGAGGTCAAATGGTAGATGGCAAGGAAACATATTGCAGGTTAAAAAGCTAATGACCCATTCCAGCCAAATGGCAAAACATTTTAAAAAACTACTGCCACTGTAATATTTGTACCTTGAAAGACAAACCATGTGCCTAACAAGCTTTCAGCTCTGCAAAAGAAGGGTGTCTCTGCCTGTGGCCTGAGATTCCAGCTAACTGAAAATGGTAATGGGGGGAGGCGGGGAGCAGTGTTCTCATGGCTGGAAAAGCCAAAAGGCAGGAAATAAGATGGCGGCCTGAAGCCTTTCCGAAGACCCTCCCTCAGAATAATGGGAACCAGTCCAACTGCTAAGATCTAATTAAGGGTGATACCTTTCCACCCAAGCCTCTTATTGCAGATGATGCCATGAAGTTGAAAAAGTCCAAAACAGAACCAGTATACAATCTACAGACTTCGGATTTAAGAGCTTGGTTTAAATGTGCTCTTTAACTGTGGTTACTTGTATATGAAACTGCCTACAAGCAAACAGACTGGAAATCTACTACACTGCTAAAGAAACCAATACCCTGCAAAAACTCATATTCAACCTTTAAAGCAACTCTTCGGTCCACAACCTACACCAGCAGGAATCAGGCTGTGAAAGGTATGCAGTCCCCAAGAAAGGTATACTTTAAAACCCATTTCATATGAGGCAATGGAGTGCTAAGAGATGAAGAATAAGTTCTCAGAGGGCAAAACCAAAGGTCGTGGATGACAATGGATAAGAGTTAATCCTAGAGAATAGAATAGAGGCTACAAAATAAGTTAACCAAGGAAGTCTTCTTGAAGGAAGACTTTACAAGAAACAGATGGCACACTCAAAAGGGATAACTGAAAAGAGTTTAATGAAATGGCCATTTATTTACCAAGGCGTAAGAAGGGTTGAGGCAACCAATAGGGGATAGTGAAGCACCCAGGGACTAGCAACAGCCGTAAGTTATTATCTTCCACAGGCCTAAAGGTCAAAGGAAAGAAGCAGTGTCACTGAAGCCCTGTAAGAGATGAAGTTAGGGCTTCCTTGGTGGCGCAGTGGTTGAGAGTAAGCCTGCCGATGCAGGGAACACGGATTCGTGCCCTGGTCCGGGAAGATCCCATGTGCCGTGGAGCGGCTGGGCCCATGAGCCATGGCCGCTGAGCCTGCGCGTCCAGAGCCTGTGCTCCGCAACGGGAGAGGCCACAACAGTGAGAGGCCCGCGTACCGAAAAAAAAAAAAAAAGAAAAAAAAAAAAAGAGATGAAGTTAAAGGAGTCCCCCAAGAAGACTTGCGCCTTTAGGTACAGGAACACAATCACTACCAAATGGTAGCCCTGCTGGGAGGGAACTAGGAATATAAATATCTCTCCAGTGCTTTCTCTTCTACCCTCTTACTATATGTTTGCGTCCTCCCAAAATTCATAGGTTGAAACTTAATCCCCAATGTTATCAGTATTTGGAGCTGAGGGCTTTGAGAGGTGCTTAGGTCATGTGGTTGGACCCCTCAAGAATAGAATCAGTACCCTTATAAAAGAGATCCCAGAGAGTTCCCTCACCCCCTCTGCCATATGAAGACACAGGGAAAAGACAGTCATTTATGAACCAGGAAGTGGGTTCTCATCAGAACTCAACCATGCTAGCACTCTGAATCTTAGGTTTCCCAGCCTCCAGAACTGTGAGAAATAAATTTTTGTTGTTTATAAGCCACCCAGCCTATGGCATTTTGTTATAGCAGCCTGAACAAATTAAGATACCTCTGATTTAAGAGATCTTTCTCATTGGCTGAACCTAAATGGAATCCATAGGACACGGAAATACAGGTGATGTGTTCCATAATGGTCAGGGTAGAACTACGGGTCTGGAGGAGCACATGAAGAAAAATCATCACTAACAATAACATCAATCCCTTGCCCATACCCCTATTAAATCACCTATTAAGAACAAATCACAAAGGAAATTACAAAATTGTGAGACAAACCACATTTCAAAACTCATGAAATACAGCCAATGCAGCACTCATAGGGAAATTTATAACCTTACAAATTATTTTTAGTACTTAAGTCTTTAACTCAAGAAGCTAGAGGGCTTCCCTGGTGGCGCAGTGGTTGAAAGTGTGCCTGCCAATGCAGGGGACACGGGTTCGTACCCCGGTCTGGGAAGATCCCACATGCTGTGGAGCGGCTGGGCCCGTGAGCCATAGCCACTGAGCCTGCGCGTCCAGGAGCCTGTGCTCCGCAACGGGAGAGGCCACAACAGTGAGAGGCCCGTGTACTGCAAAAAAAAAAAAAAGAAGCTAGAGGGAAAAAAAACAGCAAAATAAACACAAAGTAGAAGAGAGAAAATAGATAAAAGTTAAAAATTAAAAAAAAGAAGAAAACACTAACAAATTTAATTGCGTCCATCAAACAAAACCAATAACTGATTCTTTAAAAAATATATCCGGTAAGTCAATACTGCAGCAAATCTATGCAACATAAAAAGAGAGGGCATGGGGCTTCCCTGGTGGCGCAGTGGTTGAGAGTCCGCCTGCCGATGCAGGGGACACAGGTTCGTGCCCCGGTCCGGGAAGATCCCACATGCCGCGGAGCAGCTGGGCCTGTGAGCCATGGCCGCTGAGCCTGCGCGCCCGGAGCCTGTGCTCCGCAACGGGAGAGGCCACAGCAGTGAGAGGCCCGCATACCGCAAAAAAAAAAAAAAAAAAAAAAAGAGAGAGGGCATGAATAACATAAGTAATAAGACCTAATTAGGTCACTTACATTAAGTCATTTAATACAGCTGCTCTATGAGATTGATACTGTCATTTCTACTTAATATTGAGAAAACTGACACACAGAGAAGTAAACTGCTCAAAATCACACTATTATGTACTGGAGCTAGGATTTCCTATGCTGTCCAACTCCAGAGTCTGTTCCTTTGACAACTGTATTACACTCCCTTTCAGAATAAAAAAAGACTATCAAAATATCCCCCCAAATAGAAAACTGGAACTAAGCAATAACCATAAAAGAAAAGGAACCAATGGACATCATCCATTCCCCATATCCCCAGTAAAGGCCTAGACCAGGGGTCCCCAACCCCCAGAGCCACAGACCAGTACCGGTCCGTGGCCTGTTAGGAGCCGGGCTGCACAGCAGGCGAGTGAGAGAAGCTTCATCTGCCGCTCCCCATCACTCGCATTACCACCCGCACCATCCCCACACTTCATTCCCCACCCCACCCCCACTCCCCCCACCCTCCCCTGCCGCCCGGTCTGTGGAAAAACTGTCTTCCACGAAACCGATCCCTGGTGCCAAAAAGGTTGGGGACTGCTGGCCTAGACAGTTTAAGGGCCAATTTTAGCTATGCCCTCAAGGAATAGATCATTCCTGAAAGGTAGCAGAATATGCCCCCCCAAAATTATGTCATTGGGCATATTGATTATTTTGAGCTGTAGGCACTTGAAAAACAGCAAATGAAGGGGAAAACTTTCTCTGAACTCTCCCCCTTATTCTGCCTAAAGACAGATCTTCCAAAAGGAACTCAATTATCATAAATCCCTTCCCTGGGAGTTTCATCAACTAGAGAAGATTGAGTCATCACAGGAGAGGAGGCTACACCCAGACAAATTTTGTCGTATCTCCCATCTGCTCTTCTAAGGGTCCATTTATCTTTCCTAAGTAAACATTTACTCTTCCCTAAGAGGTCTACAGCCCCTCCCCCCCATATAGATGCTATCTGAGCCTGAATTCCAAGCCATCAAGTGTTAGATTCCCCTGGGTATCGACAAAGATTCTTAATCAAACTTTAGTCAGGCTCCTGAAATTTCTCCTAGGCCTACCTGTGCACTTCCTTGCAAAATCTAGTTTTAACAAGAACCCTGGTATGTCAGTTTAGCAAGCGTCTCCCATCCGCCACAACTGATCACCCTCAATATTGGGTTCCTCATCTTCTACCATTCCCCTAGGTGTAATCATGCCCCATAGGGTTAACAGAAGCTGGTGACTAATAGAGATTCTTGAGCTTGTCTTACAGAACAACAGATAAGGGAACAGCTTGTTAAAACCTCTCTGCTTATAAACTGCCTTCACTGATCAGCTTGCTTTAGTTTTTTCCCCTCTCCTTAACTGCATACCCTCCAAGCTTCACATAGCCTAGGTAATACACCACAAGACACCTTAACCACCCCACAGATAACACCTCGGATGTATGGGTTGCTATGGTAATGGGGGCAGAGACTTAAGATGTTCTTCCGGAACTTAGAGTCAGCTCTTGTTCATTTCGAGCTAAGACTGGTTGGGACCACGGGCCCTAACACTGGGCCTGCACAGGTGTTGGATGAATGCTCTTTTGTTGTCAGAGGGCCAAAACCTCCACCCCCAAATCATGCTAAGCACCTCCATTTTTTAACATGCATCCCTGGAAGAAGCATGTAACCAAGATATATCTGCACAGAACACCGACTACCTCACTTTTCCCCTACCTCCAATCACCTTTCCTCACACCTAAGACCACCCTGCTCCTTTACCCCATAAATATCCCACCTTTGGGAGGGTGGATTTCAGACTTGTTCTCCTCCCTTGGCTGCTTTGTGAATAAACTTTCTCTGCTGCAAACCTTGGTGTCTGAGGTAACAGAGGTAATGTCTGACTACCCTAGCTTGTCTTCACCAAGAATCCCGTTATATTGGTTTAGCCAAAACCCCTCCTGACCCCGTGTTTCCTCTTAGTAATTAAATTCCCATTTATCCATGTTGTATTTGCAATAGAACCCAGTTCTATACTGAGGTCTCTTTCCCCCTATTGTATGTCCTGAATAAAATATGTTTTAACTGCTTTAACTACTGTCTAGCTCTGTTTTGTTTTGTTTTTTTAAACAGTATCTCCCATGTATATATGCAGTATACGTGTTGTTAAAAATAGGACAACAGGCCCCAAATGGAGTCACTTATACTAAGATCCACCTTACCAAATCAAGACTTAATTACACTTTTGGCCTCTCCAAGAAATGTAACTGAACAGGACCTGTGGAGCCTTCCCAGGACAGAGCCCCTCCCCCATATCTTCTGCTGTAGCTCCTCTTAGTGCCAAGATAACAGTATTTCATGCATATTTCCTGAACTTTTCAGATGCTAAAACCACCACCACATGGAAGAAATTAGCTACTTGATGATCATGAGCCTGTAGCCCCCAGACCTACTGGTACCTAAGGATTGATAATGTTAACTGCCCTGTTACCTCAAGATCAACCAATCAGAGAATTGTGCATGAACTGAGATGCCAGCACATACCCTGGGATGCCCCTCCCCTCCCCTGACCTTTAAAAATGCTTTGCTGAAACGCTTCAAGGAGTTAGGGGTTTTTTGGGGGCACGAGCCACCTGTTCTCCTTGCATGGCCCTGCAACAAACCTTTCTCTGCTCCAAACTTCGACGTTTCGGTTTGTTTGGCCTTACTGTGCGTCAGTCACAGGAACCTGCGTTCGGTAACAGAAATAGAATCTTAAGCCAGTCAGTCAGGAACTACCCAATCAACATTAGTGAGGTAATCTGACTGACAGACCCGTGCCATCCCCTAAAAGAACGTGACCTTGGCACAAACAATCCACTCTTTTTTTTAAATTTATTTTTTTATATAGCAGGTTCTTATTAGTTATCTATTTTATACATATTAGTGTATATATGTCAATCCCAGCCATAAAAAGGAACGACATTGGGTCATTTGTAGAGACATGGATGAATCTAGAGACTGTCATACAGAGTGAAGTAAGTCAGAAAGAGAAAAATATCGTATATTAATGCATATATGTGGAACCTAGAAAATTGGTACAGATGAACCGGTTTGCAGGGCAGAAACAGAGACACAGATGCAAAGAACAAATGTATGAACACCAAGGGGGGAAAGTGGCAGGGGTGGGTGGTGGTGGTGGGATGAATTGGGAGATTGGGATTGACCAATCCACTCTTTGCTGGCCTAACTTCCTTGTCCCACTCCCTTCTGCCTACAAGTCTTTCATCTTTTACAGATCCTGGGAAGAAGATCCTTTCTGTCTGCTGGATGGGACGCTGCCTAATTCATGAATCGTTGAAGAAAGCCAGTAAGATCTTTTAAATTTACTCCAGTTGAATTTTGTTTCCTAACAATGTTAATAAACTTTTGTTTTTCTTTTGTTAATCTATCTTTTATGACAGGGGTCTCAGCCAAGAACTCGAAAGGTAGAGGGAAAATTGTTTTTCCTCCCCTGTATTCCCAGTTTGTAAAATCAGTCCTAGAGCACAGAAAGTGATGGGAAGCTGCTTGACTCATTTAGGAGGCAAGCAATAAAAATGCTATTGGAATATTCAATACTGTAAAGATGTCAGGTCTCTACAAATTAATCCATAGATTCAAAGCAATTCCAATCAAATCTTGGTAGTTTCCTTTTTCTAAAGTGAAAATGATAGGCTGATGCTAAAATTCATTCAGAAATACAAAGGGCTAAAAATAGCCAAAGCAATCTTGAAGGAAAATAAAGCTCGCTGGTTTTATTCTATCAGACACTAGTATGTATTATAAAGTTAAAAAGTAATTAAAATAATGTGGTATAGGCACAAGAATGATCAAATTAACCAATGGAAAAGAGAATACCCAAAAATAAGGCCACACATACAAGGTATCCTGATTTATGACAAAGGCAACATTGTAGTTCAGCGAGGAAAGGATGGTCTGTTCAGAAAATGCCAGGCTAGGACTTCCCTGGTGGCGCAGTGGTTAAGAATCTGCCTGCCAATGCAGGGGACACAGGTTCAAGCCCTGGTGTGGGAAGATCCCACATGCCTCAGAGCAACGAAGCCCATGTGCCACAACTACTGAGCCTGTGCTCTAGAGCCCGCGAGCCACAACTACTGAGCCCACGTGCCACAGCTACTGAAGCCCGCGTGCCCCGAGCCCGTGCTCCACAGCAAGAGAAGCCACCACAGTGAGAAGCCCGCGCACCGCAATGAAGAGTAGCACCCGCTTGCCACAACTACAGAAAGCTGGCGCGCGGCAATGAAGACCCAACACAGCCAAAAATAAATAAATTTATAAATAAATAAATAAAGTTGTTTCCTGAAGATGGAAATTCCTTCTTAAAAAAAAAAGAAAAAAAAAAAAGAAAATGCCAGGTTAACTAGACATCCATGTGGGAAAAAAACATATGTTGACCTTTACTTGATACCATACAAAAATCAGTTCCAGACAGATAGCAGATCTAGAAGCAAAAGGTAAAATAAAGCTTTTAGAGAAAATAATCTTTGTCACCTTAGAGCAGGCAAATACTTCTTTAAACGCACTAACCATAAAAGAAAAAGGTTTACTTGGATTATGATAAAGTTAAGAGCTTCTGTTCATTGAAAGACACTATTAAGAGAGTGCCACACACCTCCTGAGATATTTGAGGTACACAGATCCAACAAAGGACTTATATCCAGTATATGTAAAGAACTCCTTCAAATCAGTAACAAGAAGAGATAATCCGAAAGGAAAATATGCAACAAACTTGAATTGGCTTCACTAAAGTGGATACAAAACTGGTCCTTAAACATATAAAAAGACTCCCCCTTTCCTTATCAGAGAAATGCAAATTAAAGCCAAGAGGAGATACCAGTACACACCTACCAGAATGGTAAAAAGAGAAACTGAAATTAGCAAGTGTTGGTGAGGCTGTAGAGCAACTGGACCTCTCCTGTACTGCTGGTAGGAATATAAATTGGTACAACCACTTTGGAATAGTGTTTGGCAATATATACACAGGTGAATGTATATATTTCCTATGGCTTAGCAGTTCCACGTCTAAGTATATACTCAACAGAAATACGTTCAATAAGACATATATACTAAAAGGTTCATACTAGCACTGTTCATAATAGTCTCAAACTGGAAATCACCCGAAGACCATTAATAGTAGAGTGGATTTAAAAATGGTCATGCATTCACATGGAATACTACAGAGAAATAAAAAATGCTCACATGACCATATGGATGAATCTAACAAACAAAACCAGAGAGCAAAAAGTCAGAGCAAAAAGAGCATATACAAATGGAATTGCCCAGTGTGTAAACTATAAAAATAGACAAAAGGAATCTAAGTTAGTTATTACAAGTCTGAATTGTGGTTATCTTTGGGGTGGGGAGAAGTGACTGAAAGGGAGTAAAAGGGAGTTTCTGGTGTGCTGGTTAACGTTCAGTTTCTTAACATGGGTACTGGTTACATGGATGTACTCAACATGTGAAAATTCATCAATCTGCACATTTATGATTTGTGCACTTTTCTTACGAATATCATGCTGCAATAAAAATTAATGTATGTGACAAAAAGCAAATAAATTAAACTACAAACTAAAAAAAATTTCTAGAAGTATGGTACGGTTAAGTAACATGAAAAACGTATGCAAGGGACTTCCCTGGCAGTCCAGTGGTTGAGACTTCACCTTCCAATGCAGGGGGTGCAGGTTTGATCCCTGGTCAGGGAGCTAAGATCCCACATGCCTCACAGCCAGAAAACCAAAACATAAAACAGAAGCAATATTGCAACAAATTCAATAAAGACTTTACACCGGGTTCACATCAAAAAACAAACAAACAAACAAAGTAAAACGTATGCAAGTCGTAAGAAGCTAACATCCAATAGTAAAATGAGCAAAAAATACAAAAAAATGCTCAAGAAAGAAATAAAAATGTTTCCAGTAAATGCACAAAATGTAAATTAGAACAACAGAATGCTATTTTTCCTATAAAATTAACAAAGATTAAAGGAAACTAAAAAGGTTGTTGCTGAGGATTTGGTGAAAATACTCCTAATGGAAACTTGAATAGGTATAACCTTTCTGCATAAGTCTTAAAAAATGTTCATATCCTTTGACCCACTAGTTTCCCTTCTAGAAATTACTATAAGGAAAAATCAGAGATGCAGTAAAAGATGGACTTATGTCAGTGCTGATTACAACTGTATTTTGAAACAATATAACCAAGAATGGGAAAATAGTTATATTATGATACACATACATGATTGGATATTATGTTATTGTTTTCAAAGAGTAATGAATAGGAAAAGACTCACTGAAAAATACATATAAAATTCTATGTGGTATATTTTTTGTGTTTAAAAAATATCAAACATACATTTGAATAGAAAAAAAGTCTGTAAGAACACATACTATAATGTTAATAGTGGCCATTTGTGGGTGGTAGGAAAATAAGTGATTTTAATTTTGTGGCTTGTTTTCTACAATGAAATGTTCTTTGAGCATGTATTACTATTATACTCAGATATCTAAGAATAGGGTAAAAAAGTATCCACCCACTTTCCTCTCTCTAGCAATCTAAGCAACATAGATTTTTGTCTCTTCTTCATCTCCCACATTCAATCTTGTAACTGTTTCCTCGATTTTACCTTAGAAGTATCTGTCCAAGCCATTATTCAATTATTTCTTCTCTCTTTTCCAGAACTCAGGTGCTTGCCTTCCCTACTGACCTCCTCAAATCCAAGCACTCCCTTTTGGTAAAAGAGCCCTATCTTCCACTACTTCTTCATTCCAGCCTCATCAAACCACTTTATATAGCGACACTCCACACTCAAGTCCCTGAAAAATCTACACCAGGTACTTTCACACCTCCCAACCTTGAGATACTCTGTTCTCTTTCCTTATAATGCATTTTCTCCCTTCCATCTCTCTAAACATATTCACAGTTCAAGATCCACCTCCAATATCCATATACTGGGTGTAGTGTCTCCGAGGCCACAAGAACAGACAGCGGTTTCCAAATCAATCCTCCAATGACAGTTTGTATATATTTCAACATTTACCATTCTGTACTATTTATTGCGTAGCTCTCTGATGGTATGGAATGAGCCGTTTCTTTTCTTAAATTTCTTAAAATCTTGTCGGATGAATGGATTTTAGTAAAGTATACATACATGCCTTATACAGGGGTGTGACTTTTCACCTGTGTCTGACAGACAAATGGCAACAAAAACACTAGACTGTTTTTTTGTTTGTTTTTGTTTTCATTCAAGATGGCAGAGAACGTCTTAAAATAGTCCCACACAAAAGCCCTCACACCCGAGCCTCGAATCAGAAGAACTAGCTACACCTAGCCCAACAGCAAAGGACAAAAGAATTAGATGCTGAGATGCCCCAGCCCAAATCACCCACAGTAGGTCCCACACACAGATCTTAAACCACGGTATAAGAAAATAAAAACAAAAACAAGAACTAGCACCTGCTGCCTCCATTCCGAGGGCCACGCCTCGACTGCGAACTGTGACCTGAGGCATTTCTGGATACTGACCCGAACATATCGAGGACTAAAAAGGGGGAGGCTAAATCGTACGGGTGAGTAGGAACAAGCAGGGTTCTAGTCCACCGGCCTGGCTGGGAATTCCGGGAGGGCCCGAGGCAGAGGCCGGGCGCGGCGAGAGAGCCTCAGGCTACACCTGTCAGGCTGCGTCCAACATTAGGCCCGGAAATTGCCGAGATTCGGTGACCGAGGCCGGCAGGAGCGTCACCCGATTCCTCGCCCCGGGATCTGCCTCTCGTCCGGCCTCCTCGCCTTCTCCCTCGTCCTAATCAAACAAAGGCAATTCACACGCACCGCCATTTTCCCCTTACCTCAAAAACCACCTCTTCGTCAAAATCCGGTGTCATCCTTCTCCGCCATGCCACCCGCCTCAGCACGATGGGAAATGAAGGCGGGAGAACCGGCTGCATGCGCCCAGGCGTCTGCTTCTGCAGGTCCCGTGAGTCCAGAAAACTACAATTCCCAGCATGCCTCACAGCTCACGCCCCTTTTTCAGGCCCGCTCATTGGCGCTGAGCTTGAACGTGTGGGCGGGAGGGGCGGGAACGGGCTGAAACTCGGGCCCCCTGATTGGAGGAGGCTGGGGCTTTTGTCCGCTTTTTACGGCCGCGACTAGCAGGGGGCGCCTGGAGCTCTGATTTTTTTTTTGGAGCTGGAGAAGGGCGCGCGCCGGCGAAGCCGCGGTGAGCACTGCTCGTGTGCGCGCGTGGCCGTCTGCCGGGAGCTCGGCTGGGCGGCGCTCGTGCCCGCCCGCCCGTCGCCGGCGGCTCGCGCCCGGGAGCGCCGCCGGGTCTCCGGAGCCGGCCGCGTCCTTTGTGCGGCGCTGGGGTTGCACCTCGGGGCCGCGGGACGGAATGTGGGCTCTGCTGGGGCTTTTCTCTTCTGCCCAAACTGTTGAAACAATGGACTGTAAGGGGAGCGGGGATTGAGGGGGCGAGCGGGGAAGCGAGCTGCACGGGGGAATCATGACTTCTGCCGCCGGTAAGTGACGGCGCTCGCGCTGCCGCTGGAAAGTTTGTAGCGACCGCTGCAGGTCTTGGGCTCGGAGCAACTTTGTCCTCCGGGATGGGTTAGCGATATTCCCTCTACCTTTCCTCAGGACTGTGCGGAGGAGACGGTGTTTGCTGCCTGATTTTTTCGTCCCTGCGTGCCAAGAGGGGCTCTTTGGAAATAGTGTGTCTCTTGGGACCTCCTTTTAAAAGAAGACCGTGTTGGGGGCTCTTAGCGCCAGGTGAAACGGGAAATGTAGAGAGGGCGTTTACTTTTCTCTCCTGAAATTTGAGCGACTTTGCCTTTGCTTATGAAAATAGTTTAGATTCCCATGTTAAGAAATCAGTTATTCTAGGAAAGGGCAGTGTTCCCGGAGTGTTGAACTCGGCGACTAGGCTGAGTGGCTTTAACCCCTAATGTCGACTGGAAACCCTGACCCTTATTAAGTAAAGAGGTTTAGACATTTTTACTCCTGTTTCGGTGGTTTTCCCCCGGTTACCTGAGGAGCAGAGGAGTAGAATTGCCGATGCCAAGGTTTTGGTTCATCTTCATCCAATTTTTAATGGATTTTTTCCCCTATTTCTACCTGGTTAGTGTAGACAAAGCCTTATTTTTTGTCTGCCTCCTGTCGCCGTTTTCCTTTATCCAAATGGCAAAGCCTGTTGTATTACCTTTGTGTAGACTTTGAAGAATTCTGGACGTTGTATTTCTAAACATTCTGAAGGAACAGTTCCTATTTTCCAAAATAATTACTAAAGTGGTGTTAAATTCACTTATAAGAACATAGGTTAATTTTTAAGCCAGAACTTAATAACGTATTCAGTATTAAGAAACATTTTTGCCCACGTTGTAATAAATAAGCTTTCATTAGACATTATATAGTAAAATCGTGTAAAGCTTCACCACAGTTACTTCTAGAACCAGCATGTAAGTATCAGATTAAATTTTCTTAGCTTTTCTTGGCATTTATTTTAAATTCCTGCATCTTGTAACTGTCAAACAGCACTCTAAATATTCTGGTTTGTATTCTTTCTAAAGCCTAGATATATTGGAGGTTGTACGGCTAGGTGTAATCAGATTACAACTAACGAGGCAAGAAGTTTAGCCAATAGGAATAAGAAAGCAAGGGATGAAGTGTTCCCGTAATAGTATTCCTGAGGAAGATGTTGTGGATCTTTCCTTTTTGATGCTATATGTGTGTACAGGAGATATGTCATCGTGTACTGGGAATTATGTTATTTATAAACTCTTTTCCTTACCAGAGGGAGGCTTTCTACTTACTTGAGGTGAATTATTTTCATCCTAAATTTCTGTGCCTCACTTTAAGTTTTATTAAGGAACAAGTCTAATTTAATTTAAATTTAAAGTGGTTGGAGATTTTAAAATCCTTCCAGCCAACTTTAACTCTCCTCTCCAGTGTCAGACACTTTTAAAATTCATACCTTGTATGTATCAGTTTTCAGTTCCAGTCCTAACAGTTTATAATGAACCCATACAGAAGCATTTAATTCTACATTTAAATATGTAAACCGGATCTAGGTCTCAGTCTGGAATTTTATTATTCTTTCATTTGAATGACCCTCGAATAATGCAAACTTTTTTTATATTTTATCAACTTTACAATTAAAGAAGTCCACAGACATTTTTGTGGTGTTTAAAAGAGGGACACTTCCTGTGTTTAGCTGAGTTAGTTGGTTTTTAGCACGGCTTGCTGAGAAGCATTAACTACTTTTTCATTCTCCCATCTGTTAAGATTTATTATTTTTTCTCATGTCTAAATGGAGAATATGGAAAAGAACTGGGGTTTTATTTGTATCCTATTCTTATAAAATTATGTGTTCATCATTCTTACAAGCTGTTTATGATGCTCTTTGGAACAGTATTCAGAATTCATTAAAACTTTAGGAATGTTATTTGAAGTTGGGGGAGGGGATGTTTGTTTACACGGACTCTAATCTGTGGTATTTGGGATGGTTGGCTTAATTTAAGGCAATAAGAAAAATGTAGAACATCTAAGATATATGTATCCTGAAGAAGAGCTTGCTTTGTTTTTCTGTGTCTGTGAAAGAGTAGGCCCACAATAGAGATTTTAGAATTATTCCAATCAGTATATGAAAAAAGGAGAGATAATTATAGAAATATATTTCATATATTTTTGAACATGTATAGGTCTCGGTGTACATGTGCTGTGCTTTGCTTTTTGGCTGGTCCAATAGCTAAGAAAGTGTTGCACGTGGACCGCCGCCATCTGTGTGTAATAGATGATGAGTGTGTTTGTAATTGTTAGTAAAATGGTACTAGTGCTTTACTTTCTTACCTTATTTTTCCCTGGAGCCAAACAGCTGTGTAAATAAAAGATTTGCTGCTATGCTCTAAAAAGCTTTGGGTCTGACTGTTGATACAGTATTAATATCCAAAGGTGCTGGATCCATTTCCAAACATCGTGCACTTATTTCAAGAGTTTGACATTGGAGCAGACCGTAATATAAAGGCTTGTTATTTTTTGAGCTGTGTTTCTTTCAAAATAGAGCCACTAAAAAATAAAGAAATAATTTTAAAATAAAAATAATAATAATGATGAAGGACTTCAAATATTGCTATTCTATGACTTAGTTGAACACTTGTTCCTACTAATAATTAAGAACTTAGGGACTTCCCTGGTGGCACAGTGGTTAAGAATCCACCTGCCAATGCAGGGGACACTGATTCAAGCCCTGGTCCGGGAAGATCCCACATGCTGTGGAGCAACTAAGCCCGTACGCCACAACTACTGAGCCTGCACTCTAGAGCCCACAAGTCACAACTACTGAGCCCACGTGCCACAATTACTGAAGCCCGCGCGCCTAGAGCCCGTGCTCTACAACGAGAAGTCACCACAATGAGAAGCCCGCGCACCACTAAGAAGAATAACCCCCACTCGCCGCAACTAGAGAAAACCTGTGCGCAGCAACGAAGACCCAACGCAGCCATAAATAAATAAATAAAATAAATTTTAAAAAAGAAGAACTTATTCAGTAATCCTATTGAAGTTGATTCCTGTTAACTTTTCAAAATATTCTACATTTAAGTGGATATTGATTTCTATTTAAAGAAATATCTTGTTATTGAGACATAGTAAAGACTATGCGTATGTGTGGCAGCTCTGACTGTTCCCAGGCCCTATGTTTAGCATTGGGGATACAGCAAAGAGACAAAGTACCTGCCCTCCTGGAGCTTGCCTTCTAGTGGTGAAGACAGAGGGAGGTACACGGAAGAAAAATCACACAGGGCAAAGTGGCTAGAGAATCTAAGGGTTCTCCTGAAGCAGATATCTCCTGAAGTTATCATCTCAGAATCATTCAGGCTTTAGAGATCTGTTCAGCTCCCTCATTTGCAAGTAAGGAAACTGAGGCAACCAGTTCTCCACAGAGGCACACCCAGTTATGTTATTGGCCTCCTCCAATACACGGTTAGCTAAGCCAAAGCTCGCAGTTCTTTGTTTAATTCAGTGAGTATGTGTTGAGGCAGTTAGGTACATGATGCTGCGCAATATCTGTTGGTAATTGACCATAATTCATATAGTTAATTGAATTTCTAGGACACTAAGAACAGAGATTTATGAAAAATGATTGAACTAAAATAGCAAAAATTGGTTGGGTAAATGACACTGAAGCTTTTGAAAAGGCTCTGAGATTCAGAAAGTAAAAGATTAATGAGACAGGGTTTTTTTTTGTTTGTTGTTTTTAGTTTTGGTAAAATACACCTAACATAAATTTACCATCTATACTATTTATTTTATTTTATTTTATTTATTTATTTATTTTGGCTGTGTTGGGTCTTCGTTTCTGTGCGAGGGCTTTCTCTAGTTGTGTGAGCGGGGGCCACTCTTCATCGCGGTGTGCGGGCCTCTCACTGTCGCGGCCTCTCTTGTTGCGGAGCACAGGCTGCAGACGCGCAGGCTCAGTAGTTGTGGCTCACGGGCCCAGTTCTTCTGCGGCATGTGGGATCCTCCCAGACCAGGGCTTGAACCTGCGTCCCTTGCATTGGCAGGCAGACTCTCAACCGCAGCGCCACCAGGGAAGCCCCCAATCTGTACTTTTTTTTTTTTTTTTTTTTTAGGGTACGCGGGCCTGTCACTGTTGTGGCCTCTCCCATTGCGGAGCACAGGTTCCGGACGTGCAGGCTCAGCGGCCATGGCTCACGGGCCCAGCCGCTCCGTGGCATGTGGGATCTTCCCAGACCGGGTCACGAACCCGTGTCCCCTGCATCGGCAGGCGGACTCTCAACCACTGCGCTACCAGGGAAGTCCCCGTCTGTACTATTTTTAAGTGTACAGTTCAGTGGCGTTAAGTACATTCATACTGCTGTGCAGCCAATCTCCGGAACTCTTTCCATGTTACAGAACTGATTTCTTTTTTTTTTTTTAATTCCTTCAAAATGCCCAGAGGTAGGATGTTTTCAGAATGCTTACAGAAATGAAATCAGTGTGATGGTCTGTCTGTTTTCCTTATCTTGAGTAAGATGGGAGGTAAGAGGCCTAGGGCATTCATACTTTTTCTTAAGACTTGACTTTATATGTCAGGAGTTTAATAGACCATTACACCAAGCTTCATCATTAGGCTTTGAATGGTTTTAAAATTTTTTCTACCTAAGAAAACAATAATAACACGCTTAATTGAACACAACGAAATTGCATGGTGTTGGGAATTTGTATTGTCATTTTGGAAATACTTCATATCTTTTTTATTATAACATTATCCTGAGGAATTGAATGAGAAGGCATCTGTCATCAGGTGATCTTGGTTGAACAGAGTATTAGGGGTTTGAGAAATTCTTCCTCAGTTGGTAAAAGGAAGTAGAGCACCCTACTCTTTTTTTTTTCCTCACTACTCATGTCCCTGTAATATCTTCCCGGGTTGGAGTGTTATGACTAATTTCCTTTGTTGAAAAGAAACTCCTCACCAAGTGAAGAATTGAAGCCTCTGTGTATTCAAGTACTTAAACAATGTCCAGCAGATGATATTTTGAAAGGTTTATGTTTATGTTTTTCACTAACTTTCATTAAGCGTTAGATCCTGTTGGAGGAACAAACATAAGTATAAGAAGTATAAGATAAAATACGTTTTACCTTGTCTTGGGAAATATGATGGGGTGATAAGTGATAGTATAGGTAGAAAAACATAAAAGAACGTTTAAAATGAGGATGTTCAGAATCTGTGTAACTTCATTTTATAGGTCTTTTATGTGAAGCTTTTTTTTTTTTTTCTTTTTGCGGTACGCAGGCCTCTCACTGTTGTGGCCTCTCCCATGGCGGAGCAGAGGCTCCGGTCGCCCAGCCGCTGCGCGGCACATGGGATCTTCCCAGACCGGAGTACGAGCCCGTGTCCACTGTATCGGCAGGCGGACTGTCAAACCACTGCACCACCAAGGAGGCCCTATGTGAACCTTTTATTTAGGTTCCTGTAGGTTAGTAGCAGATCTTTGCAAATCTAGCACAGTGTAATAGGTGCTCATTGAGTTCTTTTTACATAATGCCAAGAAAGAATTGCTACAATAGGAATTATGGTCATCTTTTAAATGCACTAGAATAGTGGTTATAAATGAAGGGTACACAGCGTAATCACCTGGGGTAGAGCGTAGGCCTGTGACTTTTTAAAAACAAAGCTCAGTGAAGGATTATAGTGAAAATTCCGATTTGACAGCCCCTGCACAGAAAAAATGCCAACCTTATCAAGAGCCTCAAATATTATAGTATCATTACTTTTCAGTTTGGAAAATTTCTGATTTCTGTATTCCTTTTTAGGTTATTTTGTGGTTCTAGTGGGATAGGTCATTGATAAAGGGCATTCATACAATTCTACTGTATGTCATTGAGGTAGAAGAATATGTACTGCTTATTCACATGAGAAGCTTAAAGAGCTGCATCCTACATAAACCTTAGGCAGATTCAACTCTTGGCACTCAGAAAATGAACTGAAGTGCCTTCTCTTACATACGGATCTCAAGCAGAAGCCAGTTACTGTATTTCATTTAGTGTTGCCTGAAGATATGGTAATCCATTCCAGAGTTAGAAGAAAAACTGTATTGGACTTATTAAGCAAAGTACAATATATCCAAAGCTATGTGTACTGGAACTGAAGGGCAATTTAAGGAATTTTCAAGAGTAATAATAGACTCTGAATAATATAATATAAACTACCTAGTAAAATGCAAGTTCAGCATATTGTCAAAAGTAAAAATGTCATCAAATTTAATCATTTATCTTATGCTTTGGTTTTTTGGTTATCAGATTTTTTTTTTCCTTTCTAGAGATTAAGAAGCCACCAGTGGCCCCCAAGCCAAAGTTTGTGGTGGCAAATAATAAGCCAGCTCCACCTCCTGTTGCACCTAAACCTGAGATCGTGGTTTCTAGTGTTCCACAGTCAACAAAGAAAACCAAACCAGCAATAGCTCCGAAACCAAAAGTGCTGAAGGCCTCACCCGTTCAAGACATCAGGCGGTCACCATCAAGGAAAATCATCGTGAACCTGGAAGAGCATAAACAGGAATCCCCTGAAAGCATTGACAACTCTAGCTGCAAAAACAGAGGGCATCAGAGCAGTGATTATATTTTACCAATGTGTTCCTGCCGTTCTGAGTGTAACCATAAGCTTGGAAATAGAGAGAATTTGTGTGTCAAGCAGCTTGTCTTAGGGCCCCTGGAAATGCATGAAAATTTAGAAAATAATAAAATTGGTGAGTCCTCTTCAGCTATAAAAACTCAGCGTAAATGTGATTCTAATTATGAAAAGATCAAGAGCCAGAGTGAAGTAGTTTTAAAGGCAAGCATCCTGGAAGAGAAGCTCAAAGATGTTTTAACGCAACGAACGTCACCTTTTATTTTTCCACAGAAGCACAGATTCACAGACAGTCCAGAAATGAGTGATGGCTGTAATTCCAACAGACAATTCAGAATTGAATTTGCAGATTTGTCACCATCCCTGTCCAGCTTCGAAAAAGTTTCTGATCATCACCATTGCCACCTACAACTTCCTAGTGATGAATTTCAAAATTTTGAAGCTAGTCAGGGTGACAATGAAAAAAGCAACACTCACTTTCATTCATCTGAACAAGAAGCTCTAGAAAATGGTAAAAGGAGTACTTTTTTATCTTCAGATGGAGATATTAAGAAATCAGAAGTCAAAGACCTTGGTCCCTTGGAAATTCACTTAGTGCCATACACCCCCAAATTTCCAACTCCCAAGCCCAGAAAGACACGTGCTGCACGCCTATTACGCCAGAAACAGATAGATACTCCTAGCGAAAGTAACGAAGAACCAGAGAATGTAGACAGTAGCTCTCTTTGTCTTTTTGAAGATAGTTTGAAAAACAATAAAATCAGTGTTTTTCATCGGAATGTTTTGTGTAACCAGGAACAGGTGGACAAAGTGAAGCCAGGAAATAAAAGTGAATTGAATGTGGACTTTAACGGTGACAGACAAAACTTAATCAATTCACAAAAACCTTTGAGTCCTGAAACATCTTCCTTTGAAAATATGGCATCTCCTTTAGAGACAGACTCTAATTTGAGTTCTGACAAGACAGGAGATGGTTCTAGTATGTCACCTGCTGTGGACAAAAGGACCAGTTTTATAAGATGCAGTACTCTATCTATGAGCCTGCCCAAGCAACTCAAATTAACCTGCACCGAACATTTGCCTACTGCCTGTAACCGGGGAGTGTCTGCCCCTCAACTGCAAAAGGAATCTATGATAAAAGATGAAAGTTCCTCAAGAATTGTCCCCAAAAAACCTCAAAGACACAGCTTACCTGCTGCAGGAGTGCTTAAAAAGGCTGCCTCAGAGGAGCTTGTGGAGAAAAGTTCTTATCCCTCAAACGAAGAAAAAAGTTCAGAGAAGGGTTTAGAAAGAAATCACCTTCATCATTTATGTGCCCAAAACCGTGGTGTGTCGTCCTCCTTTGATATGCCTAAACGGGCTTCAGAGAAGCCAGTGTGGAAATTACCTCATCCTATTATACCCTTTTCAGGGAACCCAGAATCCTTAAAGTCTGTTACTGTATCCTCAGACAGTGAGCCTCCCACTGCCCTGACCAAGCCTAGAGCAAAATCATTATCTGCTGTGGATGCGGAAAGGTGCACTAAGCCTTGCAAAGACTCTCCAAAGAAGAACTCTTTAAAGAAGTTGCTCAACATGAAGCTGTCCATCTGTTTCATGAAGAGTGACTTCCAGAAATTTTGGTCCAAGAGTAGCCAACTCGGGGAGACAACCTCAGGCAGCCTTGCGGGTGGGGAGAGAAAAGGGAGTGAAAGTGATTGGCATGGCTTGTTGGTAGAAGAAAAGAGAAATAAACCCATTAAGGCATATTCGGCAGATAACTATAGCCTGGAATCCCGAAAGAAGAGGAAGAAGTCGCGGGGCCAGACCAGTGCAGCTAATGGACCAAGAGCTGAGTCTTTGGATGAACAAATGCTCTCCAGGGGGTCATCCTCGCAGGCACCTTGCAAATCTGTTATAAGCGGCTGTGCGCCGGAGTATGAAAATATACGCCATTATGAGGAAATACCAGAGTATGAGAACTTGCCATTTATTATGACTGTGGGGAAAACTCCAGAGCTGGAATGGCAGAATTCCAGCAGTGTGGAGGACACTGATGCAAATGTGTATGAGGTAGAAGAGCCATATGAAGCTCCAGATGGCCAGCTGCAACTTGCACCCAGACATCAGCATTCCAGGTAACACTTAGGTGTCAGACAGATACCACCCTTTTGCTTGCATCACTGAAATTAACCTTCAGCAGCCCTGTGAGGTAGGTTAAGATCTCATACGTGGGAAAAAAAATCACTTCCTGAGGGAGTGGTTTAGTTAAGCGTATGTTAGATTGTTTCCAAAGTGCAGTCTCTTTTTATCATATAGTCGGGATGGGTGTTTGCAATGCAGCCTTTATGTAGTTGACTTATTTTAGTAGCTGATTCAAAGAATTTGAACCAGTGATAGTAGTAGTATAGGTACTACAAGGAACACCTAGAACAGAAACATCCCAGTTCCTGTAAAGCACCAATTTGGAAGTCATAGCAAGAACCTACGGGAGGAAATTGGCCAATTCAATGAGGTTTATTTGCTAGGTGTAAGAAATCTGTGAAGTTTTTGAAATCTGTGTTTACCTATGTTGCCCTTGTCAGGTAAAACCTCTAAATTTGCAAAATTCACTACTCTTTGAGGATTAGTTATTTTACTTGTTGAAGGCTAATTAACAACTTCAGATAGACATAGGAAAAATGCAGGAAAAACATAATTACTGTCCTTTCTCACTTTTATATGTGTACTTCCTACCCCTGGTGTACCTACTTCATCTGTCTTAACTGAAACCTGTGGCCTCTCCCGTTGTGGAGCACAGGCTCCAGACGCGCAGGCTCAGCGGCCATGGCTCACGGGCCCAGCCGCTCCGCGGCATGTGGGATCTTCCCAGACCGGGGCACGAACCCGTGTCCCTTGCATCGGCAGGCGGACTCTCAACCACTGCGCCACCAGGGAAGCCCTTCCATGTGGTTTTTTGTTTGTTTGTTTGTTTTCGAAACCTTGCACATTCTTGATGGTCCTGCTCAGCAACCCTTTGCATCATGAAGCTTCTACACTTACTTAGTGGGAAGTGTTTATTTCCTATTCTGACTTCCCAATTATGCTGTGGTATCCTTTATCTCAGTCTGATTTATGGTAGAATTGTCTGATCGGTATTCAGTTTTAAGCTCTAGGCGTTCTGGTCATATCTTTTTGTCCTGCATAAGGCCAAGCAAGGGTCTTAGTAGGAATCAGTAGATGTTGGTTGAGTAAATGAGAGAATGAGTGAAAGAGAGGGAAAGGAGGTAACTGTGGGAGCAGCTTCCTTCTCTCTCCCTAGTCACAAAGGGAGCCTTGGCATTGTACTTAAAGTGTTTTGTGTTTAACACGAAGTACACAGACCCTTTTTGAAGCCTTCATATTCTTAGGTTACTAACTTCAAGCCTTTGAGTGCTTAGGTCTTAAAATAGGACTTCTGTAGAAATAGTAACACATGTGGCACATAGCAGGGGCTCAAAAAAAAAGGATTATTGGGTGAATTGAATAAATCAAATTATTAAGCAAAAATCGCATCAAGTAAAGTAAATTGTTGTTTTCACTTTCAGATGGTCTCCTAGCACTTTTCTTTACTCAATCCTCTCTGCCCTTCCTCCTCTAACCCATAAAAGACTTACCTTCCTTGTCTTACTTCCTTTTCTCATATCTGACTTCATTCTGTTTACAACTGTCTACTCTCTGAATGTTAGTACCTAGGCAAAAGCCTCTCCCTTGGCATAAACATTTCAATGGAGAGTGGAGTTAAGTATCCAACTTAAAAAAAAAAAAAGTCTATTTTCATGCCTGCTTTTCTCACCATGGAACAATTTTGTTGGTACTGCCCTCCTTTTAACAAGTTTTTGTGTATTATTTTGTGTGTGTTTGTGTATGTAAGGAATGAATTTGGCTTCTTTGTGACATACTACTATCCTTAGCTAAGATAGAGTTTTTCCTTGAAATTGGAGGTTTGGCCCTTAGTGTAAGTTTCCTGTTGGCCCTCAGGCTTAATCTGAAGGGTTTGTCATTATCTCTAACACAATAAACTTCTAGAACTTGTTCTTATGCCTTTAGGGCACTGCTGCTCGGGTGGGGGGAACCAGCATGGAAGGGGTTAATGTTCACAGCCAGCCAGTGCAGCTGGATGGCATTCATAAGGAGGGTTCTTTCTCAAGGCCACAGGAAACCGAGGGCGGCTTTGGACAGGTTGAAGCTGTCAAGTAGGGCAGCCTGGTGAGGAGTGGGTGAGCTCTGCTTTTGAATTTTGCTTTCCATGGAGATTTTTGTTTAGGCCTGGAGCAGGGAGGTCTAAACTGGCTTGAGATTCCCAAAATGTGCCAGCTGAATCAAAAGCCTTCAGTCATAGGGCCATACTAACAGCTCTGCCCGGGAGGTTGTACCTTTTGAAAATAACATCACATAGAAGGAGAAAGCAAAATTCAAGCCTTCATGAGGAGGACACCTGGCCAGCCCAGAATAAGGTAAATGAGAAGTGGGGCATCCGTTTCAGGTGAGCTGAGTGGATCCACGTGGAATCCTGTTTGGGAATATGCCTGTTGAAAATATAGACCTGTGTTTTAGAGTAATTAACTCAAAATCCAACACCCTAGTTTTCTAAAATGATAAGAAAAAACACAGATGAACCCTGTTTAAGATTCTTCTGCTGAAGTGAATCAAGAGAGTGTCTTTAACAGTTTCTTAGGCCTCGGGGAAGAGGTTTTGGATCTTACAGAGGGGACTGATTCACAGAGACTCACTAGTTTTACTGAGTCTACATATATAACCAAGAAGATTCTGGATTAGTAAACAGACATTTGCCAAGCTTGGGGTAGCCCATATGGTCACCTTCTTTAGAGTATAGATGTTTCATGAATCCAACTACTTAACATTTACAAATTTATAACAACGTGTTTATAACTTAACAGGAAAGAATTGCAGGCAGCCCCCAATTCCAAAAAGGATTGTGTTCTAAAAGTTCGTGATAATTTGGAACTCAGAATGAGTTTTCCAAGGAAACAGTTGTGGAAATGGTGGTAAAGGTCCCAGTTTAGTCCCCCAATTATATTAACCATTACGGTACTGGCTTCCCCTTCCCTCTTCCCAGGAAAATTCTTCCTCTCTGTGCTTTGTGCTGATGCAGGAGAGTTGGCCAGGGTGGAGTTGAGCACCGGGCTGTCAGTGGAGCAAATCTGCTGCTTCTGAGGCTACAGGGTTTGTGGAAAGGGTGAGGTGACTAAGGAAAAATGAGGAAATTGGGGGCTGGGCTTGCGGTGAGAAAGACTGTAAGGCACTGAAGGCACTGCGAGTGATAAGGAGAAGGGAAGGGCTGGGTGGTTGGGAATTAGGCTGCAGTGGATTTGCTTTCCCTCTTCTTTATTATTCCTATCCCTCTCCTTTCACCCTCCCCAGTCTCCTTTCTCCTGAGTGGAAGAAACTGAGGGAGGGGGCCTGGATGGTAAGGAGTGGCGCTAGGAAGGCTGAACGGCCAAATCTCAAGGAGAAGGAGGGTGAAGCCAAAGAAACATAGCTTTAGGTATTCCCAGATAAGTCATCATTGGGCCATTGCTCTGGGTTCTCAGAAGCAATTTTGTCTGAAGTAAGATTGTGAGCCACTTTGGAGTATTCCAGTGCATTTGGGGTATAGTTACCCTCTTCCTTGATATGTTTCAGACATGATAAACCTGAAACAACTCTCAGAGAGTGGGCCTTTTTCTCTCACTGGCATGCAGGTGATGAGTGCTCATTTACTACTATTATTTAAGAAGTGTGATTTCCGTAAGGAAGTTCCTCAAGTTTGGGCCTCTGATATTAAAGAGTTAGGGACAAATCGCAAACTATTCGTGCCCAAACATTGGAATTTTCCTCTTAAAAGTGTAGCCGATTTCTTGATTCTATAACCAAGAAAAATTTTCCCTGGAAACATTCCAGAGTTTTCCTCTGTTGTTTTAGTTTGTTCTTATTACAAGCACTTCGAAGAAAATGCGTGGTAATTGGGTTTTCCTGGGTAATGTAGCAAGTCCTCAGTTTATTTACTGCACAAGGCTGACCATGTGTCAAGCACTGTGCATTCAAAGGTGGAAGGGGGTGCTACTCCCTAGGAGTTTCTGCCCAGTGAGGTGGCTCAGTTATAGGACACATGGTTTTGGTAATCCAAGCTTTGTCTGAGTTATATCCCACGCAGGGTGCATGACTTCACAGATATGGTGATACTTGACCTAAGACTTATAAAATGAACATGATTGGATTTGGCATTTAGGAGGTCATTTTCTAACCTGGGTAAGAGCAGCTTCATTGTTTGTTTTCTGCCTATTTTAAACACAAAACTGGGCTTAAAGAGCTGCCGAATGGTATTTCAAGTCTCAAATCCCATTATGGCATTTGTGTCATAAATCTTCAGACAGTCTAGAAGCTATCTCTTGGGTTGCATTTACCATCTAGTGGTATTGTTGGGTTTTAATATAATGATGAAAGTATAAATTAATAACCCTAACAAGCATTTCCATGGTTGTCATAGCACCAGTGAGATTAAGCTCGGTTAGAAGGTGAGGGTTGGGACTCATGTGTCTCAACAGCAGCCCTTTCCTGTAAGTTATTTTCAGCATCAGCTCAGGAAATATCAAACATTTGTATGGCTCTTTAACTCTGTGTTTCTTGTGTTGGAACCATAGCCACACAGGTTTGGCAAATCTATTTGTTTACATACTTACCCTACATTTGAAACTGCGGATTTTATTTTTTGGCAGTAAAGCTTTTCTTTTTTCCTTTTAAATACGTATTAGGAATTAGTTAAAGTGCAGTATTTTGTCCAACTATATTACTTTGGTCTCATTCTTGCCAAAACAGATTAAGTGATATTTTATCAAATATATATGTTTTTAAGCGATAGAACGTCACTTTATACTTTTAGAGTGCATATTTTTAGCCAGAGATGGAAAAACAAACATCCTACATTGTGATTGTGTGTACACACACACACACACACACACACACACACACGCATCCTGTCTTCCTTGGTAAAAATATATTGTTTTGAGATAGCTTACATTTGCACATTTGGGGGAAAAAAGGTGGCATTATTTTTTGAGATATATGATTGTTTTTCCATTGCTAGGTTTTTATTAAATTTTGAATAGTAAAAATCAAATATATATTTTAAAAATTTAGCCAAGGTTCTCATTTTGTTTTCACAAAATTGCAATTAAAAATTATATCAGTGGGGCTTCCCTGGTGGCGCAGTGGTTGAGAGTCAGCCTGCCGATGCAGGGGACACGGGTTCGTGGCTGGTCCGGGAGGATCCCACATGCTGTGGAGCGGCTGGGCCCGTGAGCCATGGCCACTGAGCCTGTGCGTCCGGAGCTTGTGCTCCACGACGGGAGAGGCCACAACACTGAGAGGCCCGCGTACCGCAAAAAAAAAAAAAAAAAAAAATTAGTGATTTTCAAAAATGAAAACACTGAACAAGGAGGTGGAGCTGGGGCACAGGACCATGGAGGTCTGTCCAGTGTGGTGTATCTTGGCGTGGCTTTTCAGCATCAGCATTGCGCAGTCCAACTGGATCTGACCCTCCAGGTGACAATGACACACACAAAGCCCTAACAGTTCGCAAGTTGGGAGAGGGGTATAGGTTTAAATGCAGGTGGTTTGAAGGAGATATGTTTAATAAAGGCTTTGATTTAATCTTGAAAAAGAATTATATCAGTGAGATAGAAATTGCTTTGCAAAATGAGATTCTGACCTGTTTTCTGGAGAAATGTTCCCAACATGAACTTTTTGGGAAAGGGCAGATGTGGGAAGGATGACAAAGAGGGCCTTCATTCTTTTCCTAAGCATTTTTAATTCCTGTAAGGACCTGATAGATAAAGATAATCAGACGATCCATCAGTCTGTGAATGGATTAATCATATTAGTCGGATGTTTGGTACCTAATGAATTTTTGCAGTAGAAATAACCAGAGTAGGAGTTGGGTTCCCAGCCAGCCCACAAGAGCATCGTTAGTATATGAAAAACGCAATGGGAAGTAACAGGAAGTGAGACTGGGACAATAGCATTAAAACAGAACAATAAAGTTAAATAAATCGTTTTTATGACTCTTAAATGCTGGTGTTTCCAAAGAGGAAAAGGTTAATGTGTTGATGAGGAAAATACTAAGGGAGGAGGGAACAGGATGAAGAGGTAGAGAAGATGACCTTTGGCTCACCAGTCCTCCAGGTGGTTCAGGGGAATTCCAGATGCAGGCTCCTGTTCAGACATAAGGGGATGAGTATATTCATATTTCAGGTATTCATAAGTAATGCCTGTGCTTGTATGATACTTTGGTAAGCTTTCTGTGTTCTCCCAGACATTTCTTTTAAATGCATCATCTTTTCCTGGAGTTGCATAGATTAATTTGGTATTTAGGGAAAGCCCTTTATTTAAAAAATAGACATGTTTATATGAGCCTGTTTATTTTAATACTTTATTGAAACTATATTAGGTACAAAGAGAAGGTCGAGTCATGGTACTTTTGGGTGTGGGAAGCTACAAAGCAGTGCTGACCTTTTTATTAAAGACTGAGTTTAAAAGTTAAGTTCAAGAATGGAACTGCCGAATTTCTTCTGGGTGGTATGGAAAAACTATTTTGCTGGTTTGGTCTGGGTCTCGTAATTGTGGATCTGTGGAGGGAAAAGAGTATTTGCAAGTAGTTTTGACATCAGGCAAAGACAGCCTATCACCGGGGCTATAAAAATTGGGTCTGTAAAATAGACTATCCGTGGAGTAAAGTACTGTGATAGTATTTCCAGAAAGGACAGCTGTCTTCTGCAGTTTTCATTCAGTTTTCTCATCCCTTCTTATTTACATGCATCCATTCTGGTTCCATGTAAGTGTGAATTGGAGTAAGGCTGTATTAGGTGTTATTGCCCTTTTATATATAAAGAAACTGAAGCATAGTGGTGGTGACTTCAGGAAAAAGGGGCAAAGATGGAAATGCAACTGGATTAGTGGTTCTGAGCTGTAACATTCAAGGGTCTGTTTACCAGACTATCCCGTTTATCAAAGTGTTTTGGTTTCTGCTTCAGGAAAGGTAAAATAATAAACACTGAACAAAGCAAGTCAGTTTCCCCTGAATGTTTGGATAAAAAATAAAAGGAAAACAAACACATTTAGCCTTTTTCTGTTTGAAATAATGTAACTGCTTGTTCTTTTAGCTCCTGTGGATTCTGTTGAAAACTTTGTTTTACTTAGATCATGTATTTTTTTAAAGTCAGTTTCTTGGTAACATATTTATAACAGTTGATATACTTTGGCATATGTTATTATCAGTTGAAACATTAGGAATTAAAGTATAGACTTGGTTTTTAATAAACTTAGAATAGCGTGGTTTTGTTTTGTTTTTTTCCCCTTAGTCTGATAGGCAGTTCTGATTTGAATTGCATGGCAACTGTAATTTCAAATCCAGGAAAGAAGATATAATGAATAAATAAGGATTAACTGGTAACTGTTTTTTCCCCTCTTTCTGTTGGTCTTTAGATGTATCTACAGTCATAAGTAAACAGAGATTTCAATTTAAATGAGTAGTTTTTTCCCTACTTAATTTTTCTTTCAATGGCTCCACTATTAGAAACAGGAGAATAAAGCACAGTTCCTCTCTAACGCTCTGTTAGGTTGCGGGAAGGACTCCGGAGAGGGGAGGGAGGGGTAAATGATGTGATCGTTCACTAGTCCAGGTATGATTTATTTGTTAGCAAAAGTTGGGGTGAAGACATTTAAATGAGGGCCTTTGGGATAGTTTGAAAAATTTGCAAAGTATGTCTTTTAGTGACTTTAGGCCAAATGTAGTCATAGAATCATTAAAGTTTAAAACTAAAGGAGTCATTACAAATCATTCAGCCCAACCTCCTCATTCACTGATAAGACCAAGCACAGCAAGATTTGTTGACTTTCCCCACACCACAGAGATGGGAAATTGCAAAACCATGGCTCCAACCTGGTGCTTCAAAATACCACGCCACTTCTAACGCTGCTGTAGAAGCATTACAGAGACAGCAAGATTTAGAAAACTCAAGTGATCTTAGTTGCAAAAAGTTTCAGGATTGCTTGTACCATTGCCTTTTTTTCTCCTGCTATGACAGATATTGTTCCCTCTATCAGGAAGGAGGGCTGCTGCACAGCTGCATATGAGCACAGGATTATATGACTCCAATTTTTTAAACGGTGATTTCAGGGAGGTTGAGTGTTCAAACTAAGCGGAAACTTTCAGCCAACAAATATCTGACGCTAATATATTTTAGTATATGAGTATCTCTTCCCTTCAACTCTCTGATTCTCACCATCAATCCAGTTTTTTCCCCACTTCACCGAAACTTTATTTATCAGACAATATCAAGGATAAGAAATGCTGTTAACATCAGATAGCATGGATTCCATGTTTAATAGTAACAGCTGCTATTTACTCCGTATTTCTGACATGCTAGGATCTCTCACAAGAATTATTTAGTCCCTATTATCCTATAAGATAGATATTATCTTCTATTACAGATGAGGAAACTAACACTTTAATGAGGTTTAGTAACTTGCCCAGGGGCACACAGCTGATATTTAGATAAACTCAGTATGGAACCAAGTTTTCTGATCCTGAGACATAATGATTTTAAATCAGAACATGTTCATATTATAGAGTTCTGTCTACCCAGGGGACCATGATTGAAAAAATATTACTGTCCCCAATTTGTTCACTGTCTAGAGGGAAGACACGGGGACACCTGCAGTGATATGTATAGAATTTAATGAGCAGTTTCAGAGCAGCATGCAAAAAGAGCTTGTGATTTGGAAAGGTTTTATCATTAGAAAATAGATACTTCAGTCATTGAAAATGGAAGTAATCATGCCATGTTTGCATTTGGTCAGGTTAGTAGTGGTTACTATTCAAAGGTTAAAATGGTTTCTGTCATTTACCAGTTGCATGTGGATATCAGTGACACAGAAAAGAATCATGCATGTCTCATATTTCCCCACTGATTTACATGATACTTGCTTTTTTATCTGTTATCCCAGTTCCTCATTTCATTTTCTGTCAAGTACTTTCTGAGCTCTAAAGCACTGTAGTTTAATATTAATTACTATTTATGGATTCTCCAAAGTAAATAATTTTGTAGGGCTGAAATACCTCTTATGATAACATAATATCCTTATTATCTTAATGAAAAATTAGATTTAAGTGAATGGTAGGGTTTTTTCCCCAAAGAGGCAGGTGATAATACACTCTCCCTAGTTGAAGATTAGAGTAGGTAGGATTTCTGGAGCCTTTTGAGTTATGAAAGTATAAGACCTGGAAACTGGGCAAGAGAGCACATTCAGTTGGGCTGTAGGTTGAAAGAAATTCTTAGATAAAGCTTTTCTAACATCATTGCTGGGACCGCTGACACGGGTCACAATCACTGACCCTCTCCACCTGCAGGCTGGCAGAATCTACCTCCAAGGGGAAACTGATTGAGATGCCTCTTTGTGACTTTTTAATTCAGCATCTATGTTCATCCTGTCTAGGCTCAACTAAACCTGGCTAGTCTTCATTTTAAGCAAATAATGGTATAAATCATATTATAGAAAACATTTAAATTCCTTTTGTGCACATCCTGCTGGAGATTTCAATACTGTGTTGGCATAAAATAATTACAGTGCTTATTCTATAACAGACTTCTCTGAAGCAAGCCTGGTAAAACCTCTACTTGGCTGTTAAAGGTAGATACGTGTATATGAAAGTACTCAAACTGTATTTCATGTTCAATATCCTATAATTCTAATGTTTAATGAATTTTAAGTTTTTTTCTCTCAATTTAATCCAAATTAAAAATCTACCCAGAAATAGCTACACAATTGGCTTCATCATCAGGATGTTTCATTGTCAAAGGCACGTAAATCAAGTTTTTAGTCTACAAACGTAGATACATATATGTTTCACTGCTCTACATCACATGTTTGCTGCCTCTCCTCTTCTCCATGTTTTATGCTAAAACAGAAGATGGAAAAGGGACAGTGGAGTGGTACTGCTTTGAAGGCTTTTGTTCTAGGAGCCAGCTGAAATCCCATGGCCTCAGTCTGCCACTTTTCCATGACTCTGATGCCCAGAGACTCCTACCTAATGACAGTTGCTTTCAAAGGCGTCTGGTTCTCATGTAGACATAGTGACATTTTAACTGCTAGAGGGATATTTTCAAGTGATTTTATTCCCAAGTGGCTAATCAGTGACTTTAGAGAGAGTTGGGTTTTTAGATTTCATTTTATAGAATTTATATGGAGACTTTTAGTAAAATACAGGTTTTTACTTTTATAGAAATTGATAATCTTAATTTTCCTTTGGATAAACCAGAAACCAAATAGTTACTGTTACCTCTTATTGTTCCCTTCTCTCAGGCTGGTCTCAGCATTTGGAAATTGCAGGAGTGAGGTGGAATCAGACTAGAAGTCAGAGAAATTAAGGACATTAATTTCCTATCCACAAGGAGTTTACAATCTGGTTTACTGTTTTTTAATTGAAATTGTTATTGATATAACTGTAGATTCACATGCAGTTGTAAGAAAAACTAGCTATACTTTAGCAAGATTCCCTTACTGGGAACATTTTGCCCAACTATATAGTAAAATAGCACAACCAGGATATTAACAGATACAATCCACTGACCTTACTTAAATATGCTCAGTTTTACTTATACTCAGTGTGTGTATATGCATTTAGTTCTGTATAATTTTATCAGGTGTGTAGGTTTGTATATACACAATCACAGTCAAGATACCATACAATCCCATCACCACAAAACTCCTGCTTGTTGCTCTTTTATAACCACACCCACCTCCCACCTACCTCACTCCCCAATCCTTGGCAATCAATACTCATTTCAAAAATGTTATATATAATAGAATCATACAATATCTAACCCTTTGGGATTGGCTTTTTTCATTTAGCATAATTCCTTGGAGATTCATCCATGGTGTTGCATTGCATCAATAGCTCTTTCCTTTCTATTATTGAGTAATATTCCAGTTAAAGGACATCCAGTTAAAGGGCCATTTCCACTGTTTGGCTCTTACAAATAAAGCTATAATGGACATTCATGTAAAGGTTTTTGTGAGAACATATATTTTCATTTCTCTAGGATCAATGCCCAGAGGTACAATTGTAGGTTATATGGTAACTGTATGTTTCGTTTTTAAGAAGCTGCCAAGTTGTTTTCCAGAGTAGCTATGTCGTTTTACTTTCCCACCAGCAGTGTGTGAGTGATCCAGTATCTCTGTATCCTCACCAGCACTTGGTGTTTGTCACTTTTTTATTGTAGCCATTCTGATAGGTGTGTAGTGACATCCCATTATGGTGCAATTTGCATTTCCTTAATGGCTAATGTTGTTAAATATCTTTTCATGTGCATATTTGCTATTTGTATTTCTTCTAAGGTGAAACCTGTTTCTTCTGCCCATTTTCTAATGAGAATTCTGGTTTTGTGTTTTAAAGAATTATTTTGTAATTAAGCATCATTTGGTGGCCTATTCCCTGGATGATAAAATTCAAACTCCCTAGCTTAGTATATAAGACTTTTTGTGGTCTGGCCTTTCTAATCTCATGATCTTACCCGTTTATATAAGATTGACCAACATTCCTAAACACCCTGTTCCTTTTCATAGTTTTGTTCTACTACCTGACATACCCTTTCCTCCAGACAGATTATCTCTCAACCCTGTAGACCTTATTCAAAAGCTACCTTTCAAGGAGGTCTCCTCTTCCAAAGTAGGAAAGGTAACAAAATACCTCTAGTTCCACCTAGCTACTTATCCATCTACTCAGTTCTATTTTTCTTTCCAGTACTTCCTATTCCTGTCAGTAATATCTATTTATTTATTTGCTCATCTGTCTCACCTACTAGAGTATGGCCTACATGAATGAAAGGCACTTAGTTTTTTTTTATTGAAGTATAGTTGATTTACAATGTTTTATTAGTTTCAGGTATACAGCAAAGTGATTCATTTAAATATATATATTTTTTCAGATTCTTTTCCATTATAGGTTATTACAAGATATTGAATATAGTTCCCTGTGCTATACAGTAAAACCTTGTTGTTTATCTCTTTTATATATAGTAGTGTGTATCTGTTAATCCCAAATTCCTAATTTAGCCCTCCCCACCCCCCAGTCCCATTTCCCCAGTGGTAACCATAAGTTTGTTTTCTATGTCTGTGAGTCTATTTCTGTTTTGGAAATAAGTTTATTTGTATATTTTTTTAGATTCCACATATAAGTGATATCATATGACATTTGTCTTTGTCTAACTTACTTCACTTAGTATGATGATCTCTAGGTCCATCCATGTTTCTGCAAGTGGCATTATTTCATTCTTTTTTATGGCTGAGTAATATTCCAGTGTGTGTGTGTGTGTGTGTGTGTGTGTGTGTGTGTGTGTGTGTACACACACACACCACATCTTCTTTATCCACTTGTCTGTTGATGGGTACTTAGTTTGCTTTCATGTCTTGGCTATTGTAAATAGTGCTGCTGTGAACATTGGGGTGCATGTATCTTTTCAAATTATGGTTTTCTCTGGATATATCCCCAGGAGTAGGATTTTTGCATCATATGGTGACTCTATTTTTAGTTGTTTTTTTTTTTTTTTCTTTTTGCGGTACACGGGCCTCTCACTGTTGTGGCCTCTCCCGTTGCTGAGCACAGGCTCCGGACGCGCAGGCTCAGCGGCCATGGCTCATGGGCCCAGCCGCTCCGCGGCATGTGGGATCTTCCCGGACTGGGGCATGAACCCGTGTCCCCTGCATCGGCAGGCGGCCTCTCAACCACTGCACCACCAGGGAAGCCCCATTTTTAGTTTTTTAAGGAACCTCCATACTATTCTCCATAGTGGCTGTGCCAATTTACATTCCCACCAACAGTGTAGGAGGGTTCCCTTTTCTCCATATGAGAGGCACTTAATTTTGTTACATTGCTTTATCCCCAGTGCCTAGAACAGTGCTTGGCATACAGTAGGCACATAGTAAATGTTTATTGAAGGACTGAATGAGCAAGTGAATTTGTGGATACTTGTGTTGCCACTCCCTTACGTAGCATATTGCCTGGCATATCCTGTTTGTAGCATTATAAAAGTAATAGCTAACATTTACTGTATTGACTGTATACTAAGCAGTACAAGGCACACCTTTCCTTGTTCAGTGATTGCACAACACTAACTTATCCTTCTACCAGGGCTTTATTAACCTTACTCTTACTGCGCCCTCCAAAAGAGGAAACATGAGGTACATGAAATATAAGAATAAATAGTGTAAGAGATTATAAGCACATTTGTATCCTTGGCCCCAGCACATTCCTGGCACAAGCCAGGTGACCATAGGTGGTCACATCTGAGTAAATAGTTGTCAGGTTATATATTGCTTTTACTTGCGTGAGGTCAGAATCCAGCTGCATTTTGAGTAAACCGGGCTTCCAGAATGCACAGGAAACACCTGTTAATTTTGGAAAGCAATTACACTGATTTGGAGAATTACTGCTGTTCACTAAAACAAAGCTTCCTTGGAGAAGAGAAGTGGAGTTAAAAGGCCTCACATGCATCTGTCTTTATTAATTACGTAGTGAGCACCCTTCCATGTGATGGATTGGTGACACAGGAAACATTCCAACTCTCATTCCACTAGTCCTTTTATCAAACCCGCAGAAAGAAGCCATGGGATCTAAATTCCCATGTCAATCAAAAGCAGTTTTTAACAATTTAAGTAGTACAGATCTTAAGATCTTCATATGCTATTCAGAAAACACAGACAATTGTATCACTAAAAAAATCAAAGTTTTATAAAACTCTTCTTAGATGAAAGAACTGTCCTTGTGTCTTACATGTAAAACTGAAAGTAAAAATATCTGGGCAGTCTGTAGGTACCTTTGGAGGTAGCAAAAATGTACTAAGATATCCCAATATCAAAAGCCTTGTAAAGGGCCTGATGCAGCTTTTAATTTTTTTATTTTTTTTAAGAGCTGTCCACACAAAATTTACTTAAAATTTTAAAACTCAGATAGGTCACAAGTAAAAGGATAAAGACTTGCTTATTACCCGGTTAAGTAGTTCCTACCAGACCCAGACCCAGCTATGCCACAGATAGCAAATATAATTTAAAGAAAAATGCACACACAAACTTACAAAAATTATCCAAAGGCAGCAGGTTCCGAAGGCAAGTCAATACTTGGAAGTGGTTACACATTCTTCAGCTTTAGCTTGAGTGCTGGCTAAAGTCTGCATTATGTAAAGGATAAAATCCTAAAAAAAATAAAAAAAGATAAAACCCACAGTCTTTCTGGCCTAAAAACTCAGAGGCAGAATGTAAGGCATCCATATTTGCTAGAAAATAAGGTTTTTATTTATTTATTTATTTATTTATATTGATCTTTGCTGTTGTTTTCTTTGTTTTTTAAATTTTTATTTATTTATTCACACACACACTGTATTTTATTTTTACAAGAGATAAATAAACTGACACCAAGGATTGTAAATGGATGACCACAACAAAAGCAACAATGATTGCAATTACCAAACACGAAACACACTCATACTATGTCATAATATTGACATTCAGTACAGTAGTCCTCCACTGTAACAGCTCCTTTACTTTCAAGTGAAAATTGATTTGTATATATATATATATATTTTTTTTTTAATTGGGTTGAACTTTTTCTTTTTTAATTTTATTTATTTATTTTTGCTGTGTTGGGTCTTCGTTTCTGTGCGAGGGCTTTCTCTAGTTGTGGCAAGCGGGGGCCACTCTTCATCGCGGTGCGCGGGCCTCTCACTATCGCAGCCTCTCTTGTTGCAGAGCACAGGCTCCAGATGCGCAGGCTCAGTAGTTGTGGCTCACGGGCCTAGTTGCTCTGCGGCATGTGAGATCCTCCCAGACCAGGGCTCGAACCCGTGTCCCCTGCATTAGCAGGCAGATTCTCAACCACTGCGCCTCCAGGGAAGCCCCAATTTGTATATTTTTTGATGCAGTTTTTATTTTGATATATATGGGGGAATGCTCAAATGGTTTAGCTACAGAAAGGATGTTTTCCCTTGTAAGGTGAATTATTCATAAAATTGTCTCAGGATTTGAACATCTGTCTGCTGGAATATATTATTTCAGACTCTTTGCTCCACTGTGTCCAAATAAAGTGTGTTATGAATCCCAGTATGGACTAGTTGGGTATCCAGATGGGAAAGATGTAAGAGTCTTACCTAAGAAAGTTATGAAATCTTTTAGAAAAGTATTAACTTAAGAAAACTCCTTACCTTTATCTTTTAGAATTCTCACTCTGTAACAGGTAAAATCCCATGTCTTAGCTGTTAAGAAGCTAGGTAAAATATGCTTATGGATTTGCACAGATAACCTGTGAAAGCTATTTAATAGATTACATCTTTCCTCAATGTATTACATACTGTTTCTAGTTAACAGGTACTTACTGCACGTTGACTGTGTGCTGGGAACCATATTTGAGGGAGTATAAAAAGAACTCTTAAAATGAAAACTGATATGAAGGTTTTAGTGAAGAATGTAAAATAAAGATGTAGAGGGTTAAAGTTTTCTATGACTATCAAAGAAATGGGTTTTCATCTTAATAAAAATGCATGAAATCTTTTTGTAGGACAAAATTTAAATTCTATAAAAGTAAGAAAATACATCAGCTCTAATAGGTTCAAGAGTTTTTTTGATGGTAAAATGACTTTAAGTATGTTTTTATACCCAGTTACTTGAATAACTATTGATGCGTTCATACTGTAGGCTAAAATGAGATCTTAGCCATTTTCTGCAATGTGGCTTCATTAGACTGGCCCTCGATGGTAGGAATTCTAAGCCACTTTAATTCATATTGAGCCCTTTCACTGTTAAGAAACAAAGTATTTTTGTAGGCTCTTCTATAACTCAACAAATTAATGTCTTCTCTGCCTACTCATTGAAATTTTGGCCCCAGTAAATATTTCTGCTGGCCTTTCCACTAATGGAAAAGCTCTGTGGGGTGGATCCATGAATAAAATCTGAGTATGAACAGAGGTGTTGGAGTTTATAGAAGCCTCCATTTCACTATACTTACCTGATGCTAAGGTAAAAACATTCTTTCTTCCCTGGGTTTGCCTTACAGGGAACTTATCTTTTTCCCTGATAGGGAAACACTAGACACTATAGAAGGTTAGAAGTGTGTTCATTTATAAGCTGTCTACAGGAAACACACTAAAAATCATTGCCGTAATCCACGTCAGCATGGTCTGATTTTTTTTTGCATTTTGGTGGAGGTCCAGATGAGGATGACTGCCTCCAGTCCATCCTTTCTCTTGCCTTTGACTTTTCCTTCCTAAGTATTAAAAAAAATATACTGTTTATGAGGAATGCTTGAAATAATTCAGATAAGTAAGCTTGGAGAAGGGAGAATGGGGGTTTTCAATCCTTTACATATTATTATTTTTTAATTATAAAAGTTATATAGACTCCTTTAAAAAAAAAAAGTCAAATGTACATAAAGTGAGAAGTAAAATGCTCCCTCCTTTCCCTCTCATTGTCCCCCTACATTCCAATTGAGAGAAAAGGGTTTTGTTTGTTTGTTTGCTTTTTAATATGGAAAGTTTTAGGATAAATGGAAAGTTTAGGGGTAGTTCATCTCTGTCCCTAGGAGGCTATTGTTATCTTGGAGGTATGTGAGAAAGGCAGAGGCTGTCAGTCCTATTTCCCCCTTGGTGGGAACAGTGTCTTCCTTCTTGCCTGTCACCTCAGTACCTAAAACCAAGCCTAACCCACCAGGAGCTCAGTAAATGGCCAGGGTAACACCCATCATAGATGGAAGAGCGGATGACACTTTGTCTTTCTAACCTGCTCCTTATTTTTCTCCTCTTCCCCTCTTTCCTGGTATCTTAATTTCTCCTTACTTCCCTCCTCTCTTCTTTTTTTGTGCTTTTAGCTAATGGCTCAGAGCAGAGGATCAGTGTTTTGAAGGGCTGTCTACTAGACTCTTTCTGCTATTTAGTCCCATATGAAAGTCTGTACAGGTACTTGGCTTTACATTGCAAAGTGAAGTTCATATTAGCAAAGAAATCAGCAACTTCATTCCATAAGTGACACTTGCTTCTGATGTCATTCATAGGCCATTTCAGCCTGTTTGGTCTTTGAGGTTGTCATCATTGTGATCATTATGTACGAAAGAGGGATGAAGCTATTTGTTTATTTGTTTGGCCGCGTGGCATGTGGGATCTTAGTTCCCCGACCAGGGATCGAACCCATGCCTCCAGCAGTGGAAGCGCAGAGTCTTAACCACTGGACCACCTGGGAAGTCCAAAGCTAGCTTTTAGAAAGATACTTTAAAAAGTATTTTGAGACCTAGCAGGATACCTTTAAGTCATTTATGTTGGTGATGGAAATTCTTTTATAAACAGGAGACTGTATTGTGATAGGCGTGAAACCATTATTATTCTGAGCGTTGGATCTTAACTGTACAGGTAGTAAGCTACCACAAAGAAGCAGTGAAATTAAACATGGAAGCCCAGGAGCGACCTGCAAAACCACAGCTCACATGATCTCACTGCAGGAGTTCTTTACTCAGAAGTGTGCACTGGAGGAGTTCTTTACTCAGAAGTGTGCGCTGGTGATGAGCTGTTTCACATGACTGATAATGCAGAAGCTTCTCTCTGCTGTCCTTTTTGCTACAGGTCTAGACTTTTAAGTGTCTAGAATACTAATTTTTTTTTTAATATTAGAGATGACCCCCTAAATATATATATGAGGAGAAAGAGTACACACGGCAAGTGAGCTTTCTATGTCTCAGGCATTGTTAGAGCATTATTTGTATTAATTCATTTAATCCTGTCAGGTAGGCATTATGATTATCCCCATTTTATGGATGAGGAAATGAAGGCATAGTGAGGTTAAGAGTCAGTTTCACTTAGCTAGTAGGTGGCTGAGCTAAGATTCAAACAGGCAGTTTTGCTCCAAAGCAGAGCATTTCTAGTATCTACTTCTAGAAGTGTATGAAACTATGATGAAATGTTTGTGACCCTGTTAGAAGTGAATCTGTTTATCTCACTTCTTGAATGCATGTTTATTTTTACTTCCCTTCTTGAATGCATGTTTATTTTTACTTCCTTCTGTATTCTCTGACTCTGGCATTAGAAGATTGGGTAACAAGTTTGATAGAAATGTTGTGATTTTTTTTTCCAATCAAGGCAGCTAAAGACAAGCAAGGAGCTGGTCAACAGTGTAACTAGTGGAAAGATACACTGATGCTAAGAGTGGAGGACAAAACGCATGTCCTTTCCTGATGCTGTCTGCAGCCTCTCAGTCTTGGAAAAATGGACGTGTATTCCCAGTGTACTCTGAGAAAGAAATGGGTTCCATATGGGTCTTTGCGGTTGTTGATGATTCATAGCGGTATAGAGTAGACCTTTAAGACAGTTATTTTGTGGGTAGTGCCTGAGGAAGAGAACTGGTAAATAGAATTGTTCATGTATGGTTTTATTTATTTATTTATTTTAAATTTATTTATTTATTTTTTGGCTGCGTTGGGTCTTCGTTGCTGCGCGCGGGCTTTCTCTAGTTGTGGCAAGTGGGGGCTACTCTTCGTTGCAGTGCACAGGCTTCTCATTGCGGTGGCTTCTCTTGCTGTGGAGCATGGGCCCTAGAGCGCGTGGGCTTCAGTAGTTGTGGCGCTTGGGCTCAGTAGTTGTGGCTCACGGGCTCTAGAGTGCAGGCTTGGTAGTTGTGATGCCCGGGCTTAGTTGCTCTGCGGCATGTGAGATTTTCCTGGACCAGGGCTCAAACCCGTGTCCCCTGCACTGGCAGGCAGATTCTTAACCACTGTGCCACCAGGGAAGTTCCCACATATGGTTTTAAATAAGGAAATGGACTGATTTATTCATGAGCGATAGTTTAACCTTCCCCTCTGTAGCTACTTATGGGCTCCCAAGAAGCCTACTATCTTTTTCCCCCATGTCAGTGGGAAATCCGAATTACAGGTTGTGGTTCCTGTTAGAAAATGGGAACATTCAAGTAGGCTTGGATAAAATAAGATCTAGGACTCTAAGCAGATGTCCTTTTGGTTTAACTACTGGTTTACTTGTTAATTCCCCACTATTTTCTTATAGTGGAGTCTGTATGTAATGTAACATTTAATTTTGTATAACATGGACTATGTCATATTTCTGTAACACATAACAGTAATACCTTTAACTTGAGAATGGCTTGAGTTTATCCAGGCAGAGTCTGTTTAGATGTATATGCAAAGTATAATTAGGTATTCATGAAGCTAAGTTCATATACCCTTCGATATGATTTCTCAGGATAATCCTATTAGAAACCACCAGTGCACCTGCTTTGTACTTAAGGATCCCAGAAAATGGCACCTTCTTTGGTGGTTGTTTTAATTATGTCCTATTCACTCTGTTGGTGAGGGAGGGTCGAGGATGGTGAAACACATGACGCTCGACAGATGAGATTGATAGCAGTTTGTCAGTCACACGCACCTTAGGGGAGGAGGACATAGCATGCCACACAGGGCCACATGGAAGTTGCACTTGGGGACATAGGGAACCACCAGGGGCTGTAGTAGGCCGACTTTGTAGTATCAAGAGGGTGAGGTGACCCTTGGTTTCCAGGGGAGGATGCGATTGACTAGTTTGACTAATCCCACACATTGGCAAGGAATTAAAATCCTCTACTCAGGGATAAGCCAGAGCAGTCCCTGTGGTAAGGAAGGTTGGGGGACCTTATCTGAGGGAGCAGAGCGGGAAGAGCAGCTTGTAGTTAGGCCCTTTGGGCCCTCTTGGTTTTCCCCAGATGTCAAGGCAGAACACCATAATGGTTTCATACCGAGTCACAATCAAGAGCATGGGCAGAGGGCCTGGTCGGTCGTATTTTCCAAAAGTCTCACCACCTTTTCAGTGACTTAGGATTATGATGAAGAGACATTAGCAGAAGCAATGTGGTGTGTGATGATTGACACAATGATTGACACAAAAACACATGGCCACTCTCTTAGAGATGGTAGTCAGAGGGGGAGCTGTTCATCTCTTCCTACTTGCCACCCACTCTCACTACCCTAGCCTGACTCCCCCGCTAGGTTCCCTGCTCTAGTGTTAGAACTTGATAAAGCCAAGGGGAGGGGTTGGGTTTGGATCCCCAGCTCCCTTCATGGATGGATGATGTCTCTTCTGTCTTGCCTGCTTGCCAGCCATGTTAGCAGTAGGAACCTCTTTCTAACTAGTGAATCTCCAACTTCTCATCATACAGAAATGCACTCACCTCTCGCCCCTCATCACCCTCCACATCACTTCCATTCCTACCTCCAAGCCTTTGCTCACAGTATTTCGCCTCCAGTCCTCTCCCACTTAGGAGGCCTTTGCTCCTCCTTTCATTCACTGGAGTCCTCTCTCCCAAGTGCCTGTACCCTGCCATGTCTCTGACTGCCCCAGTCTGCATGGGCTACTTCTTTCTCTGGTTCTGTAGCCCTTAGTGCCTGTGCACTGCCCTTAGCATTTAGCATACACTTACTTTTAGATGTTCTCTTTTTAGAAAATGGTCCCTGCCTTTACCCTGTTTACTGTGGTTATGCTGATTCCTTTTGCCTTTATCAGTTTAAGAAAGTTTCAATTAGCAGGTGAAAAGAAAAGCAACCAATAGCATTTACAGTTTGAACATTATCTATGACTAATTCTATTAGATTATCTTCATCCAACCCCTAAAAAATGATGCATAATAAGTCCACAGTAAATATTTATTGAAATAAATGGCATAGTAGTTTTATATCTATTAAATATTATAAAATATATATGTGAAAATATATGTATATAGGTACAATAAATGTGTGTGTGTGTGTCTAAATATGAAGTGTCTGCATGTATTCATCCCAACCTCATTATTTCTAGTGGCCTTTATTTCGTCTGGTACTAATGAGTTACACATTACATAATGAGGAGGTAAAGAGAAGAAATGATGTTGGGTCAATATCTCTAACTTTATTTAAACATTTTAAAAATTTTTCAACAAAATAAATACCATCTTTGCCACAATGAGAAAAGTGTATTGGGAACCTGCTATACATTTTACTTGGAGGCAATTCTTAGCTCAGTAGAATGCTTTTCTATTTGTATTACAAATTTCTATCTATATTTCTTGAAGAGCATTTTAAAGAATCATTCCTCAACCCCCCTAAGAAAGCAAAATTGCTGGTAATTAAATGTTTGGTACTTATTTTAGCTAGTCCTTGTTTCAGTAGGCATGTTTATAACAATTTATTCCACTGTGGCTAGGAACAGCTCAGGCTCTAACCAGACACCTCCCAGCTGAGCCTGAGGGGCAGGAGGGTCGGTTGGATTGTGATTGGCCTTGGGCTCCTTCTTTGTCCTTAAGATTGGACCAGGAACCCTGGAGGGCATGATCCTTACAGGCCAGGAGTTCTGCCACAATCCAGACAGCACTGCGGGAGATGCCTAATAGCATGGTGCTGTTTACTGTGGTCTCCTCAACAGTTGTGTGGTTACTCTGTGGCCCCTACAGACTGTTGAACAATCCCTTTACAACATCTTTTTCTCTTTTTAAAGCTGTCAACTGGCTAGGCAGAAGGTCAGTCCTCCTACCTATTATCTAGAGACTCATGCTAATGGCTTTCCTAAATAAGCCCCTACAGGCTGTAAGGGAAGGCATAGTCTATGTAACTTTCCCATGTAAGAAGTAGTTAAAAGGGAAAAAATAAAGGCAGTCTTGAATATGTGCAGACACCTGGGACTTCCCTGGCGGTCCAGTGGTTAAGACTCTGTGCTTCCACTGCAGAGGACACGGGTTCGATATCTGGTTGGGGAATTAGGATCCAGGCCAGGAATTCTCCTACAACCCTGACAGCACTGTGGCACGGTTAAAAAAAAAAAAAAAAAAAAAAAGTGCAGAAATCTAAACCTGGGGTGTGGGGAGAAAGGAACAGGAGTTTCTCTTTTTCTTCCTTACTTCCTTTTCTTTCTTTCTTTCTTTTTTTCTAAATATAATTCTCATCTCCCTGTGAAGAAATAAGCTATCTCTAAAGAATTGGTGCTCTGAACCATCTTTTATAAAACTTTTCAAAGTTTCTGAGTTTGTGGGATGTGTGTGTGTGTGTGTGTGTGTGTGTGTGTGTGTTGTCTTTGAAAAAGTAAATAGAAATGTTTTCATTGTAAAAGCACCAAAGTGTAAATAATGAAGTCTCTGTCTTATCTCAGACCGTGGTCTCAGAGGCAACCATTGTCATCAGTTTCTTCTGACTCTTTCTAGAGATATCTATCAGCATATTTGTGTTTGCCTGCCTGTGTGTCTATATTTTATATGCATACATATATATGTATATACACACATGCACACATATGCATGGATACACACTGATGGATACACACTGCTGTGTGCCTTGACTTCTTTTTAATCTAGCAGTATTCTTGGAGAGCAACCTGTATCATTGTACATAGACCTATTTCATTTTTTAAACAGCTGTTTAGTAATTCATTGTATGGATGTGCCCAATTTATTTAACCAGTCTCCTATTAATGGCCATTGATGGAAACTCCTTTTAAAGCTGCTTATTTGTCCTTAAACCTTACTGACTCTAAAATCTGCTTACATAAAGTGGGTGTGAACATCTGGGTAGGTTCTCTTCTACTTTAAGGAATTTTGAATTCCATTTGGTTTTTAACCAGTTTTCAGAGTTTTTCTTCGATGACTGTATTTTAAATAGCAGCCTCAGGTACTTATCCTGATTTTGTTTTTGTCAGTAGAGTACAATTTTAAGAATCCTAGTAATAAATGCATTTCTGGGGAAGGGGCTGGTAATGGTATTTATAAGGGTAGAAGTTGCCCCTGTAAAATTAAGCAGGCCTGTTTTTCAAAGTTCATCACTAAAGCCTGGTTTTCCTTCCTACAGAGTCACCCAAAACCAGGTTTTTTGTTGTTGGAGGTGGTGTTTTTATTTGTTTTGTTTTGTTTTTTTCCAAAGCCAGTTTTAAAATAATCCTCTAGTCTATATTTCAGGGGATACTGGATATTTTTCTGTGTTTCCTTTTTTTGAAGCCATAGAACTGCAGCTTGCTAGTTTTAAAGGCTTGGTGGTTAACACCTCTAAAATGAATGAACCAATGAATAAAAACACTAATTGTGTACATTTTACACTGCAAGTTTTTGTTTTTACACTTATTTTTGGTAACAAATTCCTGCTGTGCTATCCCTTATTTTAGTGATTTTATTTATTTGTATTGTGTGTGGTTTTTTTTTAGATTTTTTTTTTTTTTTAGTGTGAACCATTTTTTTTTAAGTCTTTGAATTTGTTACAATATTGCTTCTGTTTTATGTTTTGATTGTTTGGCCGTGGGGCATGTGGGATCTTAGCTCCCTGACCAGGGATCGAACCTGTACACCCTGCATTGGAAGGCGAAGTCTTAACCACTGGACAGTCAGGGAAGTCCCTATTCTGTGGTTATTAATCAAAATGTTTAAGTCCAAAAAGTTAATATACATTAAATTATATATTTTTTTTACTGAAATCAAGATAATAAAATCATTAATTTTTTAAATTAAAGTTTGCCCTAAACTTTAGGCACTCTAAGATACTGGGGTGAGGGGGTGGAGGGGAAGGGGGGTGGGGATTTCTGCTCTTCAGCTGTCGTAACATCAGCCATCTATAGTCTTACATATTATGGAAGCATCAGTGTTTATTTTTAGTCAAAGCAGCTAGTAATGGAGAAGACCTATCAGATGATTTGGTTTACCTCTCAGCACAGAGGGTCACACTTGATAAACCTGATTTTTGTTGAAGTCAGATAAGTTTGTTTCAGACTCTGTGTTATTTCTTGGCTTTTATGTTCTGTCACCCTGGCTCTGCATGTACTTAAAATAATTATGTGCGCTTCCCTGGTGGCGCAGTGGTTAAGAATCCCCCTGCCAATGCAGGGGACACGGGTTTGAGCCCTGGTCCGGGGAGATCCCACATGCCGCGGAACAACTAAGCCTGTGCACCACAACTGAGCCTGCGCTCTAGAGCCCGCAAGCCACAACTGCTGAGCCTGCGTACCACAACTACTGAAGCCCGTGTGCCTAGAGCCCGTGTTCCACAACAAGAGAAGCCACCGCTTGCCACAACTAGAGAAAGCCCATGTACAGCAACGAAGACCCAACGCAGCCAAGAATAAAATAAATAAAGTAAAAATAAATTAAAAATTAATAGTAATAATTATGCAAGATCCTGCGTTTGGAAAACGTAAAAACATGACATGAATATATGAGTCTCGCTTTATTAGAGGATGAAAATGCCTGTGTAGGGCTGATTCCCAAGTTGTGCCATGTTTCCTGAAAGAAGTAGAGAGAAAACTTGCTTATTTTAGGGGTAGTTCCTAGGAATATCATGTGAGTAGGGGGTAGAGAAAATTCCACATGTACTGCATAATTGAGAAGAGGACCTGAAAATAAGAAGAGGAATGGTTTTTAAATTGTTTTTTGTTGATTTGATGCATGGTTTTCAACCTGACACTGGAATCTGCAGTTCCATAAGGGAATTGAAGTAAAAGAGTAAAAAAGTTTTCTGGGGAAACTAAACAGAAACAATTTTCCAGTGAAAATTGTAAACCTATTTTATATACTTGGCATATTATAATACAGAACTTATTTTTAAATTTTTTTGCTAATTTTTCCATGGAGTGTTGTTCATCCTTCAAGTTTTCCTTGGTAGTTTTTCCCACTCATTCTGTGATAAACATGAAAGCAGCCAAAGGAAACATGTAATCACCAAGTCATAATGAGACAGCATTTGCAAAAGAATTTTGACATCCTGAGGACTAGCAGGTTCTGTTCAGTTTGGTCCAGGAGTAGAAAGAAGAGGTGGAGAGAGATGCCAGAAGTTTAGATTTATATGTTGTGACTTGGAAATGAGAAGGAAACTTTGAAGGTGAGAATACTGGAATGAACTTCTTTCTTCACATTTGGGAGGAATTAAATGGAGCTCAGAATAAAATCACAGGCAAGAGAGGAAAAAGATAACTGGATTTGTCAACAACTGAGAACAGGCTTCAGTGCTTTGAACGCATTCTTCAGTTAACTTTGCTCCCCTTTTCCTTTTTGTGCCATCCTTGGCCTCTTTCCTCCCCTTGCTGGACTCTTTAATTTAATAGAGTTTCACAAGTTGAACCTGGCAACTTTTATGCCTGGCTTGGCACTGTGCAGGTTTTATGTTCCTAAAAACTCTTCGAGGAAATGGATTATTTTTTAAAAGACAGTTTCTTTTGAAAATGAGATCATCCTTGATGTGACATCTTACCTGAAATAGAAATTGATGTACTTCCAGTGTAAGATGTGCTGTTTATATATAGAAAATAACATAAGTAATTTTTGGGACTTCCCTGGTGGCGCAGTGGTTGGGAATCGGCCTGGCAGTGCGGGGGACATTGGTTTGATCCCTGGTCTGGGAATATCCCACATGCCACAGAGCAGCTGAGCCTGCATGCCACAACTACTGAGCCCATGTGCCGCAAGTACTAAAGCCCGTGCGCCTAGAACCCGCGCTCTGCAACAAGAGAAGCCACCGCAATGAGAGGCCCGTGCACCGCAACGATGAGTAGCCCCCTCTCACTGCAACTAGAGAAAGCCCGTGCGCAGCAGGGAAGACCCAATGCAGCCAAAAATAAATAAAACTAAATCTTTTGAAAAAGAAAATAACATAAGTAATTTTTTAAAAAAGTGATGGCAGTAAATAATCATCACTCCAAATGCAAGGATCCTTGGCATGTGGAATTGAAGGAACAGTTGCCTAATGAGTAGAAATTTACTTCTGGCTTTACTTGTCTCTGTTTTTATCCCCGTGTACTTGGAAAAAATAGTATTTTCTGGAAACCAGGCTTCTTCCCTGTTAGAAGCAAATCTGACTTGGAAAGGATCGGCTGGGGAAGGAGAACCCGGTTTTGGCTCTTTCTGGTTGTTGTTGCAGGTTACTGTCCTCTACTTCATTTATCAAATTATGTAGTAACTAGGCAGGAAAGTGTGCAGGAAACACTATGTCCTGTTCCTTTAACCCTAAAAGTAGACTGTATTAGGATTTATCTTCTGACAGTGGGAAGGAAGTGTAAGGAACGGAGGAGCGGCATAGGTAAAGAATCCATGTTTCATTATCAGGAATCTAAAATTATTAGATGGCTTAGAAAGCGGTTCACGGTTATATGGGAAAATAGATTAATCAACAGGTTTTTTCTGTTTAATTATTTAGAGGTGAACGTGTATGTGGATACTAGGTACTGTCTTTCCTGATTTTGTTGCTGACCCCATTATCTTTCCTTTAAAATCAGATCCTTTGTTGACATATTTCTGTTTCGATTGATGTCACCCTCATTTTGCTGGTGACTGTTCACGAAACCTCGAAGGAAGACTCGAGTTTCTCCCCCTCCTCTTTACCCTAGCTCTGGTGATTTTTCTTCTTCTTACATACAACCCTTCCTCTCAATTCCTGATGTAGCCACCCTGGCGCAGGCTGCCTGCACTATTGAAATTAACTCCTAGATCTTCCTCCACTTCTGTCACTGTGCCTACCTCCATTTCACCCTTAGTTCATTGGTTTTGGGTTATAAGATTAATACTCTTAAAACTGCATTTTGCTGTACTCACTTTCCTCCCTCCTAAGCTTGAGAAATCATAATTGGTTTCTACTGTTTACCATTCAGGTATGTGGGGAGCTCCTTTAGCTTCCACTTAAGCTGTGAGATCATCAAGGTGATCTCACTGATGCTAATAAACAAGGATATCCTTTCCTCTGGTTGGTGGGGGGTGGGGTGGAAGGTGCTGTGCTTACAAAGCTTGACTGACCGAGGAGGTGCCCTTCTCATCTCTGTTGGCACTAACAAGAAAGAAGTATGGTAGTGACAAGCTTGGAGGTATAGTAAGGAAATCTTTGAGGTCTACTGGAAGATTGGAGTCTCCTTGTTGAAGGCCTACAAGATGAGTATAAACTCCTTAGCTATTGTTCATGCTCCTTGACAGCCTGGCACCTGTCGTCTTCTCCAAGCTTGTTTTCCATTAATTACTTACAGGAGATTCCGCTTGTAGCCAAAATGTTTTGTTTTGTTTTGTGAATACCAACATTCCCACTTCTACACCATTGATTATGATGTCCAGATGTCCCTTCTCCTTTAAACCATACAGTTTTTCCAGTATTCCCCCCCAAACCCTTCTTTGTGATCACCACTACCATATATACTATTGGAAGTTCTGAAATATAATACACATTGGTTTCTAATATCATTTTGTTCATTCAGTAAAAATTTGTTGTGTGCCTATTACATATCAAGTAGTATGCTGGGGATTCAACTGAAAAAGAATTTCCTTGTCCTTGGGAGTTTACATTTTCATGAGAGAAACAAATATACCACTGAGTAAGATCACGTAGGATTGAGAAAAGCCAGGTAAACTAATTTGTGATAGGGAGGGGGCAGTCAGGGAAGGTTTTCTGTAGGTAAGCGATTTTCAGAACTAAAATCTCCCAAAGTTTTATGGCGGTATGTTTTGATCCATGTTTTTAATATTTAAAGCTTATTTATTTATTTGTCCCCTTGTTCTTAACTGTTAACTTTTGTAAACATTTATATCCCTAAATGGATGTGGCAACTAACTGGTTACTATCTTCTTAATAATAGCTCTCCGAATGTTGATCCAGGAAACACCTCTCAGCGCTCTTTAGACAAAATAAACCTACATTTCCTCACAGGTTCGACAGCCCTATTACTGATTATTCGAAATTTTTACACTGTTGAGTCCAAAAGAGCTCACAGATGGGCTGATCCAAAAAATCGAATTACTGGGGTTTTGTTACAACCAGATTCTGATTCAGTGGGGTGGGACAGGGACTGAGGTTTTATTTTTCTAAAAAGCTTCCTGGTGATGCTGAAGCTGCTAATAGATTGAATATGTTTTGAGTAGCAGAGTTTCAGAGTATCTCTTTAGAGTTGAAGAGGTAAAGAATTAAGATAAAAACAGGTTGAAGGTATATTTTCTTCTATTTATATGGATGGATCCTGCAGTCTGTACATCCTAACTCTCATTTACTGTCAGTCATCTAAATCAACTAATTTCCCAGCTGGGTTGGGCTCCTATCCCTGAACCCAGAGACAAGCGAATCTTGCCAGTGATTTGACTAGAAAGCTTCTGTTCTCCACCCCCCCACCCCACCCCAGGGGTGAGTCTTCTCCATGTCATGGGGAGCTATGATAAGATATGCACCCACCTAATTGAGGCTGTGATATGATTCCCTGAGGCCCCCAGCCACTGAGTAATAGGAAACCCCATCTTTACCAGAAGGAAGTGTTCCTTTTGGCATTCTGCCTCCATCCAACTAGTTTGTGTAACTGTCAGGCTCCAGGAATGGCTTCTGAGGCAAGTCTGTATCCTACAATGTGTAATCAGGAACTGGAAGAAAATTTATCTTCAGCTTTTAAGATTCCCAGTAGAAATTCTCATAACTTGTAGGAAGCTTGGCAGTTGAGTGACCTGCCCATGACCTGAGAAAGGAACCTGCTAGAGTGAAATGCAACTGTCTCTTTATTCTGCCTGAGTATTTCCCCTGACGATTTTCTGTGGATCTTTTCCTGACTCTTCTATTCTGCAGGTATTCTTTATTTATTTTTGGCTGCATTGGGTCTTTGTTGCTGCAAACGGGCTTTCTCTAGTTTCGGCAAGCGGGGGATACTCTTCGTTGCAGTGCGCGGGCTTCTCATTGTCGTGGAGCACGGGCTCTAGGCACGTGGGCTTCAGCAGTTGTGGCACGTGGGCTCAGTAGTTGTGGCTCACGGGCTGTACAACGCAGGCTCAGTAGTTGTGGCACATGGGCTTCGCTGCTCCACAGCATGTGGGATCTTCCCGGCCCAGGGCTCAAACCTGTGTCCCCTGCATTGGCAGGTGGATTATTAACCACGGCGCCACCAGGGAAGTCCTCTGCAGGTATTCTTGTTGACTGCAGACAGGAAAGCAGTTGCTACAGACAATTTGTTCCTGACTCTTTACAACTAAAGCTAGAAAGAATTATTTCTGTTGCCTTTCTTGGGAACTTTCCTATGGAATTTCCCCCCACAGATTGGACTGCAACAGTGGCTTTTAGATTCAAGAGATCTAAAAAATGTTAGATCTGAGAAATGTTGTTGATGACAGGCTGGCGAGAAGCAGTTGGTAAATGGCCTGGTACAGGGGTTTTCAAACTTTAGCCTGTATCACTTAGGGGTCCTGCACCTCTAGGGTTTCTGATTTAGCAGGTCTGGAGTAAACTGGAGAATTTGTGCCCATCCTCATTCCTTCCCATGTCTTGTGATGTGGTTACATGAAAGGCAATTGGTGATAACCAGAGAGATGGGCATGGGCACATGTCCACAATAGTACATTATGATCATCATCATTACCTCCCAGTCCTTGTAGATTTGTTACTTGCTTTAAAAAAAAAAAACAAAAGCAAACCACTGAGGCCCAAAGAAGCAGCACCTCTTCTAATGTTGGAACATGAACATGGTTGGTAACCCAGCTCACCTCCTGTGAGGCTTTTTGGTTTGTGCTGGTAGAGACCTGATTGTCTAGAGTTAAGGGATAGGTTGGGGGCAGCTGGGAAACTTGCTCCTTACCCACCTTCCTATCACAGAAATACATGTTGGTTTTTTTTAATTTTTAAAATTTATATAATTTTTAAAGGTCACTTTCCATCTACAGTTACTACAAAACATTTGGCTATATTCCGCATGTTGTATAATACATTTGAGTCTGTTTTACACCCAATATATTGTACCTGCCCCCTGCCACTAGTAACCACTAGTTTGTTCTCTGTATCTGTGAGTCTGCTTCTTTTATGTTACATTCACTAGTTTCTTGTAAAAATGTATGTTTTTCAAGATGATCCATTTTAAACCCAAAAGTAATTTGGGTTTTGGACAACTGAGATAGGGAAAGGGAAGGGAGAGTTTTGTTGATCTGACTCTTTTTATCCCTCCAAATCCCTTAGATGTGCCTTGCTTACACCACACAGTTTGTTTTTGGTAGCATTCCTTGTTCTCAAAGGTGACTAATGAGATGCTCTCTATTGCAGCAGTTCTGGAGCATCACAGGAGGGACCCAATGATCTGGACCTTCATCTTAGTGACCTTCCTTCAGATGAAGAGGAAGTCATCAACAGTTCTGATGAAGACAATGTCAGCTCTGCTTCTAGTAAAGGGGAGCCTGACCTGCTGGAAGATAAACAAGTATGTTGTTGGTATTTAAATATTTCTACTTTTGTGTTTGTTGGCCTCTCAGGACACTCAGAAGTAATATTTATTAACATGACAGGCATAAAATCTCTGTTCTAAATGTTCTGAAGTTAAATTGCAGTGATGGTTGCACAACCCTGAATATATTAAAAACCATTGAATTATACGTTTTAGAAGTGCAAAGATATATTGTGTGGAATGCAAATTGTATCTCAATAAAGGTGTTAAAGAAAATTAAAAATCCTGATAAAGGGAAAATGATAGTGCTAAGTGGAAGATTAGTACAGAGTCATGCATATCATGTAGTCCTATGTACATCAGCCCAGGATGGGCCACAAATGTGGCTTTAGCCAACTAATAACTCAAGGAAAGAAGGTGATAGCAGTTTCTAAAAGAAGAAGTCTTTGGTGTAGAAGCATAGGAAGAGACCTTCTTTTGTAACTTCTTTGATTTTCCATTTCTCAGTTTATACAATGGGACAGTAATGTTGTTCTGAGGCTCAAACAGGATAATAGTTGCCAAAACACTTCGTAAGTCAGGAAAGTTTATGCACATTAAACATGTATAGGGCTTCCCTGGTGGCGCAGTGGTTAAGAATCTGCCTGCCAATGCAGGGGACACGGGTTTGAGCCCTGGTCCAGGAAGATCCCAGATGCTGCAGAGCAACTAAGCCCGTGCGCCACAACTACTGAGCCTGCACTCTAGAGCCCACGAGCCACAACTACTGAGCCTGCGTGCCACAACTGCTGAAGCGCATGCACCCTAGAGCCCGTGCTCCGCAATAAGAGAAGCCACTGCAATGAGAAGCCTGCACACCACAACCAAGAGTAGCCCCCGCTCGCTGCAACTAGAGAAAGCCCTTGGACAACAATGAAGACCTAATGCAGGCAAAAATAAATAAAATAAATAAATTAAAAAAAAAACATGTATAATATACTTCTATAATTGTGTTTGTGGTAGGTTGTATTAGTTTCCTAGGGAAGTCGTCACAAACTACCACAAACCCAGTGGCTTGAAAACAGAAATTTATTGTTTAACAGTTCTGGAGATCAGAATTCCAAAATCAACATGTCGGCAAGGCCATGCTCTCTCTGAAACCTGTAAGGGAGAATCTTTTCTTTCCTCTTCCTTGTAGTTTGCCGGCAATCCTTGGAGTTCCTTGGCTTATAGCCACAGCACTTCAGCCTCTGCCTCCATCGTCACGTGGTGTGCTCCCTTCATGTGTATGTGTCTGTGTCTCCTCTTCTTATAAGGACAACAATCAGATTAGATTAGGTGCCCACCGTAGTACAATATGACCTCATTTTAACTTACTGATTACATCTGAAACAGCCCTGTTTCCAAATAAGGTCACATTCTGAGGTCCTGGGGGTTAAGACTTGAACATTTATTTTGGAGGGACATAATTCAAACCATAACAGGCACCATATTCCATGGACATATAATGGGCATATTACTGATATATGTCTAGATGCCAGTAACATTCCCTCATGAAAGTGCCAGACTCAGTCTTAGTAGGAGGAGAAAAGAAAGAACATGTGCTCCTGTGCCCTTGTCTTAACTTTGTGAAGGAAAAGCAAGCTGATGTTCAGAAAGTTATTCCTGGAAAGATAAAAGTACCACCATTAAAGGAAGAAAATTACCCCTGCACCACACCTGTGTGTCTGTGCTTATCTATGTGCAGGTTATTACATTGAATCTTCAAAATCATCCTAGGATATAGATCTAACATATGTACTGTTTTTCTCCTTTTCACATGAAGAAAAGGAGTTTTAAAGACAGGTTAAGTAACTTGCCTTGGAACCTCCTGAAGTGAGGTTTTTAACCAAAATCTGTCTCTGCTAATAACTTGGTGTATGTCCCAGAATCTGAATGATTTTTTTTGTTTGTTTGTTTTTAAATATTTATTTATTTATTTGGCTGTGCCTGGTCTTAGTTGCAGCACGTGGGATCTTTAGTTGAGGCATGCGGGAACTTTAGTTGTGGTGCGTGGATCTTTTAGTTGCACCCTGCGGGATCTTTAGTTGCAGCCTGCGGGATCTTTTGTTGCAGCATGTAGGCTCCTAGTTGCAGCATGCAGGATCTAGTTCCCTGACCAGGAATCGAACCCGGGCCCCCTGCATTGGGAGCACAGAGTCTTAGCCACTGGACCACCAGGGAAGTCCCCAGAATCTGACTGATGTTGATGGAACATGTTTGGGGTGGGGATGAATAGCCACGCTAATTTTTTTTTTTTCTCCAAGTTTTTAGTATTATATTTTTTGGTCTTTACTTTCAGTGCTTAATAAATGATTGTTTAAAAATGAGATCTATTCATTCTGCTTCATTGTGGTTAGAATATTCACCACTGTTCACTCCTCCTAAATATTGACTTCCCTGCCTTTTTTACGCCCAAATTTTCTTTGTAAAATAGCTCATCTGATATATACACTCACAAAGAGAGGCGAAAACCTAAGAGAATATTGTTTTTTAGAAGTTAATCATGTGTCACCTCATTTTGAGGATAATATAATGATAAGGAGGTGTTTCTCAGGCGGATCTGGTTGTTCAGTTTTTTGCTTTTTAGTAGAACTCTTGAGTAATATAGCAGAGGCCTTTTATGAATTCTGTTTAAAAGTAATGGATAAATTTCACTGAATTTTACTTGTAATGAACAAATATGAAAAGAGGAGAACAGAGTTAAGAATTTACAAAGCTGGGTCTGGGCTGTTATCAGGAGATTGGAACATAAAACTGGATTTCAGATCAAAGGTTCTGTTTTGGAATTTGTTTGAATTATTTTATGGCCTTGACAAAGTAATTTCATTTGTGGTCCATGTTTCAACTTCCATGACTGTATACTTTAGGCAGATGCATTTATTTAACAGGCAGTCTCCTTTGAAATGCGTTGTAATTTAAGTGAGGACTTTCATTAACTGAAAAGTTAAGATACCAAATAAAGCCTCTCTCTCGCAGTTTTACATCGTTGTTTGACTTGGGTCAGAATCGTTGTTCTTACAAGTTGAAGTTAATATAGAGCTTTTTATCTTGTTTTGGTTTTTGGTTATCTTTGACTTTCTATTTTGAAAATGATTGTAATCCATTGAATCATTTTCTGATAGTGACTGTCCCTCTTTAGCTCTGTAGTCTTCCTACTTTAAAAGGTAAAGTAGACAATAGAATACACAGACTCCTAGAATTTTAGAATTGCAAAAGGCCTTAATCGTCTAGTCCAACACCCTACCCTTTTACATGATGAAATAGCTATAATGAGCTTTTTGTTTGTTTCAGTTTACATATTCATGTTACTCAACACATATTCAAAAGCAATGTGCTCTGGTCTTAGATTCTGAGAAGGTGGCAGCCACCCTTGTACACTTGCTTATTCAGGCATCTTAAGTGCATAGTGAACCAGGCGCTGCGCTCCGCACAGAAGGGGGCAAGGGTGAATAAGATCACAGACTAGAGAGAATCCAGACGTGTCAGCAAATAAACGCAATCCACTGGGTTAAGCCCTAAAAGTTCTCCACTAATAAGAGAATAATCTTGGGACTTCCCTGGCAGTCCAGCAGTTAAAGACTCTGCACTTCCACTGCAAGGGGCGCGGTTTCAATCCCTGGTTGGGGAACTAAGATCCTGCATGCTGAGCGGTGTGGCCAAAAAAAATTAAAAAAAAAAAAAAAGAGGGAATAATCTTGTCATTTGGGGATGGTAGGGAGAGAATATCAAGGCAGCCTTCATAAAGGAGGAATCCTTTGAGTGCCTGTCACCTTAAAGGATGAGTTGAAATATGACAAGCAGAAATCTTTGGGAGAGGGGGAGGTGGTGAGGAGGGATGTTGAAGCAGAAGGACAGACATGTAAGGGCAGAGCACACTTGGAGTTGCAACGTGGTTGCAATTTGGCTGGATACACAGTGTGGAGGAGTAGGAATGAAACTAGTGAAGATAACTAGACATATTGTGGAGTGTCTTCTAAACATAGCAAAGAAAGTTCAGTCTTTGTTGCCCATAGGTGATAGGGAGCTGCTAATGTAGCTCATCCTGAGAACTAATGTGATTATATTTGCATTTTAGAACTAGTACTCTGGTGGCAGTGGAGAGAATGGGTTACAGTGGGGTAAATCTAGAGCAAGGAAGCCACTTCCTAGGTTACTGCAGTAATGTAGGCAAGAAATAAGGAGGCAATATGGAAGGAGAGGAAAGGATTAATAAAATATTCAGAAGCACAAATCAACAGGGCTTGATAACTTAATTGTGATCATAGAGTGTGGAGAAGAAAGTAGAGTCCAGGCTTCTGGCTTTGGTCAGTAGGTATATACAGTACGTAGCAATGAGTGACTGAAGGCCATCAAATGCTTTATTCTTTTTTTTTTTTAACATCTTTATTGGAGTATAATGCTTTACAGTGGTGTGTTAGTTTCTGCTTTATAACAAAGGGAGTCAGCTATACATATACATATATCCCCATATCTCCTGCCTCTTGCATCTCCTTCTCACCCTCCCTATCCCAGCCCTCTAGGTGGACACAAAGCACCGAGCTGATCTCCCTGTGCTATGCGGCTGCTTCCCACTAGCTATCTGTTTCATGTTTGGTAGTGTATATATGTCAATGCCACTCTCTCACTTCGTCCCAGTTTACCCTTCCCCCTCCCCGTGTCCTCAAGTCCATTCTTTACATCTGCATCTTTATTCCTGTCCTGCCCCTAGGTTCTTCAGAACCTTTTTTTTTTTAAGATTCCATATATATGTGTTAGCATACGGTATTTGTTTTTCTCTTTCTGACTTACTTCACTCTGTATGACAGGCTCTAGGTCCATCCACCTCACTACAAACAACTCAATTTCATTTCTTTTTATGGCTGAGTAATATTCCATTGTATATATGTGCCACATCTTCTTTATCCATTCATCTGTTGATGGACACTTAGGTTGCTTCCGTGTCCTGGCTATTGTAAATAGAGCTGCAGTGAACATTGTGGTACATGACTCTTTTTGAATTATGGTTTTCTCGGGGTATATGCCCAGTAGTGGGATTGCTGGGTCATATGGTAATTCTATTTTTAGTTTTTTAAGGAACCTCCATACTGTTCTCCATAGTGGCTGTATCAATTTACATTCCCACCAACAGTGCAAGAGGGTTCCCTTTTCTCCACACCCTCTCCAGCATTTATTGTTTGTAGACTTTTTGATGATGGCCATTCTGACTGGTGTGAGGTGATACCTCATTGTAGTTTTGATTTGCATTTCTCTAATGATTAGTGATGTTGAGCATCCTTTCATTAAACTGCATCTATTTTTATACATTGGTTCTGACACTGAAATTCTGGAAGCAGGTAAAAACAATTTTTTTTGCAGATAATGAAGTAAGGCAAGATAGGGGTAGGGGATTAAGAGGCACAAACTACTATGTACAAAATAAATAAGCTACAAGGATATATTGCACAGCACAGGGGATATAGCCAATATTTTATAATTCCTTTAAATTGAGTATAATCTATAAAAATTTTGAATCACTGTGTTGTACACCTGAAGCTAATATAATATTGTAAATCAACTCTACCTCAATAAAAAATTAGGTTAATAAAAATTATAAAGGCTTGGGGGCAGCGTCATGAGCCAGCAACCTGTACAGTCACACAGGGCCCTCACTTCGTTTAATGCTCTACTGTCACAATCTTGATATGCTTAATAATTTTGAACAGGATGCCTACATTTCACTTTGCATCAGACCTGCAACTTACGTAGCCAATCCTGTAAAAACTGAAGCATACAAAAGATTCCCTCATCCTCACACCTCCTAATCCTGCCCCCGCTGTGAGTGACTACCACTAATAATTTAGTTTATCCGCCTGGAGGCTTTTTACAATAGGATGCATATTCAAGTGCATACATTATCATGCTTAAGTCTTTTTCTAAAAACTGCTACATTGAAGTCTACACAAAGTCACTGTGTGCCGTATCTTCTTGGAAAACACCATAACCCAGAAGGCTACAAACTTAAAAAAAATTTTTTTTTCTTTGGCTGAGCCAGGCCACACAGCATGTGGGATCTTAGCTCCCGCCCAGGGATGGATCCTGTATACTCTGCAGTGGAAGCACGGAGTCTTAACCGCTGGACTGCCAGGGAAGTCCTAAAAAATTTTATTTATTTATTTATTTTTGGCTGCGTCAGGTCTTAGCTGTGGCATGTGGGATCTTTCCTTGCAGTGCATGGGCTCCTCTCTAGTTGCCGTGTGCAAGCTCCAGAGCACGTGGGCTCTGTAGTTGAGGCACGAGGTGGGCTTTCTAGTTGCGGTGCTGGGGCTTAGTTGCCCTGGGGCTTAGTTGCCCTGCGCCATGTGGGATCTTAGTTCCCACCAGGGATGGAACCCATGTCCCCTGCATTGGAAGGTAGATTCTTAACCACTGGACCACCAGGGAAGTCCCCCTAAAAAAATTTTTAAAGGGGCTCTAAAAATCTCAGGCATAAGAAGTTGGTACTGAACTGCAGTTTCAGATTTTATATTGGTATGTTTGTTTTAAAGCATGTTCTACTTAAAGCTTTAGGGAAATAGCTTAAGTTTCAGGGTATTAAGATACCTATCTCTAATGAGATTTCACTTTCTAAAATCTAGTAAAATAAACACTAAGCCTCTCCTAGGCAAGTCAAGAATGAAAATAAAGTTTATTCGTCAGTTAGGCTCAATTGAACAAGGGATTCACTAGTGGGTGTATAGGATTATTTGGGGCTGTATTTAGTTTGGTGAAGGGGAAAGGTAAAGGATTCTTAGAAGTAGCTACATTAAATGGTAGGAGCAGAATGAGCTCACAGTTGTTAATGAGACCTTTTGTTAGGGAACTTAGGTAAACTCTTTTGTTTAATCCTGACAACCCTTGCCAGAGGTGGTATTATCTTCATTTTACAGATGATGAAGCTGTGGCTCAGGTCTCAGAAACTTTCCTAAGGTTACAAATAACGTATGGCAGCGCAGAAACCCAAACTTCTATCCTTGCAACTTAAAGTTCATGTACTTTCCACAGCCTCACTCTTTCTAGAGGTTTGTTCGTTCACACAGTAGTTGTTGACTGCCTACAGTGTTCTAGGCATAGATGCCAAGAAGGTTAGACCAGCAGCAGGACTTGCAGGAGACTTACTGGGGCAATTGCCTGTTAGGGGAAAGAGGGACAGAGGGAGGGAGGAAGCAGGAGTGGTAGGAAAAGCCTTTGACTTCCCTGCAGGTGTGGCTTGTGCTAGGAGAGAGGGGAGGAGGGACTGGGGGAAGAGCAGCCTCAGGCCAAGGCAGTTCTGAGAAAGTCTTGATCAGGCTGCTAAGGGGTCTGCATCAGGCAGGGGGGCCTGGCTCTAGTACCCTTTCCTCGTCATCCTTGCTGGGGGCAGCCTGCGGGACTCGTGGCCTGATGTTCTTGCTGTGGTGACTCTGAATGTGCAACAGCTAGAGGCTCTCGGTCAGCCTGGCTCCCTGCAGCAGGTTCCCTTGACGGGCTGTCTGAGCGGGGGCACCCCCCTGGCCACCACACGCAGCACTGTTCTATCCTGGTGGGGATGGGGAAAGACTGACAGTGTGAGGAAGCAAATGGATACCAAAAAAAAAAAAGAAAGAAAGAAATAAGATAGTCCTTTCCTTGATGCTCAGGTAAGCAGATGTGCTAGCATCCTAGCCATGATTTCAGTTTAGAAAAGAAGACTATTTCACACTGTTACTATTATTATTTTTAGAGACTTAAACATTGGGTAAAACTTTGAGATAATCTGAGAGTTCACTTCCTAAATAAATAAATAAGAATTAGTCACTACCATTATTTTTTTCCTGTCATTTTATTAGTGACTGACTACTGGACTGTCATGGTCACTTTTTACCCTTATTGTGACATTGCCTTGTCCAACTGCACTCTGTGCAGCACAAAATAACTGGGTCCTGGTGTTGCCAATGCCAGCATGAGTGTAGAGGCCTCTTTCTAAAACCAGATCTGACATTTCTTCAACAGAAACATCAGTGCACTTTCCTTCTAATGGCAGCAGTCATAATTTTCACCTTACATGTAATACCTGAAATTTTATGACTGCTTGTTCCTTGTTTACTCTCTTGCCCTTCACTCTGTAAATGTAGTGTTCAGGTCTTTCACCAGAATAGAAATGGAGAGAAACTCTTCTTTCCTCTGCTGCCCTGGAGTCAAAGCCAGCTCTATCAGTATTTAAATGAAAACAACTACAACAATAATCTCGCATAAATATTGAGACCTCATTCATAATCACCTCTCTTTGTTTCAAAAGTGTACATTTTTTGTCCCTGCTAGAGCTTTTAATTTTCACACCATACAATACATATTAAAATAAATTCTTTTCAGCTCTTTAGAATAAAACTGCCTTGACTGTAAGAGCATATTTCTAAAAGGGATTTTAAGTAAGTTGAGAGTGCCTGTGGCTATTGGCATGTGTGTGGTATAGACTGTGAAGAGCAATTTTCAGATGGCACTTAAGTTGCCTGATTTAGAGTGGCTTTACTAAGGGTGAAGTGCTCTTATACATGCCTATTGAATCTTTCCTAATCTTAAATTACTTGTGTGCACCCCAGGAACTCACATCACGTGATATCTGTAGGCTTCAGTGGCTGCAGAATGTGGCTTCAGTTTTGAACCATTGACAGTATGCCCCACCAGGGCTCTGGGGCTCCTGGGGCAGTCTGTCAGTCCACTGCTGATAATGGTGAGGATTACCGATTGCTCTCAGCAAATCGTGTATCGTGGTTTAATAACCACATCTAAACCTCCACGTTTGCCATCTGAGACATTATATAGTATGAAATGTGTTCTAATTGAAACCTATAAGTATCAGAGCTTGAATGTACATCTAACTAGCTCCAAGCTGATCTTCATTATCCTTTTATGAGTTCATGTTTTCTTAATGCACTCTTATCACAGGGTGAAGATACTGGAATGAAAAGTAAAGTCCATCATATTGCCAAGGAGATCATGAGCTCAGAGAAAGTGTAGGTATCCAGTTTCCAATTCAGAAGACTATTTGTTTCCCCATTGACTCATTTAAAACATGTCTCATTGCTGTTTTTTACAGGTTTGTGGACGTGTTAAAACTTTTGCATATTGTAAGTATCTGCTAATATTTTCTTGAAGTCTGGGACTATCCACTTTTACATCTTTCCCTGTCCCTCAATATGTTCAGCGTAATTAACTTAAATATATTTAAATTAACATGTATATACATGTATGTGCTTTCTAATACATGATTATATTTTAAAATTCACACATATGTGAAGAGAGAAATTTTCTAAAATGCATTAATCTCATGTATGTGTAGTATACCCAGATGATTTCTGAAACATAGAGCCTTTATATCTGTATTTCCAAAGTCTTTAAACTTTCTATCTTCATAATAAAGAGTTATTAAAAGGATAATATTTCTTCTTGGGCATTTTGCAGAAGATGTCTGCTACAGTAGAATTTTGCACAGCAATGGGTAAAGAACGTCATGATCAGTGTTTAAAACTGTTCTAACTGAACAAGCTCCTAGAAAGACACTTAAAATAGACATTTTTACAACTAACTTTTTAAAGTTCTGTTTTCAGTTTTTATAATTGTGAACTTGAACAAACCTGTTGGGAAACAATTATGTGTCTGAATGCATATTCATTTTTCTCATGCACTCCTTTGTACCTGCAAGTTTTCACAAGTTTCATTACTCATTGGCAGTTAAAATGCTTTTAGTGTTACTTTATTTTAATTATATTTGGGCAAGATATTAAGACTTAACAAAAGAAAAGGTTGAAGTAGAGGAAACAGTAAAAAAAGAAATGGAAGTGAGTTGAATTACCATCCAAGAAGTTTACTTATATGGTAATTATTAACATCATATTAAACTGAATTGCTGAAAAACGGTAGGTTTACAAAATATACACCCATTTATGTCTCTGCAAAGAGTATGATTTTCAGTGTTTTTTTTTAATAGATATATAAACATGAAAAATGGGTTATACTTAAAGGTGGGATCATTCACCAAATGATCCCCTTGTGCTCTGCACTTGGTCCAATAGACACATGGAGGCCTAATTCCTGTGTGAAAAATCTCTAGCTTTGGAAATTTTTTCTTAAAAATTTCTTAACATTGCTAATTTGTTTTGAGAAGTTATTTTCCCATGAATAGTTCCTCATATAACTCTTGACTATATTGGAAATTCCCCTTTTAAAATTCATATATATATATATATGGCAATATTTGGTCACCCAGAGTTATTGACAAGCATATTGTCAATTCCAAAATTAATGATAAGCTTGATAAATATAAATGACTTAGCAAAATAAACTCCATATACATTTGCTGTTATGCCCCAACCTTCTCTATTGTACAAGCAATTGCAGGGGGAGAAGAAAATGCTAAACTGCTGTTTTTCTGGAAAACTTAGAACATATCTCTAGGATGAGCAAACTGTATCTATTGGACATATTTTCTGATAGACATGTTTAAATACAAGTAGGACCACTCCAGGGAAATTTTAAGCATCTGCAAGTGAATGAGTAAACTTGTAGAGGCAAAAAATTGCTATGTTTAACTTCACTGTTTGATTTGATCAAAACTTGCATACGAATAACAATTTGTAGACCACACTTGGAGACGCATTGGCTTAGTAGATTGTATTTCTTACCAAGTACGTGAATTTTAGACAATAGTTTGGGGAATTTCCCGGCGGTCCACTGGTTAGGACTCTGCACTTTCACTTCCAAGGGCCCAGGTTTGATCCCTGGTTGGGAAACTAAGATCCCACAAGCTGCGTGGTGTGGGCAAAAAAAAAAAGTTTGACCTGTTAGGTCTAGCTTTCCTCATTTGTAAAATGGGGATAAAAATACCCATCTCTCAGGTTGTGAGGAATCAGTGGAATAAAGTATGTGAAAGAACCTGGTATTGTGCAATATATGGTAGGGTCTCAAATTGCTGTTACATTTTCTTCTTCTTCTTCCCTTGTAGAGCATCAGTAAATGGGAAGTATTCTTTTTTTTTTTTCAATACGCGGGCCTCTCACTGTTGTGGCCTCTCCCGTTGCAGAGCACAGGCTCCAGACGCACAGGCTCAGCGGCCATGGCTCTGTGGCATGTGGGATCCGCCGCTCTGTGGCATGTGGGATCTTCCCAGACCGGGGCACAAACCCGTGTCCCCTGCATCAGCAGGCGGACTCTCAACCACTGTGCCACCAGGGAAGCCCAGAAGTATTCATTTTAATATTACCAGGCAGTAGACTTTTCACGATTCTGTCCCTTTCAAATGCCCTTTTCCCCCCATATTAAAATTTCATTTTAATGAAGGAAGTTCTGATTCCAGTGGGTAGAGAAGCAATTAAAAGCTTTACCAGTATGTTTATTTGATTAAAAAATATATATATATCCTGGTTCTTACCTATATATTTTTGGAGCAAAGCATAAGCCCTATAAAAATAGACAATTAGACCAAAATATTTCCCTTATCTCAGATCTGATTGATGGCCTTGGCCTCTTCCCCGCTGATGTTGAACAGAGTGAATCATCCATAACCCACCTTGATTTGCACATCTTGAAAACCTCCTAAGCCTTTAATGTAGGAGTGAGAGTAGGTCATCTGCCAACCTCATGTTAACATCCTGTCTGGTATGTGCAAATGTTAACTCACTAGAGCCCAACATTAGCGGGTATCTTAACAACCAAGCATTACACAGGTTCTCAGCCATTACTAGGAGGGGTTTGTCACCAGGATAATGTGGGTGAAGCCAAAAGCCTCTTGTTTGTTTCAATCCAGCACTCCCACTATGCTGTTAAGGCTCGTATTTACTCTTCTACCAGAAGTACCCCATAAAGGTAGCATGTGGATTGTTTTAATCCTGAGCGCTCCTGCTATCTGATTTCCTCTAAATGCATTAGCTTCTGTGTTATGTGATAGAATATGACTGCTTTAAAATATCTAACAGGCTTTAGATAATCTAGTGGATATTTTTGGAAATCAGCCAGGTATCCACGTGGCCTGGGAGAAGCTGTTGTTTAGTTATATATGATTTCCCATTAATAGTCTTCCATATTAGAGACTCTAGAATAGCATTAATAGATCTTTCTGTGAAACAGAAATGTTCAGTATCAGCACTGTCCAATAGAGTAGCCATACTTTAAAAAGTTTAATATATCAGAGTAGTTTGTTAACATTTTATAGATCACTTTAATATGTTACTGTAGCTCACTATCACTTCTTTGTTTTGAATTTCCTGAACCAGGTGCTATAGCTCATAAAAGTGTTTTTAAATCTAATGAATTTTATCATATTACATTGGGAGGAATTAGATTTGGGTAGAGGTTATGTGATTTAAAATATACTTAAGGTTCTAAGAATTAGTGCACTTAGCTGAGGGCTTTGATTCTTCTGATGTTTGTGAGAAAGAATTGGGCCTGCAGAGGCAGTAGCAAGACTATAAGTAATGTTTTATATGGTCCTCACTCTGCAGTACCTACCATGAGCTCTTGGACTTTGACCTGGATTTGAAAAAAGGTCCAGTATACACATTGTCTCTAAGTCAATGCCCTACTGAGTCCAGAGAAAAAAGAGATTCTTAAAAGGCAGTCTTTCCCTTTTCAAAGTAGTGGTGCCATCCATATAGCTGCCAAAGCCAGAAAACTAGGATTTGTTCTTCATTTCTCCCTCTCCCCTCTCCAGCCGAACTATCAGCAAACCTGCTGATTCTATTTCCTCTTTACTGCTACCAGCCTAGTCCAGAATAGCATCTCATACTCAAAACAGCACCAGCCTTTTAACTGGGCTTCCTATGTCCATTCTTACCCCCCTTCAATCTGTTCCTTAAAAGATTTTTTTCATATAAAATATTAGGAGTGATTTTCTTAACATATATATATTAGATCATGTCACTCCCCTGCTTAAAACCCTTTAAATGGTTCTCATTGCATTATATAGTAAAAACCATGCTATTTACCAAGTCCTGTAAGTAGGATGACCATCTGTCCTAGTCTGCTTTTGACCATCTTGGTTATTGTCTTAGCATAATCTTATTAATAGAGCTCCCTTTTACTGTCAAAAATGATCCAGTTTGGATAGTAAATTATGGTTCCCCCTGCCTGTAAGGCTCTCTGTGATTTGGCCTTTAGTAGTGAGGTGAAATGTTGGTCAAAGAGAGAAAGGCATTCTCTCACTTGCAGACCATGTTCTGGCCATACCAGCCTCCTTTCAGTTCTTAGTTCAGTGCTGAGGTTATTTCTGCTCAGAGATTTTGCCAATGCAGTTTCCTGGAATGTTCATCCTTCCTTCATTTGTTCATAGCTAGTTCTTTCTTTATCCTTCCAGTCTGGGCTCAATGTGACTTCTTCAGAGAGGTCTTCACTGACCATCCTTTTCTCTTCAACTTTCCTGTGTTGCTTTTCTTCTTGATACTTCATATGTTTTGTATATCTGTTTGTTTACTTGTTTGTTTTTGGTCTCCTGTACTAACATGTAAGCTAGGTGAGGGCAGACATCCTGTATCTTCAGAGTCTCCCATCATTCCTATTCAGTGGAAGGCCCCCAGTAAATGTTAATTGAATGAATGAATGGGACTAGAATGAATGGGTTAGTGGTTAAGAATTCTGCTTCTGCCACTAACTGTGTGCTCTTGGGCAAGTTAATGAAGCCTCGTTTTCTTCTGGAAAATGGGAATAATAATAACCACATGAAGTTGGTGTAATGGTTAAATGTGATCATACGAAAAACTGTTCGGGGGCTTCCCTGGTGGCGCAGTGGTTGAGAGTCCGCCTGCCGATGCAGGGGACACGGGTTCATGTCCCGGTCCAGGAAGATCCCACATGCCACGGAGCGGCTGGGCCCGTGAGCCATGGCCGCTGAGCCTGTGCGTCGGAGCCTGTGCATCGGAGCCTGTGCTCCGCAACAGGAGAGGCCACAACAGTGAGAGGCCCGCGTAACGCAAAAAAAAAAAAAAAAAAAACCTGTTACGCACCAATTAGTTTTAGCTGCAGGCTAAGTGGAGGTCCTTCAAGATAAAGTGCTGTTATTTAGAATGTATTTATGTCAGTTAAAATCCATACTATTTAGTTTTAATATTATCTTAGTAAGCTTTTACTAAAATCAATCAAAATAGAATTTGTTCCTGAAAAATACCCTACTGGGTCTCTTCTTCCATTAGAAAGTAAGCTCCATGAAAGCAGGGATTTTTATCTGTTTTGTTTATTGGTATCGTACTAAATTAGTACGTTAAATGAACGATAGGAAACTGATGAATAATACTTGGTTTGGTGAAACTCTAGTTGTTTATATTTCTTCTCCTCTTTTGTAGCAGAAGTTGTCCAATGCAGAGGTTGCTATTATATTGTATATAAATGCCATTTTCCAGATAAAACACCTTGGACATCTGATATAATTAAGTACAAATGATACAGTGTTTTTTTGCTTTTGTTATCTTATTTGCTTTCTGATGGGAGACTGGTTTAATAGACATATCTATAAGCTTATTTTTTAAATGTCTAAATAGCATGATTTTAAAAATATATTTTGAAAGAAAATGATTAGAGACTTTAGGTCTTTTTAACAAAGATGGGCTGGTTAAGCAGTAGGTAAGTGGTACTCGTAATGAAGCATCTTTGTTCTACCAATTGCCTTAGACTGGGATATACGTTACCTTGAAAATTTGAGAGACTCCCAATTAAAATCCATAGAGTTAGAGGCAAAGCTACTTGGACATTCAGATGTCTGTTAGTAAATAGAATATATCTTTTTTTTTAATGCATTATAAAAGACTTCCTTGAGCTTCCCTGGTGGCACAGTGGTTAAGAATCCGCCTGCCAATGCAGGGGACACGGGTTCGAGCCCTGATCCGGGAAGATCCCACATGCCGTGGAGCAACTAAGCCCGTGCGCAACTACTGAGCCTGCGCTCTAGAGCCCGTGAACCACAGCTACCAAAGCCCGTGTGCCTAGAGCCCATGCTCTGCAACAAGAGAAGCCACCGCAATGAGAAGCCCGTGCACTGCAACAAAGAGTAGCCCCCATTCACCACAACTAGAGAAAGCCTGCGCGCAGCAACGAAGACCCAACACAGCCAAAAATAAATAAATAAATAAATAAATAAATAAATAAATAAAATAATAAAAGACTTTTTCATAGAAGCCTCCAGTTTTTACCATTTTAAAATGACTTCATCTTGTTCTACTGAATATACCTTGTCTTTTCAGTTTTGAGAACCATTTAAGTATCGTTTGTTCTTTAGTTATAAAGAATCCGCCTTTAGTGTCTATTGACATGGCTACCAGACTTTCACTTCTGAGCAGCTTCCTTCGCATGAGGACTATCCTTCACTGAATGAAGTTCATTGGTTTTTTTGGTTTGTTTGTTTTAATTTTTGACCTCATCTTGCGGCATGCGTGAACTTAGTTCCCCAATCAGGGATCAAACCCGTGCCCCCTGTACTGGGAGCATGGAGTCTTAACCACTGGACCGCTAGAGAAGTCCCTGAAGTTCATTGTTAAGAGTGCCTTTGTCTTGCTGCTGAGGTGTTTGTTTCCCTCACCTTGGTTTGGTATAATGTTTCCTTCTGTTTATAGACCTCTGTTTGAGGGCTCTCTTTCCAAGCTTCCAGGGACTTGTGGATCTTAAATGGTGGTCATGTATCATTTAAGATAACCAAATCTCCTTTAATTAAATAAATGGCCTTATTGAGTGCTCTCTGTGTACCTCGCAGCATATGTTACACAAATTATCTATTTTAATCCTCATAACCACCCTATCAGATAGATGTCATTTCCGTTTTTTTAAATGAAGAAAGTAAGCTAACTGTCAAAAGTAACCCACTAAATGGCAAAACCCATTAAATGGCAAAGCCAGACTTTGAACCCTGGTCTGTTTGAGCCCTTGCACTAAGTAAATGTTCAGAAATTGATTAAAAATTGTTACTTGAAATCTCTGCCATGCTGTGTAGGGTACAGTGTATCTTTGAGTATATTGGCTTGCATTCAGAATTCTTGCAGTTGGGCCAGGAAACTGGAGAAGTTCTAGTTTTTCATCTTCTAAAGATGATCATTTAGAATATATTATGATGATTATTTCTTAATGTTATTAAGCAGGGGTTGGAGATTTGAGACAAATGATAGGTTTCATCCATGTTTTATACAGTTTTGCATTGATGATTGTACATGATATCACTAGGTCTGAACATAGAGGGAGGAGTAACTTCATTGGTCAAATATTTTCATTTTAAAACAAAATCAAATTGTTAACGTGGAGCCTTCCCCCTACCCCCTTTAACTTCATAGTATCACACTGCTTTCTGTATATTTTTCAAAGCTCTTTGACCTTAGCAGCTGCTTTGCTTTTGCTTAATATGAAGTGATTCTTAATGCCCTTCATGTAGGCAGGGAGCCCTGCAGAGCTCCCTGTCTGCTCATATGCCCATTTAGTCTTCGTAATTCACTGTGTCATCATAGTGGTTAAGTAATGCCCTAAGGTCAGGAAGCCCAGTTAGGACAGCTGGTTATTAACTCACTTACTTCTCTTTGGTCCTAGAGATATAAAGCCTGACATGACAAACAAGGCCATCTGTTTTGTGCTTCGTTGCTTTAGATGTTCAGACTTGATTTCATTTGCATTGATTTTTGCTTGCTCTTGCCCAAGTGATCAGAGCTAGTAAGGCTAGTATGTTAATACCTCAAAGGAGCTGAGTTATTTTTAAGTTGATCTGGTTCTTATTTGTAGGTTTTCTTGGAATTATTAAGAATACTATTATGGTATGCTTTTTAATCCAGAAGCCCATTTGTTTCTAAAAAGGCCAAGTTGTTGGTGATCAGAAACTAGAGTGTAGATGGTTCAGTTTTGCATACAGAATCTTTGGTAGGTTTTATGTTAGAACAATAGATTGAAGTATATGTAGTTGATATCAAAAAACTCACCCGTTGGGCTTCCCTGGTGGCGCAGTGGTTGACAGTCCGCCTGCCGATGCAGGGGACGCGGGTTCGTGCCCTGGTCCGGGAAGATCCCACATGCAGCGGAGCGGCTGGGCCCGTGAGCCATGGCCGCTGAGCCTGCGCGTCTGGAGCCTGTGCTCTGCAACGGGAGAGGCCACAACAGGGAGAGGCCCTCGTACAGCAAAAAAGCAAACAAACAAACAAAAAACTCACCCGCTTACCTAACATTTTTACACTCTAGCTTCCTCACCTCTTTTATTTTAATTAGCCACCTTTTCCAGTGTGAAAAATTATACTTTGGATCTAATTGAAAGTGCCAGTCCTGTGGTCTTGCATCCTCACTGATTTAGTCAAGGGGGTGTTGGTAAATTTAGATTCTTCTGCCTCAAAATAGTTTTGCCTCTGGCTCTTAAGTGTCATCACACTTTCCCAAATTATCCTGGCTGTTAGCATTTAGAAAAATAACCAGACATATGTTGTAATCATCCTTTCTATTTAAAAAAAAAAAAGTTTCCTCCTTCCAGTGGCACGAGTTTGGAAATGGTTGAGGTTCATGAAGAGCTGAGAAGTTAGAGACTGTGTAGTTCCTGTGTGAATTAGTTGCATCTGGCACTGGGGCCATTGCACATGGCTTTCAGGGGATGGTAGCCCACGAGGTGAGGGAATGAATTGGGGCCAGGGCTGCGCTGTGCGGTTAAGAAGGCCATCAGTTATGAGTAAGGCCCTTGGTCTGAGTTGCACTGGCCTGGACGAAGGGGTGCTCTTTTCTGTTTTCAAAAATCCACGATGAAGACTAACAATGGCCCTCGTAGTAGTAGTTTAAAATATGTAACTCTCTGGGTCTTAGGAATAATATTTAATAGCTGGGTATAAACTCTCTAAATTCCTATTGTCTTTGTTAAACGTTCTTCTTTTGCACTTATATTTCTCTTCTATTCTGACATGCTACTCATAATTTTAAAAAAGGCATCATAACCCATTCATTCCTCTAGAGCTGTCAACACCACCCAGTAGTACTGGAAAAAAAACTAAAGTTTTGCCTGGTATGTGACAGTGTCCTCCAGTTAGAGGTGGCCACCTCACTGGTCAGTGCAGTGTGGATTTGGCTAGTGTCTGTTGCATGTGTCTTAAATAAACCAGTTTCCTTTTTGGCAATGGTGGCAGACATGGAATACAGAGTCTAGCAAAAGCTGTGTCAAACAGGGTCCTTAAGCTACTTAGCAGCTAATGTCTGCTGTCGCTGTCCTGGCTGAGGAAATGCCTTCCAACTGGAAAATAAAAGTCATCCTGCTGCCAAGGGACAAACATATTCATCATTTATCCTACCAGAAGAAAGGGCAGTGCTTCTTGTTTTGCTGAACAAGGAAACTCTTGCGTCTAAATTATATTAATCATTAAACTGGTAAAATAAAAAAAAAATGCTATGGAAGATGTTTAACTGTTGTGCTTTGAATACATTTACAATTGAGGATGTTATTCGTGGTATGTAAATATATTCTGTGTAGTTCTGCCTGATGGCAAGTCTAATGACTTTCGAATGTGTTAAGCTGGCTCTATTTTCTCTCAGTAAATGTGAATGCTGATAGAAACAAGCTGTTGGGAGATGGAATTTGGCCCAGATCCATTTGGTTTCTGGAGCTGTTTTGTGTGGTTTTCTGGATTGTAGTTTATACAAGTAACGAATTCTTATTTTATATTAATTAGTTGTCAAAGTAGTTCTTTAGTTACTGGTCTAACTAGTTGGTTCCTTTGGGTTAATATGACGGTTTTGGGCTGATAAAGTTAGTCCCAGGTACTGAGGCCTAAGTGAAGGGTTTATTAGCACTTGTTGAACATAGGATTTGACTTGTCTAAAATATACCTTAGAAGAGGAATTGTTTTTTAATTTTTTTTTGGCCACCCCTCACGGCATGCGGGATCGCGGCATGTGGTATCTTAGTTCCCTGACCAGGGATAGAACCCATGCCCCTACAGTGGAAGCCCAGAGGTGGAGTCCTTACCACTGGACCACCAGGGAATTCCCAGAAGAGGAATCTTTTTGTGTACTTTTATTTATTTTTTTACATATACATATATTCATTCTTTTTTAGATTCTTTTCTCGTATAGGTTATCACAGAATATTGAGTAGAGTTCCCTGTGCTATACAGCAGGTCCTTGTTGGTTATCTGTCTTATATATAGTAGTGTTTGTGTTCATCACAAGCTCCTGATTTATCCCTCCCCCTCACATTTCCCCTTTGATCACCATAAGTTTGTTTTCAATATCTGTAAGTCTTTTTGTTTTGTAAATAAGTTCATTTGTATTGTTTTTTTTAATTAGACTCCACATATGAGTGATATCATATGATATTTGTCTTTCTCTGTCTGACTTAGTATGATACTCTCTAGGTCCATCCATGTTGCTGTAAATGACATTATTTCATTCTTTTTTTTAATGGCTAATACCCCATTGTATTTGTACACACACACACACACACACACATAAACATCTTCTTTATCCGTTCATCTGTTGATGGATATTTAGTTTGCTTCCATGTCTTTTGTGTGTGTGTGTGTGTGTGTGTGTCTGCACCACAAGGCCTGTGGGAATCTTAGTTCCCTGGCCAGGGATTGAATCTGTGCCCCCTGCAATGGAAGTGTGGCATCTTAACCACTGGACCACCAGGGAAGTCCCCTCCATGTCCTGGCTATTGTAAATAGTGCTATAATGAACATTGGGGTGCATGTATCCTTTTGAAGTATGGTTTTCTTCTCATATATGCCCAGGAGTGGGATTGCTGGATCATATGGTAGTTCTATTTTTAGTTTTTTTAAGGAACCTCCATACTGTTCCCCATAGTGGCTGTACCAATTTACATTCCCACCAACAGTGTTAGGAGGGTTCTCTTTTCTCCACACCCTTTCTAGCATTTATTGTTTGTAGACTTTTTGATCATGGCCATTCTGACCAGTGTGAGGTGGTACCTCACTGTAGTTTTGATTTGCATTTCTCCGATAATTAGTGATGTTGAGCATCTTTTCATGTGCCTCTCTGCCATCTGTAGGTCTTCTTTGGAGAAACGTCTATTTAGATCTTCTGCCCATTTTTTGATTGGATTGTTTGCTTTTTTGACATAGAGCTGCATGAGCTGTTTATATATTTTGGAGATTAATCCTTTGTTGGTTGCTTTGTTTGCAAATATTTTCTCCCATTCTGTGGGTTTTTTTGTTTTGTTTATAGTTTCCTTTGCTGTGCAGAAGCTTTCACGTTTAATTAGATCCCATTTGTTTATTTTTGTTTTTATTTTCATTACTCTAGGAGCTTTTTGTGTACTTTTAAATTAGGTATGAGGTTGTTGCCCTTCACAAGAAGCATAAGAAATACTAATGGTTACTGTATGTTTGTAAGGGGTAGGTGCTGAAAGGATCAGGGAAGAAATCAGGGTCTTTTTTTGTTTATTTGATTTGTCCAGTGAATTCCTGAAGGGAAAGCAGTTAGAAAGGAGAAAGAAGATAAAGCCTAGTAGAGAGTCTGCTTTACCCCAACCTTTGCTTTGCGGTTTTAATTAAACCTCCTGTTTCTAAGAAGGAATAACCTTTGTTATTGAATCCTCAGGACTGTAGAACAGAGTCCACCATTGTTTTACTTATCCCCTGGGGGTAGGCTTCAAGATATAGTGAAATCTAGAGAAGTACTGTCTCCAACCCCACCCTTTCCAAATCCTCTGGAGTGATAGGGTGGGGTGGGGTGGGCCTGTCTTAAAACATGGTATAAATAGTCTTACAGGGAAAAGTGCTATGTGATGAGAAAAGTTTTTATTTATGAAAAGTATAGATTCTGGTGAATTTATGGGGAGGTTGGATAGAGGGAGGAAAGAGTTTAAGGTCCAGAGTTAAAATGTTCTGTTGATTCTGTGTGTCAAATACATTGTAAGAAGCTTTGTGTGCAGTATCTAATTAAAGTCTCATAACCCATGTAACAGATGAGGAAAATGGAGCTAGCTCAAACAAACACAGTATTCTAGGAGTAAGGGCTTGGATCCAGTATTCTCTGATTATCAAGAATGCACCACCCTCCACATGCCTCACTTAGAATGCTCCAGCATTTGGGAAATAATTACTGAAAGTGGACAAAGGGACACTTCCAAAATAAAATTAAGATCTGGAGACTTTTAAAATAAATGGATTTTGTTCATATAGCAGTACTGGAATAATTTTAAGGACTACTTAGAGTTGCAATACAATTTCCAGATACCCCCTTAGTATAAGTACTAAGTTTGGAGATCAAACTAAAAGATTTAAGAGAAATATCACACAGTCTGTTTTAAAACCAAATATCCACCCCAGCCATTTTGTGTGTGTGTGTGTGTGTGTGTCCTATCCAAGTAAGTGGGATAGGAGGAAGTGGGTACTTTTCAATTTGAGTTCTTCGTGGGAAATACAATTTGCAGTTTATATTGTTTTAGGGAAGAGAGTGACTGGGGAAAAAGCTTTTTATTAAGTTACATATGTATGTATATTGTTTTTCCTCCTCTGAACTGTAACAGGATTTCCGGGATGCGGTAGCCCATGCTTCCAGGCAACTTGGGAAACCAGTGATTGAGGACCGGATCCTAAATCAGATCCTATACTACTTGCCTCAGCTGTATGAGCTCAATCGGGATCTCCTGAAGGAACTGGAGGAAAGAATGTTGAACTGGTAAAAATGGACTGACCAGCTTTCCCAGTTTCCAAGTTTAGATGAGGCCATAAGGGCCCTGCATATGACAGAGAGGCATTGTTCCTGACATTGTGTTTTTTCAATATATTGAGTTTTCTTGGCAGTTACCTGTGGATTGATCACTTCGGATGGCCAGAATTCTCTGTTGCACCTAGCTTGGTACTCTGAATTTTTAACTTCTTTGGTAATGTTGCCTCAAAAGCAGGAAGGGCCCATAGTCAGCCAATTTAACTTTCTGTAGATGACCTTTATAATCAGGATTTTTGAAATTGGGAGACTTTAGTTGATGTATTCACATTGGAAACATTTTTAAATGTCTCATCTATCTTTTTGGAGCTTGAAGCCAGGAAACGGCATTTTGGAAAGGAGGGCATTCACCGAGATAATAGGAAGATTTGTTATTTGGTTTAGAAAATTTACACATATATGACATCATTGCAGATGTTGTAGATTTTAGAACAGGAAAAGAATACCAAAGGTTAACTGCTTTTACTGGTCTTTAGACAGTAACAGAAACTTTGGTGACATCTTTGGAAATGTGTACAGTTTGGTCTAGGGGGATTGAATTTATTGTTAAAGTCCGTGGGGAACCCAGAATAACAACATAGTGTATCACCTACTTTCATGATAAAAATGATGAAAATTTCCCTCTAAGCTTTCTTTATACATAATCCAGGAAAATACCTCTGCCTGTTTTGCAGATATCTTGCTTCTGCATGTTGGGAAAATATGCTAAATAGTGATTAATAATTAGCTGCAGCCTAAGTATAAAATTACACAGAGTTTAAGGGCTGAGGAATGATTAAAAGCTATTTTTTAAAAGCATGATAAAATAAAACATAATTAAAAAGTGTTTTCCTGTCCATACTTTATCATTACTCTTATAAAAAGTTATCTTAAAAGTTCATCTGAATTTTCTGCACAGTCTCTGGCTATACAGAAGCATGAGATGGTGAAAGCAGGGAGACCAGTCAGAGGACTGGCAGAATCCAGGCAAGATGTAATTAATGGTAGCAATAATGGAAATGGGAAAGAGTGGGCATTTGGGGATATTTCTTACAAGAAGAGGAAAGAAAAGGTAAGTTAATGGCTTGGAAATGGGGCTCTGCTCATCATTGGATATGTTTTGGATACCATAATGACTCTTTTTCTGTTTTTGTCTATCTCTTCTCTATCCTTAGGACGGAACAACAAAGAATTGCTGATATCTTTGTAAAGAAGGGACCATATCTAAAAATGTATTCCACATATATCAAAGAATTTGATAAGAATATAGCTCTGTTGGATGAGCAGTACAAGAAAAACCCAGGTTTTGCTGCTGTTGTTAGAGAATTTGAGGTATTTTTGCTACCGTCCTCTGTTTTGCTACCATTTCTCTGTTTTGAAACTAAAAATATTAGTGAATTCCAGTTACAGCAAACTAGAAAAGTTTTAGTAGTATTAAGATATGGCTGATTTCTAATTTGTACGGTAATTAAACTTTAAAATCATTTGTCGTCTTTTCTTCCCTCTTTTCCTTTCTTCTGAAGTCTTCATGCTATTGATATTAAGAATGGAGGTGTGGTACATACAGCTATGGCAACTGATAATTGACCCAGGTTTTCATCAGTGTCCAGTGAGTTGTTCTGTTGCCTTGGCAGCAAAAGAAAACGTGACGGAGAAAGTTAGCTGTCTAATATCTAATGATGCTTGCATGATCGATGCTTTTTTTTTTTTTTTTTTTTTTTTTTTTTTTTTTGTGGGCCTCTCACTGTTGCGGCTTCTCCCGTTGCGGAGCACAGGCTCCAGACGCGCAGGCTCAGCGGCCATGGCTCATGGGCCCAGCCGCTCCGCGGCACGTGGGGTCTTCCCGGACCGGGGCACGAACCCGTGTCCCCTGCATCGGCAGGCGGACTCTCAACCACTGCGCCACCAGAGAAGCCCTTTTTTTTTTTTAAAGCTTATGTCTCATTACTTCTCATTTCTTTTTTCTTTTTTTAAAATAAATGTATTTATTTATTTTTATTTTTGGCTGTATTTGGTCCTCTTTGCTATGCGCGAGCTTTCTCTAGTTGTGGCGAGTGGGGGCTACTCGTAGTTACGGTGTGCGGGCTTCTCTTGTTACTGGGTATGGGCTCTAGGTGGGTGGGCTTCAGTAGTTGTGGCACACGGCCTCAGTAGTTGTGTCACACGGGCTTAGCTGTTCTGCGGCATGTGGGATCTTCCTGGACCAGGGCTCGAACCCGTGTCCCCCGCATTGGTAGGCGGATTCTTAACCACTGTGCCACCAGGGGAGTCCCTCGATGCTTTCTTCACATGCATTGTCATTATACTTTCATAATTATTCTACATACCACACCCTGGATGTACATATTTAGAAAAAGATAGAACCATCATATTTGAAAAAACTCTTTCCTTTCCACTTGAGCTGTGTAAGAACACCAGGACATCTTAGAAGGCAGGGACATTTTCACTTGGCCATTTTGATGTCACCCCACAGTAAATACCTTTATTGGAGATAGGAGGAGAGGCTCAGGAATGGGCACCAGTATCTGTTGTACATACTAAGAAAAAAACTTTCGGCAGAATCAAATGGCCTTGTGGTCAAGTCGAAAGTGTTCCAGAATCAAATGTTCCCATATACAGTGTGATTTGGGAGCTGTGTTTTGTAGCCATTCATCTGAGAAAGTTTACATTCTTCAGGCTTATAAGACGAGGTTTGCTTAGCAAGGCTGCTTTTCACGTTGTCCTTAGTTTCTGCATTCTCCCCAGCACCAACTGTTGTTATTATGAGTATATTGACGATAGGCTCTGATGGTTATTTGAATCCAGTTCCCAGTAGTTTTATTTCTGCCACCTTATTTTGGGGGCCAGGCATTTCCTTCTTGGTTGTTGGGTTGGTGTGTGTTCATGAATACATTGGTAGATGCTTTTCTAAGTGGTAGCTGCTGCCTCTGATTGGCCTACAACTCAGACTGCAGCCTCCACCCTCCAGCTTGTGCGAGAGGGCTGTGAATTTCCCAATGAGTCAGTGATTTCAAAGATGTATCTACAAGAGGGTGTAGACTCCATGGTGAGTGGTTCTGGTTTCCCACTCAGCATAGGAGCTGTGCCTTGAAGGGAGCTTCTCCAGGAATCCCAGAGTTGCTGGCTATTTAAAGTTCGGCTTCCCGAGCACTTGGATCTGGGTCCCTTGCTTCTTAGGAAAATGCGTGTGTTTACTTTGGATGCCTTTTCCTTTCAGATGAGCCCACGCTGTGCTAATCTGGCCCTCAAGCACTACCTGCTCAAGCCGGTTCAGAGGATCCCCCAGTACAGACTGCTGCTAACAGGTGGGCTCCTCTGGCAGATTACCAACCAAGCAACTCCTGTCATTCTTAGGAAACCCTGCCTTTCCTAAGAACACCTCTCTTTTTCTATCCGGTAGCCTATTTTCCTAACACATGAATTTGTACATTGCTGGCAGCCTCACGTAGACATTGCCGGCACTGAACTTCTTTAGTTCTTTGGTCATCCATGTGCATTCTCTGCTCTAGGCATTCATATGTGTTAATTCCTTTTGCTCAGAACTTCTTTTACGGTCTCAGCCCCACAATGCTGTGTCGTTTTACCTGGTTAATATTATTAATTCCAAGAAGGTACTTTCCCAGCCACTCAAGAATGAGGTTTAGAGGGTCACTCCCACATATTTGTATATCAACTACCATGGCCCTCTAGTTCCTTACTTCAAAGGGTTGTGATAAGGATTGATTGATGAGCTGTGTGCTTAGAATAGTGCCTTGGTCATAGTAAGTTCTAAATAAGTATTAGCTGCTATTATTAGTAGTATCCATATCCTTATCATCATGATTGTCATTATGTCTGGTCATTGTCTGTATCTTCTACTGGAGCTTCAGGATTACAGGACTGTGTGTCTAGTTTACCACTGTAATAGTTAAAAAAAGAAAAAGAAAGCTATGATTTGAGTGAAGGCACACACTGTGCTCAGGACTTTATATTCATTGGGTCTTTAAGTCTTCACCATAGCTATGCATATATCACAATATTATGTACATAGATGAAATAACAGGCTTATAGTGATTGAGTGGTCTGGCATCATGAAAAGCGAGTATAGTCTCAGTACCAAGCATAGTATCCAACACATACTACTACTAGGTCCTCTGTGGTATTTGCCGAGATGGATTGGATATGCAGTGACTTAATATACATATATAATGTGCATTAAGAACTATGTCAAGGACTTCCCTGGTGGTCCAGTGGTTAAGACTCTGCACTTCCAACGCAGGGGGCACAGGTTTGATCCCTGGTTGGGGGACTAAGATCCTGCAGGCTGCACGGCATGGCCTAAATAAATAAATGGATAGCTAGATAGATGGTGCACGGCATGGCCAAAATAAATAAATAAATAGATAGATAAGTATCTAGATAAATAAATAAAGAATTGAAGAATTGTGTCCAAATGCACAAGAATATTCAAATGCCACTACCACTCTAAATTCAATCAGTTGTAATTTTATGTAAATAGATTTTGAGGTACTTGGTTCCTATTAGTGTTCTTAAGCAATGGCACCCCTGCTTTAATCCTTAATCACTTTCTTGTAAGCCAAGAGCTATACTGAATGAGGTAGGTGAATTCTGGAAGCCTTCATACCTTCCAGGCTTGCCTAGTGAACGGCTGATGAGGAAGGCCTGCCTTTCAGCCCCAGGACTGGCTACCCTAGGTATTTCTACTTAATTTGAATTTCTAACTGTGAATCAGGCACTAGATTTCTCTCTGGAATGGCATAGGCAAACCACATAATCTGAGGATATCCTGTCCATCTGTACTTTCTTTCCTCTGCATTTGGCAGAGATTTAGACTACACAGGGCAAAAGGAAGTGCCCATGCATGTGTTGTGTTTTTGCTAGATAAATTCAATGCTGTATCATAAATGAGCTATTGAATGGCTTAGGCTATTTCTACAGCTATCGAATTAAGTACTGTTTTTAGTGGCAAAAGACTATGGTTTCAAATGAGAGAAGGATGGAGCAAGGTTCTGAAATTTTCATGTAAAAATATTTTTTTTCCCACACTGTGACTGATCTAAGTAAAAGAGTTACACATGTTTAATGTAGGTTTCATACTGAGTTTGATTTTAATTGATTAATGGTGCAATAGCAATGGCAAGTTTTAAAAATTCTCTTTAAGAGAACAGAGTTCATTTGTTTTATAACCAACATGATGTGAGCTTGGGGTTAGTTTTGAGCTTTGTCTTCTTTAATCTTAAAGCCCTCCCCACCCTTAACTTGGAAAATCTCCATTATTTAAATGATGTACCATACTTTATATATAGCAGACCCTTAGTGGATTTATTTGTTCAAGGTTACAAAGTCAGGACTAAAGTTAAAGAAAGAACATAGACTTTGTAAAGCAATAACTGACGATTCGTTCTATGCCTTTTCTTCCATTGATTCAAATTCTTCCCTTCCTCCACCTGACCTGAAGTCCACCATTACCTCCAAAGCCATCTCTGATTACTCCAGTTCTCCTTAACCCTTTGTATTGGTGCAGTGTGACTTAGTAAATATTTATTTGATGCCTTGTGAATTTGCTAATATTTATATGACTTGAATGTTGATTCCTTAATTTTTTTTTGCGGTACGCGGGCCTCTCACTGTCGTGGCCTCTCCCGTTGCGGAGCACAGGCCCCGGACGCGCAGGCTCAGCGGCCATGGCTCACGGGCCCAGCCGCTCCGCGACATGTGGGATCTTCCCGGACTGGGGCACGAACCTGTGTCCCCTGCATTGGCAGGCGGACTCTCAACCACTGCGCCACCAGGGAAGCCCTGATTCCTTAATTTGATTATAAACTCCTTGAGGTCAAGGAGTGAGTCTTTTAATTAATAATTAATAATTTAGTGCACCCCAGTATATCTGGGTCCCTTTGGGATAACTTGGAAGCTGTTTAGGAAATAATTCTGGTTGCTTTTAAGCTACATTTAAAACATCCCTTTAACCAGAATATCTGTAGCTTAATTAAAGGACAACATTGAGAGAGAGAATTTCAGAGAGTCTCTCCTCCAGAGAGGTGAAGTGTCTTGCCCCAGCAACACAAATAGTGTCTATTAGTTGAAGCACCTGTGGTCATATAATCCTAAGGACATATGGGGGTTGGTACCAAAAGCTTGTTTTATATGTTTTTTGGTTTTTTTTGTGTGTGTGTGGTATGCGGGCCTCTCACTGCTGTGCCCTCTCCCATTGCGGAGCAGAGGCTCCAGACACACAGGCCCAGCGGCCACGGCTCACGGGCCCAGCCGCTCCGCGTGGCATGTGGGATCCTCCCGGACTGGGGCACGAACCCGTGTCCCCTGCATCGGCAGGCGGACTCTCAACCACTGCATCACCAGGGAAGCCCTTTTATATGTATTTTTATTTAAAACTCTTATTTTCCAATACTCCTTTTTGTTTTGTTCTGATTTCTCTATACTCTGCAAGATATTTCTACTTTTGTTATCAAAGTGCCCCTATCTACGCACTTAGATTTTTAGAAGTTGGATTTTAAGTCTTAGGTTTGCATCTGTTCAAACATGTGAATTAACTCTGGATCCTCATCTTTGGATAAACAAGCTCAGTGATTTAATCCTCCACACAACCTTGTGAGGGAAGTCTTGATACTTTTATTTCCATTTTAGAATTTGGAATAATTCCAGGGGCACAGAGTATACAGGAACAGAGAGAAAGAGTGAGATTATTTCAGGCAACTCCTGACAACTTCGATTTATTGAGTTTCAGGCAGAGAAAGGGATTCCTACCTGGCTTGGTATAAGTAGGTTTGTGCCCACCTTGGCTTCTTGGGAAGGGAAGATTGAGAAATGCAGGGATGAAGTACAGATAAGGTAAGATAGTTTCTTTTGGAGTCCTTTAGAGAAAGGTAAGTGGAAATCCCCAGATACAGCAGTCCTGCCCCTACTGTTCAAACAAGCATCCTATTGTCTGCAGTGTTTTCTTCAGGACCTAATATGAGTTTCTAGTGGGTATTTTACTTAGGCTATTTCTTCCTTCGTTGTAGTAAAAAATTTCCAACTGAATTCTTGGTAATATTTTTTTAAGCTCAGCTCAAAATGGGATCAAAGAAAATGTGTATGTTGCATAGTGAAATGCTTAAGATTAAAATTGTTTTTTTTTAAGTAGTAAAGAAAGTGATTTACTTAATTTAAGCAGGAAAAACTTGTAAATTTTACCTTAATTTGGCCACCTAAGAGCAGTGGATCTGGCCAGATCTTTCAATCTGTGTGGGGCCCACATCCTATGTGAAGTTAGGACAAAGGGGGATCTTGAGGCAGTAGTGAGGGAGCAATTTTTAAAAAGTGAACAGATGCTGCTAAAGGAGCAGAATTAATTTTTTACCACTGCTTATTTCCTTCCTCCTCATCAGTTCAGGGTAGAGTCTATCTTTTTTATCCTAACTCAGTGTCTGCATAGATTCTGGCACATAACAGGGACTCAGTAAACTGAAAGGCTTAGGGAAATAAACGTTGTTCCTTTTTATGAGGTTGAGAATCCCTGTGCAGTGATGCCTGTGAACATTTGATGGATGGATGGATTGAAAAATTGCTTTTAAGAGTAAAAACACTCTTCCAGTTACCCAGAAACAAAACTGTGGAAAGGACTAAAATGCTTCTCTTTCCTTGTCTTTCCTCCATCATAAGATCTGCTGACTAGTTTTCCTCTGCTTCTGCTTCCTGCCCTTTCCATTTCCCTTGTTATGCTCCAGGCCAGGCCTTTCTAAACTCACGCCAAGTTGTGGCAATATCTTCCTATTGGTCACGCTCCCTTTATCACGCCCGCTTCCAAGAAGACCATAGAAAAAACACACTCCTCCCATGTCTCCACTTTGCTCTCACACTACCACGCTCAACACTTCTGACTCCAGATATATAGGTTTTTTCCCACACCAAGCGACTCTCTTCAACACCAGCTACGTGTCCTATAATTCAATTCAATTCTGACACTGTCTGCCTGGAGATAGTGGGCTCAGTTCCACAAGCCTGACCCTTCCAAACTTCAGATGCCACTCGCAAGTCCCAGGCTGTAACCTATATTTCTGACCGACCGACTGTAAATCTCGGTTCCCATGGCTTTCTCCTTGGGTTTGAAAGTTTGCTAGAATGGCTCACAGAACTCAGGGGAGCACCTGTTTACGTTTACTAGTTTATTATAAAAGGGTATGCTAAAAGATAAAAATGAACTTCATATGGAAAAGATACATAGGGCAAGGTATGGGGGGTGGAACTCCCATGCCCTCTCTGGGCACACCAGCTCCCTAGAACCTCACCAAACCCTGTATTCTGGGGGTTTTATAGAGGATTCATCACGTAAGCATGACCCATCATTAACTCCACTTCTAGCACCTCTCCCCTTCCTGGAGGATGGAGAGTAGGGCTGAAAGTTTTAAGTTTTTAATCATGGCTTGGTCTTTGTGGTGACCAGTCCCCATCTAGGAGCCGACCAAGAGTCACCTCATTATAACAAAGGACACTACTGTCACTTAGGAAATTCCAAGGCGGCTTTGTGTCAGAACTAGGGTCAAAGACCAGATATTAGAACAAAAGATGCACCTACTGCCCTTTTTTTAAATGAATTTTTGATATGATATATTTTAATAAATTTATTTATTTATTTATTTTTGGCTGCATTGGGTCTTTGTTGCAGTGCATGGGCTTCTCATTGCGGTGGGTTCTCTTGTTGCGGAGCACAGGCTCTAGGCATGTGGGCTTCAGTAGTTGTGGCACGCAGGCTTCAGTAGTTGTGGCTCACGGGCTCTAGAGTGCAGGCTTAGTAGCTGTGGCACACAGGCTTAGTTGCTCCGCAGCATGTGGGATCTTCCCGGACCAGGGCTCGAACCCGTGTCCCCTGCATTGGCAGGCAGATTCTTAACCTCTGCGCCACCAGGGGAGTCCCACTCCTAGTGCTCTTACCTCTCAGAAAATTACAAAGATTTGGGGAGCTCTGTGCAAGGAACCGGGGCCAGAGACCCTACAGTTGGCCCTTGATTGCAACAGATTCGGAACCTATGGATAGGGAGGGCTGACTGTACTACACCACTTTATATAAGGGAATTGAGCATCCACAGGTCCTGGTATCTGAGAGGAGTGCTGGAACTAATCCCCCGCAGATACCAAGGGATAACTGTGTATATGTTTTCTATCATTTCACAGATATACTTTTTTTTTTTTTTTTTGCGGTACGCGGGCCTCTCACTGTTGTGGCCTCTCCCGTTGCGGAGCACAGGCTCCGGACGCGCAGGCTCAGCGGCCATGGCTTACGGGCCTAGCCACTCCGCGGCATGTGGGATCTTCCCGGACTGGGGCACAAACCCGCATCCCCTGCATCGGCAGGCGGACTCTCAACCACTGCGCCACCAGGGAAGGCCACAGATATGCTTTTATTCTGCTTATTAGGAAAGTTGAAAACCTGCTTATCCTACCATAATGATGGATACATGTCATTACACATTTATCCAAACCCACAGAATGTACAACACCAAGAATGAACTCTAATGTAAACTGTGGATTGTGGGTGATCATGATGTGTCAGTGTAGGTTCTTCCATTGTAACAAATGGACCACGCTGATGGGGTATGTTGATGACGGGGGAGGCTGTGCATTTGTGGGGGCAGGAGATGTATGGGAAGTCTTCATACCTTCCCCTTAATTTTGCTATAAATGTAAAACTGCTCTGAAAAGTTAAATCTTACTTTAGAAAAAAAAATGATTTATCCACAGTATAAAGACCACAATTATAAACCTGTTCTATATAACCAAAGAATTGCCCAAACCTTATTTTCCTTTGTTATAGCTGCATTCATTTTCTTACCCTCTCCTGAAACCTGACTTTCAAGGCCAGATTCTCACCTCCATTCATCAATCACCTACTCATTCAACCAGTATTGATACAGGCTGGCGCTGAGCTGGGTACCTGTATACACTGGCAGACAACACAGTGGTGGTCCCTGCCCTTATGGAGCTTACAGTCCTACTCTTTGGGGCCACACCCAACCCCTCAGGGTCCCTCCCAGCTCTTCCTCTTCTCAGTTCCTAAAATTTATATTGATCTGGTCACCTTTTTTTTTTTTTAAGTTTAACCCATTTCTTTTCCTCCAGGTCTTTTTTTTTTTTTTTTTTAAATATTTATTTACTTATTTTTTTTTGGCTGCATTGGGTCTTCGTTGCTGCACGCAGGCTTTCTCTAGTTGCGGTGAGTGGGGGCTGCTCTTCAGTGCAGTGCACTGGCGTCTCCTTGCGGTGGCTTCTCTTGTTGCAGAGCACGGGTTCTGGGCACGCGGACTTCAGTAGTTGTGGCACGCGGGCTCAGTAGTTGTGGCTCACGGGCTCTAGAGCTCAGGCTCAGTTGTCGTGGCGCACAGGCTTAGTTGCTCCACGACATGTGGGATCTTCCTGGAGCAGGGCTCGAACCCGAGTCTCCTGTATTATCAGGTGGATTTTCAACAACTGCACCACCAGGGAAGTCCCTGGTATTTTTTTAAATTAATTAATTTATTTATTTGGTTGCGCCAGGTCTTAGTTGCAGCACACAGGCTCCTTAGTTGCAGCTCGTGGGCTCCTTAGTTGTGGCAGGCGGGCTCCTTAGTTGCGGCATGCAAACTCTTAGTTGCAGCATGCATGTGGGATATAGTTCCCTGGCCAGGGATCAAACCCAGGCCCCCTGCATTGGGAACACGTAGTCTTATCCACTGTGCCAGCAGGGAAGTTCCTGGTCACTTGTTTGAGTGAGAATATTCTGACGATTTATTTTTGTAGGGGTCACTTTTTTTTTTTTTTTGAAGGGATCTTTTGTGCCTATAAAAAATATGTTACATATTATAAAAAAACAAAGTCCCTCTTCATCTTCTACCATCCAGGGATGACTATCATATATCCTTTTAGGGTTGGTGTTTTTTTGTTAGGTGGGGTTTTTTTGTTTTTTATTGTCTTTTTTGTGTGTTATATGTATTATAAGTTTTTCAGTGAAAAGCCTTTTATTTGTGGAAAGCTACTACATTGGTGTTGAAACAAGGTGAATCAGTGGGGATCATAGTGGAGAAAATATAATGAAAAATATAATTTAAAAATTCCCCTGAAGTATTTTTTCCATTTCTGTATTTGCAGAGGGGAAGAAAGGCTTTTGAACTTTGATTAAATTTGGATCAGGTAGTTTCTTTGATCTTGTTCAAAATATTTATAAGTGACTTTAACAACATATTATATTACTTTTCCTATAATCTTTGCCTTTAGTCTGGGGTGGCATTAACTCCCTCTAGGTTTTAGAAATCCAGGATTTCCCATGTTGGTAGAAAATGGGATATTAAAAACATCTGTTCTGTTCTGAAGCTATAAATTTGAGTTATGAACAGGCTAATAAGCAGATTTGACAAAAGATCAGAATCAAATTAATGCATGACTTTAAAAAATCTCTTCCTGAAAATTGAAACTTTTGCTTCTGAAAATTCAAACTTCTGGTTAGCAAGTGTTTGTTTGAAAACCATAGGCTAAAATCATTCTAACACTTTCTCTAGAGCAGAACTTGATGAAAGGCGAGGCTGTCCTGGACACCAGCCAAAGAATTTATTTTCTGAGGAACCCAAAGTCCCTGATATAAAGCAGCTCCGTCCATGTAAAATGGGAGGGTGATAATTAGCTCAGCTCTTGTTCTGTTGCAATTCATTTTTAATCATAGTTGTGAATAAGGTATTTTGAGAGATGATATGTAATAAATTATGTCCATGAAGTATTTTAATACTACAGAAAGACTTCAGGATATAAGAGGTAAGCACATTTTATCTGCTTGTTCTATTAAATTATAGCTTTTAAATGTAATCTCACTTTCTGTATAAAACAAGTGTTCTTAACCTTTTTAAGGTTAAGCCAGAATCCCTCTGGGAATGTGGTGAATCCTATGGATCTTGTCTCGGAGTAATTTTTGAAGTTACAGAATAGAATTCGTAAGATTAAGAGGAAACCAATTGGCCTGAAATAAAGTTATTAAAATAATTTTGAAGAGTGACAGAGTAATACATGTGCTTCTTTAGGTACTACATTAAACAGGAAGAGGTGGTGTGGATCTAGTAACTGTCATGATTTTGAAGTACTGGTGAGAGTAAACAATATTTTGAGATGCCTGCAACAACCGTAATGTCATATAAAAAACATGCGATTTCTATGGTGATAAAGCCCTGGTGTCATTGATAATACTGTGATTTGTTGACTACATTCGTAATGGAAGGAAATTCCGTATTTCACTTAGAGATTAGTAGAAAGATTTTTTGGTTTTGTCTGTCCAAGTTTGTAGACCCTCTGAATTCTACCCATAGACATTACTGCAAAACCATTCTTTTTCCAATTCTCAGTATAGATTTGACTCGGATTCCCTGCAAGTAACTGAATGCCTGTGTTGCTGGAATGGGCCTTGCCAAAGATCTAGCAAGCTGACTCTGTTGCCAAAGAGTTTCCCTCTTAGTATGTGTCAGAATCATGGGCTCACATCAGGAACTGTTCCAGGGAATTCCCTCGTGGTCCATTGTTTAGGACTCTGCCCTTCCACTGAAGGTGTACAGGTTTGATCCCTGGTAAGGGAACTAAGATCCCACAAGCTGCACGGCCATTTAAAAAAAAAAAAAAAAAAAGGAACTGTTCCAGTTGGAGAAAACGCTGAAATTCAATCAAACTTGAATTCACTTTGGTGTTTATATTTGCTTTATTCTTCACTTAGCAGTTCTTTGGGTAGTAAAATATACTTTTTTTAAGTATTTTTATTTATAAAATTTAATTATATTTATAAAATTTATAAAAATTTATAAAATTTAATTTTATTTATAAAATTTTTTTTATTTAAAAAAAGATATTTTTTAAAATATCTCCCCAAACCTCAATAATTAGGGTAGTGGGGACCAAATTTGGATAAGAGGTTCCTTAAGTTAGACTTGCCTGCATCAAGGCCATTTCTGTACGTGTGAGATTCTCACTTGATAAACTGGCAGGCTTAAATGTATCCACAAAGAAAAGCAGTCTCAGTGAAGTCAAGATAATGGATGTTTACATTTGTTGACTTTCCTGTGGGTCTGACTCCCCTAAGGGCATTCTGTATATGCCAAGCCAACATGTCCCGCTAAAAAGGGACCAAAGGGAGATTCTCTCCGTTGTAAGATCTGATCCAAAATTTTGTCCTAGGACGAGCCTGGCATCAGGTTTGGTTTGTGAGTCCTTTGGGCATGCCACCTCTGGACCAGACTTATCAAAGTAAGACAGGCCAGGGCTGCCTCATGTGGCTATGCCCTGACAAGGGCTCCTGGCTGAGTTCTAAGTCCAGCCAGCGCTCCGCTTGCCATATTTTGTGCCCTGGCGAGGGGCTGCATCATCCCAGGAGAAGTGGCCTTTTTAATTCACAGAAAGGCATTGCCAGCTTTCCAAGAACATGAATCTGTGAACCTGAGAGCCCGGAAAGGTCACTTTTCTAACTTAGGCATCTCTGGGCCACATTCTCAGAGGCCAGAACTGACCTAATATTTGAGAAGCAGAATTAGAGCAGAGACTGGAGCACTTTTTAATTAGACCCTCAGAGTATCATCTCAACTGCTTAGTAAAATATGGAGCAAGAAGTGGTAACCCTAAATGAGTGTCATATAGTCCATCGTAAATTAAGGAAACATTTGTTGAATATGCACCAGACCTTGTTCTTGGTGCTGGGGGATATAGGATAATTAATTCAGGCTCCTGGTCCTCCTGAAGCCCATGGTTTAGCATTTGTGCTTAAAGGGATACTTGACACTATAGAACCATTAACTTAGCTTTTAACTAGTTTGCTGGCACTCCATATTCTCATTAAGGTTAACTTAGTTTGCAATTTTATCCATACATATCAAAGTGATTTTGTGTATAGGAGTAAATAGAGTACATCATTAAAGAATATTCTGAGAGGGAAACATCAGTCAATACGTATTTTAAAACATCAACAGTTAAAGACATGTAATACCATTGCAAAAACAGACCTATTGGTTAAAAATAATAATTATTATTCTGCCGTTGGAATAGGGAGGTAACTTGAAATAGACTGTTGTTTATAAGACTCTAGTGTTGACAAAGTAGGAAGTGAAAGACAATAGAAAGGATTATTTGGTGAATAACCTGTTAAAATTTGAAAAACTAATTAAAATTCATACATTATTGGATACACTAAAAATAAAATCAAAACTAGATATAGGGCTTCCCTGGTGGCGCAGTGGTTGAGAGTCCGCCTGCCAAAGCAGGGGACACGGGTTCGTGCCCCGGTCCGGGAAGATCCCACATGCTGCGGAGCGGCTGGGCCCATGAGCCATGGCCGCTCGGCCTGCGCGTCCGGAGCCTGTGCTCTGCAATGGGAGGGGCCACGACAGTGAGAGGCCCGCGTACCGCAAAAAAAAAAAAAAAAAAAAAAACTAAACTAAATATAAATAGGCAGAGCACAGAGGATTTTTAGGGTAGTAAAAATACTCTGTATGATACCATAATGATGGATACATTTCATTGTATATATTTGTCCAAACTCATAGAATGTACACCAAAGTGAGCCGTAAAGTAAACTATGGGCTCTAGATGCTAATGATGTGTTGATGTAGGTTCATCAGTTGTAATAAATGCCCAACTCTGGTGGGTGATGTTGATACTGAGGGAGGCTGTGCATGTGTGTAAGCAGAAGGTATATGGAAAATCTTTGTACCTTCCCCTCAACTGCTCTAAACATAAAACTGCATAAAGTCTTAACTTAAAAATAAAAAATTACATATGAAGCATTAAACTATAGGAAAACCAGGGAAAAAATAAAATTGGTTATTTATTAAAACTCTCAGGGTAGGGAGAGGAGGAGAGATGATTTTCTAAGCCCCCCAAATTAAAGAAATTATAAAGGAAAATATTGACACCTTTCAACGCTTCTATATAATAAAAACATTATAAAGGTTTAAAATATAGTTGAAATAAAAAGAAACAGTACACCAGAAAACATATTTGTAGCAAATATGAAAAATACTATTTCACTAAGAATATTAAAACTTTTATAGATATCCGGACTAAAAATATGAACAAACAATTCACTCAGAAAAAGTATACATAAGTACACTGTGGCATGTTTAAGATCCTCTGAATCATAAATATCAATTAAAATAAGTTATCAGTCCCCCCTACTACATTAGCAATAAAAAACTACAATACACACAACTGGCAATCATTTAGTGAAGCTGGTATTTTCATATATAAATAATGATATTTTAAATTGGTATATCCTTTTAGGAAAGGTTTCTCATGATATATATAAAGTACTTAAAAAAAACAAAAACCTTTTCTTTCCCATTGATATTCTGCCCCCTCCACATACACACCCAAAATGTGAAGTATAGAAAAAGACAAATATATCAAGACATTGACCACTGTTACTTGTAATTAAAATAATCACACAATTTATTATTCAAACCCAGTACCTTTAAAGAGTGCAAGGGGCAGTATTTATAGTAATACTTGGACAACAGGTAATGTGGCAGAATCATATGGGCAAATTAGGATGTATGGCCATCCAATTTATAACAGCCAAAACAAGATAACTAAAAAATGACTTAAGTCTAATAATAGAGTACCTAAGTCCCATATCATATATCCCTGGAGTGGCATGTTTGCTACTCCTATGTATTAAAAAAAATGTGCGGGTTAGAATATTTTAAATGTGCTATAAAATTCTATATATTATTAAAATTAAGTAAAGTCAAACATTTATAAAAATAGAAGGAAATACTTCAAAATAAATAGTTGTTTTAGAGAGATGTTCATGGTATGCTTCATGATACTTTAGAATGAGAGTCATTAGTTTTTCAATCTGGGTCAAGCCTACTTATTTTATGTATGGGGATACTGACACCCAGAAATGCCACAGGACATGGTCAGTCACATACATACCTCTTGCTAGACATGGCTGGACAAAGAAAGTAAGAATCTGCCGTCTCACTCCCAACAAGGGCTCTTGAGCTCTTCGCCAAGCCACCTTCAAGATGGCAGCAGTGTGTCTTACAACCTGATACTTGATCTTTATTTTGGTATTTAAAATAACCTCTACTCTGTTTCACAAGTCAGGATAATTTTAGGTGGCTTCTTTTAACATTTGAAATTTTGGCAAACAGGCTTTCATTGACTAGACTTATTATTCTCTGGATCTCATAATTCTGTATTTTGTTGCTGAGTTCATTACATATTTAGGGAGGAAAGAAGAAATCTAGATAATACAAAGCAAGACATGTCGTTAAATTCAAAACACTTGACTTTGGAACGTTACCCGGTCCTATATGCTAATTTCCTCTGTGCTCTGCCATCAACCGTTTCTGAGCACACAGTCCAGGAATCTTACTGTGTGCTGTTGAATTTAAAAGTCCCTGATTCCCACAGATGACTCATTTTTAGGAAATGGATACTGTACCTCTGAATCATTTTCTGCTGTAAGTTGATTATTCGTTGATTGGGCAATCACGGGATTGTAAGACTTACTAGGAGCCCATGTATTGAAAACTTAGACCTCTAACAAGATATGGTATTTGTTGGGTCCTCATTCTTTCACTCTGGGTCTCATATATGAGGACAAAGTTAACTTGCATAGCTGTTGAGACTGCACATGCTATGTTTTGGTTAGTTTTGTGCTGCTAATGTTGGATGATGGGGATGATGGGGACTGATTAACTTTTAATCAACGATGCCACCTGGTGGCCAGAAAGTACATTTTGTGGTGTCCAGGCATGCTGTACCAACCTTTTTTTCTTTGATATAAATAACCTCAGTAGCATTTGAGGCATTTGTATTACTGAAGTTTTGAAGAATCCTTGTTTGGTTTGGTGGAAACAGGAAAGTCATAGAATACTACAAGTCCAACATGGCAAATTGAGATGACTCCTCTGCTCTCCTTGATTTTTTAATGAAGCTCCAGCAGGATGCTAGGACCTAAATGATATGTAGTAAACAATTCCAAATGACCAATGCAGGAGTGTCTGTCTGGTTTCCCTTCCTGCGTTTCACCTGGGTTATGACAGTCACTGGGGCAGCTGGTGATTTCATTGCTCATTCCATCTGACTCAGAGGGTGATCAGTCTCGTTCTCATTCTGTAGTTAAGGCACGAGTGATTCTTAACTGAGGGGATCATGGTCTTGTCTTCCTAGAAAAGGTAAAAGGTAAAAGTTCTCAAAAGGAGTAAGTTGAGTTTTAAGATTTTTTTTTTTAATTGGCAAGGAAAGTAAACCTTAACCCCATTTTCTCCTTGATTAATAACATGATTTTGCAACATTTTCATCCTGGGTTTTCTGCACAGCCAGTTTGTGTATTTCCACTTTGCTCCTAAAAGTTTAGGTTGGCGAGCAGCAGCTGAGCTTGAGTACAAGGAAAGAAAATGCAACTCAGAAGCTTATTGGGCTCAGCACAGTGATTCTGAGGTCAGGATTTCCTAATATGGACATCTTCCAGTGGCCTCTTTTGGTTTAGAGAAATGTCTCAGCTTGCATGGATATGCTTCTGTATTAAAGAACAAGAATTGAAGACAAAATGGGAACTTGCTATGAGTCTGATACTTAGGTAAATCTGCTTTCATTTCTACACTCTTCAGCTCCCTGCAGCTTTAAGGAACATCCCTTTTGATTAGTGAAGTAGCCCAAGAAGAGTAAGTTTTTCTCCCTAACCCTGTCGCTGTCATGGAAAAGTTAAATATTTGGATTCACTAAACATGGCTTATATATGGAATGCATTCTGAGTGGGGTCAGAGTGAGATTAAGTTCGTTTTTCATCTCCAGATGAGTCTAAGTGTAGTGTATAATCAATGTATTTTGTTAATTTTTGTGGGTTTCTTATTTATTTGGTTGGAAGAATTGCTCTCCAACTTTTATGTTCAGATTACTTTCAGATCTAAATTGCTTGTGATGGTCTCTGGCAAGGTAGAATCTATGCCGTGGTGCACAGAAGCTTAACGTCGTCATACACGATATCTCGCTGTGGCTTGTTGCCAGGGCTGGATATTTATAATGTGCATGTCTAGACTCACACACGTTCTTGGATCACTGTGTCAAAGTTGTATAGTTTTAGCAGTTGGGTGTGTATGTTAGTCGTCTATTAAGTTTGAAAATCTGGCACTAACGTCCAAGTTCCCCTTTGTGCCTTTGAGCATGACTTAATAAATCCATGGGTTGAAATTATATCTGTTCCATAATATTGCTAAATGGAGATTGGATCTGATAAAAATGCATTCAGTCTTTTAATATGCCTTTCCTCTTTCCATTTCCCAACTCCCATGGGCATTAGGATTGGTTTCAGCCTTTATTGCCTTTTACCTAAAATAAGACACAATCCTGTCTAAAAAAAAATCATTTTTTTAAATTCATTAAGCATTTCTTGTCCCTTGCATGCAAAGTCTCTGGCTAAGTGCTATGAGAGATAGAAAGATGAATCAGATGTAGGCAGGCCCTGCCCACAGGAGCCTTGAGTCTAGTGAAAAAGAAAATGATAGAAGGCATACAGTAACTGCTGTGTAATGTGTTATTCAAAGGGAAAGAATATATCTTTCAAATGGAAAGTTTGGTAAGAGAGGAGGAATTTGAGATGAGCCTTGAAGAATTATGAGTAGAATTTTTATACGCAGAGACAGAGAAAGGATTCAGAAGAAGGGAACATTAAAGACAAAAGGTATGGAGCCAGGGAACACATGGGAAGTGTTTAAGGAATTGTGCAGAATCAGACTTAAGAACAAAGGGCCTGTGTAAGGCAGTAGCAAGAGAGAAAAGCAGAAAAGTCAACAGGGACCGCGTAGCGGGGACTTGAAATTCCAGGAAATAGAATTTGTTTTAATCTGAGAGTTAATGGGAAGTCATCCAACATTTCTCAACAGAGAAGGAAGTATTACCTTGAAATCCTGTAACGTTCCTTGGTTACAGGATTTATGAAATATAACCTATTGCCTTAAATTATTTTTCGTATTACTAGAAGCACTATATACCATGTTGCTCGTTTACAGACCATCTTTTTGTGTGTGTGTGTGGAACGCGGGCCTCTCACTGTTGTGGCCTCTCCCGTTGTGGAGCACAGGCTCCGGACGCGCAGGCTCAGCGGCCATGGCTCACGGGCCTAGCCGCTCCGCGGCATGTGGGATCTTCCCGGACCAGGGAAAGAACCTGTGTCCCCTGCATCGGCAGGTGGACTCTCAACCACTGTGCCACCAGGGAAGCGCCCCAGACCATCTTCATCTAGACCAGGGTTTCTCAACTGCAGCCCTATTGACATTTTGGTGCAGATAATTCTTTGTTGTAGGGCTGTCCTGTGCATTTGTAGGATGTTTAGCAGCGTCTCTGGCCTCTAACCACTAGATGCCAGTGGCATCCCCTTTCCCCCAGTTGTGATAATCAGAAATGTCTTCAGACATTTCTAAATTTCTCCTGGGGGGCAAACCTGACCCCATTTGAGTACCACTGGTTTAGACATATGTATTGCATTTTTCTGGTGTTCTGGGCATTGTTAGACTCTTAAGATTGCCAGATCTCAGAGTTCCTTAGACATTCAATCTATTGATGCTTGAAATTTGGTACTAAAACGTGCATCTGATCTTGAGATTAAGGTACTTTGTGCGTGTTGGAGTTAAAGAGCTGAACTGGGCATCAGGAGACCTGGGTTCGGGTTCTGGTCCTAGCTCTGCCACAAAGAGGTTGTATTACTTGAGTGAGACCGTGTCCTCGGTAGCCTGATTCCTCATCTCTAAAGTAACCAGTGCAACCTCTCAGGCTCTTTCTAGCTCTGATTTTGTGTCCTGATTTCAAATTGACCCCAGGGCTTTATTCTTTCATTTTTAGAAAGGTAGCACAAACAGAATGAATATGTATATTAACCAATAAGGCTGACTAGAGTATTGAATAAGAAAGACAAATGTTTTTTCCTTAGTGCTTAATTGTACTAAATACCATAACTTTTTTTCCTTTTCTAGACTATTTAAAAAATCTCTTAGAAGACGCTGGAGATTACAGAGACACTCAAGGTAAACAGTTTTTGTGGTCTCATGTGTTATAGAAGGTTTTATATTATGTTCATTTGAACCTGGAAAGTAAAAACGTAACAAAACCCATATACAAAACTGTGTTTTATTCTTAAGAAGCCTTTTTAAACTCTGTTTTAGGCAAATTAAAATAGAACTAGATAAAGTGGTGCTGGATGCAAGTGAAATTATAGGGGCAAAAGATGCCCATGGTCAGGCAGCCATTGGAGCCAGCCTCCTGAGAGAGTGGTCCCAGCATAGTCTGTTGTCAGGGAGCTTCATCCTCCTGGGCTCAGTCTGTCTGTGCTGGGGTGCATTCACCTTCTCTAGATGTCCACTGCTTTCAAAAACAGAGATTGAACCAGTTGATCTGCAAGATTCTTTCAAGCTTTAAAATCATGAGTCCATGAAGTGACCAAACAACACAAATTAGAGATAAGGCCTAAAATAGCCTATTATTCTGGGACTGTTTAATGATGGGCATTAGCCTTACCATCCTTCCACTCCCTCACCCCAGTAGTACTTAAGGGAAACAGTCCATTACAATACAAGGGACTCATTGACATTCATGGGATAATCCACTGTGTGTGTCTGTGTCTGTGTGTGTGTGCATGTATGTCTGCTGTCTTTCTCTCTCTCTCTCTCTCTCTCTCTCTCTCTCTCTCTCACACACACACACACACACACACACACATACACACGAGGATTTAGTTCTGTTTAGGAGAGTAGTGTTTCTTTTAAATGTCATAGGTCTATCCCTGGTTCTAATCTACAGAAACACATTAGACAAATCCATCTCCACGCCATATTCATTTTATGAATTTTGATCACATTCTTGTGCATCCTTTACATTATCAGATTACAAAGCTGAAAGGTTTTTAACCCATTTTTGTAGAGATTCTTATTCATTCTATTAATCATTTTACTTCTTCTGTAACATCTTTTATTCACAAGTGTTATGCTTTTAAAGGTGCTTTTTTAAAGGAAAAGTTTGGAGTGGGCGACATGACATGCTTCTTGTCTCTGGTAAACATATAATTTAGTTGAAGAAGAAAGTCTGTGATAGGGACTTCCCTGGTGGTGCAGTGGTTCTGACTCACGCTCCCAATGCAGGGGGCCTGGGTTCGATCCCTGGCTGGGGAGCTGCATCCCGCATGCATGCTGCAGCTAAGAGTTTGCATGCTGCAACTTGGGAGCCCACGTGCCGCAACTAAGACCCGGCATAACAAAATAAATAAAGAAATATTAAAAAAAGAAAGAGAAGAGTCTATGATACCCGACAGATAAAGAACAAAGCAGAAAGCTTTAAAGTAAGGATGCACTTAGCAGTATAGAATCATTTGGAAGATGGAGGAAAGTGTGAGGATTGAAGAGGCAGAGCTTTGCTTAGAGGGAAGTAGAACCAGAGATGAGTTGATGAGAGATGGTGGACGAGAAGAAGAGTGGGCATTCCAGGTCAGAGTCTGTCTCATGAAGATAAATATCTTAGACAGATTTTAGCAGATCGGGCCTCAAGAAAACATCTGTCCCAGGGCTTCTGCCTTCAAGGAAAGTGAGTTATTAGCTCCATTTTGCAGGTAAAACAAATACAGGGCCAGAAATTAAGGAGCTTGTTTAAAGAAAATTACACACTTCAGCAAAGACATGGCTTAGGATAAGCAGTGAACAGTGATGTGCACTCTATGGCCAGAGGCAATGCAGTAAAGTGATGAGATTGCCCAAAGGTGAGGGAAAATGAGACTAATATACCTTTGGAAGATAAGCAGAAGAGTTAAAGGAACAGAGTCACCAGGGCCTCTTAAAGCGATGATATGAGGAAAGTAGAATTGCAGAATGGATGGGGGAGGTCAGAGCTTGGAGGCCAGGTGACCAAATAGCAGCAGCTTTATTACTTCATCCATTCATTAAATTTTAAAGCTTTTATCCCTGTCCGCTGGAGGTTCAAGCAGGCCAGAAAGCAGGGAATGTGTCCAGGGTCACCTCTTGAATATCTGCCATGATGAGTGCCAGATACAGTAAATTCTGATATGTGGTTTGAGTCTCTATAAGGAAATACAGCTTTCCTTTAATAATGGTGATAATAATACATTTAAAGACTATAGAAACCTCCAGGGTTGGTACCAGAAAGAGTATCCCTTGGTAGGTATAGTAGCTGGACCAAAACACCTCAAACCCTTTCTGGAAATTGATTTTTTTTTTTTAATAGTCCTTTTAGTGACGATTACTGTCATTGCCACACCAGCCTCAGAAGGGCATGCTTCCTTCTTTAACACTCTTACCAGTTTTTCTCAATCGTAGGGCTTCTGTCATACCAGATAACCGTCTTTGTGTGGATTTCTAATTAGCATTGCAGGATGTTTAACATCCCTGGCTCCTACCCATTAAAGGCCAGTGGACCTTCCCAGTCATTGTGACAACCGAAAATTATCTTATACATGTCCAAGTGTCCCTAGGGGAACACTATTGTCTTGAATTGAGAACAACTGTAGCCCAAAAGGGACAAAGTACAGACTTTTTCCTTTATATCTAGTTATGAAGATGACAAGACTGAAGCATTCAAAAACATTTAATAAAGGCAAGAGGTTAATAAAAAGAATAAAACACAGGTGAAGCTAAATAACCCAACTCACAAAATAAAGTATGTAATTTCCTAAGGTCTAGTATGCTTCCTTGTGGCATTTCTTCCCTCTTGGGATCAGACTAAGAGAAGGCAGCTAAGCCCTGACCCTCTTAAATAGCTGGTCCTCATAATTCTGGTTTCCTATCCCAGGATCCTTCTCTCCCAAGGCAGTTTATCCTGGAATGGTCCTCAGCTTCCAGGTAAAATCCTATTCATCCTCGTAAACTTCAACAGAATAATCAGCTCTCAGCACAAAACAACCCTGATGTTCATACTATTGATACACATGGTCTGTAATGTATCTTTAGAGTCTTTCTTTGGCTCATTGTTTCATAAGTACTGTTTTTCCTTGGTTTTGTTCTCATCGAACCGCATCGCGTATATTTCTGCCCACTCACAGTTAACTGATCTCCTGCAGTGGTCCGTGGCTGTGAACTAGCCGTCTTGTTGTCTGGAGTTGCTCAGTGTTGCAATTCATTGGTAATGATAGTGATTGAATGCCCCTTCTGTTCCTACATATTTTAGATGCCCTTGCCGTTGTTATAGAGGTAGCCAACCATGCCAATGACACCATGAAGCAAGGAGTAAGTATCTTCATTTCAACGGCTGCTGTACTGTTGAACCTGGGAGCCCGTGCCTTCATATGCTGTGCATTCTCTTTCTGTAGGACAACTTTCAGAAACTTATGCAAATTCAGTACAGCTTAAATGGACACCATGAAATAGTTCAGCCTGGACGGGTAAGTGTTTTAGACTGCATTTTGCAAACTTAATACAATGGATTTAGGCACCGTTTGTAGCTATTTTCATTTGAGTTATGAAAATAGGTTATTTGTTATTGTTACTCTTCAGTGACCCAATCTGGATCAACTAAGTTCATTCTATCCTTTCAAAACATTCATGATTTAAGTCATTGTGACAAGAAGTCCAATTCAATTAGGAGAACGGCAAGGGACCCCACAGAGTATCTGATCAAATAGGATCATTTTATTGTGTAATACTAGCTGACCTCACACAGCTTTAAAGACAATTTCAATTAAAATCTTTAATGTAAGAGAAGATTATGAGGGTTGGGACAAAATTGGTATTTTGATGTTCTTCATAGAGCACAAAAGTGACTGAGGGAATGAATTCAGGGAAATTACAAAGTGCAATTGTCAGGATGTTGGCTATGCCTCAAGATCGAGTACACACTCAGTCAATTACATTTCAAACCATATGGTACCCCTGGGCTCAGTATTGGAGTTATGAAACTCTGCTGGCTTATCCAATTCCTAAATGATTTACAGGGTTTAAAAAGAAGCCACGGCTGTAAAAAGTAACAAGGAAACTATGTCTTCCCAGCCTCCACACAAAATAATTCTGGGGAACGAAGGTCGAAAAGGAAATTACATGTATATGTATATTGTAGTTGTGTTGGGAGGGTACTAAATGGATGTTTGTTTGGATGAATCAGGTTTTTCTCAAAGAAGGAATTCTGATGAAGCTATCTCGGAAAGTCATGCAGCCCCGAATGTTTTTCCTGGTAAGTGGCCACGTGTGTTTCTGCTGAGCCCGAGGCAGGGATAATTGCTTAATGAAAGGAGACGGTTGTTCAGGACAGATAAGATTGGCACATTCAGACAGCAGTTTTAGTAGGATCTTTGACTGGCTGGATTGCTTGTTTGCATGTCAAGTATAGGAAACAAAGTCTTGTATGATACATAACTAGAAATTCACTTCCTTTTTGAATTTAGTTTATTTCATCTCTGATTTGGAAAAATTGATTCAATCAGTGATTTGTTTTGGCAGATTATAATACCTTAGGTGGGGTTTAGAATTCAGAAAACGTTAAATCTGTTACAGAACTTGGAAAGAAAGCCCATTTTCTAGAAGTTGCCTTCTAGTAATATTCTAATAGAACATTCTAGGTGGTTCTGGTTTTATAAGCAGAATATAAGTATTATATTCAGAGTTTTAAACAAAGAGGTAATATTGTTCCTTTATTCCTGTATCTTACCAATATCTTTGTAGCTGAAATTTGTTGCTTTACTTTGTCCTATGAAATGTTTCTACTTTCAGTTTAATGATGCTCTGTTGTATACAACACCGGTGCAGTCCGGGATGTACAAACTGAACAACATGCTCTCATTGGCAGGAATGAAGGTCTGTGCATCTGTTAGAAGATATATATATATATTTTTTTTTTTTGCAGAAGATATTTTTTTACCCAAATGTATTTAGAGAAAAAGCCCTAAGATAATCATCTTCTCATATCCCTATCTCTTCTCTCTCCATGTGTTACTGTTCATTTATTCATTTTTGTAGTTATTTGTTCCCTCATACATTAATTGAGTCATAAGATATTGAGAACTACTATACTGAGAACTACTGTAAACAAAATGTGTTATCGGTTTAGTGAAAAATATAAAGATGAATTGAAGCATGATTCTTTTGTCTCCACCTCTACTCCAATCCCTCCAGGAGTTTAGCAACTAGTTGGGAAGCTAATACGCTGCATATCAATACCTATAAAATAGATAGTAATACATATCACTATAAAGGCACAGTTAAAGTTTGTGGGAGCTCAGAAAATAAAGAACGTGCAGCTTTTGGTGGGACATGGTAGAGGGATTGGTGGTAGTTAGGAAGAGGGAGACTTGAGGAAGTCTTTTTGGAGGAAGAGCCAAGAGCCTTACAGAATTGGTCACATTTGGCCCCGCTGAGATGTAGGGAAAGGCATTCTAGGTACAGGGAATAGTGTGAGCAAAGGCCTGAAGGTGGGTAAGTTGGGCCTTCTTGTATGTGGGTATTTAAATTCATCTGGAGCACAGAGCAGATGAGGGAGAGTGATGGTAGATCAAGCTGGATATGAAGGCTGGGGGTGGCTGTCAGCAGTGGGGGCATTGGGCAATTTTAGCTATGCTTCAGCAGTGAGGTTTTCAATTGGATGAGTCTGTTCAATCATTTTGTTTTCTTCCAGGTCAGAAAACCTACCCAAGAGGCATATCAGAATGAACTAAAGATTGAAAGTGTAGAACGTTCCTTCATACTCTCAGCCAGGTAAATTTTAAAAATGTATAGGTGAACATTTGTCAGTATTGCGGAGTCAAACATTTTCCAGCAGTTTTCACATTTAGGTTAACTAGTAAACTTATTTTATTTCCTTTCTTTTCTCTCCTAATACCATGCAGTTTACTCTTGATTTACCATGTAGGTGGGATGTCTAAGAGCTGATGCAATAGTGTGCTAGAAGTACAAAGACTAAAATGTTCCTCTGAACGGAATAATAATGCCGAAAAGTGCTTTGCTGATCATTTTTTTAAAGTGGTTATTTCAAGTCATTTTACAGTGATACGTAATGTTTTTAAAAACATCTAGTGCTTTATAGTTTACTAGGAAGTGTTCGTGTAGCATTCAGAGGTCATAACAAATCTACTGAGGTAGGTGTCATAAAAAGGAGGAAGACTAAGTTACAGAAAAATTGAGTTGCTTTCTTAAGGATGCATAGCTGGCAAAGTCAGGATACAGGTAGAAACTTTCTGCTTTTAAATCTGTTGTTATTATGACATACCACATTGCCTCAAATCAGAACCTACAGTGACATATGTGTAAGTCAAAATATATTACCATAATGTAAATCAAGTACTGAGGAAACCTGGGGCTGTGTGACTCATACACGCATATTATTCAGTTTTGGCTGAGTGGTAGAAGTGCATGTGTGGGAGGATTTGACTGGTGAAGGGAGAGCCGCCAACAGCCACAGCTTGCTGCATTGCTGAATCTGCATAACAAGTCTGGGCGGCTCTCAGATCTCACCTTTGACATAATAAAAATAGAGCAAACATTGATGTAGCGCTTACTTTGTGCCAGGGACTACTGTCCTAAGCACTTTCTGTGTATTAATTCATCAAATCTTCACAATAACCTTTTAAGGTAAGTTACTACTATTATACCCATTTTATGGTGAAAAAAGCCAACCAGCTGTTACGTAGCAGAGCAGGGGAGCTGAAATTTGAATCTGACACTAAAATTCATGCTTTTAACCATTCTGATATTGCCTATGTCTGTGGATGTCAAGGACTCAGACCAAATGTGCTAACTTCCCAAATCAGACCGCAAGAGCATCTCCCTGGGTCGTGTCACTCTTCTGAAATGGAATGGCCACTGCTGCCTGACACCAAATCTCAGGATGATAGGAGAAGACAAATTCCTGTATTCAGGGTTTGTCAAGTGCTTCCCAGCTACCAGCGAAAGCAAGCAGAGTTCCGTCAAGGGAGGGGGCACCTGAAGCATCCTCCAGATCAGTATTTAGAGAGTGAAAGTAGGGGAATTCCCTGGCGGCCCAGTGGTTAGGACTCCGCACTTCCACTGTAGGGGGCATGGGTTTGATCCCTGGTCATGGAACGAGGATCCCATACGTCCAAAAAAAAAGTAAATGCTTGATCACCTGGAACTATACCCTTTTCTTTCTTTCTTGAGTTTGAACAAAAGTGCAAAGAACATCAAGTCCCTGTACATCAGGCTCCTGGCAAATACTTAAGCCTGGTTCTTAAAATCAAGAGTTATTTTCAAAGATCCGAAGAGGACATGCCTATAGGGAAGTTAAGTTTTCAGTTGCACTTAAGTTTTCTAACTAAAATAGGCTTTTATAAAAACAAAATTCTGTTTATTAAAAATTAAACAATTCAGGAAATGATGGTTGATCTTTCTTTCTTTGGCTGCCTATCAGGTAAATATCTGGATGTCAAGTGTTTTTTCAGATGGGCCTCCTAGACCTTAGTAAGATCATTGGATTTTTAAGTATGATGGGAAACCATCCAAAGGTTTTAAGCTAAGAATTGGTGTGACCTCATTTTTATTTTTAAAAGCACACACTGTCTGCCTTGTAGAAGTAGACCACCAGAGACTAGAGTAGAAGTTGGAAGACCAGGTAGGAGGTTGTAGATGGTGATGTCTGGGCTATAGCTGTAAGAAATGGTTCAATCAGGTAGAGCCAATCAGGATGGAGTGAATGTGGGGTATGCAGGAGAATGATAAAACTGGAAAGTTGTTGATAAAAGAAAAGTAAATTTCCACAGGAGGGTTAAGGTGGTATGCAAGAAAGGGAACAAACACATACTAAATGCCACCCATATGCCAGGCTCTCCTTCTGAATTCCCCCAACCACACTGAGGTACTGTGTAACAGGTAAAAAAGGGATGGAGGCCTCTTGTGATCTTGCTCCTATCTGCCTCACCAGCCTGATCTCCATTCACTCTCCGTGTCACCAACCCCACCAAAGCATGGCATGTTCCATCAGCATGGATCTGCTAATGATTCTCGATGCATGCCAGCCTACTTCACATCCTTCTTCCTTGCACAGGTGGCTACCTCCACCTAGAATGCATCCCTTTGTTCAAGAAGTAATATGGAGCGTCTACCCTGGGCCAGGCATTTTGCTAGGCATCAGGATACAGTGGACAATGAAAAGGGCCTTTCCTTCCCTGAGCTTACAGTCCATTAGGAAAGACGTACACTTAGCAAGTATTACCACAGTCAATTATCAGGGAGATTAAGTAGTATACAGGGAAACTACCAGGTGCTATGAGGCTGTAAGACAAGGGATCTTAAATTAGATTTGGTGGAAAAAGGGCAGTTAGGGGTAGCTTCCCTAAAGTCCTGTGTCTATTGAGTTAAGAAGGATAAGTAGGTGTTGGATAGCTAGGCAGAGAGAAAAGGAGGAGGCTCCTGGCCATTAGGAACAGTGTGTACAAAGGCCCTGAGGTGGAAAGGGACATGGTGTATTCAAAGAACTAAAAGGCCAGTGTGTCATGAACATAGCAAATGAGAGGGAGAGTGACCCAAGATAAACCTGGAGGGCCAGGGAGAAAGATTATGCAGAACCGTCTTGTGGATTTTGGTCTTTGGCCTAAGAGCCACAGGAAACCACTGAAAGGTTTCTACAAGGGAATGATGTGATCATTTTGGCATTTTTTAAAAGAATATCTGGTTGCTCTGTGGAGGATGGTTTGGGAGGGGAACTGAAGGAGACGAGTAATGGGACAGAGAGAGGCAGAAGAAGTGAGCCTCCAGCCTGTACAGCGTATTGGATTGCTGTGATAAGGAAAACTGGGAAAGGTGCAGCTTTAGGAGAAAAATCAGGAATTTAGGTTCAGATGTGCATATTGAATGTGTGGTGCCTATAAATCATCAAAATGGGGTCATCAAGGAGGCAGTTGATGTCAGGAGCTGGATGTCAGAAGGAAGACTGGACTAGAGGCATATCCCGAGGAGTCATCAGCCTCGAGATGATGACCAAAGCTAGGAGACTGGCTGAGGGTGCACAGGGAGACCGCAGAGTTCCCTGTCAAACACCTGTAGTTGTTCCAATAGTACCTTAGTCATCACCTCTGCAAAGCCTTCCCTGCTACCCAAATAAGGTAATTAACTACTTCTATGTCACTTATCTATCTTACATTTATTATATCATACGGTAATTTTTACCTGACTTTATGTCTCACGTCAATTAGATGTGAGCCCTTGCAAGTGAAGTGTACTTTGTGTGCCCACTTCATGGCGTAGTACCTGGCCCATAGAAGGCTCCCAGTAAATGTTACTCAAATAAACTGAAGTGATGTGGCCTTTGGACCTCAGAGTTGCATCCCACAGTTAACACAAGAAGTAAATAGTGTGGCAAGGTCTAACACACCAGAAATCTCTTCTGTTGGAGAGTTTTTCCCTTAGAAATTATTTCCATTCATTGGGGAAATGGTGCTTGTTTAATGCAAATTTGCTATCTGGTAATGTCCACATTCCATAAAGAAAAGAATACTTGGCTTAACTGTGTTTTTCTGTGAGGAAGATGCTGATTCTTGTACTAGCCATGTCACAAAGGCAGAGCTAGAACGTCTCCACTCGATGCTGTAGGCAAGTGTGTGTGGTCTCTGAGAAATGTATTATCAGCTGATAAACATTGTTTGGCAGAACCCCACACAAGAGAGAGCCAGGAATGATTAAATGAAAGAACAGCATATGTGACATGATTTGCACAGTCGAGTCACATTCCGCGTGCTCCCAGGGCTCCAGAAAAATCAGACGGCAATCCTCAAATTAGCCATCTGCCTCTTGACTTTCTGTTACTTTTTCCAGTGAAAAGTTGGGGAGGGAGAGAGGGCAGGGGAGACAGTAATATTTTATGAATGTTTACTTGGAACCTGAGCCTGTGTTCTCATAGCGTAGTCCTTCAGAGAACAGGAACAGAGGCCAGAGGTGACATGGTGGTGAAGCGTTCCATCCTTAGCCACACTTGGACCTGATACCAAGTCACCATTGAGTACAGAGCCTGTTATCTAAAGCAAATTATCTAACAGTTCAGATCCTCACATGGCTTTTCTGTAAATGGTGATGGTGTGTGACGTTGGGATTGGGGGAATGGGGTGTAAGATCCAATGTATATTCCATGGGGTACCTCTGAGGATGAGAAGTGATATTTGCAAAGAAAGCATTCAGCATAGTTGGCTGATACGTAGTAAGTGTTAAGTCAGTGGTAGCTAGTTGGGGCAGCGATGATAGGGTAGTAGAGGTAACTGAGGCAGGTTTTGTTTGGTTTACAGAGAGAGGGGCTGTCCCATTTTATTTTGGTTTTGGTATATAATGAAACTTTGAGAAATATACTAGTTTTAAAATCTTATTTGTAAACTGGATATCTTCCTTTTAACATCCATATGAGTGCATTTTCTAAAAGGCACTGAAGCCATTTAGCAGGAAGATACATTTCTGAGAAGGATTATTGTGGGGAAGGTGAGTGGTTTTTTTTTTTTTTTTTTTTTTGAGGTATGCGGGCCTCTCACTGTTGCGGAGCACAGGCTCCGGACGCGCAGGCTCAGCCGCTCCGCGGCATGTGGGATTTTCCCAGACCGGGGCACGAACCCATGTCCCCTGCATCGGCAGGCAGACTCTCAACCACTGTGCCACCAGGGAAGCCCGAGTGGTTTTTAAAGTTAGCTCCTTGACCTGCTCTGGATTCATCAAAATAGGCCTATTTGTATCATTTTTTGTGATGGAATTTTTCATTTTAGAGTCATTATTTCAAAGTTAAAATATACTTAAAATTAGAGTGAATAATACAATGAAACTGCATATTCAGTCACCCAGACTCAAAAATTACCAAGATTCTGCCACAAATTTTCCTGTTTTCTAAAGTACTTCAAAACAAATTGCAAATATCAGGTCATTTTACTCCTACCTACTTTAGTATATGCTTCTCTTAAAAAAAGGAAAGTGTACATTTTCTTATACAATCACATTCCCATTATTATGATGGGTTTTATCATGATAGAGATTTAAATTTATTATTAAATTCTGTCTCTCTACAAACACACACACATACACACACAATACCTAAAATGTGCCTCTCCCTCTTGAGTATGCAAAACAAAATGGGCGATACCAGTGATGATTCTGAGTTACCATAGAATTTTTTTTAGAGGGAGGTGTGGTTGCAAAAACAGAGGACAAGAATGTGTTTTTCTGAGCAGGCTTTCCCCCTATTTCGCCCATTTCCATCTACATTCGAGTCGCATAGCTCCTGATGAACTGAGGGTTAAGAACAGAAAATGTGATGGGCCGAATAGGTAGAGGAACCCTAACAACCACTGAAGGCTATTTCCCTTATTAACCACTCCTTCAACATCTATTTATGACACCAAAAATATGTTTCCTTTACTCCAGTGCCCTTTCTAGAATATTTGGTAACCTAAAAATATTTAGTATTCTGTGCTGTAAATTTGGATTTGAAACTTGATTTCTTGGAATATTTTTAAATTCTAGGATTATATCTCAGGAAACTCCTTGGTTATATAAATAATCATAACTATTAATTGCATGAATAGCCTTTAAACCAAACAAAAATACCTCCAAATTTAGGAGACTTCAAAAGCCATTCAGTAGAAAGCGGTATTTTTGGAAAGAAAAAAAGCATTGTGTTTGCTAAAATGCCATGTGTTCTCTAATGCCTGCTCTGATTATTTGTGCACGTAAACCTCAGAGTTGTTGCCTGGGACTAGCATTGTTGGAGGGTGGTGGAATCTGTTGCCATGGCAGAAGGAAAAGACGTAAGAAAAAGGCAAAGAATAAAAGCTGACATCTGGTTGATAGAACTTTCTTTTGCCCCCAACAGTTCTGCCCCAGAAAGGGATGAATGGCTAGAAGCAATTTCCAGGTCAATAGAAGAGTATGCCAAGAAAAGAATCACATTCTGTCCCAGTAGGAGTCTTGATGAGGTATTGTCTTTTCCTTCTTATGTTTTTGCAGTGCATTTCAAATAGTTTTTACCTTAAAGAAACTTTTCCCAGGCGTTTAGAAAAGCAACATGTGTTTCACAGAAGGATTGGAGGTGCGTGCGTAATTTCAGAGCTAAATATTCATTCTGTTAATGTCTAACTACAAGTCTATGATAGCATATAGTGCATTCATATTTTTTCTAGTTATAAAACCTCATTGTAGAAAATACAATATAGTTTAAGGAAGAAACTAATTGGCTGTTATTGCACTACCTCAGGCATCTTTTAAAGTTAATTTTGCACTAGAGGATTGTTGGAATGTAGCTAATCTTAATATCCTAATAACATGAAAAATATGATAGCTCATATTTCATCCACATCCTTAATGATACCATCAGCATTGTGAGCTGCCAGTCCAAATAAAAAGGCTTGATGCTGTAGCAGGCAGTGTGCATAGAGATAAGCAGAAGTCGTTCTTCCACAGGCCGACTCAGAAAATAAAGACGAAGTTAGTCCTCTTGGATCCAAGGCTCCCATCTGGATTCCTGATACCAGAGCTACGATGTGTATGATCTGCACAAGTGAATTTACTCTGACCTGGAGACGACATCACTGTCGGGCCTGTGGAAAGGTTAGAGAGGATCACACTCACCTCCCTTGTGATTCTCAATAGCTCTAAGCTGTACCTAACGAAGAAGCATGTTTCTCCTTGTAAACCATTGGGGGTCGGGGGAGACACTGAATCGTAGGTGATATCTCCTCTACATATTTAGGCACAAGGCAATCTTATTAGGGAACTTAGCTCTTCCTAGCCCAAGATTACTTCAGAATGTCAATAATAGATCATGTTCATTTTTTAAAAAACTAATAAATTCAAATTAAATAGATGCTCACATTTACAGATAATTATTGAAACTGCATTTATCTAAATACTAAGTTCTTAGTAGGAGGAAACTTTCAGTGTTGAAGTTATCACTAGTGATGTTTCTGAGTCTTTGTGATGTTATTAGTAAAATGAGCATCGTAACAATGACATCAGAGAGTTACTATAAAGATTTAATGGGTCTTATTTAGACAGCATTTAATTTGGGCCAGACACTGGGAAGAGGCACGGCAGAGGTGTTCATAGTTGCAGGAGTGACGATGATAATGACGATGATGACGAAGATGATAAATACAGCTAACACAGGACTTACTATGCACCGGGCACTATTCTAAACATTTTGCACATGTTAACTCCTTTAGTATATTATTATCTGTAGTAAGCACTCAGTAATAATCTGTGGCCTCTTCAAGTGTGGTATTGTGTGTGAGTTCCCTACATGCCTGAGCTCCACTGAATTTTTATTCAGACTCAGTGACTATGAAAAGGTTTTGAAAACTAGACAGAACTATAAATTGTAACATAACTGATGGTTTAGATACAAAGGTTATTCTAAATGAAATAATTCCAATGTGTTTTCAGATTGTATGCCAAGCTTGTTCATCAAATAAATATGGATTAGATTACCTGAAAAATCAACCAGCAAGAGTATGTGAACATTGTTTCCAAGAACTGCAGAAATTAGGTAATATATAAGTAAAGATTTAATTGAAAATTCCATTATTCCCCAGATACTTTCAGACAACCTTCTGAAAGAATCATCTTAGGCACATTAGCAATATGATTGGTGATACTTCTCTCAAAATATTAAGTATCTTGCTTTCTTAACTTAGTGAAGCTTTCTTAACTCATATTTTGTGGTAATTCCAAGGAAGGTTGGACTGAAACTTATTTTTACTCTGAAAACGGTTTTGCTGAGGATCCTGATTGTAGAAATGTAATCACAGGATAAAATGCTTGGAGTAGTTACAGGGGAACTTTAACTTCCAAATAATTTTCAAGTTTCTAGTTTCACAAATGTGTGCTCATTACAAATCATTTTTATCTATTAGTAAAGTAATTCTCTATGGAAACATACTAGGTGGCACTTTGTTAGCCTTATTCTAATCACTTGGACTGATGTAGTGAGGTTTTATTTTACATCTAAATGTGCAGCTTTTCGCCAACTACAAAATGATAAATCAAATCTGCCTGTTCGTTATTTGCAAGTATCCATCCCTACAGTTAAGGTGAATGCAGTTCAGGTCTATATTTTGGGACGAGATCCTGAAACTTAAAGGATCTAAATTTTTAAAAGATTATCCTTCATGTTGATGAAGAATAGCTTTTCATCATCAATGAGAATATCTAAATGAATATAACTAGATGACATGCCATTTCAGAATCCATATATTTATAGAGGAATCGTTTGTTATTATCTGTATACATTTTCCAAAAAGACACATCCATCTAATCTTTTGCCACCCTTATGTTCTCCCTTTGTTCTCTGGGTATATAATATAGGCTCAAACATTCAAAATTCATTTTTGAATACTCCTCCCTCATCACACACCCATTTGGTCAGTAAATCTTGTCAAATTTATGTTTGAAAAACCTGTCTTGCTCTTGAATTATTTATCCACCTCAGCCTTAACAAAGCCTTCATTATCTTTCATGTGGACTACTGTCCTAATTTCTTAACAGGTTTTTCTGCTGCAAATCCTTCCTCTTTCCTACTGCCAGATTTATTTTTCTAAATTCAGTCTGCCCGTGTTACTTCCCAGCCCAAAAGCCCTTTCTTTGATTTCCTACTGCCTAAAAGACAGTCCTTAGAACCAGCCATTTTTTTCCCAGCCTCACCTCCAAATAGATGAACTAATTTCATATCTGTGTGCTTTTGCTTATGCTGACTTGTCTTCATGGAGTGTTCTTCCTCCGCTTTTTAGCTTGGCAAACTCCTACTTATACCTTAATGCTAACTCAAAACTCTCATTCTTTTCCCAGCTTTCCTTGAACCTCTGCAGTGAAAATTAATTACTCCTCATCTTGTCTTATAGTCCCTTTTCTAGCATTTTGTTCATTGTAATATTATTTGTATCTATATACTAAATGATGTTGTCTGTTTGGGTTTTTTTAAAGTCAGGAGGGAAATTTTTTCAATTTTTTTTAAAGTTGGTAGTACATAAACATGTTTCAGAATTCTTAAGGCACAAAAGGTCAATCCGTTCATATGGCTTGCAGTTGAAAAAGTATAAAATCATAGACAGTGGGAAGTCTTCCTCCCACTCAACTTCCAGCCTGGGGAAGTGTCATAAGTTTCTTAAGTATCCTTCCATGGATATTTATGCAACAACGTTTATTGATTTGGATTAAATTGAATTGCAGAATGCTTACCATTGGTTATATAAGTGTACCTGATTTGTTTTAGATCACCAGCACTCTCCTAAGATTGGATCTCCTGGAAATCACAAATCTCCTTCAAGCACCTTATCATCAGTCTTACATAGTATTCCATCAGGGAGGAAACAGAAAAAAATCCCAGCTGCTCTCAAAGAAGTAAGTGTTTCCATTAGACTTGCAACCTGATAGAGGCTGAATTATTCATACACTTATAATACACTATTTTTCTTTCATAAAGGAAGACGTCATTTCCCACCACTATTAAGACATGCATTTTAATACTGGTGATGGATGTGGTTGAGGCCTCACTATCTTGCTTGATCTCCCTTATGACCTGAGTCATTTAGAAAATGCCTGTTGAAAGGTTTGGAGAACATTTTATAGCAATGATAGAAAGGAAAGATAACTTGGACACGTGTGAATTTTTAAAATTACTTTGAGGAGACCCCTTCCTTTCTCCTTTGAGGAGAGGGAAGAAGTCTATAGAATATTTGGGGCATTTTATTAGCATTTACTCATCTGCATGGCTTGTTTTTTATAGGCGTTAGTTGGTTATATACAGCTGATATCACTGATAGTATGTTGTTCTTCCTTTAACTTAAAAAAGAAAAAAATTTTAAGTGATAATAGACTACAGAGTTAGACCTGCCACTGGAGTAAATCCACAGGCATCAATGATATCCTATCCCAGTTCCTCAAATTCAGGTGTTCAGTCAGCCAGTGTCAAGAATTCAGACAGTCCTGCCTTTCTGGTCACTCCTATTTTGATTTTTATTAATTAGTTCTACCCATGCTAGTTTTGTGGCCAGGAGAGTAGTTTTAAATTCTGTTCTCTTGCTTGGTTGCTGTGGAGGTCTTCTATCATGGAAGAGCAAACAGCTCTAAAAATTTGACCAGGATCATGTTTCTCATGTAAAGTTGACTGTATTTCATCATGGCCATTGAAACACTAGGAAGTGATTTATAGCCAATCTCATATAGTAAAAATAGGACTTACATACAGTTCCATTTGCCAAGTTTCATGTGGAACTGGGTAAGCCAACTGAGTGAATACCCCTGAACTGTATTTCTTCCATCACACAGTTCCTGAATCTAAATGTACATTCAAAAACCTTAAGGTTCTTAACCAACCAAGTTAATGTTAAGCTCTCTGTAATTTTTCACCTCTCCATGCTGATGTCACATTTTATAAATATAATTCTTACCTGTGCTCCCCTCTTTAGTCGAAACTCCACAGCACTGGCTACCAAAACTCGTTATTGTCTGTAGACTAGACTCAACCTAATTCCAATCCTTTTTTGTACATCTTTTCACCCAGCCACACAAACAGGCCTTCCTGGCTGCAGCCATTTCTCCCTTGGCTCCACTGGTTCTCAAAGCATCCTCCAGATCGGCAGCAGCACCGCCTGGGAACTTATAGAAATGCAGATTCCTGGGCCCACCCACAATCAGAAACTTTAACCAGCATTCTTGGTGATTCAGATATATGTGTACTAAAGTTTGAGGGCCATTGCCTTGCTCCTTTGTGGTCACATGGGGAAATTTATCCAGTTAAGTGCTATAAAAGTCAAAGTAGTCTCCTCAGAAAGCTGTATTTTTTGTCTTTTCTTAAAAAACTGAGGTGAAATTCACATAACATATAATTAACCATTTTAAAATATACAATTCAGTAGTATTTGGTGTATTCACAGTGATGTGTAACTGCCATATTGCTCCAATTTCAAAACTTTTTCATCACCTCATAAGAATACCCTGTGTCTGCTAAGTAATCAGTCCCCACTACCCCCTCCCTCCAACCCCTGGCAACCATGGATCTGCTCTATGTATTTGCCTATTCTGGATCTATCATATAAAAGGAGTCATACAATATATGACCCTTGTGTCTGGCTTCTTTCACTTAGCACAATGTTTTTGAGGTTCATCTAAGTTATAGCATGTATCAGCACTTTGTTTCTTTTTTTTTTTTTACGATACACAGGCCTCTCACTGTTGTGGCCTCTCCCGTTGCAGAGCACAGGCTCCGGATGCACAGGCTCAGCGGCCATGGCTCACGGGCCCAGCCGCTCCGCGGCATGTGGGATCTTCCCGGACCAGGGCACGAACCTGTGTCCCCTGCCTCGGCAGGCGGACTCTCAACCACTGCGCCACCAGGGAAGCCCAGCACTTTGTTTCTTTTCATGTCTGCATAGTACTCCTTTTTATGTATGTACTACAACTTAGCCATTCATCGATTGATGGACACTTGGGTTGTTTCCACCTTTTGGCTATTGTGAATAATGCTCCTATAAACATTTGTGTGCAGATTTCCATGTGGACTTATGTTTCCATTTGTCTTGGTTATATACCTAGGAGTGAAATTGCTTGATCATACAGTAATTCTATGTTTAACTTTTTGAGGAATTAGGAAGTTGTGTTCTTATTCTAGTGATGTTCAGTACATTTTTAGAAATTCCTCTTTTTTAGAATTACATACATTCAGAGCCTCAGCACCCTCAGTAATGGCGGGCTGCGTCTCTTGAGTTGGATTTCATTTATTTTTTATTTTTATTTTTAAAAATTTATTTATTTATTTTTGGCTGCTTTGGTTCTTCGTTGCTGTGCATGGCTTTCTCTAGTTGCTGCAAGCGGGGGCTACTCTTTGGTGCAGTGTGTGGGCTTCTCATAGCGGTGGCTTCTATTGTTGCAGAACACGGGCTCTAGGCACACGGGCTTCAGTAGTTGTGGCTCATGGGCTAACTAATTGTGGCTCGTGGGCTCTAGAGCACAGGCTCAGTAGTTGTGGCGCACGGGCTTAGTTGCTCTGCGGCATGTGGGATCTTCCCGGACCAGCACTCAAAACCGTGTCCCCTGCATTGGCAGCCGGATTCTTAACCACTGCACCACCAGGGAAACCCATTTATTTTTTAAATAAATCATTGGAAGGAAAGTTTTGTGAATCAGTTAGGTGATTAAGCTGGTTAACACCAATTTTGCTTTTAAAAAGATAATAGAGGACTATGTATGACTATTCAGTATTGGGATTAATCTTTTATGGCTAATAAATTAATTGTAAAATATTCCAAAAGAGTAATGTACAAAATATTTTGGGCAATGATAGTAACACTTAACATAAGTACATAGTGGGTATCCCAATGTGACTACATTTTAAGAGAAAACTCCTTTGAATGTAAACATTTTAGTTTTTTAAAAAATTACTTAGTAGTTCTATACAGGGATGTTATTTCTGTATACAAATTTACTTGCACTTGAGAGATATTTCTAATTTAACATTAGATATAAATTTTCCACTTGGGACTTCTCTGGCAGTCCAGTGGTTAAGACTCCACGCTCCCAATGCAGGGGGCACGGGTTCGATCCCTGGTCAGGGAACTAAGATGCCGCATGCCACCCGGCATGGCCAATCAATCAATCAATCAATCAATAAATCAATAAATCAATAAATAAATAAATAAATAAATAAATAAATAAATAAAATTTCCACTAAACAATATATCATCCTTTTTATGAAATGTATAAGAAATTAATACAATTACTACATGATTAGAGATATACTTTAAAATTCATAGACCCCATCTCTATTAGTCTTCTATTGCTTTGTACCAAATTACCACAAATGTAGTGGCTTAAAATAACACACATTTATTATCTCAGGAGCTTAGATGGGATCTCTTTAGGGCGGCAGTCAAGGTGTTGGCCAGTGTTGAGTTCTCATCTGGGGGCTGACTAGGGAAAGACCTACCCTGCTCTTAGGGGCTGCCCTTAGCTCCTTGCCACGTGGGCCTCCCCACATGTCTGCTTACTTCTTCAAAGCCAGCATGGTAGAAAGTCTCTAGAGCCAGTCTGCTAGCAAGATGGAGTCTTATGTAATGTAATATAATCATGGGAGTGATAGCGCATCACCTTCACCATATTTTGTTGGTTAGGAGCAGTCACAGGTCCTGCCCACACTGGAGGGGAGGAGATGCTACAACAGCCTGATTCTCAGTGGGAAGCCACCTTGGGAGTCTGCTCACCATACCACCAATAAGGCAGTTCCTAAACTTGGCTTTTATATCTCTATTTTTCCTATATTTAAAAAGAGAAAAGTTTCAATTGCCATATTATAATCACTGAAGGCTTAGTGTCTTTTACCTAGAGATTGAAACACTTTCAGCCTTTTATGAAGCAAAACAAGCTTCTTTTCTTTTAGACCAAAATTTGGGGAGCAGAAACTGATCTTTAAAATCACCATTAAGGGACTTCCCTCGTGGTCCAGTGGTTAAGAATTTGCCTTCCAATACAGGGGACTTGGGTTCAATCCCTGGTCAGGGAACAAAGATTGCACATGTCGCGGGGCAACTAAGCCCGCGTGCCACAACTACAGAGCCCACATGCTCTGGAGCCCAAGAGCCACAACTAGAGAGAAGCCCGAGTGCTGCAACGAGCCCTCATGCGGCAACGAAAGATCCTGCGTGCCGCAATAAGACCCGACACAGCCAAAAATAATAAATAAATAAATAAATAAATATTTTTTTTAAAAAAAAATCACCATTAATAATAGAATTTTCTGGGAATTCCCTGGTGGTCCAGTGGTTAGGACTCTCTGCTTTCACTGCCAGGGCCCGGGTTTGATCCCTGGTCAGGAAACTAAGATCCCACAAGCCATGCAGGCATGGCCAAAAAAAAAGAATTTTCTATTTACTTTTCTATTGATAAAGTTTTCAGAAATCCAGAAAGTTATTTCAGAAACTGAGTTAAAGGTTTAAGTAATTTTCCCTAACACCCAAAATAAGAGGAGCAATAAACAATATATACTGTCCCAAAATACAACTTTAAAAAGGCATTTTTCTGGAGTGGGTGTGGAGAAAAGGGAACCCTCTTGCACTGTTGGTGGGAATGTAAATTGATACAGCCACTATGGAGAACAGTATGGAGGTTCCTTAAAAAACTAAAAATAGAACTACCATATGACCCAGCAATCCCACTACTGGGCATATACCCTGAGAAAACCATAATTCAAAAAGAGTCATGTACCATAATGTTCATTGCAGCTCTATTTACAATAGCCAGGACATGGAAGTGGCACATATATACAATGGAATATTTCTCAGCCATAAAAAGAAACGAAATTATTTGTACTGAGGTGGATGGACCTAGAGTCTGTCATACAGAGTGAAGTAAGTCAGAAAGAGAAAAACAAATGCCGTATGCTAACACATATATATGGAATCTAAAAAAAAAAGGTTATGAAGAACCTAGGGGCAGCAGAGGAATGAAGACGCAGACGTAGAGAATGGACTTGAGGACATGGGGAGTGGGAAGGGTAAGCTGGGACGAAGTGAGAGAGTGGCATGGACATATATACACTACCAAATGTAAAATAGATAGCTAGTAGGAAGCAGCCACATAGCACAGCAAGATCAGCTCAGTGCTTTGTGACCACTTAGAGGGGTGGGATAGGGAGGGTGGGAGGGAGATGCAAGAGGGAGGAGATATGGGGATATATGTATATGTATAGCTGATTCACTTTGTTGTACAGCAGAAACTAACACAATACTGTAACGCGGGGCTTCTCTGGTGGCGCAGTGGTTGAGAGTCCGCCTGCCGATGCAGGGGACATGGGTTCGTGCCCCGGTCTGGGAAGATCCCACATGCCGCGGAGCGGCTGGGCCCGTGAACCATGGCTGCTGAGCCTGCGTGTCCAGAGCCTGTGCTCCGCGACGGGAGAGGCCACAACAGTGAGAGGCCCGCGTACCGCAAAAAAAAAAAAAATACTCTAAAGCAATTATACTCCAATAAAGATGTTAAAAAATAAAGTGGATGGATCTTAAATAAAAATAAAAGGCATTTTTGACATGTGGAATTATTACTCATCTTCTGGCAACCGAGAAGATACAGGTGAACCCGCAAAGAAACACATACATGCAAGCACAGTTAAACCAGGTAAAATTCTGGAATTGCTTCTAAAAGGAAGGATTTTATGCTCATGGCATGGCAGTATTCAATTTGTACAGTAGCAGATTTTGAAAATAAACAATTTCATTCTGAAACATGATATTCTTATTATGGTTATTGCTTTCAGCACCAATGATCAAAAGCAATTTTGTGATTTTAAATTTTGTTTTTGTATGAAAACTATTAAACTGTGTGTGGGGTTTGCTTACCTAGGTATCAGCAAACACAGAAGATTCTTCTATGAGTGGCTACTTGTACAGATCAAAGGGCAATAAAAAACCTTGGAAACACTTGTGGTTTGTCATAAAAAATAAAGTGCTATATACGTATGCTGCAAGTGAGGTAAGATCTGAAATCTAAACATGAATAATTTGAGGGTCTTGTTTTATAATGCTACCTGGAAATAATTACAATGTTTACCTAATTTATTTGTTTTGTCTCTGTTTTTTGTTTTACTTTGCTTTGGGAGGGGGGAGATGTTGCTATTATTTTTGACATGAACAGTGTCCTTGTTTTGTATCTAAAGAGCTCTTACTCAGAAATGTTAGGAATTTTCCATAGTGTTAAAATGTAAGTTTGGGGAGTGCCATGTGACTACTGACTACTTCACTAAAGGCAGAGGTTCGGTGGGACTGGGGTATATCACCTTTCTGAGCTACATTTTCTACATCCATAAAATGAAAGTAATATAATTACTTACCTCCTGTGGTTGTAGAGAAATTATGTGAAATTCAGTGGATATGAACACGCTGAAAACTGTCTGGCATAGTGCCTGGCTCATGGTGTAGGTGGGGCAGGGATGTCCCAATAAATACCGTTGAGTAAATGAAAGGTGAATAAGTTGCTAGAATTACCATTGTTTTATATATATGTATTTGAAATTAAGTTAGAGTTATATAGATCAAGAGTTTGCAGATCTGAATTTTGTATCAATTTAGAAACCCATCTCCTTTTGTGTCTTTGTAAATTTAGGATGTGGCAGCTTTGGAGAGTCAACCTTTACTAGGATTCACTGTCACTCAAGTCAAAGATGAGAATTCAGAGTCGAGAGTGTTTCAGTTACTGCACAAAAACATGTTATTTTATGTGTTCAAAGCAGATGATGCTCACTCGGCTCAGAAGTAAGTAATTTAGACATATTTTTCTTTCATACATTAGATTTCAAGTTGTTACTTTAACTGATTGATTTTAAAAATAACCTACTTCCATGCATGGAAACAACGAAGAATTTAAATCAGACATACCATTTAGAAAGAATTTAACGTATTATTCAAACTCTTTAGAATTGTTTTAAAGACAGGCAAGAGTATCTGGAATATTTTCAGGAGGCAGAGAGGGAAAGAAAATAGGTAGTTCTGTCCAAAATATTTTGTGTACACATGACCTTCAAGGAAGCAGCATGATTCTCCTCTGCTGAAAGGAAGGGAAGCTGAGGTTATTTGACCTCTCCTCCAATGAGGTTAAGAATCTTCTCTTGAAACATTCTGGGACTTTGGCAATCCAATGATTCAATTGTGCCATGGAACAGCAGGGGTTTAAACAGCTGCTTGCTGACTTACTCCTTTGGAGAAAAGGTCAAACACATTAGGCTCCCATGCTGTTCCCAATGACTGAGTAGAAAGAAATGGATATCATTTTAGGTGGAAAAGGCTGAAATAGTCTCTTCAAAATTCCAACAAGAATATTTATTTAGATGTCATAAGATTGCTTAACATAGAGAAGCATATCTCTGTGAAACTGAGGTCCTTTCTGAACAAAACAATTCAGTTCGCCTCCCTTTCATTTGATTTTCATTTTGGCCTCACAAAATATACATTTTGTTTTCACTAAGAGGTGCTCATGTTTTCTCAATAGGCTTTAAAAGTGCATGCAGATCAAAAAGAATACTTTAAATAAGCCAGGCTTGTCATTTCTTTAGGTAGTTAAAATTAATGTACCAGAATTACATATGTTCCTGAATAATAATCAGGTACTTTTGAGTACTGAAGAATATTTTTAAATTATGACACAACTATTTTTTCTTTAAAAAATAGTTACTTGGATAAAATAGTAATTGCCCTAAAATTCTGTTGGATATTATATTTCTCATCATTTTTACCTGAATTCATCATCAAGCTGATAAGCTTTTGAATATATATCTTTATGTCATTAAGTTGACAAGATAGAAAGCCCTTCAAGACAGAGCTAAATGTAGTTGGGTGAAGGGTATCAGCTTACTTGATATTTAGAATTAATACAGGCTAATTTATAAATTTCTCTTTAGGTTAATATCATATGCGTTGCTGTATTTGCACATTATAGAATATTAAAATGTGTTAATTTTAATGGAAACTTTTGACTTTTAAAAAGCCTTTTTATTATGGTATAACTTATATGCCTTTTGCATTTAAAATTTTTTTTAAAAGTCCATCCTTAAAATGTGAGATAAATCTGCTACAGGCTACTTTTACTAACTACATTGAATGATTTCAAGTGTTCATGGTAAGTTTAGAAGCCATTATACTACTGGGGAGGTACAAAGAAACTACCTCCAAGTGTCTTCTGAATAATTGTAGCTGTGTATATTGTCAAATAAAACTTTTGAGGCAAAAGAATTTTAGAAAGACTTCTATGAAAGTGAGACACTTTTATATTGCATGCAAACTTTAGATCAACTGAGAGTAGACTACTAGATGCTAGATTCCCTTTCACTGAAAATATTAGAATAGGTCTGGACTACAGATGCCCAAGGAGTCTCTGGTTGGTAGAATTAAGAGATGAGGAGACAGGGACAGAGCTAGTATTCCCAAAGGCAGAAAGGGGGTTGAAATAAAGGCCTCTGCAGATATATCCACTTCCAAAATCAATTAAATGGGATCAGTAGAACTTCATAGAGCCTTTACATGAAATGGCCCCTTCCTCATGCTTCAAAGAAATAAGAGATGCACAGGAATTCCCTGGTGGTCCAGTGGTTAGGACTCGGCACTTTCACTGTCAGGGCCTGGGCTCTATCCCTGGTTGGGGAACTGAGATCCTGCAAGCTGTGTGGTGTGGCCAGAAAAGAGAAAGAAGTAAGAGATGCACTTTTCAGGCCAAAGTTTGGTCCAGATTACCAAATAAAGGGTAGTTCTATACATACAGAATTCTCATTTGCTATAGGAAAGATCTTAAATATACTGTTAGAGTAATTGGATCCACAGGCACAGCTATTATCTATACTGTCTTAACATATATTGGATGATTCTATTTTAAAATCTAACAACTTTCTCTTATAGGTGGATAGAAGCATTTCAAGAAGGCACAATATTGTAGCTGTATTTGTTTCATCTCTTGTGTGATTCCAAAAGGGTGGAATTTCATTAGAATAGAGTAAATGCAGTACAAAAATTTTATATAAGTGAACACTGCCAGGATAAATCCAACCAAAATCTTCATCAAAGAAATTATTTTGTTAGGTATAAGGTAATTTTTATAAAATGTTTGTTTTTCATGTATGTTATTTATTAAAAATTTGATGTTTACTTAATGGTCAGAGTTATTTATGAGACTCACACTGAATTCTAAAGTACCTAGCTGTTTGTGACACAGTCCATACTGTTTTCTCAGTGTGTTTTACAGTGTTACTTTGTAACATTCTCACTAGTGGTAAGTCTTTGTAAATAAAAAACACACATCAAGGAGCAAATTTCCATGCAGTGTTTGGTTTGGAAATTATGATTATAAAACAGCTGGTGAAAAAAATGCATGTCTTTGAATCAATACATTTAGATGAATTTTTGTATCTTTTAATGGAAAAACACATGACCAGTTTCTACCTCAGTAACTGTGAAATGAAATTCCAGTAAATTATCAAAAGTATTTCTACTGTTATGTACCTCTTTTGGTATGAGATAATGTTACATCATCAAGGAATTATAGCAAAGGGATAGAATCTGAATTTTTATCTAACTCAACAATGAGTAGGAAAAAGGATGTTTCCATTTGCAGGGGAGCACAAATAATCAACTCTATGGCCTTTACATTAAGTCTAATCTTTTTTTAAAAAACTACCATTTCAACACAAACATAAGTGTATTATTTCTTTAAAAAGCAAAATATGGCAAGCATTATATTACATGATGTCCTTTGCTATTGTAAGTATTCTGAGTCAATGGTGGTATTTGTATCTAAAAAGAATGTTACATTTTCTATAATATTGTGATTTTTTTAAATGAACTGGAATTATCATACCAAAAAACACAAATTCAAAGCCAGTATTAGCGGAAATTGTATAGTATCATTTTTTAAAGGTTTTTTAATACCACTTTGTGTTATGTCCTCTCTGGTAATTAAAAAAGTATATTTTTCTTTAAGCAACTGTCAGCGTACCTCATTAGGAAGGGTTTATATTCCTAATTTTGGTTCACATACTGTTTAACATATGAACTACTTTATGTATAAAATTGATTAGCAGAAGTAAAATGAAATTAACACTATGATTAAAGTCATTCCTGATGTTCAAAATACACATTTATTGACTGAGCTTAAACTAAATATAAATTATCTTAAAAGGCAAGGTTATCCATAGAATATTTCATTAAAGGGCAAAATAAATTTCCCTTCTGCTTTTATGTAAAGGATTTCCTAACTCAGTATTATATTTATGATTGCCAAGAGAATTACTCAGTGCCTTCTGAAGCCTTCTGAATGTTTGTTGCAGCACCAGGGTATCTACTAGACCTAGAGTTGGCTGCTGCAGTTTTTTGGGTATTGCTTGCTGAGGAATCACTTTGAATCCTCTTGCAACCTCACATAAAATCCTCACATGCTATCTCCCAAATCTTTTTGTCACTGTAGGTAAATTAACGCTTCTTTGCAGCTCATTAATTTTAACCAAGATAGCATGAATAAGGCTTCCATGTTAAATCCCTGCAGTTTTTAGTGTGTCCTTTTTGGAGACCAAGGTTATGCCTTATAGAGTGTTTCCTTCTATTTCATTGGGACTAGCATTTTGCAAAACAACAAGTTGTTGGAGTTCCTCCCTCCTCCTCTTGAGCTCTCAACCTTCTGACTACAAGGTTTGGTTTAATCTGAATCTGAAAACTATCAACAAAGGCTATTCTGTCTTCCAACTGTTGGCTGAATCAAGAACCAGTTAAACATTTAAATACGAGAAACATTGCATAAACTTCTAGTAATTCTCCTAATTACATGTGAAACTCATGTATGATTACGCTAGCTATTGGCTTAGCCCCATGGAGGGCTTTGAAAATTAAAAAAATATAGCGCCTTTTGAGGAAGCTATCAGATTACCAGCACCCCTCTGCCAAGATTTTTTTTAATTTTTTAATTTTATTTATTTTTTTATACAGCAGGTTCTCATTAGTTATCCATTTTATACATTTATATTAGTGTATATATGTCAATCCCAATCTCCCAATTCGTCACACCCCCCACCCCCACCACTTTGCCCCCTTGGTGTCCATACGTTTGTTCTCTACATCTGTGGCTCTTTTTCTGCCCTGCAAACTGGTTCATTTGTACCATTTTTCTAGGTTCCACATATATGCATTAATATACAATATTTGTTTTTTTCTTTCTGACTTACTTTACACTGTATGACAGTCTCTAGATCCATCCACGTCTCTACAAATGACCCAACTTCGTTCCTTTTTATGACTGAGTAATATTCCATTGTATATATGTACCACATCTTTTTTATCCATTCGTCTGTCGATGGGCATTTAGGTTGCTTCCATGACCTGGCTATTGTAAACAATGCTGCAGTGAACATTGGGGTGCATATGCCTTTTTTTTTTTTTTGGTGGTACGCGGGCCTCTCACTGTCGTGACCTCTCCCATTGAGGAGCACAGGCTCCGGACGCGCAGGCTCAGTGGGCACGGCTCACGGGCCCAGCGGCCATGGCTCACGGGCCCAGCCGCTCCGCAGCACACGGGATCCTCCCGGACCGGCGCACGAACCCGTGTCCCCTGCATCTGCAGGCGGACCCTCAACCACTGCGCCACCAGGGAAGCCGCATATGCCTTTTTGAATTATAGTTTTCTCTGGGTATATGCCCAGTAGTGGGATTGCTGGGTCATATGGTAATTCTAGTTTTAGTTTTTTAAGGAACCTCCATACTGTTCTCCATAGTGGCTGTATCAATTTACATTCCCACCAAGAGTGCAAGAGGGTTCCCTTTTCTCCACACCCTCTCCAGTATTTGTTGTTTGTAGATTTTCTGATGATGCCCATTCATCAGATGTGATGTGACGTGATACCTCATTGTAGTTTTGATTTGCATGTCTCTAATAATTAGTGATGTAGAGCAGCTTTTCATGTGCTTCTTGGCCATATGTATGTCTTCTTTGGAGAAATGTCTATTTAGGTCTTCTGCCCATTTCTTGGTTGGGTTGTTTGTTCTTTTAATATTGAGCTGCATGAGCTGTTTATGTATTTTGGAGATTAATCCTTTTTCCATTGATTCGTTTGCAAATACTTTCTCCCATTCTGAGGGTTGTCTTTTCGTCTTGTTTGTAGTTTGCTTTGCGAAAGCTTTTAAGTTTCATAGGGTCCCATTTATTTATTTTTGTTTTTATTTCCATTACTCTAGGAGGTGGATCAAAAAAGAGCTTGCTGTGATTTATGTCAAAGAGTGTTCTTCCTATGTTTTCCTCTAAGAGTTTTATACTTACATTTAAGTCTCTAATCCATTTTGAGTTTATTTTTGTGTATGGTGTTAGAGAGTGTTCTAATTTCATTATTTTACATGTAACTGTCCAGTTTTCCCAGCACACTTATTGAAGAGGCTGTCTTTTCTCCATTGTATATCCTTGCCTCCTTTGTCATAGTTTAGTTGACCATAGGTGCATGGGTTTATCTCTGGGCTTTCTATCCTGTTCCGTTGATCTATATTTCTGTTTTGGTGCCAGTACCATATTGTCTTGATTACTGTAGCTTTGTAGTATAGTCTGAAGTCAGGGAGTCTGATTCCTCCAGCTCTGTTTTTTTCCTTCAAGACTGCTTTGGATATTTGGGGTCTTTTGTGTCTCCATACAAATTTTAAGATTTTTTGTTCTAGTTCTGTAAAAAATGCCATTGGTAATTTGATAGGGATTGCATTGAATCTGTAGATTGCTTTGGGTAGTATACTCATTTTCACAATGTTGATTCTTCCAATCCAAGAACATGGTATGTCTCTCCATCTGTTTATATCATCTTTAATTTCTTTCATCAGTGTCTTATAGTTTTCTGCATAAAGGTCTTGTCTCCCTAGGTAGGCTTATTCCTAGGTATTTTATCCTTTTTCCTGCAGTGGTAAGTGGGAGTGTTTCCTTAATTTCTCTCTCAGATTTTTCATCATTAGTGTATAGGAATGCAAGAGATTTCTGTGTATCCTGCAACTTTACCAAATTCATTGATTAGCTCTAGTAGTTTTCTGGTGGCATCTTTAGGATTCTCTATGTATAGTATGTCACCTGCAAGCAGTGACAGTTTTACTTCTTTTCCAATTTGTATTCCTTTTGTTTCTTTTTCTTCTCTGATTGCTCTGGCTTCCAAAACTATGTTGAATAATAGTGACGAGAGTGGACATCCTTGTCTTGTTCCTGATCTTAGAGGAAATGCTTTCAGTTTTTCACCATTGAGAATGATGTTTGCTGTGGGTTTGTCATATATGGCCTTTATTATGTTGAGGTAGGTTCCCTCTATGCCCACTTTCTGGATAGTTTTTATTATAAATGGGTGTTGAATTTTGTCAAAAGCTTTTTCTGCATCTGTTGAGATGATCCTATGGTTTTTATTCTTCAATTTGTTAATATGGTGTATCACATTGATTGATTTGTGTATACTGAAGAATCCTTGCATCCCTGGGATAAATCCCACTTGATCTTGGTGTATGATCCTTTTAATGTGTTGTTGTATTCTGTTTGCTAGTATTTTGTTGAGGATTTTTGCATCTATATTCATCAGTGATATTGGTCTGTAATTTTCTTTTGGTATCAGGGTGATGGTGGCGTCATAGAATGAGTTTGGGAGTGTTCCTTCCTCTGCAATTTTTTGGAAGAGTTTGAGAAGGATGGGTGTTAACTCTTTTCTAAATGTTTGATAGAATTCAGCTGTGAAGCCATCTGGTCCTGGACTTCTGTTTGTTGGAAGATTTTTAATCAGTTTCAATTTCATTACTTGTGATTGGTCTGTTCATATATTCTATTTCTTCGTGGTTCAGTCTTGGAAGGTTATACCTTTGTAAGGATTTGTCCATTTCTTCCAGATTGTCCATTTTATTGGCATGGAGTTACTTGTAGTAGTCTCTTAGGATGCTTTGTATTTCTGCGGTGTCTGTTGTAACTTCTCCTTGTTCATTTCTAATTTTATTGATTTGAGTCCTCTCCCTCTTTTTCTTGATGAGTCTGGCTAATGGTTTATCAATTTTGTTTATCTCTCAAAGAACCAGCTTTCAGTTTTATTGATCTTTGCTATTGTTTTCTTTGTTTCTGTTTCATTTATTTCTGCTCTGATCTTTATGATTTCTTTCCTTCTGCTAACTTTGGGTTTTGCTTGTTCTTCTTTCTCTAGTTCCTTTAGGTGTAAGGTTAGATTGTTCATTTGAGATTTTTCTTGTTTCTTGAGGTTGGCTTGTATTGCTGTAAACTTCCCTCTTAGAACTGCTTTTGCTGCATCCCATAGGTTTTGGATCGTCATGTTTTCATTGTCATTTGTCTCTAGGTGTTTTTTGATTTCCTCTTTGATTTCTTCAGTGATCTCTTGGTTATCTAGTAACGTATTGCTTAGCCTCCATGTGTTTTGTGTTTTTTAGTTTTTTCCCTGTAATTGATTTCTAATCTCATAACGTTGTGGTGAGAAAAGATGCTTGATATGATTTCAATTTTCTTAAATTTCCTGAGGCTTGATTTGTGACCCAAGACGTGATCTATCCTGGAGAATATTCCATGTGCACTTGAGAAGAAAGTGTAATCTGCTGTTTTTGGATGGAATGTCCTATAAATATCAATTAAATCTATCTGGCCTATTGTGTCATTTAAAGCTTCTGTTTCCTTATAAATTTTCTGTTTGTATGATCTGTCCATTGGTATAGTGAGGTGTTAAGGTCCCCCACTGTTATTGTGTTACTGTCAATTTCCTCTTTTATAGCTGTTAGTTGCCTTATGTATCGAGGTGCTCCTATGTTGGGTGCATAAAAATTTATAATTGTTATGTCTTCTTCTTGGATTGATCTCTTGATCATTATGTAGTGTCCTTCCTTGTCTCTTGTAACATTATTTTAAAGTCTATTTTATCTGATATGAGTATTGCTACTCCAGCTTTCTTTTGATTTCCATTTGCATGGAATATCTTTTTCCATCCCCTCACTTTCATTCTGTATGTGTCCCTAGGTCTGAAGTTGGTCTCTTGTAGACAGCATATGTCCAGGTCTTGTTTTTGTATACATTCAGCGAGCCTGTGTCTTTTGGTGTGAGCATTTAATCCATTCACGTTTAAGGTAATTATCGATATGTATGTTCCTGTTACCATTTTCTGAATTGTTATGGGTTTGTTTTTGTAGGTCCTTTTCTTCTCTTGTGTTTCCCACTTAGAGAAGTTCCTTTAGCATTTGTTGTAGAGCTGGTTTGGTGGTTCTGAATTCTCTTAGCTTTTGCTTGTCTGTAAAGCTTTTGATTTCTCTGTTGAATCTGAATGAGATCCTTGCCGGGTAGAGTAATCTTGGTTGTAGGTTCTTCCCTTTCATCACTTTAAATAAATCATGCCACTCCCTTCTGGCTTGTAGAGCTCCTATTAACCTTATGGGAGTTCCCTTGTATGTGTTTTTTTTTTTGGCGGTACGCAGGCCTCTCACTGCTGTGGCCTCTCCCGTTGTGGAGCACAGGCTCCGGACACACGGGCCCAGTGGCCATGGCCCATGGGCCCAGCTGCTCTGCAGCATGTGGGATCCTCCTGGACCGGGGCATGAACCCGTGTCCCCTGCATCGGCAGGCGGGCTCCCAACCACTGCGCCACCAGGGAAGCCCCTCCCTTGTATGTTATTTGTCGTTTTTCCCTTGTTGCTTTCAATAATTTTTCTTTGTTTTTAATTTTTGTCAATTTGATTACTATGTGTCTCGGCGTGTTTCTCCTTGGGTTTATCTTGCCTGGGACTGTCTGCACTTCCTGGACTTGGGTGGCTATTTCCTTTCCCATGTTAGGGAAGTTTTCGACTATAAGCTCTTCAAATATTTTCTTGGGTCTTTTTTTTCTCTCTCTTCTCCCTCTGGGACCCCTGTAATGCGAATGTTGTTGCATTTAATGTTGTCCCAGAGGTCTCTTAGGCTGTCTTCATTTCTTTTCATTCTCTTTCCTTTTTCTGTTCCGCAGCAGTGAATTCCACCATTCTGTCTTCCAGGTCACTTATCCTTTCTTCTGCCTCAGTTATTCTGCTATTGATTCCGCCTAGTGTATTTTTCATGTCAGTTATTGTATTGTTCATCTCTGTTTGTTCTATAATTCTTCTAGGTCTTTGTTAAACATTTCTTGCATCTTCTCGATCTTTGCCTCCATTCTTTTTTTGAGGTCCTGGATCATCTCTACTATCATTATTCTGAATTCTTTTTCTGGAAGGTTTCCTATCTTCACTTCATTTAGTTTTTCTGGGGTTTTATCTTGTTCATTCATCTGGTACATAGCCCTTTGCCTTTTCATTTTGTTTACCTTTCTGTGATTGTGGTTTTTGTTCCACAGGCTGCTGGATCGTTGTTCTTCTTGCGTCTGCTGTCTGCCCTCCGGTGAATGAGGCTATCTAAGAGGCTTGTGCAAGTTTCCTGATGTGAGGGACTGGTGGTGGGTAGAGCTGGATGTTGCTCTGGTGGGCAGAGCTCAGTAAAATTTTAATCCATTTGTCTGCTGATGGGTGGGACTGGGTTCCCTCCCTGTTGGTTGTTTGGCCTGAGGTGACCCAATGGAATCACCATTGGGTGATTTGGACTGGAGCCTACCCGGCTCTTTGGTGGACTCTGGGAGGGCTCATGCCAAGGAGTACTTCCCAGAACTTCTGCTGCCAGTGTCTTTGTCCCCACTGTGAGCCACAGCCACCCCTGCCTCTGTAGGAGACCCTCCAACACTAACAGGTAGGTCTGGTTCAGTCTTCTGTGGGGTCACTGCTTCTTCCCCTGGGTCCCGATGAGCACACTACTTTCTGTGTGCCCTCCAAGAGTGGAGTCTCTGTTTCCCCCAGTCCTGTCGAAGTCCTGCAGTCAAATCCCACTAGCCTTCAAAGTCTGATTCTCTAGGAATTCCTCTTCCTGTTGCCGGACCCCCAGGTTGGGAAGCCTGATGTGGGGCTCAGAACCTTCACTCCAGTTGGGTGGACTTCTGTGGTATAAGTGCTCTCCAGTTTGTGAGTCACCCACATGACAGTTATGGGATTTGATTTTATTGTGATTGCGCCCCTCCTACTGTCTCACTGTGGCTTCTGCTTTGTCTTTGGATGTGGGGTATCTTTTTTGTTGAGTTCTAGTGTCTTCCCGTCAATGATTGTTGAGCAGTCAGTTGTGATTCCAGTGCTCTCGCAAGAGGGAGTGAGCGCACGTCCTTCTACTCGCCGTCTTGAACCACTTTCCCTGCCAAGATGTTTTAAATGTGGAATAGTAACATTCCCTTTCCCCCTTATCAATCCTTCATAACTTCACTGAAGCTGATCAGTTATTTAACCTTGCTCATTCAATGTCAAATGAGAGACCTAATTATATACATTTTCTTGTAAAGCTACTTTCAAAAACCTCTCTTGATAGCTAATATTTTAGCAAAAAAAATATTGGATGCATTCTGTAAATGAGGAGAAGGTATAAATAGTACTTAGAGGGAATTCCCTGGTGGTCCAGTGGTTAGGACTTCCCCTTCCAAAGCAGGGAGTGTGGGTTTGATCCCTGGTTGGAGAGCTAAGATCCCACATGCCTCTCGGCCAAGAAAACCAAAACATAAAACAGAAGCAATATTGTAACAAATTCAATAAAGACTTTAATAAATAAATAAATAGTACTTAGATCCCAAGAGTACTGTATTTACTACACTGATACATGTGCTTCCATCAAATCCTTTTCAAGTATCTCCTTTTATTCATAAGGAGGAGAAAAGAGCAGTTATAATGTTAAGCCCAAAAGGATGCTGAAGGAAACCTAGACAAGAGATGCCAGGTCAAGCTGGGGGAAGGCTGGCCTTCTTAGTACGTGTCTCCAACTAGTGTTCCTCCTTTATCTGTGGCAGCTGTAAATGCAGAGGACCCTCCAGAGTCTAGGAGAATGAGAAAGGTTATCTTTGGCATCATCCCACGTTTTTGAACCTCTCCCCAACCTTTTCCCCTGCTCCCTAATGTACCCAGTATCCTCCTACTGTCCTTTGCCCAAGATACTTCTTTTTTAACCAAAACCTTGATTCTTTGAGTATGTAGTAGCATTTCTTAAAATGAGATCATCAGAGCAACCTTTGTTTAATAGAAAGCTGTATTTCTTTCTAATGAAACAACTAATTGAAGACGACAACTTTAAAGTGTAGTTTTGTTAGCCAAAGGTATGTGTTATATTTGGTTCGTAGAATATATCTGGAAATAGGGAAAGCCAGCTATTTAGTAATTTAGTTAAAATGTAAATGTTATCACAGCGTATGTTGATATGTCTCAGAGTGTGCTTTCATTGTACTCAGGTTTTGAAATTTGAGATCCATTGTAGTTAAATATTGTCACTGGAACTTCCAGAGAAATAAATCCTATTTCTCTTACTACACTGCCCACTCCTTGAAGACAGATACTATATCTCATATGTCAGTTTCTCACAAAATACCTACCCTATGTCTCTTAAGTGAAAATATTTGTTGAAGAAAGTAAGGACAGGATTCTGGTCATCTCCAAATCAAAGTCCCCAAAGTGCCCTCATTATAACTCAGATCTTAGATCTGCTCTTTCCACCATCCTGCAAGTCCATATTTGCAAGTACCTGTTGGACATCTACATCTTAAGCACTTTAAACTTTACATGCGTAAAACTCAACTCAATTTCTTTTCATTCAAATCTGTATATTTTCTTCTGCAATGGAAAAACACCATTCTAGTCTCTAGAATCTGCCTCCAAGTGTCAACGGGACCCTCTACAATTGCCTTTGTATCCTTTCTGTCTTTGTTGTCCTTCTGTTATTGCATCTGCCCTAGCTCAAGTCCTTGTTACCTCTTCCCAGTGACTGGCATAACTTTTCTTCTAATTCCAATGCCTTCTTTGCATGGTCCCATTTTAAATATTGCCACAGCCATCTTGTAAGGCATAGTTCTAATCTAGTTTCATCCCTGCTCTTTACAACCTTCATTGACTTCCGAGTGGCTTGGTGTGGAACACTTTTCCTCAGGTATCATACACTGCAGGTAACCCCAACCCAACCTTTCTCTGTTCACATCATTTTGTTTTTCTTCATCCTTTCCCCCACCTCCATTTCTGCCTATTTATCCAAGACTTCTCTGTAACAGTTGATCCTAGGCCTTCTCTCTGTTCCTCCTTAGACCTACTGTCTCCTTCCTCTATGCTTCCGTAGCCTTTAGCTCCTAAACAGACTTTTTTATGGTGCTTATCACATCCTAGCCTTGAGACCAACAACTGTATCTTGTTCATTTGAGATTCCTCCTCAGCATCTGGCAGAGTGCCTTGCATGAAGTGGACACCCAGTATTTGGTGAGTTAAATTAATTCAAATGGATCTTTTTTTTTTTTTTTTGAATGCCTCTAATACACATCATTCTGGAGCCTATGCCACTTTTAATGTTATTTTCTAATGGAAATTTTCTAGTAGGATTTTTGTTTTGTTTTAAGATAAACGTAGTAGTAAATTTTCAAAACGCCTCAATATCAAATCCTTCTCTTTTTTGCGGGGGGGGGATTCTTTTATATGAGTTGGTCATACAGCATGTTAAGAACCATTTTTTTTTTTTTTATTTTGCGGTACGCGGGCCTCTCACTGTGTGGCCTCTCCCGTTGCGGAGCACAGGCTCCGGAAGCGCAGGCTCAGCGGCCATGGCTCACGGTCCCAGCCGCTCCGCGGCATGTGGGATCTTCCCGGACTGGGGCACGAACCCGTGTCCCCTGCATCGGCAGGCGGACTCTCAACGCTGCACCACCAGGGAAGCCCGAAATACTATTTTTTTAAATGACAAATTTATAGAAACACTTTTTACTTAAAATGATAATATAGTTTGTATCTTATTGTCCACATAGATATATAGATCCTTTATAAATAAAATATTAGCACTGTAAATAATGTTAATATTATATTTATACACAATAAATTTACTAAATCTACTATTGGTGTGATGATGTCTTGTTTGTTTGTTTGTTTGCAGTACGCGGGCCTCTCACTGTTGTGGCCTCTCCCGTTGTGGAGCACAGGCTCCGGACGCACAGGCTCAGCGGCCATGGCTCATGGGCCCAGCCGCTCCGCGGCATGTGGGATCTTTCCGGACCGGGGCATAAACCTGTGTCCCCTGCATCGGCAGGCGGACTCTCAACCACTGCGCCACCAGGGAAGCCCGATGATGTCTTTTAAACCATAATTTTTTTTTTGTGGTACACGGGCCTCCCAATGCCGTGGCCTCTCCCGTTGCGGAGCACAGGCTCCGGACGCACAGGCTCAGCGGCCATGGCTCACGGGCCCAGCCGCTCCGCGGCATGTGGGATCTTCCCGGACCGGGGCATAAACCTGTGTCCCCTGCACTAGAAGGCAGACTCTCAACCACTGCGCCACCAGGGAAGCCCCTAAACCATAATTTTTTATAGTTAAAAAAATTTAAAGATGAACCACACTGACCATGAACCACACATTCAAAGATGAACCACACTGACCTGTTTTCCTGAATCATAATTAGGGGAAGCTCTTTCTCACCCACAAAAGATACTCCCCAAATGGCATATTAGGCACTAAGAATAGAGGAAAGGTCTCAGATTGCCTTTTCCCATTGGACCTATAGCTTCTGTCTTTGGGACACACTTAACGATTTGATCCCAAATTTGGGTGGACGGAGGAGGGGCTGCCTTAAAACAACCAAACACACGACAAACGGTACTAAAAGGAACAGGGAGACTTCCAGAGAATGAGGCATAGAGCATATTTTTACTTGTTAGCGGTTTCTTCTTGCCCCTTTTCTTTGTCCAGCCGCCTAGTTCCAGAGGGAAATGACAGAGGAGATGTTCTCCTTACCAGTGCACTTTTGTTTTCCCTGACTTGGGTTTCTGGCCTGAATCCGTGACTGCGTTTCTAGCGCCAATCGAAACTAAAAGACATATTGAGGACCCCCTTCCCTTAACATCTAAACCACACAGTGCTTTGCACACAGGGCAGCCCTGGCTGCCACACCTCGGTGCCTCAGGAGCCACTATCAGAACGTGAAGTTCATCAACGCCTCATTTCTCAAATCTTCATTGACCATTAGGCACTGTCCTATAAGCTTGGGAATACACCGCTGAATGAAACAGACTAAAGCCAGTCTTCAGAAGCTTTCATTCTAAGTGATATTAAATTCTAGCTCCATTTAGCCCTTATGCTTATTTACTCACAAGACTTTATAAGTAAAACTTAGCCTTACTATAGAGGACTATGCCCCAGCTTGTTTTATTTAAGGTTATTTAAAATACTTTATCGGGATCTACCCAGTTTTGTTAGTCCTCTAATAAGCCGTTTAGTCCAAGCTAAGAGCCTGAAACAGAGCCCACTTCCCCACAAATTAGAAACCGAATTGTCTAAAGCTGATTGGGTTATCTATCCTGGCTCAAATCTGAACAGTCTCAAAACTTCGTTTAACGACCGCCTTTTGCAAACGGAACGCTAAGGCCACGCGGCTTCTCGAAGTCCCGCATAGGGATGCGCAGCTGCGGCAAGGCAGTCTCCCTCCCATCCGATAGGGGACAGTCGACCTCCACAGGCTGGGTTCTCTCATCCCTCTACTCGGGGAACGTCACTACCTCCTCTCGCCGCCTCTCCACTGCACTCGTGCGCAGGCGCGGACGGGAGCGCGCACCGAGGAGCTGAGGGAGGGGTCACGAACTCTGACCCCCCCCAAATACCCAAGCCCAGAAAGTTCCCTGCCCCCATTTTTTTAACCCTCCCCCCTTCAGCTTTCTCCAACCTGTCTCTTCCCGGAGCGCCCCCCGCCGCCCAGCAGCAGCTGCAGCGGGGCTGTCGTCTACGCCCGGCGAAGGACGTAGCTCGGCGGAGAAGCGCCGGTAAGAAGGGACGGGTGAGGAGAAAAGCGGCTGCAGCGGCGCTCGGAGCGGGGACCGTGGGGAGGGCCCTTCCTCCCAGGTGCCAACGGACGCGCCCCCAGCGTTCCCAACAGCCTGCGGCTTCGGCCGGCGGAACCCGCCCTCCGGCAGTGCCGCGGCGCGCTGCTCGGGGCGGGTTGGGAGCGCAGAGAGCGGCCGCAGCAGGGGGACCGAGTGCCCGGGGCTCCGAGAGAGGCCGAGGCCGGAGCCGGAGCTCGGCGCGGGGCCGGGAGCCCGGATAGGGGCTGGGGCGGCGGGCGCGAGAGGGAGTCCCCGAGCGGCTCGGCGCGCACTGCAGCCTCTCCCGCGGCGCCTCTGACCTTTCACCTACAGGAAAAGCTTCCGTCTCGGCGGCGCTGCCGCTTCCCCCGCCTGAGGAAGCCGCGCGCCGCCCCCGGGCCCGGGGCGCCGCTTGGGCTCGAGCGCCGGCGGGATGCTGAGAGGCCGGCCTGGCTGCGAGTGGTCGCGAGCCGAGGCCCGGCTCCCTTTCACCGCGAGCCTCTGGCTAGTACTCGTGCTTACACAGGACGGACGGAATAATGCTCTCAACTTTCACGACCGACGGGGGCGGGAGTGGCCGCTGCCTTTGGACCTGTATCTTTTGAGAAATAAAATGGAACGGCCAAGGGTCCTCAGTGCAGTGGTCATGTCCAAGCTTCCAGTAGTTCTTTTGTTAAGAAACTGTACCTCCGACTCCAGCATATGCCGTTTTACGAATGACAAATGTTGCCAAACCTGTCTCGTAACCTTCACTAAATACGTCAGCTGTTTAAAAAAAAAAAAAATAACTGGAAAGGAAAAGCAAAAAGACTTGAAGTTAAGCCCTTTAGGGGTTTTGTGCCTCCGGAACTTGTAAATAGGCCTTCGACTTTGGAGGGATTTTGAACAGTGACTGCTCTGCGGTTGGTTGATACACAATGTTTGATTTTAGATTTTGCTTGTGTGTCAATTTGGTAGATCTAAAGGAGATATTTCTATTTATTCTTATTAAAAAGTGGATCGCATAAAATGTAATTTCATCATTCTTTGTAGGGACATCTCAATGTTTTTTTAGGAAATCAAAGGCAGCAGACATTCCCAAAATATCTACTGTTTGTATGTCTGCTACACAAAATATAATTCCTACTCCTGGGGAATAGAAAAGACAAAAGAAACCGCATATGATAAAGGATTAACAGTATATATAATCATGTAACTTTTAAAAGTCATATAGGATCCTCTGCACCCTCTTAAGATCTTTTATGAAGGCCATGGACTCTCGCTAGAAAAATGCACCTTCCCATAAAATTTTGCATACAGTATTAGAAGTAAACAGAAGTTTGTTCTTGAGGCCTTGTTAACAGCCTTAATATACACAATAAATGCTGTACTCATCTAGAAAGATTGGATTAAAAACAAAGTAAAATTAGAACTGAGTTTTAAAGGTGGGAAACTTAAGTGAGGGAAGAGGAGCTTGGCACTGTATGTTGGGGAATAAACAACATTCCAGTTGTCCTAAACAGAGGCCCCTCTGGGACTGGTAGGAGATAAAATGAGAAGATGAGGAAGTCAGACTATAAAGGAATGCTGCTTTGTGTCTGCAGTGGCAGGCATGTTATAGGGGCTTAGTAAATACTGAAAAAATACCAGGAGAAGGGCTGAAACTTTATTCTTTGACCATTAAAGAGACATCAGTACTTCTGAAACAGGAGACTGAGGATGTGTTTCAGTTCTGTAAGCATATTGAGATCTTGCTGTTTGTCAAAGGTGCTGACACAAAGTTGATTCTTGCCTTCTAGGGGCTTTTCATATACACAGTTTGTATATATTAAATAATCATCCAGGAAAGTCAGTTCTGGGAATAGCTGAAATTTGTTGTCCGTTTCACCCCACCAAAATATAATTTTACAAGGGGAAGTTTGTTTTAATACTCCCTGCTCAATCCCTAACATTTAGAAAAATGCCTGGCTCATAGTAAGCACTCAACAAGTATTTGTTGAATGGAAGAATATTGAATGAATTATTGGATCAATGAGTATGAACATTTTTAAGGCACTTCATAGACATTTTAAGGCACTTCATAGACATAGGCAAATTTCTTTCTAGAAATATAACAATTTATACTTACATCAACAATATGTAAAGAATGCTCATTTTTCCTCAGTTTTTTGAGTTAAATTTCGTCTTGGAAAACAAACATTGATCTAGTGATTCCATAGCATTCATGGTAGAGAAGCCATTAGCAAAGACATGGAAACACGAAGCAACATGGTAAATTCAAGGATACAAGTAGTGCATATGGCTAGAATGTAAGGTTTAACAAATGACACATCACGTCCATGGGCTTCCCTGGTGGCACAGTGGTTAAGAATCCACCTGCCAATTCAGGGGACATGGGTTCAAGCCCTGGTCCGGGAAGATCCCACATGCCATGGAGCAACTAAGCCCGTGCACCACAACTACTGAGCCTGCGCTCTAGAGCCTGCGAGCCACAACTACTGAGCCCATGCGCCTAGAGCCTGTGCTCTGCAACAAGAGAAGCCACTGCAGTGAGAAGCCCGTGCACTGCAAGGAAGCATAGCCCCTGCTTGACGCAACTAGAGAAAGCCCACGCACAGCAATGAAGACCCAACAGAGCCATAAATAAACAAACAAACAAATACATAAAAGGACACCTCATGTCCTATAGTTAAAGGAAAGGCTTTGAAGAATATTAAGAGCTAAAATTTTATTAAATATATATGTTAGAGCAATCTGACAGCACAATATTAAAGTAGTGTTTGGGTGAACATTAATGGACTTTGAGGTCAGGAAACTGGGAGAATGGCAGGAAGGGGACAACAATCAGTGTCAGATCATCAATGAGTAATGAAATTGGAACAAATGAATGAATGACAATAAAAGTCACTAAAAACTGTAGTGTAACTGGCTTAAATGAATCTCAGAGGAAGAGTTTTTCTTGTGGGAGAAAATAAGCGGCCTTGTTCAGAAGACTACAACATTAGCAGTGTCCTTGAGATCTACATACAGCACAAGCCAGGAATAGAGATGGAGTTATCCAGAAGAGATCTGTTCAGGACTCTCTTGTCTGATGGCTTGGACCCCCATGAACTGCATGGGAGGCAGCAAGACTTCTGGGAATTTCATGCCAGCAGAAATGCTGCCATCTTGGACTGAAGGGGACAGAGATGGGATGAAATGAATGAAGGCTATTGGATTTCTGGGACTCTACTGGATGGGCAATAGAGCTATTCAGTTTTGAACATGTGTTATCCTTCAAGAAAAGGGAAGAATGACCCCCCAAAGATGGGTCAGAGTTTGGGAGGGCTGCCACTGCCATCATGGACCCAGAGCACACAGACCTGGGAAGTAGCTCTCTCCTTGGTTGGTTCCAGAGAGGTTGAGGGCACTACTTTTCAATCTAGTGAGAGAGAGTTGAGTAATTAATTTAAATATTGTGTATTGCTTTTAGAACAAGTAATTGAAGGATTTAAGGTTTTAAAAGTAATTGAAAGAAATAATTCAGACAATTTGGCAATTAATATTAATTATAATTACAGAATATTAGTGAATTTATCATAGTATATAATATGATAAAGTCAGAAATAATTTTTGTATTCTTGACTACCTGATACAGAGAAAAAGCAAAAGCTGAAGTCAACCCATTAATCTTACTGGCTCTCAAATCCATTTGAAGACAGTTTTACTTTAAAATTCAAATTAATAGAACAATGAAGAACAATCACAAAATTCTAGAGAAATCTAGCCCTCTGAATGAATGCAGTTATTTTGTCAGCGTTTACAATATACTGCTTTAAAAGTGTGTTAAATGACTACAAGGATGTGGTTTTTTTTTACAGGTTGGGTTGCCCTTATTCAGTTAATAAACTACTCCTAATCTATATCAGGTCTGCAGCTTAGGCTTCAGTATCTTTGAAAAGTGAAATTGTTTGGTATTGAATAGTTTGGGTTTTTTTAATAGACGTTTTCAGAATTTATAAAAGCACAGTGAATAGTTTTATGATCCCTGTATAAACTTTAGCAGTCTTCAGTAATTGTCAGCACATGGCCATTCTTGTTTTGTTTATTCCTTCTCACCCCCACCCACACAGCTGGATTATTTTGAAGCAAATCCTAACATATAATTCCATTTTTAAATTCTTCAGTAAATACGTTTTATGGGTATAATTGTAAAAAAGCATCTTTTTACTTTTGGCAGGACACTTGGCAATTAAATCATGGCAACCATAGAAGAAATTGCACATCAAATTATTGAACAACAGATGGGAGAGGTATGTCTAGTTTACTGTTCATTCACTGCTTCACCAAACTTATTTATACCAAGTGTAGTATATGCTAGGTTTTGGTGGTACAGAGATAAAAGATACCCTTGAATTTAAGTGCACTTTGATCAAGTAAATCAGAAAGAGAAAAACAAATACTGTATGCTAACATATATATATGGAATCTAAAAAAAAAAAAAAAAATGGTTCTGAAGAACCTAGGGACAGGACAGGAACAAAGAGGCAGACGTAGAGAATGGACTTGACATGGAGAGGGGGAAGGGTAAGCTGTGATGAAGTGAGAGAGTGACATTGACATATATACACTACCAAATGTAAAATAGATAGCTGGTGGGAAGCAGCCGCATAGCACAGGGAGATCAGCTCTGTGCTTTGTGACCACCTAGAGGGGTGGGATAGGGAGGGTGGGAGGGAGATGCAAGAGGGAGGGGATATGGGGATATCTATATGTATAGCTGATTCACTTTGTTTTACAGAAACTAACACAGCAAGGTAAAGCAATTGTACTCCAATAAAGATGTTAAAAAAAAAAACTAAAAATAAAAAGTTCGCTTTGATCTAGTGAGACAGTTGAATAATTGGACAATCATAATAGGATATGGTAAGTGCTGTGATAATTCTGTAGGGTGTTATGGGAGCACAGAAGAAAAACAACTAATGAAGAGTTGTGGTAGAGTGAGGATCTAGCCAGGGAATGTTTCTGACGGGTGTGGAATCTGAGGTTTAATAGACCAGTAGAAGGACATCCATGTCAATAGATAGGTCTTCATTTTTTATAAAAGTTATGTCCTAGTAAGAGGTACCATAATCTAAAGGTTTTCAAAGTATCATCTAGGAACTCTTTCAGAGAGTCAGCAAGGTCAAAACCATTCTCATAATAATACTAAAATGTTACAGTATTTGCCTTTTCACTATCATTCTCTCACAAGTATATGGTGCAATTTTCCAGAGGCTGCATGTCATGTGATATTGTATGATGAAATATGTCAACATTTAAAAGGTGTACATAACTCACTGAACCAGTGTTTCCCAAATGACCAATGCACAATGTTACACAATCACTCATGAGTAAAGGATTCACATTGCCGGATAGATTTTAATATATAGTTTCTGATTCCACATTGCAACTAACCTCTAAAAAAGCTATCACTTGTCAAGTTTTGGTGTCATATTAAAGAACAGTTTACACAGTTTGAAGAAACAGTTAAGATATTCTTCCCTCTTTTACCTAGTAAATGTAAGGCTTGATTTTCTTCATATATTTTAACCAAAACAACATATTGCAGCAGATTGAATGCCCAGGTAGGTATGAGAATCCAGCTTCTATTAAGCCAGATATTAAAGCAGTTTGCAAAAATGTAAATCAGTGCCACTCTTCCCATTGATTTTTCTTTTGTTTGGAAAATCATTTATTTTTCATTAAATATGTTACTTATGTTAACATTTAATGGGTTGTTTTATTTATTTTATTTTTTAAATAAATTTAATTATTTTTGGCTGCATTGGGTCGGTCTTCATTGTTGCATGCGGAGTTTCTCTAGTTGCAGGAAGCAGGGCTACTCTTCATTGTGGTGTGCGTGCTTCTCTTTGCAGTGGCTTCTCTTGTTGCGGAGCACGGGCTCTAGGTGTGTGGGCTCCAGTAGTTGTGGCTCACGGGCTCTAGAGCACAGGCTCAGTAGTTGTGGCACACGAGTTTAGTTGCTCTGCGGCATGTGGGATCTTCCCAGACCAGGGCTCGAACCCGTGTCCCCTGCATTGGCAGCCGGATTCTTAACCACTGTGCCACCAGGGAAGTCCCTGGGTTATTTTTAAATGAATTAATAAATATTAAAAATATTTTTCTATTTGAATTTCTAATACGGTAAATATCAATAGATACAACCTACATAAACAGAAGTTCTTTGGGCTCTCAGTGACTTTTCTTTTTTTTTTTTTTTTTTGGTGTGTAAAGGGGTCCTGAGACCTGAGAACTATTTCCATAATCTATTTTTTTTTTTCCATAATCTATTTACTGGTCCTTATTGAAGGCCATTTGGATTGCTTCAGTTTCTAACTATAATTATTATGCTGCAGTAAACATACTTTTACCCATCTAAGCAAAGGGTTTCAACCCAATAACAGTTGGACCCTGCATGTACCTGATGCTCGTCTCTTAAATAACTGTGAGCCATTAGATTTTTATTCAGTTTACAATGGATATTTCTCATAGAAATATTCTAAAATAAAATTTACAACAACATAAACTTTACATGATAAAATTATAGATGAACTGATTCAAAGTCACATCTTATAGTTATTGAAAATTGCAGAAATTGTGAGAGAGGAAGATGGAGACTAGACTTGGTAGAAATAACCTATGCAAAATAAAATTGACAACAGTTAAAACTGCAGCCAGAAAAACAGGATATGGTAGAAATAATGGTCGACAAAGGAAACTCAAATTGGCAGCAGCCATAATCAATACCGTCTGCTCTAGACAGTAACTAATTAGTGATTCAGAACTTTGCTGTAAATTTTGCATAGAAAATAGTCTTGATGAAAATAATTTCAGAGAAATGAAAAAAGTTGGAAACAAATCAGCTTTGCCATTTTAAAATTGAATCAAGGAATTTAATTGGCTTAATGAGTTTATTCTGTAAAATGTTTGCCTAGCAACAACAAAAACCGTCAGTGCTAGGCTGTTCTTTTTGTTCATGAACTTGCTCTTCCCCAGACTACTCCATCTCAGTAGATGGCAATTCTGTCCTCCCAGTTGGTCAGGCCAAAATTTTATAGTCATCCTCGATTCTTCTTTCCTCATATTCCACTTCCAATCCATCAACATATCTTGTCAGCTCTCCCTTATAAAATATCCCAGATTTAATCATTTTTCACCACTAGCATGGCTGCTACCCTGATCTCAGCCTATATCTCTGCCCATATACGATACCCAAGTGCTGCCAGTATCTGTGCAATAGCATCCTATCTGGTCTCCCTTAATTCTGTTCTTGAACATTCATAGTCTGGTCTTCGCACTAAATCTAGAATGATCCTATTTGCAAAAGATCCTGCCACTTCTCTTCTCTGTAAACCCTTCAGTGGATCTCCATGTCATCCAGTAGGAAATCAGTCATTTTATGGCCTACAAAGTCCTATTCAGTCTGGCCCCTTTTGTCTCTCAGATCCCGCCTCCTACCATAAATCTCTCTCTCCCATTCTATTTCACTCACACAGCTCTCGGTGTGCTCTTGCCTCAGATATATGGAACACACTCTTCCTGCCCCACAGGCTGCTGCTTCTACCTGGGATGCACTTCCCCTAGCTAGTTCTAAGCCTTGGTCTGCTACTTCACTCAGGTCTGTGCAAAAATGTCATCTCATCACTGTCATTCCATCAATGACTCTCACCTTATTCTGCTTTATTTTACTTTGTAGCACTTAATACCACCTGACAATATTATTTGCTTATTTGGTTTTTATCTGCCTTTCCTCACTAAAATAAAAGCTTTATGAGAATAAAAATTTTGTTTTGTTTATTGCTGTATCCAAGGACTCAGAACAGTGATTGGCAAATAGAATGTACCCAATATATGTTTGTGTAAATGGAAGGGGAAAAGGAGAGGAAGGGAAGGAATCAAAATAGTGAGATCCATGTGTTCTTACTATTATAGCTTTATTTGCACATTTGTTTATTTCTGTAGGATAGGATGTCGAATTAGAATTGGTAGATTTAATGGTGTGTGTGTATGTGTATTATATTGAACGTATGTATATAATGGTATGCTTTTCTAGTCTAGCTTTGTCTCAAGGTATGAGAAAATTGTGCTTAGAGAAGAAAAAAGATTAAGTTGACTTGATTACTAATGACATGATTGTGTTAGATTGTTACAGAGCAGCAGACTGGCCAGAAAATCCAGATTGTGACAGCACTTGATCATAATACCCAAGGCAAACAGTTCATTCTAACAAACCACAGTGGCTCTACTCCAAGCAAAGTCATTCTGGCCAGGCAAGATTCTACTCCAGGAAAAGTTTTCCTCACAACCCCAGATGCAACAGGTGTCAACCAGTTTATTTTTACAACTCCTGATTTGTCTGCACAACACCTCCAGGTAAATAACTAGAGTTTCTTTTTATCTTACCCTTGAAAAACATAAAAAGCATATCATAAGTGTAAGTCCTGACATTAAGACTTTATGCCCTGCATGTTCAATAGGAAAAAATCTTGCATAAAATTATGTGCTGCCCTCGCCTATGAGCAACTATTCTTTTCCTCAAACATCCTCACACCCATATATTTTGGTGGGTTTTTAGTGGCTCACAGTAAGAGCCAATCTGGCTAGTTTGGGCAGGAAAGGATTTAACAAAGAATGTAGAGAGCTCAAAGAACTGTTAGAAAGGCTGAAGAAACACTTGTAGGTCAGGTTTCCAAGAATAACTACTGGAACATGCTTCAGAACTTCTTCTAAGTGACCTTCTGCATCTGCACAGTTAGGAAACTTCCAAATCAGGAGCATCTATAGAATTCTATAGCTGCAGTTTCCAGGACCAAGATGCCTGTGCCTTGAACAAGCAGCTGCCAAATCAAGAAGTTGATATTCTAGCTGCCAGCTTTGTCACTTTTGCTTCCTCTTTTGTCAATCAACTACATCTTTATTGATGTAGCAAGCAGCCTATCATGGTTATGCAGCTGTTTTTACCACTGGTTGCTATGTTTGAATACAAATACAATGAACCCTTAAGTTTGCCTCCAGACACTTTGAGGAGAATGAATGCCAACTTAAAATTGGGTTCTGTATTTTGTGATGAAAACACTGATCAAAGAAAATCCCTTTTAGGATTGAAAAACTCCAAATTCATAAGATACAAAATTATGCCTATATATCCTGATCGGTTCTATTATTCTTCCAATTACATAATTTATATTATTTTTAGAAACAGCTACGGTAGAAAATGGATAGGATATATAAAGTTATCAGAAAGACGGAAGTCACTAAAAAAACGTATAACATTATCCATACCTTAATTTCTTTATTTTCTTAATTAACAGACTTGATTTTTTTTTTTTAGAACAGTTTTGTGTTTACAGAAATATTGAGCATTTAGTATAGAGAGTTCCCATATAATCTCCGAACACACAGTTTCTCATATTATTAATATTCTACATTAGTGTGATACAATTGTTATACTTGATGAACTAGTAGTATTTATACATCAACTGCAGTCCATAGCTTTCCCTAATTTTTACTTAATATCCTTTTTTGTTCCAGGATACCATACTACATTTTTCATGTTTTCTTAGACTCTTCTTAGCTGTGACAGTTTCTCAGACTTTCCTTGTATTTGATGATTTTGACAGTTTTGAAGTATAATGGTCAGGTATATTATAGGTTGCCCCATTGTGGGACTTTGATGTTCTTTTTTTTTTTTTTCATGGTTAGACTGGGGTTGTGGGTTTTGGGGAGGAGGATCACAGAGGTTAAGTGCCATTCTCATCATATCATATCAAGGGTACTTACTATCATCATGTTTTATGACTGGTGACATCACCTGGCTTAAGAGGTGATATAAGATTCCTTCACTCTAAAGTTACTCTTTTTCAAAAGACTTTCTCTATTTAAAAATTAAGATGATATTGGTACTTTGCCTACGTTATGGATCATCTCTGAGAGCAATGAAAGAGAAACCAGGTATAGGATAGAATCTCCTGGACCAAAAAGATTTGATTTCTGGTCTGGTGACCAAGATGGGTTGTGGGCAAGCCCATTAACCTCTCAGTGTCTCTTCCACCCTTAGGAATAATAGCAGATAAAATATTAGCACCATTTGCAATAGATATGCTATTAAAGAAAAGAGTGATACTTGTCATAGATGCTTTCAAAGGGCATCTAATACCAGAAATTGTTCATTTATTTGTTTAAGTTTTCATTGAAGACTGATTTTTATGGTGATATAAGAAGAAATGATGCCACTATAACATAGTAAGGGACTGCTATTTTATTTTATTTAAAAATTTTTTTTGGCTCTGCCGCTTGGCTTGCAGGACCTTAGTTCCCCTACCCAGGGATTGAACCCGCACGCTTGGCAGTGAAAGTGCGGAGTCGTAACCATTAGACTGCCAGGGAATTCCCTGGGACAGGTATTTTAATGACTGTTTAAAGTTTTTAAAATCAGAATTATTCCTGAAGGCATTCACACCCCCTAAGAGAAGAAAAAGAGTCAAAGTAGAGGTTTATTTTGTGGGCTGTTTTAAAGCAGGGGAAGATGTTTACTAAATGACGCATTTTTTGGCTTGAATTTAATTTGTTCACATTTCAAAAGATTGAAAAAAATGACAGAAAGATTGAAGGATAAACCTGAAAGAAGAAACTAGTATTTCTTTGCCAGTATTACATTAGCTATACCTAGTGATGAGCTCTTAATATAATTTAAAGAGGTTTGGTGATTTGCCCAAGGCCATCCCACCTAGTCCCCACTAACTTGCTGTCATTAACAGACTCCAGAGTCCATGCTCTCAACCTCTACACCTAACTCAAACCTTAGACAGCTCGAAAAGTTTATACCTTTGTATATCAGTCATGTTCCATAGTTATAAGTAAATGCTTTAACATATTTTTTCTTTATAACTCCTTTTCTATTTAAAAAATTCAGATTTATCTTTTTATGCTGTTATAGCTTATTTTAGTCATGTCATTCCATATGGAAATGTTCTGAGTTATTCAAAGACAAATGTCATGATAGGACTGATAACTGCTGCAGTACTTTAATGTGTTCCATATGAATAATAAATACGTAATGGGTGAGATACAGTAAAAAATACTCATGTATTTGTGTGTTTAAGACTCTGTTTACTTTAATGAAATTGTTATGGAACAAATTATTATTGAACAAATTAAAAAGGTATTATTTCTGTCTGTGCTTTTTATAACATGGGAGTCTTAATCTATATGTAAAGAAAATTAAGAATACTTTAATCGATGCATGCCTAATAATAGAGTTCAAAGTTTTAGAATAACTTTTGAAAAAGAAAGCAAAAAGTAAGATTGACTGAATGTTCTTTTAATTTTTTACATGAGAATATGACTAAGTAACAACAAATTATTGTGTTTTTGTTTGTTTGGGGGGGTTTTCTTTAGCTCTTAACAGATAATTCTTCCTCCGAACAAGGACCAAATAAGGTTTTTGATCTTTGCGTAGTATGTGGAGACAAAGCATCAGGTAACATTAAAAATAACCTCCTATATGTGTTCTCTTGTTAAAATAACTATCTCATTATGTTTCTTCTACTGAAAGTAAAAAGAAAAAGAAGCAGGTTGTTTTTATGATTCATATTTGTAGCCTATGAAATTTAACTGATTTTTCCCCAGAGCTTTTTATTCTCCTAAAGGTTTTTTATTTCAGTGCAGTTTAATGTGATCTTGCAATGACATAAAATGCATATTTCAAAGAGTTATGAAAGACAGTTTCACTTTTTGAAAGTAAACCGAACATGTGGAAATTTTTCTGAATGTGAAACCAGTTTTGTCAAAGGAATTGCTTAAAAATTAGTTGTGATCCTTAATAACATGTATAATTAGGTTGTTAATCTACCTGTTGAGTCCTGTTCTCATTCCAGGAATACAGAGTAACAGATTATTGAGGTGGAAAAGCTATGGTTAACCTCTGTGTAATGCTCTGCATAGCTGAGCAGGCACTTCTCCAAGCCTATTTCTAGTACTCAGGGTTATGCCATTTTTGTTCCTTCATGCCAGAAATAACACACCCATATTTATTCATATAGATTCACAAGTGCCAGTGGGATAAGTTTAAGGGCCCGGCTTGTTTTCTTTAATCTTTTTTATCTTTTCCATAGCTTCATTTAAAAAAACCTCCACTAGAGCTTTTCCAGGAGTATATTCAGTTTGTTAATAGTTGTGCCAAGGAGATGGTTTGTGAAACGATAGGCTTATCAAAGTATAACAGATTTCTCCATAAATTTAAAAGTGGAACTCACAATGAGGAAAGATTATTAGATTTCAGATACTAACTGACATTATATTCTTTTTTTGGAGCAAAGTTTTTAGAATAAAATAACTTTTTACAGTATGTAACAGAACTATAATTTGTAAGTGATCTCAGAAGTGAAAATAGATTTATATCATGGGGTTATGGGTGATTTTGTTTCTTCTCTTTCCCAAATTTTCCATGCCATTGTTAAGATTACTTTACAAAATTTTAAAACTCATACTGTAATATATTTTATCAGAGAATAAGTTTGTGCCATTCTCTGTTTGGTAATTCCTAAAAAAAATTTTTATGTCATAAACTCAGAAATCTCAGTTTCATCTCATGTTTAAAGGGAAGAAATGGGCTTATTTCATTTCAGTGCTGAAATATGTGACTTTTGTGTTTTCTTAAACATTTTGTCTTTAGGGCGTCATTATGGAGCAGTAACTTGTGAAGGCTGCAAAGGATTTTTTAAAAGAAGTATCCGAAAAAATTTAGTTTATTCATGTCGAGGATCAAAGGACTGTATTATTAATAAACACCATCGAAATCGTTGTCAATACTGCAGGTTACAAAGATGTATTGCGTTTGGAATGAAACAAGACTGTATGTATTAGCTTTAAAGGAGAGAATACTTTTTAAGAATTCAGGCACACTCTTAGAAGTGTGTTAAAATTAACACGTTAAAATATGTCAAATATACATGGTTTTTAATTTAAAGTTTTCCAACTAGAAATATAGAAATATGTGAATATGTATGTATTTTTTATACATTCAGCAAATCTTTATTGAGTGACTATATGCCAGGCATGTATTTTTAGCTTGAACATGGTAATAATAATAAACCAACTAACTAGATACAAGTTTAGTTTTTGATTAAACTATCAATACTAAAGTGATTAATAAGGTAATGAAAATAGCTAGTATTGAGTTCTCATTATGCTTTACTCTGTGTATAGCATATTAATTAACTTATTTGTTCTCACAGCAAAATTCTCAGTAGATGCTGCTGTTATCCATGTTACATTTGAGTGAACAGAGGAAATTTAGTAACTTGCCCAAGGTCACACAACTAATAAGTGGCAGAACTTGGACTTTAATCTTGGCAGTTTATTTCTTCTCAGGAAATGTATATTTAACAGCTACAGTATACCATCTCCTAAGTATCATGAAATAAAATTGCTATAAAATAAATTAAATATATTACCTCTGTTTTATAAATGAAGACTAAGCAATTGAATTGCTTCTCAAAAGTCTCCCTGCCCTTAACTGAAAAAAGATTTAACTTCGGTCTATTTGTGGTTCTCTATTAGTATTGTTTTCAGTTGGTTAAATATTACTTCATTTTTTAATACTCTTATATAGGTAATTAAAGGACTCCTAACTTCAGGTTTCCTTTTTGACAGTGAGCTTTTAAAAAATAGGAGTTCTTCTACATTTCTGCCACGGCTGGGGCAGGGAGAGAAAAGAGAACAAGAGATGCACATTGGCCAGTTTTACTCTTTTGAAGCAACTTTTTTGAACTTGCAAATAATTTCTAAAGATTGATGGTTATCTTTGGAGTTCAGTTACCAGTAACCACGTCTCCCATTAGCAGCATTGCTGACCTAAAGCTTACATTTGTAATTGCCTGTAAATTCTGCATTGTGATATAAGTTTGACACATTTTTGTAGCTGTTCAGTGTGAAAGAAAACCCATTGAAGTATCAAGAGAAAAATCTTCCAACTGTGCCGCTTCAACAGAAAAAATCTACATTCGAAAAGACCTTCGAAGCCCATTAGCTGCAACTCCAACTTTTGTAACAGATAGTGAAACTGCAAGGTATAGTAAAAACAACCAAAAACCACATATATTAAGGAGCTGGTAATTTGTTTTTCTTCCCAGTGAAACTAAGGCTAAAATTTGTACTTATTTGTTACAGGTCAGCAGGACTGTTAGATTCAGGAATGTTTGTGAATATTCATCAGTCTGGCATAAAAACTGAGTCAACTATGCTGATGACACCAGATAAGGTGTGTTTAGTACAATTAATTTAAAGCTTAAAATTTTTTAAGCTTTTAAAATTTTTTCCTTTTCTCCTCCATCAATTTGGCCAATAGATTTGGTCTTAAATATTCCCTGTTACAAATTGCTTTTTTTTTTTTTTTTAACAAATTATCATCAACGATTTGGTAGTGTCAAATGACAAAACTAAAAGATTTTAGTGATGAGTTTGATGTCCCTTATTTAAGGGAAAACAATCCATGGATTAGCAGATTACAGTGCTCACAAGCAGTGGAACACTCTTCCAGAGGAAATTTAGTCAAGAGTGAGTTTTATAGAGCATTTGAAGCAGCAGTGAGGAAACGGCTTGATTGGCACAGAGGTTGGGGATTCTCTTGTGAACCTATCGAGTCCTGTTGTCTAGGGTGAGGTGAGCTCACTAAAGCTGGAGCAGGAGGATTGTGACTGGTGTATGATACATTTCCTTGAAAGGTGTTTCCTTTAAGTGCAAACTGACTTAGGTTTAGGTTTGTGAAGTGGACCAGGTCACTAGAGCAGCCTCCGTTTTGCGAGTCCTGATAATACAAATTAACTTTATCAGTAGAAATGTTCATTATTCCACTAGAACAATTATAGCTTCAATGTGAAAATGACAAACATTTAAATGTCTTCCAGGTTTCTTTTTTTTTATATATAAATTTATTTATTTTATTTTATTTATTTTATTTTTGGTTGCGTTGGGTCTTCACTGCACGCGGGCTTTTCTCTGGTTGTGGTGAGCAGGGGCTACTCTTTGTTGCTGCGCGCGGGTTCCTCATTGTGGTGGCCTCTCTTGTTGCAGAGCATGGGCTCTAGGCGCACGGGCTTCAGTAGTTGTGGCACATGGGCTCAGTAGTTGTGGCTCATGGGCTCTAGAGCGCAGGCTTAGTATTTGTGGCACACGAGCTTAGTTGCTCCGTGGCATGTGGGATCTTCGTGAGCCAGGGATCGAACCCGTGTCCTGTGCATTGGCAGGCAGATTCTTAACCACTGTGCCACCAGGGAAGCCCTCTTCCAGGTTTCTTTCATCTTGAAATAAAAGTCCTCAGAAATAGAAATGTATAAGTATAAAATTCTTTATATTCCTTTTGTGTTCTCCTACAGATTTTAGTGTTAAAATACTTAAAATATTTCAGGTGAAGAGAAATTCCTAGCACACCTCTCAAAACATTGACTTGAGTCAAAAATAGGAGTAGGGTTGCATGAGCTCTCATATTATGTATCCAGGTCATCTGGGTTCTCTTAGAGAGTTGGAGCAGCTCTTTATTGAGCAAGGCGTATGAAAGAAAAAAGGTTTGCTTATTTAGATCCAGCATGTAGAGTTTCTCTAGTGTTAAACATTTTTCCTGAAGACAGATTTCAGAGAGAATATGAATAGTGTTTCTCTCAGGCTATAATGTGATCTGGTTTCATATGCCCTATAAGATTATTCAGTCTATATATGGCCAGATTTATGCTGTTATTTGTTGCTTGATACTTTAAGGCACTCTTAATACTTGTGCTCTGGAGTCAAATTTCATCTGCCATTTACTAGCTGCATAACCTTGGGCAAGTTATTTGACCTCTTAGTGCCTCAGTTTCTTTCCTCATCTGTAAAATAAGGGATAATAAGAGTGTCTACAGGCTGAGCTTTAGCATGTTGTTATTAATTGAGGAGATTTGGTATCTTACCATAAATATACATCGTGAGGAATTACATACAAGATTTCACTTATCCTTATCTACATGGTTTGTGCTTAGAATGGTGGTTACAATTTCATTGACATTACCTCCATTAGGAAAGGAAGAGAACTAAGTTTTGTTGAAAAATTACTATTTGCCCAGACACTGTAGTTTTCTATATGTTTTTATATTAAATTGTATTAACAGTCTTGTGCGGTTAGTTTCTGATGAATGGTCCCAAAACTGTCAAGTTACAATGTGAGATCTTTCCACATTAAACATCTAGTTAGATACACATTTTATGAAATGGAAGAGATTATATAAGTGTTTAAGTTTTAGTTGAAAATAAGAATACCTAAAAATGTTAATTCCTTTTACTCATATATATAAAAGAAGGCTGGAGCAGTGGTTACGAGCATGGGCTTTCCAATCAGACAGTCTGACTTCCCATCCTGCCTCCACTGCTTACTGCTGGAGTGACGATGGGTAATTCTTCTTATCAATAATAAAGGGATGATGATTCCTATTTCACAGGGTTGTTGTGAGGATTAAGTAAAAAACATGTAAGTAGCAATCCTGTAAGAAACTCAGTAACTAGTGGATTACTGAGTAAATGATTCTAGGACCATTCATTCATTAATTTGGGGAGAGCACAAAACTTACTTGCCTACCTATTCAGTGAAATCAGTTTCACATAAACTAAAGAATTGATAGAAGAAATGAAGTTCAGGACTTCCCTGGTGGTGCAGTAGTTAAGAATCTGCCTGCCAATGCAGGGGACACGGGTTCAATCCCTGGGGCAGGAAGATCCCACATGCCGCAGAGCAACAAAGCCCAGGAGCCACGACTGCTGAGCCTGCGCACTAGAGCCTGCCAGCCACAACTACTGAGCCCATGCGCCACAACTACTGAAGCCCACGCACCCTAGAGCCCACATGCTGCAACTACTGAGCCCATGTGCTGCAACCACTGAAGTCCGTGCTCCTAGAGCCCGTGCACTGCAATGAAGAGTAACCCCCACTCACTGCAACTAGAGATAGCCCCGCACAGCAATGAAGACCCAACACAGCCCAAAAAAATAAATAAATAAAATTTTAATTTTAATTTTAAAAAAAAGAAATGAAATTCAAGGAAACATATGTATCCTTTTAGGATTAATAACACTAAAAACAAAAACCGTAAGGGTATAATTAGGGGACTTTCTCGGTGGTCCAGTGGTAAAGAATCTGCCTTACAATGCAGGGGACACGGGTTCGATCCCTGGTCAGGGAACTAAGATCCCACATGCCACGGGGCAACTAAGCCGCATGCCACAACTGCTGAGCTCGCACGCCTCAACTAGAGCCCACGTGCCACAAGCTATAGAGCCCACGTGCCCTGGAGCCTGTGCGCCACTACCAGAGAGAGAAGACCCGCACACTGCAACTAGAGAGAAGCCTGTGCACCACAATGAAGAGCCCGCGTGCCTCAATGAAGATCCCCCATATGCTGCAACTAAGACCCAATCGAGCCAAAAAAGGAAGAAAAAAAAAAAAAGCTATAATGAAAAATTTTAAATATCTGTGGTCCTATCAATAGGCCATAGAAGGCAACGAAGGGCCTTTCATTAGGTTAGGGTAGAATAATTAGAGCATTTATAAAAGAATAACTAATGAATTGAAGCACATAAAATATATAAAAATCTGAATTTAAAATGATACTCAGAATTCATCTTTCATCGTGAGAGGTTGCTATGGCATTGATTCATTGCTCTAAAAATAGGTAAGTAAAAGGAAGAAAAATCAAGCACTTACCTGCCTTTCCTGTACAGATTATATTTCTGGGTAGTCAGAGAGTTAAGGATAGAAAGTTTTTTCATAAAAGAATTATAATTTATATGCATAAAAAGATACACATTAACAAAAATAAAAGCTGAAGACAAATAGGAAAACGTGCAATGTATAACAAAAGCCCAATATCTTAAATATGTAAAGAGACTTTCCAGCTACACAGTGCCTGATGTTCAATGCATTTAACACAGTGGCTGGTAAAAGTTGGCATCCTAGAAGTCTGTTCAATAATCCACTTTCCTTTTTTTTCTCTTTTCATTAATAAAACATTAATTTTATCCGATATAACTTTAAAGTTTATATAATAAGTTTTGGAAATTACTGTAATAATATTATCAGAATTTTAATGCTAAAAAGAACTTGAAAGATCATCTAATTTAATGCCCTTTTACAGAGGAAGCAATTGTTACATGGATAGATTAGCCAGTAAGTGCAGTTTTTAGTTTAAGGTAACTTTTGTATAAACATTTCCTAGGAAATGTACCTGATATTTTTAAACTTGTAGTTTCCTCAAGTTACCTCAAAGCTCAGAGCTCTTTGATTTTATTTTTTGGATTTCATTTATCTTAGAGTACTTTTCTTTTGGCATTTCATACTCTAGAATTAGGTATTTCAGATTTAAAAGTTTACTGATACCAATTTGCAGAATTTTAATTTTTTTTTTTTTTTTTTAAGGCTGAATCATGTCAGGGAGATTTAAGTACATTGGCAAGTGTGGTTACATCATTAGCAAACCTTGGAAAAACTAAAGATCTTTCTCAAAATAGTAATGAAATGTCTATGATTGAAAGCTTAAGCAATGGTGATACCTCTTTGTGTGAATTTCATCAAGAAATGCAGACTAATGGTGATGTTTCAAGGTAAGGTCTGTTTTGATTATGTGTCCTTTTGCTCAAGTGTCCTTTAGTATTTCTTAAAATATGTTTATGTTAAATATTATTTATAGAAGTTTCAAAAAACATATTTCTATTAGACTTAGAAAACTTAAGGCATAAGTAAATTTTAATTGAAAAATTCTATTCAATATAAAATGTCCAGCAGGTTACATTGTAAACAGTGAGCCATAAGTGAATATGATAAGATTAGTCATAAAATTCAGGAATTTTTTTTTCAGTAAAGATGATAATTTGGGTCTGAATTTTCAGATATCTTAGTTGCCAGATTTTATCTTTTGTGTATTTAAAGTTAAATATTTGTCTTTCTAGGCAGTCATGTTCATTTTCCCCACCGATTTCTAGTGATGAAAATAGATTTTAAAAACTTAGTTGAATCAATTACGATTTTAAGTTTACACTTCAGGAAACTCGTATCAGAATTCTACTTTTCCTTCTTTTGGTATTAATACTTAGGATGCAGAAACCAGATTTTTTCAGGCTTTTTTCACACTATTCATCTTCTGAAATATTGAAGAAACTGCGTTTAAGAGTCTCAAATAAGTACTTTGTTAAATATGAGATTTTAAAGAACTGTAGAAGGCATTTCATTGTAAAATATGGGGAGCTATTTTGACTAGTTAATTTGCTAATATTATTTGCCATCCTGATCTCAAATTCTTATAGTTCAGATATAGCTATGTTACCATAAGTTTTAAAGTATTCTCTGAATTTTTAAACAAAATTAAAACCTAACTTTGTGTTGTGTAGAATACAATAAAGTCAACATAAGTTCTTGCCCTTGGTTTTCTAAATAACTTATGTATGTAAAATAAATGGGCTGATACCTTGTAGTATCAAACGTATAACTTGTAAAAGCATATTTTCATACCAAAGCGTAAGAATTTTTCTCCCCTTAAATTACATAAGTTTTTTTAAAAGACTTTAATCCTCTGGTAAAATACATTAATATAATAATATAGTTTTTCATACGATATATTTGAAGTTTAATTTGTTGCTTTTGGAGAGAGTGAGTCAAAGACATCACTGAAATAGAATGCTCAGTGATACACCAAAGTTCTATTTTCTAAACAATTTTTAAGGCCTAAATCTTAACTTCAGAATTTTATATAGAATTTTCATTTTATTGTGGAGATTGGCCAAGCTCACAGCTTCTGATGTCTCCTTATAGGGCATTTGACACTCTTGCAAAAGCATTGAATCCTGGAGAGAGCACAGCCTGTCAGAGCTCAGTAGAGGGCATGGAAGGAAACGTACATCTAATTGCTGGAGACTCAAGCATAAATTACATCGAAAAAGAGGGGCCACTTCTCAGCGATTCACATGTAGCTTTCAGGGTATTTCTATATATATGTATATATATATATTTCATAATTTTTATGTTGGTTACCATTTTGATTTTAATTGTCCTTTCAAAAATCAAAGTATATTTGTTGTGCTTTTAAAGTCAGAAATACCCCTGATAGAATTTGAGACAGCAGCTAAAACATATAAAATAATGGCTCAATAAAACATCCTGTTTATAAATCATAGTCATTGTATCAAATAATGTGTTTAAGAGTATAAAAGTTAGCTTTTAGAAAATTTAGACATTTTTTTCATTTAGACTCTATTAAATATAGTTTTATTGATGGTGGTATTTTTAACTTAAGTATTGGCATTTGTGATGTGTTGAATCCACTGGTTTATCCAGCGCCTAGCTACTACTACTTTAGTGTAAACCAGTTATCTAAGACCCAGATATTCTGCTTTTACCAAGTAACTACAAAGAACACAATTAATTATATATTGCCCCAATTAGCTAGCTCTCAGCTGTATTTTTTTATTTTATTTTATTTTTTTTGCGGTACGCGGGCCTCTCACTGTTGTGGCCTCTCCCGCTGCGGAGCACAGGCTCCGGACGCGCAGGCTCAGCGGCCATGGCCCACGGGCCCAGCTGCTCTGCAGCATGTGGGATCTTCCCGAACCGGGACACGAACCCATATCCCCTGCATCGGCAGGCAGACTCTCAACCACTGCGCCACCAGGGAAGCTCTCAGCTTTATTTTAAGAAGGTTAAAATTATTTAATTCTAACTTCTGTTTTTTAACTTTTTATACTTTAACCACTTGGAGAAGGTACATTTGTAATTTCTTTTTTGCTTCCTTAAATATGTTAATTTATGATGGAAACAATACATGTGGAATACTAGAAACAATGCATGTAGAATATTAGAAAATAACTTTCTGGCATTTGATTTGTCATTCAAATAATATTTGGACCACAGCTATAGAGAGGCTGACCATTGAGGCCCTACATTAAGACCCTGCTGTTCTGACCCCTCCATTTTAACCGCTCTTTATCTTTGCTCTGCCAGCTCTGAGTACTGTCAGCAAATCATATGCAAGTGATTCCAAGTACTTAGGAGATTTCAATTAGCAATGCATAGCAGTCCTGGAATACCTGAGGGTAGTTGCTCTTAACTTTACTATAGATTATAAATTTCCATGGATTTCTTACAAAAATATGCACAGTTATCAAATAGATATGTGTGCTACTGGCAGAAATAATGAACACAAAATAAATCTAACACTGGCCAGAACTGCATATGATAAAATTTATTCTTGTAAAATTTGACTTGTAGAAATGGCCCAGAGAAAACTCACAGTGACTTAAATAATTCTGTAATTTGATATAGGCAATAAAACATATCAGTGAAACCAATCTTTATGGAACATTTCACCAAAGATAATTTACATGGAAAAAATTAGAAATGTTTTACTTACACTTTACAAGAAAAAAATTTATGGGGGCTGTAAGAACAGGCAGTGGGAATAATCAGTGTCATTCTTTAAAAATTTGTTTTGGACAGGTGAATTGGGGAAATTAGAACTTTTTTTTCCCTTCTAGAATTGGTTTTTTTCATTCCGTCTTTGACCCGCCATACTCTGGGTATCCTCAGAATCAGCACTATGAAGTTTCTTGCTCTCCTGGAAAGGACAGCTCCTTCCTTCTCTGATTCTTATTTACAGCCTCTTGAGTTTTACTTTTCAGTGAGTTCCCAGCCTGGTACTGTCATGATTAGTTCTCTCATTGAGATTTTATTGTCATGAGTTTCAAGCCCTGATATCTATAATCAAAAATTCAGTCCTCAATTGCTGAACTAACTAGCATTTTGTTTCTCGCTGGCATTTTTGTGTACAGTGCAGTTTGCACCTGCTTTCATGCACATTCTTTCATTTGAGCCTCACCACGGTCTGTTGAGAAGCTTTGGATTTTTATTGTCGTTTTGTAAATGAGAAGAGGTTTGGAGGCTTTTGTTGTCTTATTGAAAGCATTCCAGAATTAAGAAGAAATAGTCTAATATGTAACTTGCATTTTGATTCTGAAGAATCTAGAACAATAGTAATATTTAACATTTTTATTAAACTTTAGTTTCTGGTGTGATTTCATATACTTTATTCCACTTGATTTTTTAAAATTTCCTATACAAATAATCACGGTGGATAGAATTACCATTTAAAAATAAGCATATGAGACAGAGGTAGGTATTTCTAAAACTGTTCTTCTCTGATGCTCATTATCTCAATATTAGAATCACAATCCTTCTAGTCACCATGTTTGATGTTTGGGAGACATTGTCATTCTCCCCAAACCTCACTACCTTCCATTGCATGACAGAATCCTAACCATTCTATTGTTTGAATTTCTCGCTTCCTCTTCATTTTTACTGCCATATTTCATTCCTTTACAAATTTTTTACTTAAACTGTTAATAGTAATTAACCTTTGCTTCCAGTCTCCTCATCTTGTCCTGTGCACTGGTAGCAGAGTGATATTTGTTAAAAAAAAACAATCCAGTTATGCTTCTGTGCTGCCTAAAATTCTTCAGTAGTTTTCCATTGCCCATCGTTTCTCAGACATGCCTGCCCCTTTCTTGGCCCTCTCTATAGCTCATTCAGTTTCCATTTTATTCCTCTGTTGAGACTACAACACCTAGCTTAGTGGCTCACAGTGAAAGACGCAGTAATATGGTTGCTGAATTACTATGTAATCCAGGGTCACACAGCTAATTAATGACAAGTTGGAAGTATTATAGAATCCAGGTCTGCTAATTCAAGTCAAATGATTTTTTATTTTATTTATTTATTTATTTATTTATATTTATTTATTTTTGGCTGCTTTGGGTCTTTGTTGCTGCGCGGGGGCTTTCTCTAGTTGTGGCGAGTGGGGGCTACTCTTCGATGCAGTGCACGGGCTTCTCATTGCAGTGGTTTCTCTTGTTGCGGAGCACAGGCTCTAGGCGCGTGGGCTTCAGTAGTTGTGGCATGCGAGCTCAGTAGTTGTGGCTTGCAGGCTCTAGAGCACAGCCTCAGTAGTTGTGGCACACGGGCTTAGTTGCTCCGCAGCATGTGGGATCTTCCAGACCAGGGCTCAAACCCATGTCCCATGCATTGGCAGGCAGATTCTTAACCACTGTGCCACCAGGGAAGTCCCCAGATAGCTTTTTAGAAGCTGTATCATTCAGCCTGTTTTCAGAACTGCTAGAAAGGTAATTGCAGACAAGTAATGACTTCTAAAATAGGTAGCCAAGTTTAGTTCATGTCAACACTCTTTTTAAAAATCATCTTAATATAATAAATGTGCATAATTTGAAAAATGTGTTTAATTCAATTTATAAACCAGAAAATCCACAGGCATTTTTGGGAAACTTTAACGCCTTTGTAGTAGAAATTTACCTTCTCTGTATAGAGGAAGAAATCTTTGTCTTTTCAGTCTAAAAGGCCTGTTGAATGAATTGTTTCTTCAGCTAGCATTGGCTTTCTGATTGATATTGCTAGAGGTATATCTTGCTTTAAGAAAATTAAGTATGTAAAATAGATAAATTACAAGCCATTTCCTCTCTCTATAAAATAATACAACATGGCAGTCTTTTGAATAATGAATTCTTCTAGTATATATTGCAAGTGCTTTCAGTTTTATGATTAGAGCAACAGAGACTTTGCAGCGTTGTCACCACTGTTGTGTAAATCAGGGTGCATCTGTACTTTTAGCCCTTATATCCAGTTTTTACATATTATAAGTATTTCATTTACATATTATAAGTATTTCATTTGTTTAAAAGTGATTTTAAACTACTTAGCAAAGGGTAATCTTGTTTTTGCATCTTATTCCTCCCCCCTTAAAACTAGTAATCTTTGGTAATCCCCGACTTTTCAGGCTTTTTTTCCCCTACTGACCTTAGACAGTCCTGAAAATGTATGATAGTTCCCAATTTTTTTTCATATACTTACGTGCAGAAACCGTTGCATCCTAATAATTATATTTATCATGCTTAATATCTGCTTACCTACAGTTCTTTTAAGAATTGTCTTAAGTAATGTTATTTTAATTTACTGCTCCAGTAAACATTTCTTAAACATTTAAAAAATTATCTTTTCACATATGGAATTTCAACTGTCAGTTGCCCTGTTGTTTTATTACTTGACACCATTTATAAGTAGATAAACCATTTATGGCTAATATTGAACAAAGGAAGTTAATATTTTTTGCATTTTTATATAACATTTCCAGAGAACTTTGATATCATTTTGATGAAAACCTTTGATCTGTTTGGCATTGTAGACACCTTTGAGAATCTGATAAAAGCTATATATGCCTTCCCCAGAAAAATACATATGGACGTATCCACCCATCCCACCATAGAGGTAGCCACTGTTAACTGTGTGGTGTATCTCCTCCTGTCACATATATAATATAATACATATAAAATGTATATGTATATATACATACTCTCTTCTTAACATAAATTGGGTCATCTACGTATTATTTTGCTGTTTTTTTCTACGTAGATGTCTGTGAAATGTTTTTCTTATGCTATCTCAGTTTATCTTACTAATTTTAATGCCTACAGGGTACCTTATAGCATGGATTATTCTTTTTCTTAGAGATAGAAGATTGGGTTATTGCCAGCATTTAATTTCTCTGTTAAGAGTGGTGCTGAAATGGACATCCTTATATGTGCTTTTTTGTGCATGTATGCAAGTATCTTTTTGGAATAGAGATTTAGAAGTGGCACGGTTAGGTCATAGGATAAACTCAATTTTAAAATTTTGATAGATACAGCCAAATTGCCCGTCACTTTACCAATACTCAGAAGTATGTGTTTCCCTGTATCATCACCTATGCTTGATATTATTGATCATTTTAATAATTTTAAAATAGAAAAAAAGTTTCTTATGGATGAAATTACATTTCATTTATAGCAATAAAAGTTCTCTTTAACAAGATTTTCAAAAATGCTTTTAGAAGTATTTTGATGTAGGATATTTATTTCCAACACATTTAAAATAATTACCTACGGTCTGCAGTACAGACTGATAGATAGCCTGTGAGCATTATGGCCACAGACACATTTTGTTTTACCTGTAGATTAAATGGGGAGATTTTACAAAGAAGCTGCTCTTTGAAAAATTGAAAGAGCTGGTAGTACTGAGCCCAGATTCCCATAAGTTTTCAGTGTGTTGAATTCAAGTCACAGTCATGCCCTTTATCTGGGAATATGCACTTTCCAAATGGCATCAGCAGGCTCACTTCACTCATTATTCTCCTGACCCTGTAAGCATTTGAATTTGCTATCCCCGTAGCCTAAATGAAAGGGACATTTAACATAAAGGATTGCTCCTTAAACTGAATTTGTTGTATATCACTGTTAATGAAGGGAGGGAAGGAAAAGACATGTTGTTAGACCAAGACAAAAAATAATTTTTAAAAAACAACCAGATGTCATGGTTGGTATTTGTTAAGTGGAATTCTGCTTTATCTGAATTTGCTTTGTTAGAAACTGTGGTCTTCTCATTTATTCTAAATCCTATTTTTAGCTGTAAAATCTAGTGACTTGGATTATTTCAAGATTTGCCTTTGGGTTAATATATTAGTTATTTGATATGTTTACATTTAACTTTTTCAAAGAAATGATGATTTAGAATTGTCCGACGTAAGATAACTTACCTCAGTCCCTGTTCGCACTAGCTCACCATGCCATCTCCTATGCCTGAGTACCTGAATGTGCACTACATTGGGGAGTCTGCCTCCAGACTGCTGTTCTTATCAATGCACTGGGCACTTTCGATTCCTTCCTTCCAGGCTCTAGGGTAAGTGTCTTGAAGTCCTTGAATATAAGTGTGATTTTCTAGCACAGACGTACATTAGGCAAGAACTTTTATTTTGGAAGGATTTGATTAAAGGGGGGGGAAATTATATAACATTATAACTTGAAATTTTGTCATTTATATGATGAATCATGGCAGGTGGTATTTACTGTATATTATTTTTATATGGAAGATTATCTGAACTTCATAATTTGACTAAGTTAATAATTTGAATGAAGTAAATGCAGTGGAGCTGATAAATCATGGCCAGCATTTGTAATAGGCCATCTTTGATTGGCTTAAATTAGGGAGGCTCTAGGGATGTCTTGGGGTTGTTGTTTCCCTCCACCACCACTGTTTCAGTGTCACCTCAGGCTTGTTAATAAGGTGCTGAAACTTGTATACACTGAATATGTTTGAAAATAGAATCATGTGGTTGCCCAACAAAAAGGGTAAGAAAATGTAAATTACCCCATACCACCACTGTGATGATTTGGAAATTTGGTTTGCCACTAAAGGGCACATCTGTACTCTGTTTGAATTAGATGTTAATGGAAAATGGTCTACTGTAAGAAACCCGAGCTTTATCTAAAGTTTGCCAGATTTACTTATATTGCTTTAAAGTAACTGGGATGAAGAAGCAAAGAGACCATGGAAAAAGTTAAGCCCATAGTTAGAAAAGTATTGTGTGAGTTGTAGGACCTTACTCTACAATATGATTTCATAAACAGTTCAGTTTCATATCCTGTACATCTGTTTTCCCATTCGCCAAATAGGAATAATAACTGCTCATTCTTTATCCTTAGAGAATATTTTGAATATAACTAAAAAACATATCTGAATCATGACTGTAAAAGGCATATATAGAACCCCACTATAATTTGACTTATTAATCAGTGTTGGATGTACCATGCATTAAATCATGTACTTAAATAATATAGTTGCATAGACTAAAAGCCTGATTTAGAATGGTTAACCTTCAATTTAAAATGATTGATAGCCCTCTCTCTCAAAATAGCATTTAACTTTTAGGATTTCTCCAGTCTGCTTAAGAAAAAATTAAAATACAATGTAAATTTACATGTTAACAGTTTATTTATTTTAAAGCATTAAGTGTGATTCCTTAAGCTTGTAACTGGCATACATATGCCTTGAAAAGTAACCTGGTGATATTTTTCATAATAGACTATCAATTATTATAGTAAAAATCAAAAGGAAAGATGTAGCAGGGAGTGATTTGAATTCCTTGAGTTGGTTATAACACCATTGATCATAAGTATGTCTGTTAAATTGAGTGTGATTATCCTATAGAAATAGTCCGAATGTTGGAGAAACCAGAAATGAAGCCTGGAGTTTCCAGTTATAATATAACTTTATAGTGGCAGCCACAATTCCCTGTGATCTGTATTGAAAAATCAGTTTCAATATAACTGCCACGGAACTCTTTGCAATTAGAATTAACTATTGTGTAGCATTTGAAGTCATTAATTGCTACGTAAACTCTTATCATTAATTGCTACGTAAACTCTTATTTATTATCACTATCTAGATAATTTATAGTTTGAATTAATCAGATGGATGACAACTAAGTACTAATGATGGGAAATTCTTTTATGCTGTAATAAAAGCTATTCTGAGTCTCCTAGAAACTGGCATTGCTTGCATTTTTATCTCTAGATACAAAACTTGGAAACAAAGCCCTAATTTTACAGAGAGAAACAAAGCAACGTTACTCATTTTCTAAGAGTCAAGTTTGTTTTGGTCAACTTAATGGAAGGGAACAGTAGTTTAAAGACTCTTATACAGTGGGTAGTTAATACTATTTGTATTTTACAATCTTCCTCTGTTTTACAAGGATGTTACTTTTCTGTTTAAGATTTGTAGTTTCAATACTTACAGGAATTCAGTTGTTTTTCAGTTCTATCTGCATAATTTAGGTAAGTGACTACAGTAATAGATTCATTTGGCGGGAGGGGCACTGGACATGATTTGTCTGGAGTAAAGGCAGCAGTCCTCTTTAACTAGATTCTTATAACCGAAAGTTCCAAGCTATCACCATTTGCTACAGGAGACTTTACTGAATAATTTAAAAACCTTCCATTAAATGCTAACCCTGAAAGTTGACTCTTAAAATCCCACTGAAACAGAGTAATGTTTACTATAACTGTTTGAAACCAGTTCTCTTGCCATATCACTACTTTTCCCTAAGGAAAAAACAGATGCTACCAGGTAAAGTATAATGCCTTGCTTATATAAAGCCAAATGGTTAGGTTATCCCCAGGTATAGGTGAGTTCAAAAGTCATATTCTTTTATCAAAATAAATAGCATAAACTATGATCTGATCTCTGATTATGAGTACTACATACATATTTTAATGAACATTAACAATGTAGTACAATTGTTAGAGGAAAATACCTATATCTATTTGTGAACCTATATCTATTTGTGAAAGAAGTTATGTTTACTGTTATGCAACTTATTGTATTTATTAACACTTGCGTTGCACCTGACTGCCTCCTCTACCCAGCTCTTTTTGCTTCTCAAAGGAAAGATGTTTTGCAAATAGGTGGTATAATGTGACTACAATAGTCATTTGTTTGTTTTCCCTAACAAGAAAAAACTGGCAGCGCACATGCCCTTACACCACAGATATTAGCCTTGAATGGAGGAGGTCTCTGCTGAGAAATGTGACTTTAGCATTTTACTTCCTAAAATTTGTAATGATTTATTTTAAAAAAGCGTAGACTTTGACCACCTTGGTTCAAATTCTGGATTTATTCGTTTGCTAGCTCTGTTATTTAACTGAGGCTCCACTTCTACATCTGTAAATTAGCAGAAATGCTTCCTTGCAGGTCATGCTACTTAAGGGAGCTGATCGGTGTAAACTTCTTCAACGCAGTGCTGCTGACAAAGTAGATAGTAAATGCTCACTTTCCTTCATACTCTTAGGAACCTTCTTTCTAAAGGAGACTTGCTGTTTTTCTTTCTGAATGAACTTTGAAGAAACATACTTGAACAATATAGCTAACTGTACTACAAGGATTTTATGTTTTGGATAAAAAGTGTAAATAGAGGGACTTTACTGGAGGTCCAGTGGTTAAGACTTTGTCTTCCAATGCAGGGGGTGCGGGTTTGATCCCTGGGCTGGGAGCTAAGATCGCACATGCCTCGTGGCCAAAAAATTACAACATAAAACAGAAGCAATACTGTAACAAATTCAATAAAGACTTTAAAAATGGTCCACATCAAAAAAAAATCTTAAAAAAATGTAAATAGATATCTTTCTATAATTGATCTCTGCATTTAGCTCTTTCACTTTTCCTTTGGAAACAAAATAATCTGGTGGTTAATTCCTCAATTGCCACTTTTCATCTTTTTTCCTTAGGGGTACTCATCCTTTGCACTGATACTCCTTAACGTTTTCTCTGAGTCTTCCTCAACAATGCCAACATATTTTCTTACTAAGAGCTGTAGCACAGGCCATTAAAAACTTTGACTTTTTTAATCAGTTGGCTCTGTTCTTTTCCCTGCTCTTTGTTCACTGGTTGATTACCTTGGTTAGCTGTTTCCTCTTTTAAACTTCAGAATCAGCGGTTAAGGTGAAAACCGAATTACTTCAGACTTTTCCATCATGTTTGCTTTTAACCTTTTCCTCATGTTTGTAAAATGTTAAAGTAATACTTACATATAGCAATATAAAGTAAACCTTTACTCTCCAGAGGTAACTAACCCCACTGTTAAAGTTTGGTTTCCTACCAGATCTTTTCCATGCCACATTCAATCAAATACACAAACACTTACACATTCTATTCTTTGCCTTTCTTTTTACACTTATATAATGGACGTCTTATATCAGCATGTGTATTCTCCTATTCTTCTTAATGGCTACCTAAGTATTCCATTTTATGGATTTATTATAGTTTACTTATCCCTTATTAGTAAACATTTGGGTTGTTGGCTAGTGTTTTCTGGTGGTCATGTTATATCCAAAGCTACAGTAAGCGTTGTAGCATTGTATATATATATCTTCCTACTTGTGTTAGTATTTCTACAAAATAGCTTCTTACAAGTGGAATTGTTGAGTCTAAGAGGGTATATACATTATAGTTTTTTGGCAGGTACTACCAAATTGTCCTCCAGAAAACTATTCAGTCAGTTTATGCTCATACAAGCAATGAATGAGAATGAATGCTTATTTCCTCACACCCTCCTCAATACTGGATTTTATCCATCTTTTCTGATAAATGAAAGTAGTATCTTGTTATCTTTTATTTCATTTGATTTAGTTTGAAATTGAATCTTTTTCTTTTTTTCTTTTTTTTTTTGGTCATGCAGCTTGCAGGATCTTAGTTCCCCGACCAGGGATTGAACCCGGGTCCTTGGCAGTGAGAGCACGGAGTCCTAACCACTGGACCACCAGGGAATTTCCAAGATTGAAATTTTAATCATTTTTATATGGAGATTTTTTTAAAATTTATTTTTGGCTGTGTTGGATCTTTATTGCTGCACACAGGCTTTCTCTAGTTGTGGGGGGCAGGGGCTACTCTTTGTTGCAGAGTGTGGGCTTCAGTAGTTGTGACATGCAGGCTTCAGTAGTTGTGGCTTGCGGGCTCTAGAGCACAGGCTCAGTAGTTGTGGCACACGGGCTTAGTTGCTCCGTGGCATATGGGATCTTCCCTGACCAGGGCTCGAACCCATGTCCCCTGCATTGGCAGGTGGATTCTTAACCACTGTGCCACCAGGGAAGCCCTATATGGAGATTTAAAAATACTGATTTTCTCTTCATTTAAACTTTACTTTCAAATAGATTTTGATAGCCAATTTCTTATGGCAAGTAATTCTTCTCAGATACTGAATGGAAATGAGAGATCAGCTTGGAGATAAAATTTCATCTGAATAATTCCCAGTCAAAAAAATTACTTTCTGTACTCTGAAGTTGACAATATTAGCATTTGTTTGAATATATTCAATTCTTAAATAAAATGTAATGTTGTAAAGGTGGCTATGGTTCTTAACTTGATGAATGATTTATGTTAAACATGCTGATTATCCTATCGATTATCCTAATTTTAAAGATTTATTAAGAAAAAAGTTTAAGTGCCTTTTATCAGGATGTACATATTTCCTATAGGATGTTCTTAGCACCTTAAATCTCTTTAGAGAAAGGGAAAAGAAATCTCATTCTTCTGTTACCTTGTTTATAATAAAGTATATAGTTCTTGGTTTAAAGCTTACTTAAATGGAAAATGGTTGTGAGTTCTCACTTCTGCCTATTCTGTATCCCCCACAATCAGAAATCATTTGCAGATTCATTTTATATGCTGTCTTCTGTGCTGTTCACTGAGATACAGAAATGAATAAAGGAGTCTGCATTCAATGAGGTTTTAATCTAGTATAGGAGACAGATTCCTAAACCAATAAATTAGAATACCATGAAATAAGTATAAAATACAAGTATATTTATGGCACTGAAGGGGTGTAATTAACTATCTTGGGGAGAAGAATGTGGTAAGAGAATGTTTCAGTTAAAAAGTGAGCTCTGGGACTTCCCTGGCGGACCAGTGGTTAAGGCTCTGCGCTTCCATTGCAGGGGGCACAGTTTCGATCCCTGATCGGAGAATTCACATCCCACATGCTGTGCAGCACAGCAAAATAAAAGTGAGCTCTGAGTTATATTTTGAGGAATAAATAGGAATTAGCCAGTAAAACAAATTGGGGAAAGCACATTCCAAGAAGGGAGGGCAGCATTTAGTAATTCAGTCATCAGTTTTTATTGAACACCTACTACATGCTGGTTATCACCTCAACAAGTTTACTATTGTTCTTCCCTCTTCCTGGAATACTAGTTCTCTAGGGTTTTTTTGTTTGTGTTTAAGTTCTTTCCCATCTTTCTCTACTTAGATATTAGCCCCTCAGAAAGGCCTTCTCTCTACTCCCACCCCATTTTCCAATGCATCATCCTACTTTATAGTAATGTAGAATTTTCATTACCAGAAACTAATGTTTGTATAACCGTATATATATGTGTGTGTATAATATTTATATAAAATATTTGAAGTGATTTTTTTAATTATGTTTCCTTTCTGTTTCATGAAGGCAGACTTTATTCATCTTGTTTATTGCTTTTTCTCCAATGCCTAGAACAGTACCTGGCATATACTTTATTGTTATGGCCTATTCACATAATTCTTATATTTGTGTCTCATAACAACTCTTTGAGCAAGATATAGGGCATATAGTGTCTCTGTATTTTATATAGTTAAGCAGCTGAGACCCAGGACTCTTATTTGCCTAATTTCAGTCAGTGGATCTAGGCTTTATAACCCTGGTGGCTTGACTCCTATTCCAGTACTTGTTTTACTTTCTCAAGCTGCTGAGATTTTTTTATTCAGAAGCTCAGGAAAAGCCTTCTGACCTTTCTTATCTTTGCTACTCCTAGCAAAATCTTTGGTGTCTCATTTATGGGATACTTATATCTCATCTGAAACATAGAATAAACCAATTCTCCCAGGAAATTGGTTGGTTATCTGTCATCAGATAATTCTAACTGCCCTTTTTAAGAAGGTTTTTAAATGTATGCTTTTGCTTTTAATTTTTTTTTAAACACCTTTACTCCATCTGTTTCCATGAAATGTGGGCTTAAAGCCCCAACACTTAGTTTGAAATACTACTTGCAACTGTTCTTATAAACTGGCTGATTAATGAACTAGCAAATTAAATTTCTAAACCTTATCAACTAAAGTCAGGTACACAAAATAATTGATCAAGTCCATTCCCGGTTGGCCATTTAGAATAATTTTAGTTCAGTAACATTGTATTTTTAAATATATGAGTCAGTTGTAAAGTTTTATAAAATGTATTTTAATATTTGATATTTGTTTATTTTGTTTTTATAGGCAAGAAAACAGTATATTATTGGTGAAAGCCTACTGGAATGAACTTTTTACTCTTGGTCTTGCCCAGTGCTGGCAAGTGATGAATGTAGCAACTATATTAGCGACATTTGTCAATTGTCTTCACAGTAGCCTTCAACAAGGTAAAAAGCACCTTACTTATTTCCTTTGCTAGGATATAAGGGGGGGCATCAGTTTTATAGTATTATGTTTAAAGTTAGGTATTAAAAGATACCAACATCCTTTTTACTTTAGATAATTTTTACATTTTGATAAATTCATTCGTTAATCACCCCAAAATAGTCTTAAATGAGAGCACAACAAAACTGAAACAAGCGTATTTAAGTGCTATTTCTGATCAGGCCTTGTGAATTTTTTGTACTTGGATATACATTCCAAAGAATCCAGGGTAAGTTATATAGAGATGATCAAATATTTATAAATGTATACTTCCCACCAGTTTTTTTTTTTTTTTGGTGGGGGTGCTGTGTTGGGTCTTCGTTGCTGTGCATGGGCTTTCTCTAGTTGCGGCGAGCAGGGGCTACTCTTTGTTGCGGTGCACACTCTTCTCATTGCGGTGGCTTCTCTTGTTGCGGAGCACGGGCTCTAGGCAGGCAGGCTCAGTAGTTGTGGCTTGTGGGCTCTAGAGCACAGGCTCAGTAGTTGTGGTGCACGGGCTTAGTTGCTCCGCGGCATGTGGGATCTTCGCGGACCAGGGATCAAACCGGTGTCCCCTGCATTGGCTGGCAGATTCTTAACCACTGCACCACCAGGGAAGTCCCCCCACCAGTTTTTAAACTGCCTTTCTTCATTGTAGCCCTTTGAATCCCAAGATAGGCTAAACTTTTTTTTTTAGTCAATTCATCAGGATGTATTCTCTCACTTAAACGGTACTAAAGAGTCACAGAATAATCCTAAGTCTTTTTCCTTTTCTTGATGCCAAGGTGATTACAACTCCCATTCATTTGAGGAGACAGGCAGGCAGGCACTGATTTATAAATGTTTAGCTTCAGAATGGCTTGTGACTAACCAAGAAGGTGCCCCAACCTCAAGTGGGAAGAACTACTTTTTTGAGTTCAGGAATAAATTATAAGTTGAGAATTACATTTACTTCCTTTGCATATTCCATTTCCCATTGTTTTACATTATTTTTAAAATATCTGCTTCCTCCTCTTATTTAAGGGCAGAGAAATAACCTTAAAATCTCATCAACAGTAGATCTACCAGAAGGCAGTACTATATAAACACAATAAATTTTAAAAGTTATAAAATTTTATTTTACTCAGATTTTCTTTGATCTTGGCAGTATTTTTTGCTATTTGTTTTTGTTGTAGTAGTATGGGTAACTTAAAAATCTAGATGGTTTTGCTTATTTTTTTCAACCAATATAAGCTTAGATAAAATCCTGTTACCAAAATTTGAGTCTTTTGTACTTTGGTTGGTTGGCCAGTTTTTTAGTCTTTATAGCTTATCTTTTCAAAGGTATGTCTTGAAAGGAAACATTACATTTAGGGTATTTTATATTAACAGCCTGTTTTGTTTTTTCTTGAACAACGTCTGAAGATCATTAATTAGTTTCATTTAAACTTGCAGAGATACTGAACTTTAAACATTTTAAAAATTGGTTATGTACAGAGCTGGAAATTAGAAAGAAATATATTGGATAAAAATAGTCATGCATTTTTGCTGAAAATTAGAAGCTTTTGTTTGTTTCTTTGTTTTTAATTAAAGATAAAATGTCAACAGAAAGAAGAAAATTATTGATGGAACACATCTTCAAACTACAGGAGTTTTGTAACAGCATGGTAAAACTCTGCATTGATGGATATGAATATGCCTACCTGAAGGCAATAGTACTCTTCAGTCCAGGTATATAAACATTTACTTTTTCTTTAAAATACAGTGTTTGAGGATGTGGAGAAATTAGAACCCTCATGCATTGCTTGGGACTGTACATTGATGCAAAGTGGAAACAACCCAAGTGTCCATCAAACGAATGAATAAACAAAATATAATATATAGATACAATGGAATATCATTCAGCCATAAAAAGTAATGAAATTCTGATACATGCCACCATGGATGAACCTTGAAAACAGTATGCAAGTGAAAGAAACCAGGCACAAAAGACCACATATTATATGATTCCGTTTATCTGAAGTGTCTAGAATAGGCAAATCTGTAGAGAGATTAGTGGCTACCAGGGACTAAGGAGAGGGGAGAGTGGAGAGTGACTGCTAATGGGTACAGTTTCTTCTGGGGTGAACAAAAATGTTCTAAAATTAGATTGTGGTGATGGTTGCACAGCTCTGAATATACTAAAAGAACTATTGAATTGTGTACTTTAAATTGGTGAAATTTATGGATGCTAGACATCTGGGTATGAAAAGGAAAATTGAAGAAATCAGTGAAATGACATCATAGACTTTCAGTCCTGTTCAACACTTGAATGTTTAGATATATTTTGCTAGGCATCATTAAAAGGCAAAAAGAGAGGTGAGGATTGCTTTGTTAATGGGTTAAATTTCCAAACATCTTATTAGAGTTTCCAGCAAATAGAAAAATGGATCTCTTATCTTTCTGCCAGTTTCTAGTTTTCATGTATAGTAAAATGACAGTAAAGCTAACAATCAATTTTGGAATACGAAAAATTGACTGTTCTCTTAGGCTCTGTATTTTTTCATTTTGGTGTGTATTTCTGTTACTGTGTATGATAAAATTATCTGAGGAAACCTGCTTCTTACCTTCAATGATATCAGTAAGATAATTAAAGCTTTTTTGTACTATTTCTCCTAATGTTCAGATAAGTTAATAACATGTATCACCATTTTTGTCACAACCAATTTGCCACCTTCATTTTCCTTAAAATTGAAAGAACAGATTCAACAATAGAATTATAATGTAATTTTGTTTTACTAAGTATTCTATTTCTATTTGCTACTTTTTTTATTCTCTTCAGTCAGGGCAGCACTTTCCATATTTTAGGCATAAGTTTCATGAAATTCTTTTAACATTTACATTTTAGTAAAATATTTATATAGGTCATTTCATGTTGGTATATTCTTTTGACAGAGATGATGTTCAGAGTTTCATAATTTTATAAGTATTTTTTTAACCTAACCATGGTGAAAAGAAGGTTTTCTTACTAAAAAAAATATAGAATATAATCTTTGAGGGGTGGGTGAAATGGGTGAAGGAGGATCAGGAGGTACAAACTTCAGTTTATAAAATAAATAAGTCACAGTGATGTAATTTACAGCTTGGTGACAATAGTCACTATATTATAAACTTGAAAGTTGCTAGAAAGTAAATCTTAAAAGTTCTCATCATAAGAAAAAAATGTTTTGCAACTTTGAATGTAACAGATGGTAACTAGACTTATTGTGGTGATCATTTTGCAGTGTATACAAATGTCAAATCATTATCTTGTATACCTTCAACAGATATAATGTATGTCAATTATACTTCAGTTAAAATATATATTATTTTAATTTAAAAAAATTTAAAGAATATAATCTGCAGATATTTCATTGGTTAAAAATACTTTCAATACTGTATGCTAACACATATATATGGAATCTAAAAAAAAAAATGGTTCTGAAGAACCTACGGGCAGGACAGGAATAAAGACGCTGACATAGAGAATGGTCTTGAGGACATGGGGAGGGCAAAGGGTAAGCTGGGACGAAGTGAGAGAGTGGCATGGACTTATATACACTACCAAATGTAAAACAGATGGCTAGTGGGAAGCAGCCGCGTAGCACAGGGAGATCAGCTCGGTGCTTTGTGACCACCTAGAGGGGTGGGATAGGGAGGGTGAGAGGGAGACGCAGGAGGGAGGGGATATGGGGATATATGTATATGTATAGCTGATTTACTTTGTTATATAAAGCAGAAACTGACACACCATTGTAAAGCAATTATACTCCAGTAAAGATGTTTAAAAAAAATACTTTTAACTAAGCTAAGTCATTTTTTTGTTTCTGTTGAAAGCAAACTGATCAAAATCCCTTCCACCACTTTTGGAATAGAAAAAGCTATTTATTTTATTTGAACCCAGTGGTTTCAGTTTTTATTAGATGTTAGAATACATGTATGAGATAAAATAGTTTTAAGGGTTTAAAGTACAATGCCTGGTGTTTAGTGGTTGGGTTATTAAATATATTATTTGTGGAATGAAAGAGCCACACATATGATGGGGCTTTTTTTTTGACTGAATTATTTTTCCCACCCCCTTCCATCTCCACTTGGTGCCTTATTAAATGAGTATTCAGAACTAAAGTAACAATATATTCCTTAATGTTTCAGATCATCCAGGCCTAGAAAACATGCAACAGATTGAGAAATTTCAGGAAAAGGCTTATGTGGAATTCCAAGATTATATAACCAAAACATATCCAGATGACACCTACAGGTATCTAGAAGTTAAATACTGTTTAATTAAATTCGTCTTAAATTTTTTTGTGAATCTTATTTCATTATTTTCCATTCCAAGTGTAATTAAATTTAGTCAACTTTGACCTTTGAAATAGTTAATGCTATTAAAAGTGGTAGTGTATTGTTGCAAGTACTTTACATGTAATATTTTATGTAAGGAGACTTTAGCACAGAGAGGTTAAGTAACTTGCTTAAAGTCACACAATAAATAGCAGAGCCAGGTAGTCTGACTCTCACACCCAAACTCTTTCTTCAGTTGAAATAATGGATTTTATTAGTAAAAGGGATGAAAAATGGATGAATAATAAAACACCATTAGACTATTAGATAATTAATTTTGAAATTTGGCTTATGATATTTCTAACAAGGTATTTACCATTGTCCTTTCAGAAAAAAATCACTTTTTAAATAAACTCAATTTTTGAGTAACTAAGCATTTGGCATCAGAGCCAGAGTACGTGGGTTTGACGCCCGACCCTGTCACTTACTAGCAGTATGGCTTTGGGCAAGTTATTTAACTTCTGTTTCAGTTTCTTTACCTGTAAAATGCAGATAATGGTACCCACCTTTTAAAATCAGTATAAGGATTAAATCAGTTAATATATAGTCAAAGAACTTAGAGTAGTGCCTTTTACAAAGAGGGCTATATAAATGTGTTAATAGTATTATTAATTTAACATACTTCAAACTTCATAACGTATTATATTTTACATATAATAATTTTTTACATATGTTAAATAACATGTTTATAAGTCAGGTCCATCATGAAAATCAGCTGTAGTTTATCTAACCAGTTTTCCTATGCCGCCTCCTACCAATTCTGTGTATATAGCTCAGCTGGTGGGAACAGACAGGAAATGAGTAGTTTGAGCAGTGGAGTGCATGGCTACAGAAAGGTTACTTAATTCTGGGGCTGCTGGTTTCACTTGTTCTCAAGTGTTAGAGTCGAAGGCCTTAGAAAAGAGGAAGGATAAATGTGCCACCAACTTTTCAGAAAGGTGGTTCTTTTGGTGTTGGTTTTGTTATGATTTTTTTTTTCAATTTTTTAAAGTTTCAAAAGTTGTCTTATACCTCGTTATACAAATAAATACAGTATTTAAAATGTTCCTCCTTTTTGACATAACAGCTGCTTGCTGATCTCTGTTTGATTAGGTTCCAGGTTCTTGGACCTCTGGAACTCTTTCTTAGTTCTTACATTCCTAGTTATTTTAAAATAATACATTACCTTTAGATAGCAGTTTTCAGCTTATAATGTACTTTCACACAAGACATTGTCCTGCCTTTAAGAACCTCACTAGCACAGAAACTGGCAAGGATCATTTTGTTGATTGTCACAACACTGTGAAAGAGACAGGGAGTGATGGCTTACATGCATTCACATAGCTAAGGGGTAATTGAATCAGGATTTGGATCTAATGGTTTTGATTCCATAATTTATGCTCTTCCCAGTAATAACAACTATTGCCTATTTTACTATTCCCAGTACTTTTTTGAAAAGCAAAACCAAGAAAACTGTAATCATTGAGCCTCATGTATCCTGATAACATAAAACATTGCTGTTCTTATAACCTCGAATGAGCTCCTAAGTTGTTAAATTTATAACTTAATCCACAGTTTAATAACTTAGTTCCATGGTCCGTAAAACCAACTGGAGGTAGCACAGCATAGCAGTTAAGAGCAAGGCTTTCCAATGAAGTCTGACAGACTGAATATATATCCAGGTGATTGTCATACACTCTAAGGCTTGAGAATACTAAAGGTTTTATTTTATTTTTTTATTTTTTTAATTTTTTTGCGGTACGCGGGCCTCTCACTGTTGTGGCCTCTCCCGCTGCGGAGCACAGGCTCCAGACGCACAGGCTCAGCGGCCATGGCTCATGTGCCTAGCCGCTCCACGACATGTGGAATCTTCCCGGACCGGGGCACGAACCCGTGTCCCCTGCATCGGCAGGCGGACTCTCAACCACTGTGCCACCAGGGAAGCCCTAAAGGTTTTATTTTAAGTTCTGAAAACTAGATCTTTATTAAATTAGGCCACAGACAGTATTCATGCAGAAATTACTTATATCTTTCTACTAAATCAGTCTTTGATTTACAGCCTTGTTCCCCCTTCCTTTTGTCTTTTGAGGTTGTCCAGACTACTACTCAGATTGCCAGCTTTGAGGTTGATGAACGCTACTATCACCGAAGAATTGTTTTTCAAAGGTCTCATTGGCAATGTACGAATTGACAGTGTCATCCCACATATTTTAAAAATGGAACCTGCAGATTATAACTCACAAATAATTGGTCACAGCATTTGAAAGCTGAGATCTCAGTTTAAACTGATTGTTCTTTCTTACTGGAACACAAGAAGACACCAAATTGAACTCATTGCTTCCAGGGCATCTGGAAGTTTTTACTTTAAAGAGTAACCAAAAACCAAGATATTTTTATCTTCCTTAAGAAGAATTTTTGAAGTGACTAGGCAGGTAGCAGGAATTAGAATTTCCCTTCCTGTCTTATTTGAGTGAGTAAAAAATACTATGAATTTATTCTTGGCTGAGATGACACCTAGAGCCATCACCTCTTGACTAATATCTCCTTTTATTTTATAAAACAAATAAATAAGTCTCTCTTTTTTTCCCAGAATTGTGTTCTATTCATGTTTAACTTCATTATGAACTACTACAAACACTTAATGGTCAGAAACCCCTAAAGAGGATTTTCTTGCATTTTACTCTTCTATATTATAATCTGTTTGTTTTAATTACCTGTCAAAAGAAGATTATTTTATGCTCAGTGGTATAATGATAACATTAGAACTATAGGAAATAATAAGTGAATATAGGTATTTTTTTGTCTTTTGTAAATATCATGGCACCATTAGCATATATCATTCTCATTGCTGGCAATGAGACATAGGCCATTTGTGATCCTTTTAGTGTTGTATATTATTAGTTATAAGCACTTTTTATTTATGTATGTAGCAGAAAATTGTTTTTGAGAATAAGAGGGTTCATGTTTTAATATTTTTGGTTTACTGTGTTATAAAAGTAGCAGAGACTGATTGAGCCCCAAATGTTTCAATATTTCAAAATAGATATTAAAATTGTTGCTCTTCCATTCCACAGAAAGCATCTATCATCTCTCCCTCTTTTCTGACCTGCATTTGTAGTTTCCTGACCCTTCTATGGGTTTTAAACAATTTCTTTTAGGTCATTAGAAATACCTACTTTGTGAAATAATGGATTTATTGCAGCCAATCTGTGTTTTCAAGATGAGTTAGACAATTATTTTAAAGCAATTGATAATTTTTTAAGACTTCAGGTTTTTAGCATATAAAGGAATATGCACTGATTTTTCACTGTAAAGTGGGGAAGGGCTGTTTTAACAATAGTATGAGCATCAGCCTGAAGCGCTGCCTTGTTACTACCACAGCAGAAGCATTTTAGGCTCCTTGGATGTCTTCCACAGTAATGTTTTACTTAGCAAAACCTAATACTGTTAAATATTTCTTTGCTATAATTTCATGATGAATTATTTTGGTATGTCTATTTGTTGGCTTTTTTTTAAATATGGAGATTTTATTGCACTCGGAGTACATTTTTTATAAAGATTTTTGCAATAGAAGAGAAGCAGAATTTGGGGGAAGGGTATGGATTTTACTAATAGTTACTTTATAGTAAATAAGAAGTTTTAAAGTATCAATTTACAGTCTTTATCAACTTATTAAGGGAAACATTTTTCCCTATTTAAAACATGAATTTTGTCAACAGGTTTATTTATAATTATCAGCTGGGAAAACTACATTTAGTACAAAATACTTAGATGGAAAAATCAGTAGGTTTATATCTTTATAAACCCAGTGAAGTAAGCCAGGGATTCAAGAAAAAATTCTTTTAAATAATGTACTAATGGTTAATTAAGATACATGTTTCAGGTATTTTTCCTGATTATAGTTATATTTGGAAGTGTTTTTAAAAACTATATTAAAATGTGATCTGCATTACAAATTTCTGTTTTCTGCCAATATATTTGATTTCAGAGTCCTGTTTCTTCAGTGTTTGGTCATCCTTTTGTTTGTTCCATTGTTAAGAAATCTCTGGTAAGATTTATTACAGTACTTTCAGGAAGGGAGGAGTATGGAAAACATTTTTCATATCCCAGTATTTTAGGATGATTTACAATTCAGTTTGAAGACTTGCAAATATTGCAGTTTGACTATTCCTTAAAAATCTTTCTCTCCTGAAATCTCAGTAAAGTGTAACCACACAATGACAAATGAAACAGGAGAGAAGAAATCAAAGGATAAGAGAGTTGAATAAATTTTTGGAAAACAAAATGCAGGTAAAGAAAGACTGACTTAACAGAGCCAGAACCAAGGAAACTGAATGCCTGCAAAAGGTGGTACATTGAGAAGAAGCCAGTATACCAATGTCCAGAAACGTTCAGTACCCGGAGGATCCAAGTGCTCATTTTCAGAGATGGTACTTGGGGCATAGAAAAAGGATTGGTTGCAAATCTGTTGACAGAATCATTGAACTATCTTTCTCTATGCTTACTTAAGTCAGGTGACCAGTTTCTTTCTTTCTTTCTTTTTTTTTCTTCTTTTTTTGGCCACGGCATGTGGGGTCTTAGTTCTCCCTACCAGGGATCACATCCATGTCCCCTACAGTGGAAATGCGGAATCCTAACCACTGGACCGCCAGAGAAGTCCCCAGGTGACCACTTTTAATCCTTCAACCTTTTCAAGCAGGAGGCCAGAGGTTAATAACCTTGAGTAACTAAACCAGAAGATCATAGGATTTATAGGATACCAGGGATAACAGAAGGCTTGGATTAGATAGTGTTGAAAATACGGATTAAGTGAAAGTCTGCATTGAATATGGGTGCCCTAAGCATGTTCCCAGAATGCTGCCTACTGGGTATAGGCTTCTCTGCCAGGATTCTTCTCTTTGGAGAAACTAATCGACCCCAGAGAAAAGATCTCCAGACACTCGCTTTTGGTTGTGCCTTGATAAGAAGACTACTTGCCATTTTATCACTCTTCAGTGAATCCCAGTATTTCCAAGTCATATATGTCATGAGGTTTCCATTCAGCTTTCTAGTGCCTACTATTAAATATGAACATAGAACCAGGATCATCAGATATTTGAGGAAAATTTCTAATACATAAGAGATCAGATATAATCTGATGGGTGGGGGCAGATACAATGCAGTGATCAGTAAAGTACCCCCAAATATAATTAATATTTTGAAAGAAAGTAGATGTATTCATTAAATGAAAACAGTATGCTTTGAAAAGGAAAAGGAAAATGTGGAGCAAATTTTCTGGAAATTTAAAATGATAGCCAAAGCAGTTCATTAGAAGGGTTGGAAGATAAAATTGTTGAGGAACGCACCCTGGAAGTACAGTTGACCTTTGAACAACACAGGTGTTAGGCATACAACCAACTGCAAATCCTGTAGTACTATAGTATGTATTTATTGAAAAAAATCTGCGTGTAAGTGGACCCACACAGTTGAAACCCGTGTTGTTCAAGTGTCGACTGTATAACCAAAAGACAAAGAAATAGAAAATGAGAAAAGACAAAATTAGAGAATCAGAGCAGGATGGCTAACATTTTAATAATAAGAATCTAAGAGAAAAGACTTGAAGTAAGGAAATTACTAAATAACACAAGAAAAGTTCCACAGGACTTGTGCCTCTTAGGTTGAAAGATTGACCCGTTAAATGAAAGAAGATCCATACCATTCTTGAAATCAGAACAGTATAATCAAAGAAGATAATGTATTGCTGCTTCTAGCAGTATTGTGGAATAGATACCCTGAAGGCCTCTGATCTATTGCTGGGCTCACAAGAAGTGGCATGAGTTCTCAAAGAAGCTAAGGTTGTTGCAGGTCACGAACCCTCCCTGGTCCTGGCAGAAGCAAATAAAAATCTCAGGAGAAAACATTCATAATTTAGATCAGAGTTTTGCACACTTTTCTGTAAAGGGCCAGAATGTCATTATTTTGACTTTGAGGACCTTACCATGTCTGAAGCAACTACCCTGCTGTTGTGCAAAAGCAGCTATATAGACTATACATAAATGAGTGAGCATGGCAGTGGTCCAATAAAACATTTACAAAATCAGGTAGTGAACTGGACCTAGCCCTTGGGGTGTAGTTTGCTGAACTCTAATTTAGAACCCCAACTGTCACAGATTAAGCTCAACCAAATATGAGCTCACAAAATTATCAAAATCACAAGGAAACAAGCCACTTGAGTGAGCCAGCAATAAGCAATATATATGGACCCTGAATGATAATGTTATATATTGAAATTGTACATGATTATAACTGCACATGATATGTCTTAAGAAGAAAAAAATGGAATCAAAATATAAGCAAGAAACAGGAACAACAAAGATGACCAAACAGACGTTAAAGCAAGCAGAAGCAACATTTAGAAATTTTAAAAAACTTGGTGAAATCTTAAAAATCAATCCATGGTGAGAGACTATGCCTTCAACACATACATGATTCAAACCCCTTCCTAAAACTACATTGAAGCACAGCCAAGGATTTTTTTAAGGCATTATCTCATATACACAAAAATACTGTGAGAGAAATGAGAGCCACAATATTTTGAAAGCTGGAAAAAATATTAGCTGTGATCAACTCAGCAGACTTAGCTTCAGTGGGTAAATCTGAGAAGCAACCTGATTTGCACCCAGTTTGGCAATACCAAGTGTAGAGTGTATGGAGCAACCCTTGTACATTGATGGTGGCAGTGTCGGTTGATAACAATCATCTCCAGTCATTTTACATTATATAGTAAAGTTTAACATGCATGTATCTGTTATTTGCCCTAGAGAAACTCTTATGTGTGTATCATGAGGCATACAAAAATGTTCATGTTCGCATTGTAAGAGCAAGAAAACAGTCTGTACTACTTCTGGAGGAGTAGGAGCAGGATGCAAACAGGGTAGGACATACAAGGGGCTACCAGAGTGTACGTGGTGCTCCAGTTCTCTATTGCTTTGTAACAAACCACCCCAAAAAGTGGTGGTTTAAAACAACAAAATGTATTGTGCTCTAATCTGCGAGGTCAGAGCTTGGCAGGGACAGCTTATCTGATCCATGCAGCCACAGCTGCGTCAGCTCAGTGGGCAGGGGTTGGAATCTTTGGAATCACTCACACATGTGTCTGGAAGACACGTAGTGGCTATCTGCTGGGACTTCAGGTGAGGCTAAAACCAGAAGGCTTTAATATTGGCTCTGATTTCTGCATCAAAGATGTCACAAAGCTCTGTGCAGAAGTGGCAAACTCCTAGAAGAGTATGTGGAACCAGAAGTGTTGTAGCCATTTTTAGAAAAGGATGTATCTCGGCAGCCTCACTAGAAGCCCAGTATAGACAAAGGCTTATCTTGACAAGATTTGCTGGTTTGTATGCCTTTTGTCTAATGGGGTTGCTTTATAAATTGATACATAAGAAACTGCAAGAAGTTAATTGTGTCATCTTGGGCTAAAAGATACAGAACAGTGCAAAGTATAAAAGGCTTTTGGACCTTCAAACTTCTGTGGGCAGGAAGAAAGCTGAAAAAACTACTCAGCTACAGACATGGGCTCCATTTTGTGAGAAATGAAGGGTAATTTCCACGTGGCTTTTGGGGCAAGTGTTGATATAGAGAGCCAGTGGAAACCAGAGAGGTAGAGCTGAGTTTAAATTCTAGCTGTGTCATTTTGTAGCCATATGATTTCATCATATTCATAATAAAATACCATAAACTGGGTGGCTCATAAACAACAGACATTTGTTTCCTCACAGTTCTGGAGGCTGGAAGTTCAAGATCAGGGAGCCAACATGGTCAGTGAGGTTCTTGTAAAGGCCAGCTTGCATGTTGCAGAATGCTGACTTCCTGCAGTGTCCTCCCATGGTGGAAAGGGCTAAGGAGCCTCTTTTAAAAGGCACTACTACCATTCATGAGGGTCCGCCCTTATGACTTAAGTATCTCTCAAAGGCCCCACCTACTAATACCATCACCTTTGGGGGTTAGAATTTCAACATGAACTTTGGGGAGACACATCCAGACCACAGCACTCAGAAACCAAGCAGCATTGCTTCCATATAATTTTATTCATTGAGGCAGACACAAAGGCCTCCCAAATTCAGGGGGAAATAAACTGTTCCTCTTGATGGGGAATGGCAAAATTCTGGAAGTGTATAGGGAACCAGAATTTTTTTGCAGCCATTTTTTAAGAAAATCTGTTACAGATAGTATTATATTTCTTAAGCTTGGTTGTACATTCTTAAGATTAAATAGACTTAGACTTTATTACTTTTTTTAAATAAATGTATTTTATTTATTTATTTTTGGCTGCGTTGGGTCTTCATTGCTGTGCACGGGCTTTCTCTGGTTGCAGTGAGCAGGGGTTACTCCTCATTGTGGTATGCGGGCTTCTCATTGTGGTGGCTTCTCTTGTTGTGGAGCACGGGCTCTAGGCACGTGGGTTCAGTAGTTGTGGCTTGCAGGCTCCTTAGTTATGGTTTGCGGGATCTAGAGTGCAGGCCCAGTAGTTGTGGTGCACGGGCTTGGTTGCTCCATGGCATGTGGGATTTTCCTGGACCAGGGCTCGACCCTGTGTCCACTGCATTGGCTGGCGGATTCTTAACCACTGAGCCACCAGGGAAGCCCTAGACTTAGACTTCAGTATGTATTATTCACGATATTTGATAAAAAATAAATAAGCCTTGTTTAAAAAAATTAGGTAATTTTAGACCTTCACATCTCCAAAATTCCCTGTATCCAGGGGAGAGAAGTAAGTTCTTGAGAAGTTGTAAGCATAAACTGGCCCTTACATGGATACGTACCAAAAAATTCAGTGAACTATATTGGAGAATGGGACAGAGTGTGTGTGTGTGTGTGTGTGTGTGTGTGTGTGTGTTGCAAAACAGCTAAATCCTTGTCTTCTATGTTGGGAAGTCAGATAATGCCTAAAATCAGAAAAATCTAGAAATAATATAAGCATGTAATTTTTAGATATGGTAGTGAATATAAGATAAACAAAACAAAACAAAAAAAGATAAGCAACTAAAGAGTTGAAACAATTCCCAACTGTTTTAGGGAGTTGGAAATTGGGTCCAGAGGCAGACCTTTATGATTCTTTCAACCAAGTACATATGTTCAATGGACTGAATTTAAAAGAAGAAAAATAAATGGATGAGCTAAACAGCAGATTAGATTGCGGAAGATAGAATAAAGATTTCTGGCATTATTTTTGTTCACATGAGCAAGGCAATATTATCTGAATGGATTCTGCATATCTCTTTGGCTTTTTTTTTTTTTTTTTGGCTTTGTAGTAATATTAAGTCAATGACAAAAATCAGAACAAGATGTTATGTAAAAGGAGCAATCAGACATCAAGAAAGAGTCCTTGAAATCAAAACTATCAGCATTGAACTGGGGAAAAAATTCTGTATCAAGACTGAATATACTGTACCTAAATAAGAAACAAATTAGTGAACTGGTACATAAAGGTGAAAAAGTGGCTCAGAATGTAAACCACAAAGGCGGAAATGGAAAATATGCAAGTAAAATTAAGAGATATGACAGATCAATCCAGAAGGGCCAGTGTTTACCTTATATCCAGATTCTGAAAAGAAGAAACAGAAGATGGAGTGGGAAAATTATTGAAAGAACAATTTCTATAACTAAGAATGACCCATCTCCATAAAGACAGTGTTGAATTCCAACAAGGATCAACCAAAAAAAGCCCAAGATAAATCCTCATGAAATTTCAGAACTTTAAAGAGAAAGAAATATCTGAAAAACACATTTCTTGAAATGGAATAAGTATCAGATTGGCAGCAAGATTCTTATCAACTATATTAGATATTAGAGGTCAATGTACCAATGCTTCCTAAGTTATATGGAAAAATCATTTTGAACTTAGAACTCTATGTCTAGGTAATAAAGAGATAAATTTTATTTCCAAAATGCATTTTTGGGAAAAAGAATGCCTCAATAATGTACTCCACCAAAACAAATAAAAACAAAAACAAGCAAACAAATGATGGCATTCTAAGAAAGAAAAGTATGTAGGATCAAAGATGTAGTAAGATTCATTCACCTAGAAGCACAGGATAGGAAATCAAAATAATCTGTGAAAACTTTATTCAAGAAGGCATATGCCTCTTCTGTTATTAAGAAGTAATTTATCAAACTAACATTTATTGAGAACTAGAACTGGGTTAAGTGTTTTTTGTGCCTTCTCTTTTTTAATCCTCACAAAGTTCCTTGAGGTAGGTAGTATTATTAGCCCTGTGTTACAAATGAGTAAACTGAGGTTTATAGATGCTAAGCAACGTGCCCAATATAGCTAGCTAGGAAGTGATAGAGCTAAGGTTTGAACAAGTAAAAAACCCTAGGGAAGGTCTCCCTAGAGAAATGGCTGATTGTAGATCTAGGGCAGGAGACATACTTTCAAGGTAAGTATAGAGACATCTCACACCAGAAGGAAGAAAGCTAACAAAAATCACTGGGTTGTGTCTCAAGGACTCAAGCATCAATCTGAAGAGCTTTCTAATTGCCAGAGATAAGATAACTTGGTAATTAATTAGAATAGTAGCTGTAATAGATTGCAACATAACATATTTAAATCCATGAGTTCATAATGATACTTTGAAAGTTCTAAGGACATGGTAAACACAAAGAAAATACCTATAGAAGATACACAGAAAAAAATGAGAAAGTAATCTAAGTCACTACAAAAAATAAAACACAAAGTAAGGCAGCAAGAGAGGAAAAGAACAAAATAACAAGACACGCAGAAAACAATTAACAAAATGGCAATAGTAAGTCCTTCCCTATCAGTATTTACACCTCAAGAAAATAGAAAAAGAACAAACCAAACCCAAAGTTAGCAGAGGGAAGGAAGTAGTAGATTAGAGCAGAAATAAATGAAATAAAGAATAGGAAAAAAATCAGTGAAACTAAGAGGGTTTTTTTAAACATTTTTAAAGTATTTATTTATTTTGGCTGTACTGGATCTTAGTTGCAGCACATGGGATCTTTGTTGTGGTATGCGGTCTTCTTAGTTGTGGCATGTGGACTTCTTAATTGCAGCATGCACATAGGATCTAGTTCCCTGACCAGGGCCCCTGCATTGGGAGCGTGGAGTCTTACCCACTGGACCACCAGGGAAGTCCCAAGACTTGTTTTTTTTAAAAGATCAACAAGTTTAGCAAACCCTTAGCTAGACTAAGAAAAAAAAGACAACAAAAATCAGCAATGAAAGGGAGACATTACAACTGATGCCACAGAAATATAAAGGATTTTAAGAGTCATTATAATGCCAACAATTACATGCCAACAAACTAGATGGATAAATTCCTAGAAACACAACCTACCAAAACTGAATCTTGAAGAAATAAAAAATATGAATGGACCTGTAACTATCAAGGACATTTGATAAGTAATAAAAATCTCCCAATAAAGAAAAGCCCAGATGGCTTCAAACAAAGATAGAGGCCTCACATTTCCTGATTTCAAATTTTATTACAGGGCTACAGTAATCAAAACAGTATGGTGATCATTGCAACAGAATAGAGAACTCCAAAATAAACTCTCAAGTATATGGTCAAACGATCTTAAACAAGGATGCCAAGGATACCCTATAGGTAAAGGATAGTTCTTCAGCAAATGGTGTTGGGAAAACTGGATATCCACAAGCAAAGGAATGAAGTTGAACCCTTACCTTACACCAAATATAAAAATCACTCTGGGGGCTTCCCTGGTGGCGCAGTGGTTGAGAGTCCTCCTGACGATGCAGGGGACACGGGTTTGTGCCCAGTCTGGGAAGATCCCACATGCCGCGGAGCGGCTGGGCCCGTGAGCCGTGGCCGCTGAGCCTGCGCGTCTGGAGCCTGTGCTCTGCAACAGGAGAGGCCACAACAGTGAGAGGCCTGCGTACCACAAAAAAAAAAAAAAAAATCAAAGTCAATGAAACACTATACATAAAACAGAAAACTATAAAACTCCTAGAAGAAAACTTATGGGAAAAGCTTCATGACATTGGATTTGGCAATAATTTCATGGGTATGACACCAAAAGCAGAGGCAACAAAAGCAAAAATAGACAAATATGGGACTATATCAAACTTAGAAACTTCTGCACAGCAAAGTACAACAGTGAGAAGGCAACTTACAGAATGAGAGAAAATATTTGCAAACCATGTATCTGATAAGGGGTTAATATCCATAATATATAAGAAATCCTACAAGTCACCACCACCACCAAGAACAACAACAAAAATTTTTTTAAGGAGCAAAGAATTTGAATAAACATTGCTCCAAAGAAGTACAAATGGCCTCAAGCATATAAGAAGGTACTCAACATCGTTCATCATCAGGGAAATGCAAATCAAAGCCACAGTAAGATATCACTTTATACCCATTAGGATGGCCACTATCAATAAAAAAACAGGAAATAACAAGTGTTGGTGAAGACGTGGAAAAATTGGAACTCTTCTGCATTGTTGATAGAAATGTAACATGGTGCAGCCATTATGGAAAACTGTGGAGCTTCTTAAAAAAAAAAAGAATTACTACATGATCCAGCATATGTGATATGTGTGTATGTATGTGTACACACACACACACACACACACACACTTCTGGGTATATATCCCAGGGAATTGAAAACAGGATATAGAAGAGATATTTGCACTCCCATGTTCATTGCAGCATTATTTGCAATAGCCAAGAGGTAGAAGCAACTAAAAACACCCATCAAAAGATGAATGGATAAAGAAAATGTGGTATGTACACACAGTGGAATATTATTCAGCCTTAAAAAGGAAATCCTGTCACATGATACAACGTGGATGAAACTTAAGCCAGTTGCAAAAAGACAAGTCCTACATGATTCCATTTATAGCAGGTATCAAACACTTAGAAAGTAGAATGGTGGTTGCTGGGGGTTGGGGGTAGAGGGGAAGGGGAGTATTCTATGGGCACAGAGTTTCAGTTTTGCAAGATGAAAAATAGAGATCTGTTGCACAACAATGTGTACATAGTTAACACTACTGTATTGTATACTTAAAGACAATCAAGGTGGTAAATTTTATGTTCTGTGTTTTTTGCCACACACACACACACCCCTCAAAGATGCTAGGAAACCAAATTGTAATTTTGAAAACTGTTAAATAAGGGAGAGAATCATGCATCTTTCCTGCCTTTCCTGTATGAACTGTATTTCAGGAACCAAACAGTTGAGGGGTTTTCTCTTTATAGATTTGTAGCTAATAAATAAAGAAGGAATGAAATTATTTAGGCAATGCTCAGCAGTGGCTGCTACAATCACAGGAAATGAAACAAGCAGACACCCTGTGTACTTCTTAATAGAAGGATATCATCACCTATGAAAATGTACTTAACAACTAAAAAAAGAACCCAGGGCTTCCCTGGTGGCGCAGTGGTTAAGAATCCACCTGCCAATGCAGGGCACATGGGTTCGAGCCCTGGTCCGGGAAGATCCCACATGCCACGGAGCAACTAAGGCCGTGAGCCACAACTACTGAACCTGCGCTCTACAGCCCGTGAGCCACAAGTACTGAAGCCTGTGAGCCACAACTACGGAAGCCTGTGAGCCACAACTACTGAAGCCCGCGTGCCTAGAGCCCGTGTTCCGCAACAAGAGAAGCCACTGCAACGAAAAGCCCGTGCAAAGAAGAGTAGCCCCTGCTCGCCGCAACTAGAGAAAGCCTGCACGCAGCAACGAAGACGCAATGCAGCCAAAAAAAATAAATGTATATATTAAAAAAAAGAACCCAAATTTTGTCAAGCATCTAGGTTTAATTACTAACATATGGAATACAGGGGATAGAGGAACACAGGGACACAATCAACAAAATCCAGACAGTGGAAACTCTACAGGAGAAATTACCAGTTTCTTTGTCAAATAAATTGGAAAGACAAAAAAAGGGGGTGGACAATAAGGGAATCCCATACATTAAGAGAAATTTAAAAGAAAATCAACATACGGACCTTACTTGGACAAACTAAAAAAATTATGAAACGATTGGGGAAATTTGACCCTCCTCAGAGGATATTTTATATTAAGAAATTATTAACTTTTTGAGGTGAGATAATGGTAATATGGTTATGTTTTTAAAACAGTTCTTAGATATATATTGGAATAATTCAGATAGAGGTTTTTTTAAACAGGAAAACAAGCCACAGTTCAACATAAAATAAATTCCAATGTGACATTGGATTTTGAGCAACTGATAGAATCTAAGAAAAGAAAATTTGATCCTAATATTTGGAGGTTTTTCTTTTGGGGTTGAAGATTTAGTAGCATAAAATTACATCTCTTCTCTGGGTCCAGTCTTATTTCTTTGTCCTCTCAAGAAATAATGTTGTGTTTCAATTTATAAAACTCTTTAGACAATTATGAAAACTTTCAGATGGATTAGAATATAAATCTTGACATTTTTAAAGAAATGATATGGTAGACGAGTCTGGAAGAGCAAAGGATGGGATGAGGTGAAGGAAGTGACCATGTGCTAAGTTTCTCATCTCAAATAGTTGGCAATCAGAGACTTCCAAACTGATGGATCAAGAAATATAGGTTTTAAAGCATATTTAAAGTTGTAAAGTTAGCTGCTAGAAAATTATAAATAATAGCGTTCATTTCATTCCCTTTATTTAAAAAATTTATGCATGGATTATTTTTCGAATACACTTTAAATATCTAAATTTTTAATTTTAAACTTGCAACTAAATCACTAAATACTTGAGAGTAGATATTTAATCTCGTACTTTTCTATTCCTCCTCCTCAGTCGCCTACCACAATGCCGGTGTCGAATGTGCTTACTTCTGAATGTGCAGTATCATTTCGTGCTTAATATTGAATTCCTTAATGGTATCTTGTTTCCAAAGAATCTTGGCTCTAGAAAGGATTTTTGGAGTAGTCAGGCAATCACTTTAGATAAGGAAACTGAGGTCCCCAAAGGAGGAACCTTCACCTGGGAAAGCCTAGTTTAGGTGAGATTTCCACTGCATGTCCGGCCTTCTAAATGCAATCTCTGAAAATTTTGCTTCGGAGGGAAATCAACAAACCGCACCTTTTCTGGGAAGCGGGAAGAGGCCTGACGGGGGAGCTCCAGACCCGCGCGCTCCTGACCCGCGCATGCGCAAAACCACTTCCGCGTGCTGCGCGTGCGAGGGAACCTTCTGTGGTCGGCTCCCTGCTGCTGAGTGGCCGCTTCCCCCCGGTGGGTTTTCCGCAGCGCGCCAGAGAGGCGGGGCCTGCGGGACGAGATGGAGTTGCTGCAGGTCCTGAAGCGCGGGCTGCAGCAGGTCAGCGGACACGGCGGCCTCCGCGGCTATCTACGGGTTTTCTTCAGGTAAGCGGCCAGAGCCATGCTCTTGGCCTCTGGGGCTGGACTTGCGCTGGCTGGTTTCTTGGAAAGTGGCCTGGGCTTGGGTCACCTTGGAGAATCCGCAGCTTTTCTCAAGGACAGCCTTTGCCCGCTTCCCCCGGGCCGAAGTCTCTGTCTAGGCGTCTCCCGGAGACAGGACCAAAGCCGGCTCTAGAGACAGAGCCATGACGTGGAGGCGAGAGCATATGGGCTGCACCCCAGCTCTGCTTCCTGGAGAGCAGTGAGCATTGCCAAACACTCACTGCGTGACCTTGGGAAAGTTTTTTTTTTCCTCCTTCGCTGGCCTTCACTTGCCTTCCCTGTACTGTAAGGAGTTGAGCGAGGTGAGCACAGTGAAATACTTGAACTTCCAGATTTCCTGAAGTTTTTTGCTAACTCCATTGCCTCATGGCCTAGGGATAGTAGATAAAAGTAGTCTTGTAATTTGACGACATTGCATCTATCTATTTAGTGTACTTTAGGCACATCAGTTAGGTCAGTTTCTCTTTTCTTGTGCTGTAATGGTACTAGGACAACAAGAGCAGGGATTCTAGAGCTCTTACCTGAAAGCTGATTCTCTGACAATGAGTGGCCGTGAATCTGGGGATGAACGCTAGAAGTATACAACCAGTGACCATACCCAGCACCTCCTCATTTTTCTAGCTGGCACAGCTGCCTATGTTTGTGAAAGTTGGTATTCTCACTTTATGTGTTTGTTATGAACAGTCTTCCTAAAATGTCTGTTTTCTTTTGGACATTCCCAGGGCAAATGATGTGAGGGTTGGCACATTAGTGGGGGAAGACAAATATGGAAACAAATACTACGAAGACAACAAGCAGTTTTTTGGTGAGTTCAGTATTTTTTGGTATAAATAATGGGAATGAGATTGGGATTTGATTTGACTTTGTTTTCTTTAATGTACAAGGAACTTTTACAAAGTACTTGTAAAAGGATGAAGCACTCAATAGAAAAAAGAAAAAGATAATTCACAGGAAAAGAAAACTAAATGACCAACAAAGGCATGAAAGGCATGCTCATCTTCACTTTTTTTTTAAAAAAGAATACATTATTTAAAAAATTTTTTTTTATTTTTATTGAAATATAGTTGATTTACAATGTTGTGTTAGTTTCAGGTGTACAGCAAAGTGATTCACTTTTTCAATTCCTTTTTTTATATTCTCTTCCATTATAGGTTATTACAACATATTGAGTATACATATCTATGCTATACAGTAGGTCCTTTTTGGTTATCTGTTTTATATATAGTAATGTGTATATTGTAATTATAGACTACTGATTTATGCCTATCATCCTCACTTGTAATTACAGAAATGCAGCTCAAAAAACAGCGTTATCTTTTTTCACCTATCAAATTTTGAAGTATTTGCCAATCTGCTAAATTCCAACTGGGGAAATGCCATAAGAATATATAGATTAACATAGTCCTTTTGGAGGACAGTTGGTAAATTTTGTTAAAATTTACATTGCACATATCTTTTGTCCCAACACTTCTAGGAATTCACCTCAAATATTCCTGCAAAACAAAGACACCCATTCCAGCATTGTTTTAGTAGTAAATTCTAAAAGCCACATTAGTTGTGCATCAATTGGATACTGATGAATTGTACATTTTTTAGAATACTTTGTTGTATAGAAATATATCAAAGATATGTGTAACATGAAAAACTCTAGTTGCAGAACAATGTTTGATATCCTCACAGGGAGAAAATATATGCTTTTTTAAAAAAATAAATTTATTTATTTATTTTTGGCTGCTTTGGGTCTTCGTTGCTGCACATGGGCTTTCTCTAGTTGTGGCGAGTGGGGGTTACTCTTCATTGCGGTGCACAGGCTTTTCATTGCGGTGGCTTCTCTTGTGGAGCATGGACTCTAGGCACGCGGGCTTCAGTAATTGTGGCACGTGGACTCAGTAGTTGTGACTCGCGGGCTCTAGAGTGCAGGCTCAGTAGTTGTGGTGCACAGGCTTAGTGGCTCCGCGGCACGTGGGATCTTCCCGGACCAGGGCTGGAAGCTGTGTCCCCTGCATTGGCAGGTGGATTCTTAACTGCTGTGCCACCAGGGAAGTCCCCCACACCATTCTTTTTAATAGCAACACTCTATTCCACTGTATGGAAGAACCATTATTTTATCAAACAGTTTACTATTGGTAGACATTTACATTGCCTTCAACTTTTTATTATTAGAGACAGTGCTGCAGTGAACTTGCTTGTAACTATGTCTGCATTCACTTGTTTAAATATTCTAAAAATAAATTCCTATAAGTGGTATTGCTGAGTCTGAGTATGCACGTTTAAAATTTATATATTTATATATATATATAATGAGATTGTTGAAGCCCAGCTCTGTCATTATGGCCTAACTCTATGAAACCTTTCCCAAGGTTTCCTCCATCTGCCTTCATATTCCCCTGCCTCATAAGATTATAGTTTACTTTTAGTTTCTTATTCTCAAGATGGGTTTCTCTCATAAAAGAAACAAATCCTGGCTGAAATCTTTTCAATCTCTTTAATAGATAAGTTCATGTTTAAATAGTATTAGTCGATATTTTTTGATTATATGTTTACCTAGGAAAACTCTGTAAATGCAGATTACGTTTTGCTTATTGGCTTAAAATTCATTACAGGGATGAATTCTGTATTCCCTCTGTGGGGATGAAGGCAGTGAAGAAGAGATGGAAGGAATTAATGTGTATTATGTACTTACGTGCCCAGTACTGAACTAGTTGCGTGTGTGTGATATTTAATTTTCATAGCAACCTTAAGATGTAGGTATAATCATCCACTTTTTAAAAAAAAATTATTTATTTTATTTATTTATTTTTGGCTGCATTGGGTCTTCGTTGCTGTGTACAGGCTTTCTCTAGTTGCGACGAATGGGGGCTACTCTTCGTTGCAATGCACAGGCTTCTCATTGTGGTGGCTTCTTTTGTTGCGGAGCACAGGCTCTAGGCGCGTGGGCTTCAGTAGTTGTAGCACGTGGGCTCAGTAGTTGTGGCATGCAGGCTGTAGAGCGCAGGCTCAGTAGTTGTGACGCATGAGCCTCAGTGCTCCGCAACATGTGGGATCTTCCCTGACCGGGGCTTGAACCCAGGTCCCACACATTGGCAGGCAGATTCTCAACCACTGCGCCACCAGGGAAGCCCTAATCATACACTTTTAATAGGTAAAGAGACTGAGCCTCATAAAACTTGCTTAACATACACTGATAATAAGTGACAGTCTTGTATAGTGCAGGGAACTCTACTCAGTACTCTGTAATGGCCTATATGGGAAAAGAACCTAAAAAAGAGTGGATATATGTATAAGTGATTCACTTTGTTGTACACCTGAAACTAACACAACATTAAATCAACTATACCACAATAAAAATTAAAAAAAAGAAAAAGTGACAGTCTTCATTAAAATCCAGGTCTTTGCCTAACAGTTTTGTAAATTGTGGTTATGCTCTCAACTATTTCACAGAAATTTTTTAAAGAGTGCAGCATACTGTTTTGATAACATGAGATGTTCTGCTTATCTAACCATCATATATAGTGTTTGCTTATTATGTAATAATCACCAATTTCCGAAAGGATCTCGTGGTTTGTTTAAAAATATTTATATGGAAACATATAATTCAAGTGTGATTGCTGTGACTACATTTCTCCTGCCCCAGTCTTAGGAGGAGCACTTTTTCTCCTGAATACCCAGAACAGCTGGAAACATATTCCCTCCCCTTCCCTCTCTGATACCCCCTTGGAGGGGGAGTTGGGGGAGGAGTAAGGGTTCTCCACCGTGAAAGGGCTGAGCGCTACCCACAGAGTGAGTCTCAGTCCCCATGCAGGGATTTTGCTGAGGCGGCCACTAGGTTGTTGATAAAAGCTTGCCATACACTTCCTGGAGTTTCCCTTCAGTAATACAGCCAGGGCTCTAGTTCTCTAACATTTCTCTTATGTAAGAGCATATAAAAGTCTTTTCTTAATAAAAAAGGTTGTCTTCTTTGATGTCACCCAATTATAATTTTTTTAAAAGGTTGTTTTTAGTTCCTCACATCTCTCTAAACTACATTTTGATCTTTCCATCCAGGCCGTCACCGATGGGTTATATATACTACTGAAATGAATGGCAAAAACACATTCTGGGATGTGGATGGAAGCATGGTGCCCCCTGAATGGTGAGCTTTATCAACATTTTATTTTATTTCACTTGGCAATATTTGTTTCATTACACAAATATTTGTTGTATATCTATTCTTAAGTTATTCTTAAGTTAATTCTTAAGTTAACTTATTCTTAAGTTAATGTTGTTCTGAAAACATCTGTCCCAATTGCGCTGGCTGCATGACTAGTTACCCTAAAACTTAGTACCTTAAAACAACAATAAGTATTTATTTCATAGTTTTTGTGGGTCAGGAATTCAGACAAGCCACATCAGGGATGGCTTATCTCTGCTCCAGGATGTCTGAGGCTTCAAGTGGAAGACTCAAAGGCTGGATAGTAGAATCATCCTGTTACTGAATTATGTCCTATGGACCCTGATTTAGATGGACACAGCGCAAGCTTTACTCAGTGGCCAAAGAATGGAGAAATGGAAACTATGTTCACAGATCAACTTCTCGCCCAGGTGGCAAGAGGGATTTAATTTTATAGAGTAAAGACAAAGGGAGGAGGAGTGAGGCTAGTGATAGGGAGGCATATGCATTAGTCTACTGGGAAGGGCAGGGCTCCCCGCAACCTCAGGGTGTGGGGTGCCACTCCCTTTTGATCCTTTTTTGGTCTTTAATGTCTGGTCATGGCTGCCAGTAGGTGTGTCATATAATATGCTAATGTAGAAAAAATCAATGTATAATCAGACTCTGGGTCTGTTGGAGGTCAGATTCATTGGCTGGTGCCATCTGGTTCCATCTGGGTTTTTGTTTGTAGCTTCCTTTCTTATCTCTGGACCCTTTAACTGAAGGATTCATATTCTCTCCTGCTAGAGGCAGGGGTGAGGTGGAGGGGGGTGGCAGGTTTTGAGCAAGGACACTCCTGCCAGAGGTGGGGGTTGGAGGGTTTGAGCAAAGACCTGGAGCAGCTCTGGCAACGGTCTGAAGGTGTGTTTACTCGGTGTCTGGCAGTTGGTGCTGGCTGTTTAGCTGGGGGCATGGCTGGGGTGTTGGACTGGAACACCCTCCGGTAGCCTGAGCCTGCTCAGGCAAATGCTCTGAGACCAGGCAGAAGCCATGTGGCCTTATCGGACTTAGTCTTGGAAATCATCCAGTATTGAGTCCGCATTCCCTTGGTCAGGGCAATTAGAAAACTCTGCCCATGTTCAGCCAGAGAGGTTACAGACTGTCTCTTGATGGAGGGGTGTCACCAATCATATTATATGTTGGGATATATAATAGTGTGTCTGTCTTTGAGGGAAAACAGTGTGCTGTAGTATCACCTGGCCATAGTGAAGAGAAAGGCTCAAAGAACTCTGGCTCTGATCTTATTTGGCAGTTTGACTTAAAGCATTAATTCCTTAACCTCTCTGGAGCTTGGATTTCTCATCTGTAAATTGAGAGCCCCCAGATTCCTTAGGTCTGTAAAAACTGTGATTTTTAATATGCCTATTTTGAAATGAAATTTTAAATGCTCTTACTTGAATTACCAAATTTTTAATAAACTATTTCAAAGCAAGTAATTATATCTATTTCACAGGTTGTTGATTGATACACATTTAAACTCTAGAGAGCCTTTCTAGTTGGTCTAGAAAATCTCACACAAAAAAGCTAAAAATAAGTATCAGGTTAGCTGTGATATTTTATTTCAGTTGAACTTGATCATCAGAAATAGTTTTGTGTTCTATTGGGTAGAAACTAGGATAGTCTCAGAGTATTCACTTTCATTCTGAAGGCTCAAGTAGAAATCCAGGCATGTAACATAAGTGAGGGAAGTACAGATGTGAGACAGTTGGGGCTATTGGGGACTGTATTGAACTGAAAAGCACATACGCCATCAAAGAGGGCAGCAGCCCTGTTCACTCTCTCCAGTTCCATCAAGTAAGAATTCAGCCAAGGGTTCCTAGATATGATTTTTCAAGAGAAAGTGGAAATCTGTATTTCTTTGTGAGACTTGTTGTTTTTAAATGTTTATTTTAAAGAATTTGTCAGTTTAAATACAGCACTGTCCAATAGCACTTACCATGATGATGGAAATGTTCTATATCTGTGCTGTCCAATAGGGTAGCCACCAACCCCACGTGGCCCAGAGCACTTTGAAATGTGGGTAATGCAACTAAGGAAGTTAATTTATTTTATTTAAATTGAATAGGCTGGGCTTCCCTGGTGGCGCAGTGGTTAAGAATCCACCTGCCAATGCAGGGGACATGGGTTCAAGCCCTGGTCCAGGCAGATACCACATGCTGCGGAGCAGCTAAGCCCGTGCGCCACAGCTACTGAGCCTGCGATCTAGAGCCCCCGAGCCACAACTACTTAGCCTGCGTGCCACAACTACTGAAGCCCGCGCGCCTAGAGCCTGTGCTCTGCAGTAAGAGAAGCCACCGCAATGAGAAGCACGCACACTGCAACACAGAGTAGCCCCTGCTCGCTGCAACTAGAGGAAGACTGCGCGCAGCAACGAAGACCCAACACAGCCAAAAATAAATAATGATTAGTTAATTAAATCTATAAAAAATTAAATTAAAAGGATAAATTGAATAGGCTACTTGATTGGACAGAATAATTTTTTAAAATAGTATGTGAGCTAAGCAAAATATGTTTGTAAGATTTCGCCTACCTCTGGTCAACTACTTGGACTAATTAGAAGCATTTACTCATACTCATATCGGTGATGTAGTTTTTTTTTAAAGGGCGTATGTTTTTTTTTTAAAGATGTTGGGAGTAGGAGTTTATTAATTTATGTATTTTTGCTGTGTTGCGTCTTCATTTCTGTGCAAGGGCTTTCTCTAGTTGTGGCAAGCAGGGGCCACTCTTCATCACGGTGCACAGGCGTCTCACTATTGCGGCCTCTCTTGTTGCAGAGCACAGGCTCCAGATGCGCAGGCTCAGTAGTTGTGGCTCACGGACCTAGTTGCTCCGCGGCATGTAGGATCCTCCCAGACCAGGGCTCGAACCCGTGTCCCCTGCATTAGCAGGCAGATTCTCAACCACTGCACCACCAGGGAAGCCCAGTGATGTAGTTTGAAGACCACAGTATTGGATTCTGTCTTTAATAAAACTCATTGGCTCTTAACATGAGAAAGCAGCACTGATGTTACATTTGAGGCTGGATTTTTGTGCTCTTTTTAATGGGAAATAATAACCTATGGTCTGTTAAAATCTGAGGAGCTGTGATTTTAGGTTTGGAGCTGTCTGCTTTCTCGAAGGGGCATTCTGTATATACGTTGGCACTGTTTGAGACCAAGATCTCAAAGTGGAGTGTTGGCTTTAGGAGGCGAGGTATCCTGCTAGTTTTCATTTGTTTGGTTGTTTTGGGGGAGGAGTTGGTCCTAAGAGTGTGTGGAAGGCCTGTGGGCTGTCATGTTCAGACTGATGGCCATCTCCTTCAAAGCACCCATCTAGATTGGGGGCTGGGGGAGGGAAAATTATGTGGGCTGAAACACATTTTAAATTATTAAATAGTTAAAAATCTGAAATGGTAAAAGTACTATGTAGCCAAGCAAGTCCTTTTATATATAAGATCTGAGATCACATAAAATAAGAAGCTGAAAGCTGTAGAAGGTAACATCACCTGCTGGGGTGATGCCTGAGGGCAGTTGAGGATACAAAGCTGAGTTTCTTTGTGGAGTGGAGCCTCCTAAGGTCTGAGTACCTTTGATGATCCTTGCTTGTAAGGGAAGCTTAAAGGCTTGTGATGAGTCTCTGTAGGGAGAAGTGGTTCGGATAAGCTCAGCTGTTTGTGTCTCAGAGCCCCCTTTGCTGAGTGAGTGTAATACATTGTAGAATTCTAACCTTACTTTGATTTGATCCATGAATACATTTGAAGTTGGGTTGATTTATCTTTTATAGAGAGCCAGGTATTATCTTACATATAGAGTAATGAATTACAAATACAATTTGTCATCTTTATTTATTTACATAATTATCGTGTACCTACCAGGTGCCAAGAACTATTTTGGGCACTGGGGATACAACAGTGAGTAAAACAAAGTCCTTGCTCTCATGAAGGGAAGCAGAAAAACAAATGTGTTATATATTTTAGGCAACAGTAAACGCAGGGAATTCATAAAGGGATAAAGAGCTGTGGCCCTCTCTTGTAGGGGAGGTGGCTGTTTTATATAGGCGTTAGGGAAGGTTTCTTTGAGGGACTGACATTTGAAGAGGGGAGGAATGGGGGTGGGGGATGAAGAGCTCCAGGCAGCAGAAGCCACCAGTGCAAAAGCCCTGTGTGTTTGAGACACATTGCTTGTATTCATAGAACAGCAGTATGGCCAGTTTGGCTGGAATGGAATGAGTGAGGGGAAGATGTCAGGAAATAAGGTAGGAGACATAGCTGGGGCTTTCAATAGCTACATCTACATGTAGATCTTGTAAACCATGGCTTGATCCATTGGCTTTTTTCCTAAAGTTCTCTGGAAGTCACTGGAAGGTTAGGTAGGATGTGATCTGTTTTACAATTTTTTTAAAATTGGGGAAAATCTCAAACTTTTTGAAAAGTTACAAGTATTTGAATCATTTCAGAGTTGTGAAAATGATGTCATATCATGGCTGAATACTTTAGAGTAATTCCTACAGCCAAGGACATTCTTCTACATAACCACAATATAACCATCGAAGTTAGGAAATTAACAGTGATACACCACTGCTGTCTAGTCATCAGACCCTCTTCAAGTTTCATCAGTTGTCCCAGCAGTGTCTTTATAGCAAGGGAATCTGGTCATGCATTTTATGTGGACCTCATTTCTCTCTAGCTTCTTTCACCGTGGTTTGGTTCCTCAGCTTTTCCTTGATTTTTATGATCGTAACACTTTGGAAAATTACAGGCCAGTTGTGTTGTAGCATGTCCCTCGGTATAGATTTGCAGTGTTTCCTCATGACTAGATGGAGGCTATGCATCTTTGGCAGGAATGTCACAGAAGCAATGTCAGATTCTTCTTGTTGCGTTCTATTAAATGGCATCTAGTTTTGATTTGTCTCATTACTGAAAATTTCTATCACTTGATTAGGGTGTGTGTGCCAGATTTCTCCATTCTAAAGTTATTCATTTTCCCTTTACAGTTAATTGGCATTTTGTGGGGAGATACTTTGAGGTTATGCAACTATCCAGTTACTCGTCAAACTTTATTTATATCAATATCAACTGTCATTTTAATCAATGTGTTGTAATCCATTACTATAATTCGTTATTTTATTGCTCAAATTGAACTCAGTTTGACCAGTGGGAACTCTTTCAGTCTGCATTTGGGGTCCTTTTGAAATATTCCCCTCATTCTTGGAGCACTTTCTTGCTTTCTGACAAACGGTATTCCAGGTTCATCTTATATTTTCCCTGCCCCACCCATGAAAACAGCCATTTCTCTGAGGAGCCCTGTGTTTGTTTTATTTTCTTACTTGCTATTTTTCAGTAGAGAATAGTATTTAGAAACTAATATCTGAGTGCAAGGTATGTTCATTTCTGTTGGGACATCTCAGTGGACAAGCTCAGATGGCTGTAATGATTGTGTGTGTACATTTCTATTTCTATATCTCTCTTTTTCACCTTATATATTGAAAACCATAAGTTGACAGCAATGCCACTGAATCCAGTCCAACACTGCAGGTTATGTTCTCGTTTTCTCCTTTTCTGTATATTTATCTGTTTCTCTTTTATTTAATGGAGTTACTTATTTGATGAATTCCACTGTAGGTAACAAAGTTCCCATTGCTGCCTTCCCACCTCCCCACCACTGGCCTCCCTTCTCACCTCACTTTGCCTCCAGCACCCCAAGTCAGCTTGCCACAGCCCTCCCCCCATGTGGCTGCCCTCCTCTCCCCATTCAGGCTCTGTCACCTTACTGGGCTGTTGCCACACACCTCATGGCACCCCCCATGCCAAGCAAAGACAGGTGCCTACCTTGACTGGCCCCACCTAATGGCTCTTGGACTCTGATTTAAATGTTTAAAGCATCTCTGTGATTGCTGTGAATAGAGGAAGGGAGCCTTGTGGAAGTAGGCTGATTACTTAGGGAACTATTTATGTAGTTGTCTGGGCCAGCTCCATCCAGAGATGATGGAAGTTGGATAAGGTGTCAGTAATGTAGGTTGTGAGATTTGGAATTGTATCAGTTGTCCACTACTGTGTAATAGATTTTTTAAATTTAGTTTAAAACAATAAACATTATCTCACCATTTCTGTGGGTAAGGAATTTGAGTACAGCTTAGCTGGGTGCCTCTGGCTTAGAATCTCACACGGCTACAAAGAAGGTATCATCTGGGGCTGCAGTCATCTCGAGGTTTGAATTTGGAAGGATCCACTGCCAAACTCATTCACATGTCTGCAGACAGACCTCAGGAAACTTGCTTCCGAGAACACCCATGTGGGCCTCTCCACAAGGCCACCTCATGACATGACAGCTGGCTTTCCACAATCTGAAAGTAAATGACAGAGAGCACCCTGGATGGAAGCCACAGTCTTTTTAAACCTAATCTCAGAAGCGACATCCCACGCTGCTGCTGTATTCTGTTTGTTAGAAATGAGTCAGTAAGTCTAGCCCATACTCGAGAGGGGATTACACAAGGGTGTGAACACCAGGAGGATGTCGTCATTGGAGGCTATCTTAGAGGCTGCCTACCGCAGAGACATATTTTGAAGTAAGATGGACTCAACAGGATTTGCTGATGGTTTGGATTTTGAGAGAAGAGGGTAACTTCAATGTTTTTGGCCTGAACTATTTGTGGCACATTTACTGAGAAGAGGAAGAGCAGGCAGGATGGGGGAGGCAGAATGGAAGGGGTAATCAAGAGTTCTCTCCGAGATGCCTGGTAGACAACCAAGTGAACGTGGTGGGTAGACAGTTGAAAACACTAGTCCAGAGGTCAGAATAGAGGTTGGTGCTAGAGATGGGACTTGAAATGAGATTTCACCTAGTGTAGTGTGCAGTGTTCGTAAATCATCTGTAAAAGGTTTGAGAGAATCTGATCTTCCGTTAAATGTTACCCTGGAAACCAGATGAGATTGTATCAATCATTGCTGGATAAAACTGATTCCTGACTGGTAAACTGCATCTAGATTGAGAGGATTTATAAATGCCTGATGAGTTAGCTATGTTTGGGCTTCCCTGTCTTGCTGCTCTTAGAACTAGCTTGGCCCTTGTGGCAATGGCAATCCTGAACACATGCCCATAGAGTTGTTGTTAGTAGAGATGTTAGCTTTTGTGGACATGAAGCTTTTAAGTCAGGGCAGCTCCTGCACCTGCCTGATGTGGCTCTCATCTCCCTTGAGCCTGTGCTGTGTCATCTAGGGAGTCAAAGAAAATAGCCCCTGGATGGCTAGGTGGGCTGTCACCTGCATGAACTACTGCAAAGTCTCCCAGTGAGAGGAACACCTGATGCTTCCCAGCTGGCAAGCTGTGGTTCCTGTCCTCTGTCCTTCTGAGTTTTCTGGTGCCCAGTGTGGCCTATGATGGTCTTTGAGTCTGTTCAGTAGCTACATAGTCTCACCTGGGGAAGGCTTTCTCTTCAGAGCCATCAGTGTTTTTGGTAGAACAAGGGAATATCTTTAATGAACTTCTGTGGCTCACATAACGTTCCCTGATCTTGTGGGAACATTAGAAATCTTGTGGGTTTGTCTGTTTTGTCTCAAGGCTTTCATTTTCTTTGAATGTGTCAGCAGTCGGTAAGGCTGTTAGGTCTACCAATAGATAAACAAAAGGTATTCATGGTGGTGCAAATGTCTGGGATGGGCAGGGGAGCTACACAAACCTTGAAAATAAAAAATTTTTTTAAATTATTGCCTAGAACCTAGCACAGCACCCAGCTTACATATAGTTCATTCCATTAAATGAATATTTATTGAGCACCCCACTATGTGTCAGGCATTGATGGGTTTATATATTCATAGTAGTGAACAAAATATATGATCCTCTCTTGGAGTTCATAGTCACTTTAATGAATACTAACTGGTAGACTAATACTATACTATAACTTAGTGTCTGTTATTTTTCTTTGTTATAGTCCCTTCAATTTCTTCATTTATGGGGTCAGCAATGAGATTTTAATTCCTTCTTATTTAACTTGATTGAATAGAATACTCAAAGTATTTCAGTAGATTACAAGTACTATTTTATACCACTTTTTTTTTTTTTTTTTGCGGTACGGACCTCTCACTGTTGTGGCCTCTCCCGTTGCGGAGCACAGGCTCCGGACGCGCAGGCTCAGCGGCCATGGCTCACGGGCCCAGCCGCTCCACAGCATGCGGGATCCTCCCGGACCGGGGCACGAACCCATGTCCCCTGCATCGGCAGGCGGACTCTCAACCACTGCGCCACCAGGGAAGCCCGAAACAAAGTTTTTTGTGTGTGTGGTTTGGAGTATTGGAACTCTGAAATCCTTTGAACCAAGTTAAAAAAAACCATAGCTCGCCTGGATTTTCCTTTACTGTGTATGTACTTTTTTCCCACTTGGTGGCACCTTCTGTTCATTTTAAGTAATATGTCTTTCCTTCCTCCGTGTAGTGCACTAGTCTCTCCTCATATATTAATTTTTCTTATTAAAATTAATGTTTAAATTACTCAAGTAATACATAAGTACTTTTTTAAAAAAATTACAGCATATGTTAAAAAGTTTTTGCTTTTTTTTTACAGAACTTAATTTTGCCCTTGAAGATTTTTCCAGTGCCATGGTGACATTGATAATGGTTTTTCTCTTGTAGGGTTAATTTATTTAGGATACTTAACATCGTTGTGGTCAGCTGTTTTTTAGTTGACAATATGTCCTAGAAGCCTTGTAGAGGAGTAAGGTGGCAGATGAGGAGGATTACTTGGAGGTGACAGAGAAGAATCAAGGATGATTCTTAGGTTTGGGGCTTGAGAGGTTGGGTAGATGGTGGTACCATTCATTCAGATGGGAAGACTGGGAGAAGGGTAGGTTGTGAGGGTGGAGGGTAGGAATCAGAAGCTTCTTTTTTGGGTGTACTAAGTTTGAGATACCTGTCGGAAATCCAAATGAATGGTTGTGTTAAGTAAACAGCAGGATAGATTAATCTGGAGCTCAGGACAGAGGCCAAGCCAGCAAAGAAGAATAGTAGCTACTAGCAAAGTAAGAAGGAAGGCAGGAGAGGTTAGCATTTCAACAAACATGGGAAGTCTAACTATTGATGTTTGCTGAGAAGGTTAAGTAAGATAAGGACAGAGAAGTGTCCACATGGATTTGGCAATATGAACTTCATCAAATCTAAATGGAATCTGTTCTTGAAAAAAATGTGGAGAGATCAGAAAAGTTTCAAAGAATCTGTCAGGGGGCAGGGATAATCCATATACACCCCTAAGAGGCAACCACTGTCAACATTCGGCATATTTCCTTTAGTCCTTTTAAATAAATTTTTGTGTAGTTGTTGTGTTCATAATCAGCCAGTTTTATTTTCTGCTTTTTCTGTAGATAATATAAGCGATCTTCCGTGCTATTAAAACAGTCCTTATAATCATCATTAAAATATGTTTTCTGATTATAAAAATGTACAGTTGTTATAGAAAACTTGGAAAATCCAGAGAAATACAAGGTACAAACAAAAATAAACTCTAATTCCTTGGCCAAGAAATAAGCACTGTTAACATTTGTTCACTGATTCAACAAATACCTGAGTGTCTGCTTTTGAGTAGAGAAGGAATGTTTTTAAAGGTTCACAGTGTGGAGAACAGGTTATAGTTTATTGGTCACACCTTCTTTAGAAGAAGGTTTGTGATTAGAAATAACTATATATGGATATATATGTGTATACATACGTATTTCTTTATTATACACAATATTTTGTTTCTCTTCCCCCTCCCCTCACTTAATATATCACAGATGTTTTCCCCATTTCACTTAATATTCTACTTGTCAGTTTGAGTGTTTTAGTATCGTAGGGGCTTTGTATATAGACAGGATTAATGGCAGTTTGGGTTTAAAATGAATATTCTATTTACTATAGCTGCAAATTTTAAAACACAGTTGTTCTTAAGCTTTGAGGTTCTATTTATAAATAGGATAACAAGATTAGTAAGTTGAATATTTTTGCAGAAAGATAAAGAGCAATCATAGTCTCTTGTTCTTTGGTGAATGTTTGATAAACTTTAATGGAAAGGATTAAATTCTCCTAAAGAGTTATCTCCATTTGCAAGTTTAGTTAATTACATCCCTTTAAACATTTTAGGGCACATTTATAAATGTAATATATTTGATTTTTTAAATATCTTCAAATGCCCAGTGTAGGTAGATTAATGAACCTATCAAGCAAAATGTCCCTAAGCCCTTAAGTGACTCTTGTTTATGCAAGCCAAAAATTTAAGGGTCCTCCTCAACTCTTTCTCTAATAACCAGCCTATCAGCATGTTCTTTCTGCTTTACTTTCTGAATATATCCCATGTCTGATATACCTGTGGCCATTACCCCAGTCCAAACCACAGTAATCTCTTGCCTGGACTTCTACAACTGCCCAACTGGTTTGCTTACATTCTTACAATACACCAGTATTCCCAACGTACTAAGTGATTAGGGTGATTATTTTAAAATGTAACTCACATCACATCAAACCTCTGCTCAGAACTCTCCACTGGCTTTCCATCATGGTGAGAGTTAAAATTCCAACTCCTTACATGGTCTGCAAGGAGTTGGAATGTGATCCTGCCCCTTCCAGGTCTGCGTACACTGCCCTGTTCACTGCCCTGCTAACTTTTGACTTATTAGCCACATTGGTCTGCTGGCTTTTCCTCGAGCGGTGAGCACACTCCCACCTCAGTCACTTTGCACTAGCTATTTCCCCAGGTGTGGCATGGCTCACGCTCAGACTGCCTAGCTAAAAGAGCCCTGTCCTTCTCTCACACTGTGTCCCCTTCCCCTGCTCTCATTTTTTCCTTGGTAGCACTTATCTCTGCCTGGCATTTTATTGCATAGTATTTAACTTATTGTTTCTCCAACTACCATACTTCTTGATGGTAAGAACTTTGTTCACTGTTGTGTTGCTAATGCCTAAACCAGTGTCTAGCACATGGTAGTTGCTCAGTAAATATTTGTTGAATAAAAGGGGACATACTGTTCTACTTGAAACAACTGTTATTTTGCTTTTGGGATACAGTAATTTTATTTGCTTCTGGTAGCTGATCCAAAAATGGTATGTCTTGTCACTTCTTTTGTAGCTTTTGTGTGAATTTGAAGCTCATATTTACCTTTAAATTCCACTCTAACTTCAACCCGTCCTTTTTAATACCTTGTCCCACTGAATTGTATCTTATAGTCTTTTAAAATATTATTTTCCTAAATAAATGGCCATCTCTCAATGCCAGAGAATATTGTCTTCTTCTCCTTGATGTATCTGCTTAATCTATCCTTTTTCAGGTAGTAGGTGTTGTGTAAAATACTCTGAGCTGAATTAAAATGAGTGTTATTCAGTACAATGTGTTGCAAGCTTCTTTTCAAAATAGATCCTTCCTAATATTTATTTTCTGCTCCGGAAAATCAGAATATAAGAGGCTATGTTCTAAGAAACTATAAACTGCATGTTTAAGTAGATATTCCTGTGTTACAGAATGTTACTTTATAACCTTTCTCTTTTAAAATGTGCTAATTATAAGCAGAAGACAAGATTGTTTTGATTTTTAAAATTCAGCTTTTGTTTAACACATTTCACTTACTATTCAGTGCTTCTGATTCTAACATTTTACAAAGATGAGTTGTTGGAAAATTTTATACCTGGAGTGTGGAAATAAACTATGTATTACTTTTGGTGAACAAGGAACTACTCTTGATTCCAATTTCCAGAATAAATCTGTATTGTGTTCACAGGTTAGCAATTTATTTTTGGCCATCCAGTGGGTTGGCCAAAAAGTTCGTTTGGGTTTTTCCATAAGATGTTATATATATAATATATGCTAGAGATAGTCATATAGAAAAATTTGAGGTTTCTAGATTTAAAAAAAACAGTTTGAACCTTTTCTATGTAACTGTAGTGAATGACGTTTGTGCGGTGGAATTGACGTAGGAAAAATTTCCATTAAGGTAGACTGAGAGAAACAGTCTACCTGCTACTAAAACATTTAGTACTTTAAAGAGAGTGATTTTTTTTTTTTTAAGTGATGGCTTAAAGTGGGATGAAATGAGGTTAGAAGTAGAAGAACCTACTTAGAGTCTCAAATAAATGACAGATGAATTGAGCAGGATTTTAAAACCATCTCTAGTTGTTTTGAATTAGAAGGACTTTTCTTTCTAATAGCTTTGTTTTATCTTACAAAGTAGTACATGTTTATTACAGAAAATTCAGAAAATAACAAAGCAAATAAAAGTAACCTATTATCCTACCACACCAAGATAAAATACTGTTAATATTTTGATACATATTCTTTCCATCTCCTTTTTTCCTATGCATATGTATCCCTTGTTTTTGTTTTTCATGTAAGTGGGTTACTTTTTGAAGAGGTAGCCCAGTTTTGAATCCTAGCATCACTATCATGGGCAAGTTATTTAGACTCTCGGCGCTCTAGTTTCCTCATTTATAAAATTGGGATAATAACATCTGTCTCATAGAGGTAAGAATTAAATGAGTTAGTATTTGTAAAGTGTTTAGAACAGTGCCCATGACTTATAAATGCTATTTAGTATCATTAAGTAAATTAACTAAATAACCTGCTTTTTAAGCTTAACATATGTTGAGCATTTTCTCAAGTCATAAAATATTCTCTGTAACATAATATTTAATGAGGCTTTAATATTCTGTCATGTGGATGTGCCCTGAGTTATTTAAGTATTCCCTATATTATTCTTGGTTTTGTTCTTTCCATGTTTTCACTGTTATATATAAAGCTTTGGTCAGCATCCTTGTATGTAAGCCTGTTCCCACACATCCTTATTTCCTTATGGCAGATTCCTACAAGTAAAATTGCTGCATCCAGAAGTGTACGTGTTGTATAAGTGTTTGGTACCTACTGCCAAATTACCTTCAATTTACATTCTCAGGGTAAATACATTCAGCTGTATATGAGTTTGATTTCTCTGTAACTTCACAAATACTGGGTATTATTATTATTTGTTAAAATCTTTGCCAGTTTGGCAAGTAAAAAGTTATATCTTGTTTTCAGTTGTATTTTCTTGATTAAACTTTTTTGTTGTTTGCCATTTTTACTTTTTCTTTTTATGACTTATCTTTTAACATCTTTTATCTATTTTTCTATTGGATGTTTGATTTTTTCTTTCTGATTTGTAATGATAGATGAACTACTTTTCTGTATGTTACAAATATTTCCCTGTTTCTTTTATTTTTTAATCGTGTTTTCAGAGTTTTAGTACATAAACACTTCAATTTTTATGTAGTAAAATTACCATTTTTTTCTTTATGGCTTTGGCCTTTGATATTAAGCTTAGAAATGGTCCTTCATATTCTATAAATATCAATATATCTTATGAATATAAATATTCACACATTTGTATCAGTGCACTATTACTCTATCTGCAAGCTATCCTCATATATGGCTGGGGAAACCTAATAATTTTTTTCAACAAAATTAATTATACTAGCATAATTTGTTGAGAAATGTTTACGTTCCCCAATGATTTGAAATGCCAAACTTACCTTATATATCCTTTAGTCTGGGGGATTTTTTTTCTGTTTTATTATTGTACTTTTGTACCAAAATCTTGGTACAAAATTTTTGTGCCAATTTTTATACCATTCTAATGTTTGTGACTTTAATGTCTGGTAATACTGGCCTTCCTGATTGTTGTGAGTTTTCAGAATGTTCTTAAGATAGACGTGCAACTGATCCTTAGAATTATAATTGTCAAACCCTATTGAGATTTTGATTCAGATTGCATTTAATTAAAAGAATAATTACTGAGCTAACAAAGTTTGAGTTGGCTATCTTGTAATGAACTGTCTTTGGTTTTTATTGCATTAAGTGTATCAGTCTTATCCTGTGGTTAGATGGATCTCAGGATTTTGACAGATATTTAAGTGCTATCGTAATCCCAACCAGTTTTCATCTATTAATTGTAATTAAGGTCCTGATCAAAATGTTCTCTTCAGCCCTTGGGAAACTGTGTTCAAGCCTCAGTGTGTAACATACATGCTGTGGGACCTTGGGAAAGTCATTTCAATTCTGTTTCCACAATTTTAAAATATGAAATACTTAGTATTAAATAAGTGACTGAGTGATATGCATGAGAATGTTTCGTAAACTAAAGTGGGATGGAGTAATAATAGTTTTAGTATAATGAATATTTTTACCTCAAAAAACAATCTGGAGCGGGTTTTTTTTTTTTAGTCTTATTATATTTTTTGAAAAATCTTTAGTATTTCTTGGCTCAGTAATGTTAAGTGAAACCACCTGAAACATGAACATAGGAGCCAGCCTTGATTCCCAAAATTAATACTGTATACTATCCAAGGAAAAGATTCAAAACTGCCTATATTTTTGTTGTTGTTGGTTGTTATTTGTTAATATTTTATTTCTGGAAATTTTCTGAAAGGGAAAATTAAACTTTTATCTTTGTTATTAATATCCATCTTAAAGACTGTTTTCATTTGCAGTGATTTTTTATTTTTTATTCTTAAAATTTTATTTATTTATTTTTGGCTGTGTTAGGTCTTTGTTGCTGCGCGCAGGCTTTCTCTAGTTTTGGTGAGTGGGGGGCTACTCTTCATCGTAGTGTGTGAGCTGCTCATTGTCATGGCTTCTCTTGTTGCAGAGCATGGGCTCTAGGTGCGTGGGCTTCAGTAGTTGTGGCACGCAGGCTCAGTAGTTGTGGCTCGTGGGCTCTAGAGCGCAGGCACAGTAGTTGTGGCGTATGGGCTTAGTTGCTCCACGGCATGTGGGATCTTCCTGGACCAGGGATCCAACCCATGTCCCCTGCATTGGCAGGCGGATTCTTAACCACTGAGCCACCAGGGAAGTCCCTACAGTGATTTTTTAGAATATATTTTATATGGTATATATTTTTATTTCTTAAATTTCCTATTAGGCTGTTTAATTCTTTCTTCACAAATAAATCGCTCCATTTTGTACTTTGAATGGCTAACAACCTCAAACTTAAGTGAAGTAGTATATTTTCAAAGAAGGGGAAAGTGTTCTTTTCCTCTTCCTTTCCATAGTTTTTCCTCATATATAACTGAGAATTAGATCAGCCACTTATGGGATTTATTTCCATTTGAGTTGTGTTGTAATTGTGATTTAATATTTTTGTTATTAAAGATATTTTGAGGGCTTCCCTGGTGGCGCAGTGGTTGAGAATCTGCCTGCTGATGCAGGGGACACGGGTTGGAGCCCTGGTCTGGGAGGATCCCACATGCCGCGGAGCAACTAGGCCTGTGAGCCACAACTACTGAGCCTGCGCGTCTGGAGCTTGTGCTCTGCAACAAGAGAGGCCTCGACAGCGAGAGGCCCGCGCACCGCAATGAAGAGTGGCCCCCGCTTGCCACAACTAGAGAAAGCCCTCGCACAGAAACGAAGACCCAACACAGCAAAAATAAATTAATTAATTAATAAACTCCTACCCCCAACATCTTCTTTAAAAAAAAAAAATTCAAGCCTTCTCTCTAAAAAAAAAGATATTATTTTGAGGACTTCCCTGGTGGTGCAGTGGTTAAGAATCCTCCTGCCAATGCAGGGGACACGGGTTCAAGCCCCGGTCCGGGAAGATCCCACATGCCGCAGAACAAGTAAGCCCATGTGCCACAACTACTGAGCCTGCGTTCTAGAGCCCACGAGCCACAACTACTGAAGCCTGCATGCCGCAGCTACTGAAGCCCATGTGCCTAGAGCCCGTGCTCCTCAACAAGAGAAGCCACTGCAATGAGAAGCCCTCATACTGCAACAAATACCCAACACAGCCAAAAATAAATAAATTAATTTAAAAAAAAAGATATTTTGACACACTTGAATATATTTGAGTACTGAGTTTTTTCCAAAGTGTAATCTATTTTCATTATATTTATCTCTTTAGTATTTATAACTTTTTGCCTTTCCGCCAGTCTCCTTATTTGTAGTCACGCTGACTTTATCATCAAGTTTAAGTAATTTTATATTTTGTCCTGTAAGATAATAACAGTGATATAAAATTGAAGTGGGTCTGATGCCAGCTTAACACAGTTTTCTAGACAATACTCTTAGTCCAATAGCATCTTTAATTAATTGGAAGAAAAATGACCCAGATGAAAACCTGTTTTACAAAAACTCTGGTGTGGAAATCTAAAAGGTATTATTTCTTTAGGCTTTATTTAATAATATAACAGAAGGGTTATATTAGCCTAGCATACTATAAACATTTTCTTATTTTATAGTTTCTTATTCTAACATAATGAGAATAAATTGCTGTTTAGTCATTCCCTAACTCTAGCCACTAGCCTTACTGGATGAATATTTTCAGATTTTATGTGTTGGTGGTAAAAAATTTCTTTTAGTTTCCTTTCTTTCTTTCTTTCTTTCCTTTCTTTCCTTTCTTTCCTTTCTTTCCATTCTTTCTTGCCATGCCATGCAGCTTGCAGGATCTTAGTTCCCCAACCAGGTATTGAACCCAGGCAATGAAAGCACTGAGTCCTAACTACTGGACCACCAGAGAATTTCCCCTCTTTTAGTTTTCTTGAACATTTTCTATTTCTCCATGAGCTCTCAGTTAAGTAACTAAATAGGCTTATAAAAGCTTTGGACTGTGGTTCCTTAAATATTTTAACTTTCAGGAATCTTGATGGCAATTATTTGAATACAAATCTTCTTTAGTTACTTAAGCTGACTCAAATGGCAAAAGTTAAATATTTCTTCTATGCCTGAACTTACACAAAGCCCCTTGATAAATAAGAGCCTTGGTTTTGACAGCTAATCCCGCCTTCGAGTAGCTCGTGGAGCCTGTCTCACCACCACTGTCTCACTAGGTTTCAGAGCTCATGTTAGTAGTTATTTATTGGTCCAGGTTACTTTTCACTAATCCATTTTCCTTTGGAGGATGTAAGAGAGAAACCAGCCCAGTGTGTACAGACTTCTTCATTCTTTATTGTGTTAGCTGATCATGATATAATTATCTTTAGACACAAATATAGCAACAGTAATAATATTTTATCTCTACTCTCATAGGTCTTAGCCAGTTACCTAGCTATATCTATCAATTACTGTTAGCAAATATTCTTTTTTTTTTTTTTTTTTTTTCAGTACGTGGGCTTCTCACTGTTGTGGCCTCTCCCGCTGCGGAGCACAGGCTCCGGACGCACAGGCTCAGCGGCCATGGCTCATGGGCCCAGCCGCTGCGCGGCATGTGGGATCTTCCCAGACCGGGGCACGAACCCGTGTCGCCTGCATTGGCAGGCGGACTCTCAACCGCTACGCCACCAGGGAAGCCCTGTTAGCAAATATTCTTAAACTTACATAGTATCATAAATTTTGCTCATTAGCTTTAGTCATAGTTATTTTACTGAAACTTCCTCCACTTGCCCCTTCCTCTGTAGCTGGGTGATCCTCCACCCCTCCTTTTTTTTTTCTTGGAACTGCAATTCTGTGCCTGTCACCTCATTCCCTTTTCCCATAGGGTCATCTTTGTCTTGTGAGCTCTGAGTCTTGTTATGAATTCTCTCTCCCCTTCCTTTCCTATGTAAATTCAGCTTGGCTTTCTGCTCAGTTCTACTCTTTGTCCCTTGGACTTTGATTCTTTCTTTTCTCTGTTATTAGACAGAAAGTTCTCTATACTCCAAGGAAACGCCTTGCTTTCTTCTTTAGGCCAGATTTCTGGCACCTCCAAGCAAACATCTTTTGATGAACACTTGAAGCTGAAACACTCATGAACTTTGGGCTGTGATTTAATAATTTTATTATAACAAACTGTATGTCCTCCAGTGCTCGGACTTAAGCTTGAATTTAAGATGCGTGCAGAGACCCTCTTCTTCAGCAGGAGCCTCATAGGTTTCAAACTAGAGCTTCATGAACCAGAGCATCCTGAGCATACTGAAACTCCGGAATCAGCCTCTAGCATCTAACAGTAATACTGTACGTCATCAGTTCTAAAATACATTTGTTTTTTTTGTTTTTGTTTCTGTTTTTTGCTGTACGCGGGCCTCTCATTGTTGTGGCCTCTCCCGTTGCGGAGCACAGGCTCTGGACGCGCAGGTTCAGCGGCCATGGCTCACGGGCCCAGCCGCTCCGCAGCATGTGGGATCTTCCCGGATCGGGGCATGAACCCGTGTCCCCTGCGTCGGCAGGCGGACTCTCAACCACTGCGCCACCAGGGAAGCCCTAAAATACATTTTTATGCGTAAAATTAGGATACGTGTTACAATCAATAGTGTCATAGTTTAGTTAGCAGGATTTTTTCTTTCTGAGAGATACATAAAATAATGGTGTATCTTAAAATGGATGATGTCCTAGATTTGATGAAATACAATAATTATAACAGCAATAGCTAACATTTGTTGAGTGCCTACTATGCACAAGAATTTTTCTAGGTGCTTTATGTGTATTGTCTCATTTAATCCTTACACCATTCTTAGTAAGAATGTTCAGATGAAAAAACCCAGGTGTAGAAAAGTTCAGTGATGGAGCTGAGATTTGAGCTCAAGCAACACAGTAGCTCGAGAACTGCTCTCTTAACCCTCCTCCCACTACACTGTGCTGCCTCTTCATAACTGTCTTTTCTTCCCTCTTTAAGGCATCGTTGGCTTCACTCTATGACTGATGATCCTCCAACAACGAAACCACCTACTGCTCGTAAATTCATTTGGACAAACCATAAATTCAACGTGAGTGGCACTCCACAACAATACGTACCTTATTCCACCACTAGAAAGAAGATTCAGGAGTGGGTCCCACCTTCAACACCTTACAAGTAAAGACAAGGAAAAACAATTTACATGTAAAATATGGGGCTTTTCCTGTAATTGTACTTCTGCTGCTTACTGTTAACTTGATTAAAGTTATTGGATTAAGCAATGTCTGTTGTGCTTTTTTGCCCTTAACTTTGTCATTTGTCAGCTGCAAAATAGAAGCTCACAAACGTGGGAAATTGAAGTAGACTTCTGTTGGGGCGGCCGCGTCATTTACATTTCCCTCTTGCCTGCGTGGTTGCGTCTGTGCGTCAGCCCTGCTGCGCTGCCACAGCTGATTGATGGGGGAAGACCTAACGCTGAGCTGAGCCAAACCGATTTTCCCGTGGGAATTTGAAACTTGAATGGAGAGACAGAGGGGCTGAGACATCAGAGTTGGATGACTTTTATGGTAGCACCGCAAGGAGAAGTTTATCAGAGGTGTCCCATTTCCTGAGTTTTGGTTCTTTCATAGTTTATTTGCATCTGCGAACTATCCCAGGATCCATCTATTCTAATATATTTTTATTTCTTTAAGCTAAGTAAGATCACTGACTTATTTTTTTTTTTTTTTTTTTTGCTTGCAAACAAAAGAGCTTTAACTAATGTCCAGATCGGTTCCAAAGAATGGGTTGTAGGCAAAAGACCTTCAGGGAAATAAGGAATCTTTGAACTGGTTATGTTGGGTAGGATGAAAAGGCAGTGCCACCCCCCTCTGTATTCTGGATGGAAAGCTAGCAGCTGCAGTACTCAGCTTATCAAGCTCTTGTCCTTAGTCGCCAGGATCCACGAGGCCCCTGAGGATAAGGTCCTTGGATACTGGTTAGCAGCCACCATAGAACAATTTAGCGGAGATGGAAAAAGAATGCAAGGATTTTGGAGTCAGATGGTTGCTTTCAAGGGCGCTGGATAATTTAAGGGAGAGAGTGAACCTTAATCCCCAAATCTCAACTCAAAGCATTGTGAAACCCAGGGCAGTGTATACGACCTGGCTAACTACTCAGGTTTCTTATGTGAAAATTAAGGGATAGAATGGGGAGCTAACTGTTGGTATAGGGATATCTGGAAGGAATTAGAATGTCTTTTGGCTGCACATTAGTCACTTGGGGGCGTTTTTTAAGCTCTAGTGGCCCAAGATATTAAACCAGCATCTCTGAGGGTGGGATCCAGGCATCGATATTTGTTAAAGCCTCCCCTTCTACCCTCCCCACCCCTCAATAATTCCATTGCAGCCAAGGTTCTGAAACCACTGAGCTAAAGAAAATAACACACCAAACCAGTTCTGAAGAAAAAGAGTTCTGAAACTTAATCATCAGAAATTAAAGTTTTCCCACAGCCTCACTGCTGAGCATCCCTTACTTAGGGTTGAATTCAGGTTGAATTTGGTGCCCTCAGGAGATAACTGTGTTCAGTGTTTCATTTTGGGGAGCTGTCTGCAATTTGCTGATTGGCCATATAGTGCAGCACCACACACTAAAAGCTGGCCTGTGCTAGACTGAGGTTTCGTATGCTCTGTCTACCACTTCACTGACTTTTCTGTCAGGGCCTAAAACATTGCTTTCTAATGCTGTTAGGAATAGATTGGCAAGGGAAACTTGTGAGCACTTAGAAGTTCTGTCCTGGCTGCAGTTCTTTCTGGGTCGGGTATGCTGGAGGTTCACCTATTAGAAAAAAAAAATGGGTGTGGTTCTCATGGGGAGGGAGAAGGTGGACAGAGGTGGTAATTAGGAAATGGTCTGATCTGCAACAATCTCTGGCTATGGTAAAGTTATTGTAGGGCCTCTAGGAATGAAAGCAACAGGCAGCTACCTTAGTTCTTAATCCAATTTTTTTTTTTAAAGCCAACTTTGCAGGTCTAGGTTATAGTCACTTGAATCGAGCTAGATCACAGCTTCTCTCTTAATTCTCACATCTGAGTTAATTCTCAGGGCTAGAACTCTTGACTTAAGGGCTGTGTGATATGAATAGATATGTGTACTTAGAAAAAAGAAATATCCAAAGTTTCAGTGGATACTTGTTCCAAATTAGCACCAACTTTGGGGGGATTGAGAACACCATGGCCCACTGATCAAAATACAGGCTATGGACAGCAGATTGGACCCCATTTCACCATAAGCCCATGGGAACAACTGAACTTCCCTTTCCCCCACCCCTTGTTTTATTTCTTCGGTTCCTAAGTGTAGATGGTTGGACACTCTTTGCAGAATCTCAACATTGGCTCCTTGCCCTGAGGAGAGTAAGTGTTCTTCTGGTAGGGGGCCAAGGGGAAGCCACTGGAGCATTCCTTCCTTACCAAAATAATAAGTGAAAAAGCAGTGTATCTTTGGGGGTAATTACAGAGTTAAATACAACCATCAAAGGGTAGAAAGATACAAATGTGGTCATTCCTGTCATCCCCAAATATACAGTGTTCTTCCATTTGACCAGTGAGAAAGATTGATAGGTCTTGGAGGATGACAGCAGCCTATAAGATAAAACTTAATCTTGAGGTGATCTGAATTGTAGATGCTATTCAATGTTCTCTTTCTTAGAGCAACTTGATACAGTATCTGGCATTTGATATGTTAACTATTGGTCTAACCGCTGCATTTCTACCCATCTTGGTTTGTAGAGTCCATCAGCAGTTGTTTGCTTTTACCTGGCAGGGACAGAAATAGCTTGACATATCTGTCCAATGGATGTCAATTCTAGCCATTTGCTACACGAGGACATTTAATGCCTCACGAAACCATAGGATGTCACATTAGTCCACTATGTTGATGCAGAGCAGGAAATACCAGATACCCAAATGCCTTGGTAAGACACAAATATGCCAAGTGTAGAGTCTGAATCTCATAGAAATAGAGGGACTTGACTCCCTAGTGAATTTCTCAGGGATTCAGTGGTCTAGCACATGTTGAGATAGCCCCTTCAGTGTTAAGGACAAATTGCTATACCTTGCCTGTTCTACAATTAAGAAAGGCACGGTACCCGAGGTGCCCTGGATTTTAGGGACAGCATATAGCATACAGGTGTTCTGCACTTATTTTTTTACCAGGTGACCTAAAAAGTTGGCAGTGCAAAACCAGTCTCTTTAGGTGGCCCAGGCTGTAGTCCAAGAAACTCTGCTCCTCAGCCCTGTCAAAGTGTCTGGAAGATTGGAATACTATACTGAAGTCAGAAACAAGTCTCTCCAGGAGAATCACAATGGAAGCCCGCAGGATTTTGGAACAAGGCCATACCCCCATCAGGAAGATTACCATTTTCCTTTTGCAAAACAGCTCCCATTTGCTACTGGTATGTTGGAGACCCTGAGACATAAGGTGCTGTCTAGTCCACCTACTCATAAAGTTGCCATTTCCAGTAGCACTCCATTAGATGGGACCAGAGCAGGTCATGAAGGCGCTTTAACTTTGTGGAAGCAGATTTCTCCCCACTCTGTGCCGTTAACTACCCTATTCCCACTCTTTGCCCCTACCAGTCTGTCCCTTTGCCCTTGTGGAGAGTTGTTGGCCAATTAATTGAGAATGGAGAAAGTCAAGCCTGGCTTATAGATGTTGTTGAACAGTATGAACTACCAGCTGGAAGTGTACTGTTGTATACCACAGCCCCTGTTCGCGGTTATCTTGAAGGACAGCACAGAGCAAATCTCATCAGGCAGGATTTCAAGCAATGCCTTTTATCATGTACTTCGGCTTGAAGAAAGCATGACCTGAGTCAGGCTCTAAAACAATCACTGGCTATATGGTCAGAGGCTTAAAAAAAACAACCTTGAAAATTGGTGTGAAAGTTTTGGGAAGGGCTTTGCCAATGAACCTTGAGGATGGAACCTAGAATTTAAGAATATTTAGAACAAAGCATCCAAGTACTTCCAGGGATCACCTCCTGAGCACAAATCCTTGTCTTAGTGTCAGCCTCTGGGGGAGCCCAACGTAAAACACGTGTAAGTCCAGCAGCCTCTTGGTGACAAGTTCATTTCATTGGACTTCTTCCATTTTGGAGAGAGCTATGATCTGTTTCCATGGAAATAGGCAGTTATTCTCAGTGTGGATCCTATCATACCTTGGCCAACACTTAACATTCATGGGCTTAGAATGCCTTCTGCTTTGTCATACACAGAAGAGTCCCCCTGGTCAAGAAACGCAGAAAACGTCACAGAAAAGAAGCAATGAACCAATGTCTGTGGGAGCCCCTGCTTGTGTTCCTGACGTGCCCCTATTTCTCAGACATCATCTTTCTTGTTTTCTCCCTCTATCACACACCACATGTCAGTCACACCAGCCGCCTTTCTTTTCTTTAAAGAACCAGATTCATTCTTGTGTTGGGGCCTTTGCACTTACTCTTCCTTCTGCCTGGAATAGTAACACCTTTGTGTTACTTCCTCTTTTGTATCACTGATGTCTCACTTTACCAATATCACCTCCACAGCAAGATGTTCTGTGTCCCTCTAATCTAAAGTAGCTCCCTTGAAACTTCCTATTATTTAAAAATTCTATTTATATAAATTTGCTTATTTTATTTTCTTCATAGTATTTATCGTTCCTTTTTGAGAAATGACATGAACAAACTTATTCCAGGAAATAATCTGTGTATTCGGCATTTACTGAACACCTACTATCACCTGAAGTAAAACAGTATTGATCAGATTTAATATTGTTGCTAGAGGTGAGATGACTGAAGTGAAACAGCAGCAGCCCTGAATAGCAAATTCTAAAATTTTAGGAAGTAAAAGCACTTGGGAATAACATTAAAGCATGCAAGTAATTATAAATAGAGAACTGAAAATGTTTCATTCAGCGATTTTTTTTTTTTTTGCGGTACGCGGGCCTCTCACTGTTGCGGCCCCTCCCATTGCGGAGCACAGGCTCCGGACGCGCAGGCCCAGCGGCCATGGCTTATGGGCCCAGCGGGATCTTCCCCGACCGGGGCACGAACCCGTGTCCCCTGCATCAGCAGGCGGACTCTCAACCACTGCGCCACCAGGGAAGCCCCATTGAGCGATTTTTATAGGAGAAAGAAAAAAGTACAGTAATTGCCATGATGTCGTGCTGTGTTTCCACAAAGGCTGGTGATTATATCAAGGGTTTGTAATCACTTGTGTGATCGGTTTGCAAAGACCTCTAGGCCTGCATCCCTGTTTTAAATCATGCTTCCACAGAAAAAACCTGTTTATAACATTCTGCTCAAATATGAGTTGATTTAGCCACTGGCACCAAGGTCCACGAATATGAAATGCGGTTGCATCATTAGTGCACCGTAATCAAGCCACATTTGTTAGCACTGGCTCCAGGAAGGTAATGTCCGTCTAAGGCTTAGGGAAATAATGGAATTACAGAAGTGGACATGTAGTGGTAGGTTGTCTAACAAATTCTTTGGGACAGCCCTGGCCTTAGAAAAGTTTCCCAGGTTGATGTCTGGTGTTGATCTAGCCCTCCTGTCCCAGGGCAAAGGGGACACACAACCGCTACTGTGTTGCGCATTTCACCTACGTGAGTACAGTATGAATGGTGTCCCCTGGAGTTGTGCCACACGTCAGTTCTGGTTTACCCACCAGGATGTATGGGGGAGTTAATCCAGTTCCTGGAAAGCATATGTCTGGGCATCTGTTTGTGCTTGCCCCGTGTCCCTTTTCCTTTCTTCTGGCATAGAATCCTGACTTATCTTGAGGACCATCCTTCCCCTGCTTTCAGTCCATATGGGTCAGTGGATATGTACCCACTCTCTAATAATTCTCAGAGTATTGTATCCCACTGGCTTTAGTGACTGGTTCAGGAATGAATAAGTGCCTGAAGACAGACCAGTGAAGCTCAACTACAGGACTTTAGTTGGAAACACTGGAAAATAGAATTCCTCATTCTGTAACACTTGAAGCTTGGAGGATAGATGCCAGATGTGGCTGGGGAGCCCTGCACCAAGGAAGGGAGCCTGAAAGTGAAGTCAATGAAAAGGAAAGTGGAGCCAAGATAAGGCACAAGACAGATTTATTACAGTGTTTAACGCCTGGCTCCAGACGTCCCTGAAGCTGGAATTCACGTAGACTTTTCAGTTACGTGAACCACTAAATTTCCCTGGTGTTTTGGGGGGAGTTTCGTTTCTGGTTTTGGTTTTTCCCTGAATCTAGATTGATTTAGGCTTCTTTCACTTGCAACTGAATGTCCTCACGGTTATAACATCCTTATGACTTTATTACTTCTCCTCTGTAGTAATGAAATTTGTTATTGGTGTGCATCGTCTTCCTTATTAGATGTGACCCTGATTAGGAATTTTTGATTCATAAATATGGGTATTTTATAGGCCAGTAGTGTTTGTTAGGATTTAGTACTATAAACTAATAAAAAACTTTATTTTAAAAACTTAAAGTTTGTGTTGAAGTGGATGCCCACTTTCCATGAAGTGTCTGCATGTGCATTTGAGGATATATCCAGGCCTTTAAAATTCGTTTATGTTATGGTTCTACTGGATGATTCCGGTTAGAAAGGTCTGCAGATCTGACTTCTTGTAGCCTGGACTTGGAACGTTAAGCCACAATGAAATTGCTAAAAAGTGGACAGGCATTTTTACCTCAATAAATAAGGCTAAGCATCAACCCCAAGATTTTAAGGGATTTACGATACTCCTTTCAAAGCAATAGAAAGAGGATGAAAAAAATATGTGACAGAAAAATCTGTGTCCTAATTTGAAATTTACATATTAAGTTATCATGAAAAAATATTTCATTTATGAAAAGCAATTTTTTGCAAGTAGGATCCATAAATTTTTAATGTTAAGAGTTTCGTCTAGGGGCTTCCCTGGTGGCGCAGTGGTTGGGAGTCCGCCTGCTGATGCAGGGGACACGAGTTCGTGCCCCGGTCCGGGAGGATCCCACATGCTGGGGAACGGCTGGGCCCGTGAGCCATGGCCGCTGAGCCTGCGCGTCCGGCGCAGTGGGAGAGGCCCCAACGGTGAGAGGCCCGCATACCGCAAAAAAAAAAAAAAAAGAGTTTCGTCTAAATCACTAGAAACATTAACTCTAACTTGAGCTAGGCGGAAAAACAAAAACTTACTCATGGAAGAAGCAGTTGACCATACAAAAGCCATCCACACAAAATATATACCTCTCACAAATATCACTGAATCTAATAGAGCCAAATCCGATTGCTAAGAGAGGATGCCCACCGGAGACAGGTTTGCTCAACAGAATCTGGGAGGCACCTATAGTTTGAAAAAGCACAAACAATAATAAAACATAATTTTGCGCTGGAAAAATGAATAAAACAATTCACCCTATTATTTTCATAATATAAACTACAAGAAACAAAACTCAGTAAAAATCTGTTAGGACATGTGAGTTAAAGAAGGATTGAGAATTGGGATCGACTACTAACAGGCCTGGGATTTTTTTCGGGAAGGGAGGGAGAATGATGGAATGAGATAGTGTTCTAGGATGAGATAGTGATGGTGTTTGCACAACATTGTAAATATACTGAAAACTACTGAATTATACACTTTAAAATGGTTTATAAGCTGAATTTTATGCTATTTGACTGTTATCTCAATTTTTTAAAAACTCAATTCTAATAGGTTATTGACAGTAATCCTGTGTCCTCAGCATAAAAGAAAGTGACATTCACCCCACTATAGATCCTCGTAAAAACTACCTTGTCCCTGGGCAAGCACCATATGATTATTCCACCTTTTTGCAATTGTGCTTAATATAGATCAAGCTGAGTCTCTTTCTACACATTCCATTACCTGAAGGTAAGTGCAGTGTGGCTTGAGGGTGGATGAGGTTTGGAGTAAAGGTCTGGTGGGCAGTTGGGGGGGTGGAAAGGAAGAGGGGGGGAGGAAAAAGAGGATAGGGATGCCAAGTTTTTGAGCATTATGAGGCCACACAAAAGTTGGTTAGCAAATAGAAGAGGCTGGAAGAATCTCTGGCTTGGTAGAATCTCAGAAAAATCTACTGGGGCTTTGTCCTAAAATATAGAGAAACTTTGACAAACACCTCTTTTTTTCCCCTTAATTTTACTGAATCATAGTTGATTTACAATGTTGTGTTAATTTCTACTGTATGGCAAAGTGACTCAGTTATACATATATATATTCTTTTTCATATTCTTTTCTATTATGGTTTATCACAAGATCTTGAATATAGCTTCCTGTGCTATTCCATAGGACCTTGTTGTTTATTTATCCTATATATACTAGTTTGCATCTATTAATCCCCAACTCCCAATCCTTCCCTCCCCCACCCTCCCCGTTGGCGACCACAAGTCTGTTCTCTATTGACAAACGTCTCTTTGTTTTGGACTGTGGATGTCTCTGTAACCTCAGATGACTTCCCTTGCTGAGGCAGGGCTTTACCAGCAAGTCCCAAACAAGGCTGCTGCCTTTGGAGGTAGCTTCACCTCCAGGCTGACCTGAATTTTTCAGTTTGAGAATTGCGATGGACATTAATATTTGTCATATAGCTGTGCTCGCCCAAGCTCCCTTACAGTCCCCACACCCTAAATTAAAACCCCCCTTAACTAGTTTCCCATCAGTGAAGAAGAGCTAAGATCTTATTCTCACATTTTCTTTCGTGGTCTTTTGGGGCACAGTCGTTCCCTGACTTTTGACTGAGTAACGGCTTCCTTGCCTTCTTTTCTTGTTGATCAGTGTTTTCTCGTATCAAGTTTGATGTTGAGATTTCTCTTAGGGTCCTAGAATTAGCAACTGTCTCATTTTGCACACCACAAATGTGTCTACTCTGGTTTTTGGAGAACACTTTGAAACCTTAGAAATTAACTTTTTTGCCCAACTATAAGACACATTTATACAATTTATGATTCAACAATTGTTTCAGACACTCAATTGTTAGACTCCTGTTTTATTAACAAATATCCCACACAGTTTTGTTCTTCTTTCCAGCTCTGTTGAATCAGGGAAGCATCCTGGTAAGATTGGAGAGATAATTGACTCTAGTGTTGACCTTTAGCCAACTAACTTTAGCTTTGGGCAACTAACAGCTTCTAGGACCTCAGTTTCCTCATCTGTAACAGGGATAATCAAACCCTCCTAACAGAGTTGTCAGGTAAAGCAACTGACACATAGTAGCCATTAGTATTATTATCATCCTACCTTAATTATCTTGGTAGAACCATAGGCAAAAGATCCAAAAACCTAACAAAAATTTTTACATAGTAATAATTTACTGATTTACAACTCTCGAAAGCATGATCAATTTTAGGCCTTTTTACTATTTTACTTTTTACTATTTACTCATTTTAAATAAATAGAATCATAAATATTAACTAGTTCAACTAATACTAAACGTCAATACTGATCACTGTACAAGAATGAGAGATACTTTTTAAACTTATTTTATGTAACATTCCTTTAAATTTTAATAAAAACTCAATTTTGAATTATTTTACTGATTAAAAAAATCCCTAATAAATGTAAATATTCTATTTGGAAACAAAGTTCAAAATGTAGCTATTATATTAGATTTTATCTTTATCATACCTTCCTTTTATTTATGGGAAAAATGGGACTTGATATTTTCAGAGAGGTACAGCTGAAGTCCCACTTCCTGTGGTGGCTAATTATAAATGATTTAGGAAGGTTAAACCGAATCCATAGTACATCCCAGACAGCTGTGGATCCTGTAATGTTTTGCCTTTGCCAAGACAACTTAGACAAGCTAAGGATACTAGCGGGTTATGAAAATCACTCTCATCGCCAGTTCAATAAACGTGGTGGACCTGTGTGATTGTCTGCTCGGTGCCAGTTTTTTCTCTTTTGGAGAATATAGCATCCCCTTTCTTTGAGGGACTTCTTCCCATCCCAGCCCTGCTAACCAGAGTACCCTACCTCCTGTCCTTACACCAGGGGTGAGCATGTGGTAGCACTATCGTCCTGGCCCCAGCTAGTAGCCTACGAGAAGGCATGCAGCCCAGCCTAGGGTAACAAATCCTCCCCTGGGATTTTTTCTAAGTGAAGCTAGTAAGTTCTCTTTCCTCCTGGGGCCACAAAACTATACAGAGCTCCAGGGTTGTTACCAAACATGATTTAGCCTCAGAGAAAAGCCCAAGGAAATAAAGAACCCATAAAAGCAGAAAGAGAAAGAGTCCCAGGCGTGTTAATCCCTGGTTTCTAGCTCCTCAGAGCTGCTGTAATTCCTAGATACCTTCTTTGATTCCATTACTTACTCCTTCCCCCCAATCCCCTTTTTGCTTGTGAAGTTCAAGCTGAATTTCTTGTGTTGACAGTAAAAAGTACCCCCGACAAATGCAATAGAACATTAGTATTCTTCAGCTGGTACTTGGTTAACAATCAGTGCTTTCCACATTTGCGAACAGAGTAGCATTTGAGAGTCGTTTTTATTCTTCTGAGATATGATTATTAGTGTCTGATTTAATACTATGTGGCTTTATAGGAATAAATGTCATTGTAACTAGATCAAAGAGATTTATTTGATAGCCTTCTATGACCTTCAGTTTTCGACAGATGAACTGGTTTTCTCTGGCGAAGGCTGTCATGCCAAACCTGCGCTTTGACGGGGCATTGTGATTTGGGGGTCACTTTTATGAGGCCTCCTTTAGCCTAACTCAGCTCTTGCTCTTGCTTCATCTGTGCAGCATCCTAACGTTAGATCAGCTTACAATTGCCAGTTCTGGTCTGACAGTCAGTACCTAATCCATGTTACTTCTGACTGTGTTTCAGTGGATCTTTTGCTTCTACTCATGGCACTGATATCACATAATATTGATCTCTTTTCAGCTGTTGCTAGGAAACACCATCAGCATCCATTCATCCTTTAGAATTACAGTCAACTCAAGCTCTTCCTGACTTGAAGAAGATTATTGCGAATGTAGAGGCAATGTCAGAAGATTCCCGTTCAATTTTGTTAAGGGTCATCAGGAGTGTGGTTGACTGGGAGAGGGTAGGTAATAGCTGTGCAAGTCAAATGGCTGTTAGGGTATTCCTGCTCCTTTAGATCTAGATGAAATGGACTTAAAACTCTCACCCCTCCTTTTACATTTGAAGAAAGTCCGATAGTCTATCCAAGGATTTGGGGAAGGGTGGAGTTTATGTTCTTGCAGGTTAACCTCTGGCCTCAGATTCCCATTTCTTTCTTTTTTTTATTTTAATTGAAGTATAGTTGATTTACAGTGTTGTGTTAATTTCTGCTGTACAGCAAAGTGATTCAGTTATACATATATATATTATTTTTCATATATTTTTCCATTATGGTTTATCACAGGATATTGAATATAGCTCCCTGTGCTATACATTAGGACCTTATTGTTTATCCATCCTATATATAATAGTTTGCATCTGCTAACCCCAAACTTCCAGTCCTTCCCATTTCTGTTGAATTAGTTCATTCATTAGAATATACAGTCCTGGGCCTCCCTGGTGGCACAGTGTTTGGGAGTCTGCCTGCCGATGCAGGGGACACGGGTTCGTGCCCCGGTCCGGGAGGATCCCACATGCCGGGAGCGGCTGGGCCCGTGAGCCATGGCCACTGGGCCTGCGCGTCTGGAGCCTGTGCTCTGCAAGGGGAGAGGCCACAGCAGGGAGAGGCCCATGTACCACAAAAAAAAAAAAAAAAAAAAGAATATACAGTCCTATACATGCTGTCCATTTGTATCCTACATCAACACACCGTAGAACTCACCCCCTTCTTATATTTCCTTTAAAAGTTACTCATGATAGGTATTTTAGTGCCTAACAGACTTTAAAGATTTGGGGTGACAGATGGTCTTACGTTTCAAAAAGATTATCAATGTCAAAATTAATATCAGCTATTTGTAAATGTCCTTCTGCACTCTGCTATGTTGCTTGCTTCTCCTCTCTTCCTTCTCTTTCCTGTCATTTCCTGCTCTAAGATGGGGAAAAAAATAGGAAACTGAGTTCTTCTTATTTTAAAATACAGAACAATTCAGCTCTTATCTATCCTATGCCCCGCTCTCTTTGCATATCTAAGGACTGCTTTGTCATTACAGTGTAGAAGGGCCCAGGTTGTCAAAGAGTGGGGATGGGGCTCATTGTGTCTTACACATTTATGGGGCTCACTGTGCTCCAGGCTCTTTTCATGTATTATCTCTTTTGATTCTCACAACCACCTTGTGAGGTAGGTACTGTTCTTGTCCATCTTATAAATGAGGAAACAGGCATAGAAAGATAAACGGCTGTGCCCAGGGATCTTCAGCTAGTTAACCTCAAATTCAAGTTCCAGTGTATTCTAGCAACTGTTAGAAAGAAACCCAAGCCAAGTGATTCAAACATGATGACCTTATGGAGCTTCCCACAGCCCTGGACTGCTGACCTCTGAACTTCTTTCAGGTGAGACAGAACTAAGGCTTTACCATCAGCCGTATTATCTCTCGTCTGTGTTACTAGCAGCTGAACAGAATTCCTAACCAGGACAGGCTTATTTTGGGGCTAAAAATACAGAACGTGTGGCCCACGTTTAAAAATTGGGAGATTACACATAATAATCTAGATTTCTGCTTTCTCTTGAAAAACAAACCTCTCAACACGGGGCCTGTATTACCCTTGGCAACAATCCACTGCATCTCAGCAACTTGTAGATAACATGTTTATGTTACTTGCAGGCTTTTGAGTTTCTTTCACCTCCATTTTTGTCACTTCGTGTTCCCCAAGTCTAGCAGGCCAGTGAGCCGAAAGAGGGAGGGGTACCGTGAGACTGAGATGGGCCTTGACGTGTCCGCCTTCTTCCTACCTGGGAATAGCTCTGTGATGGGACCTTTGTGTTTCTAGACGCTGGAGGTTGTTTAGAGGGAGTTTGCATCTTTGCTCAGGACTAAAGAGAAGGGGAAGGATTTCAATCTGGAGCATGGTGGCTGCAGCAATGCTGGCTGCGTAGGGTGGCAGTACTAGAGAACGAGTTTGAAGCAGTGGACAGCGCCAGAAACCTTGGCATGAGTGTGAAGGTCCAGGAGCCCCTAAGATTCAGAGTGATGGCAAGACCAAATGTGGCCCCACCTCGGGAGGCTGGCGGGATCTAGAGATTATGGGAAGAGAAAGTCCACTTGGGGCCCAGAGTGGGAGGTGACGGACCCCCTACTAGAGTTTGAGAATCTATACTCTTGAGATGCCTCTCCTGGGGGCAAGAAAACTCCGTCTCCAGACCCAGAAGCACTAAAATGTCCCATGTGGCTGGGACTGGGACTATTTGCCTGAAATTGGATCTCGTTTAGATGCTAATGAAATCGAAGTGAGGGAACAGAGGGTCGGCCTTGGGATTCCCCAGAGTTTCCTTTACTGCTCTAATTGGTGCCGTGTTTATTCATTCACTCATTTATATATGCGTGCATGCATTTCTTCCCCTACCTCATGCCACAGAGGACTTCTGGCTGCTTATGAGAAGAATATCACACTTTTAAAGAGTAAAATATAAGTACAATGAAAGAGTTACAGATGTAGTGGGTATAATTTTTTAGTTCAAAATATCTCTGCTGTATTTTTATTGCAAAAGCCATAAATAAACATTATAGAAAATTTAGAGAATATAAACAAGAAAAAAAAGATTTAAAAAGAATATTCATGATCCAACACCTAGAGAAGACCACTGGAAACACCTTAAAGTATATCTTCTCATTCTTTCTGTGCCAAAATATAATGTTTTAATATTTTTGAAAATAAAAGGTATGGTTATAACCTCCATGTTGTTTTCTAACCTGCTTTTTTTACCAAATCATATATTTTGAACCTCATTTAAAGTTAATACATTTCTGGGCTTCCCTGGTGGCGCAGTCGTTGAGAGTCCACCTGCCGATGCAGGGGACACGGGTTCGTGCCCCGGTCCGGGAAGATCCCACATGCCGCGGAGCGGCTGCGCCGGTAAGCCATGGCCGCTGAGCCTGCGCGTCTGGAGCCTGTGCTCCGCAACGGGAGAGGCCACAACAGTGAGAGGCCCACGTACCGCAAAAAAAAACACCCAAAAACGTTAATACATTTCTACCTACAGCATCATTTTAAGTGTTGTGAATAGAATTCCATTGTAGGGATATAACATAATTAATTTAAACAGTCACCTCGTTACCAATCAAGACTTTGAAAACTGTTGCTATATTCTGATGTAGTGGTTGGAGAATTCTGTTTCAGATAAATACGTTGTCTCTCTCAGTCTCGTGGACCCTTGGCATGAACCAAAGAGGAAAAAAAGATCTATTGAACAATCATCACTGTTGTCTTCTAGGCACAAAGGAATGACTGTTCTCATTCTCTAGCTTCCATGTTATATATCTTGTTAGAGTTTCTAACTGGGCTGCTCTACCATTATTAATTATATGTCTTTTTTAACTTGGGAAGTACGTCAGTGACTGAATAGTGACTGAATAGTGATCCATCTTCCTTCACCAGAATGAACATGCAGAATGTTAATACAGTGCTAGGTTTCAGGGAGAAACCATCTTTGTAACTAAATAAAGCAAGAATTTAACAGAGCACTAACTCCCTCTTTGGGGTGTGCCCCCTGAGTCCTTCTAAGAACGTGGGGTTAAGTATATATATATATATATATATATATATCAAGATCCATCTTCGGAGATTATTCATGTGAGTTGTTATTCTGTGTCCCATTTCATTTGATGGAGCAGCTGCTAGCCAGCTGAGCATGGCCACAATCATACCTTCTCTTCCAGTCATCAGCTCTTTTTTTTTTTTTTTTTTAAAGCAAAAGTCACTTCTAGGGGGCTTCCCTGGTGGCGCAGTGGTTGAGAGTCCGCCTGCCGAGGCAGGGGACATGGGCTCGTGCCCCGGTCCGGGAAGATCCCACATGCCGCGGAGCGGCTGGGCCCGTGAGCCATGGCCGCTGAGCCTGCGTGTCCAGAGCCTGTGCTCCGCAACGGGAGAGGCCACAGCGGTGAGAGGCCCGCGTACCACACACAAAAAAATAAGTCACTTCCAGAAGAGAGATTTTTGCTATTTGCCTTTATCTTTGATTTTATTCTAAATACATTCCTCCTTTCTCTGTAAGTGTGATAAGAGGAGACCTGCTGTTGGCTGTCCAGCCTCTATTCCCCTTCCTTCATGATGACAATAACCTGTTTACTTTAGGAAACGGTCTCTTACACCATTCTCAGCCATGCAGAACTGATGTGAGGGGCTCCACAGCCACCTCTGATCACAACCTGATTTCTCTCTTCCTAGACAAAGCGATTGGTTCAAAGACAGCCACAGGACTTAAGCAAGTCCAATCAGTGGTCCTTTGATAGGGATTCTGGGGCGCAGAGTCCTTTCTCTTCTGTTTGATGTTAATGAGGAAGCATGTCGCCTTTCCCCCAGGAGCTACTGGTAGACATCTGGCAACAATGAGAAGAGCCAACCTTAGGACGAAGAGAGTAGAGACGGGAAGAAACAGAATCCTTTGAGTTGCTGGATCAAATCTTGCCCCAAATCCCTTCTACATTTGTCCCTTTCAAATGAACTAATAAATTATTTTTCTTTCTAAGCCAGTTTGGGGAAGGTTTTCTAATGCTTATACCTGAAAGATACCTACCATAACTGATGCCATTTGTAAAGAAACTGCAGCAAACTTACAGCTTTCTTTCCATTGATGGCCTTCTTCTTATTTACAAATTCTTCTTCTTCTGTAACCCCTGGGTTTTCTGCCCATTGAACCCACAATCTGCTTCTCATCACTGCCTTCCTGCACCTTTCCTCTTTTCCATGCATCCCAAATATCTCAAACTCCCTTTCTTTTCAAAGCTGCCACAACCCCTTCTCCAGCCCTGGGAGATTTTCTGTTTCCAGGAGTGACAAAGAAATAGGACACAATCCCCCAGTTTCCTTCTTCTTTCCTTTTATAGGAGGCAAGCACTTGGGATGTTCAGACCTCAGGAATTTGTTGCTGCGCACTTTGGGGAAATACCCAGGGCAGCAAAATTACAAACACAGGGCTTGTGCAGGGTTGCAGAAAGCACTTGCTGTTATTTTCTTTGGGCCGTAGGACCTAGTTCCTGGCTGGTTCCAAGGTGTCATCCTCATATGACATTGGAAAGTTGGCCTAAAGTACTTAGCCCAGGAAATTCAAGTTGGCGCCTTTGGTAGGTCTGGGGACATTCTGAGTTGCAATCTAAACTTGCTTCCTCATTTTTGTGGCAGGTATGGATTCTTAGGTCTTTTCATTTTTAAAATTTATTATTTATTTATTTATTTTTGGCTGTGTTGGGTCCTCGTTTCTGTGCGCGGGCTTTCTCTAGTTGTGGCGAGCGGGGGCTACTCTTCGTTGCGGTGTGCGGGCTTCTCATTGCAGTGGCTTGTCTTGTTGAGGAGCACGGGCTCTAGGCGTGTGGGCTTCAGTAGTTGTGGCACGCGGACTCAGTAGTTGTGGCATGTGGGCTCAGTAGTTGTGGCTCACGGGCTCTAGAGTGCAGGCTCAGAAGTTGTGGTGCATGGGACTTAGTGGCTCTGCAGCGTGTGGGATCCTCCCGGACTAGGGCTCGAACCCGTGTCCCCTGCATTCATAGGCGGATTCTTAACCACTGCGCCACCAGGGAAGTCCCTTAGGTCTTTTTAGAGGAGGAAAGAACTTCTCACCTGGTCCCCAGAAATTATTTCTGTGGGCTTTTGGCCACTCTGCACCTACTTTATGGATGCCTCACCTGCCCTTCAAGAAGAGCTCTCCAACTCCAGTCCTTGTAAATCCTACCTAGTGTAGGTAACACCTATTGTTTATTCCTCAGCATTGAGTCTCTTCCTTCATGATAGGAGTACCCCAATTCCTTAGGGGAGCCACCTCTCCCTGACTCTTAGTCATGAGATTCAGGTGGGAATGCCCTTCGCTCCACAGGTGGGCTCTGATTAACTGAAACCAATCAGCAAAGCCCACATCTGACTACAGTGATTGGTTCAGGATGGGCACATGACCCCATTTAGGCCATAGAGACATGAGGAAGTATTTGCTAAGTTCTTCATCCAGACTTCAGCCTGGCTAGTGTCATCTCCTGCAACTTCCTAGATGCCCCCTTGGCTTCAGCCCCTGAAGTCCTTTCTTTTTTTCTTGCCCAGATCTCTCTGTTCTACCCAACTTGCCCCTAGTGCTTTTTCAAGATACTAATGCAGGGACTTCCCTAGTGGTCCAGTAGTTAAGACTCCTCCCTTCCACTGCAGGGGACACAGGTTCAATCCCAGGTCGGGGAACTAAGATCCCACATGCTGCGCAGCACGGCCAAAAAATTGAAAAAAAAAATAAAATAAAAGATACTAATGAAGATTCTATTCTAACCAACATTTGGTTTCTTTACCTCTTGTTCTAAACCAGGGATAGCAAGTAGATTTTATCTTGCTGGTCAACTATGATCAATAAGTATTAGGACTGAGATCTGTGCTAAGAAAGATTCTGAGGTTGCCTCTGGCTTCAGCAAGAAAGTGTGCAGTGATCACTTAGTGATGTCTGCCGTGGGCATGGGATGGAGAGACCATGTACCTTATGATTTTTCTATCAGTGTTCTAAGTCAAGGTCTGAGCCTAGCTCCTCTAGCAGTCATAGCCTTTCAGATGCCTCTCTGCAGCTCCTGGCTGAATGTATCTTTTCCTGGTTGACTTACGGGTGCACCCAATAACCTTCTGCTTCTTGTCTAAGGAACACATTGTGTTCATAGTCCTCTTGCAGATCTGAAATGACTGACATACCCTCAGACAAGTGATTTGCTTGGCCCCCTTCCTGGCTTATATTATTTGCTGCTTCCATCTGCTCAAGTTTCCGGTGGCTCATTCAGGTGTCCCAGTGGTGTTCCTCCCTCCTTCCCCAGCTACAACGGTCATTTTAGGATTATAATTTACAATATCAAAATCGCTTAAACACGAATAGACATGATTTCTACCAAGAGAACAGGTGGACTGTTGATCACCCACCAGTCCCCATCCATGGCTAATAAAGTTTCATCCTTTTTATAGACACGGCTGAGCCAAGCTTTATTCATGATTCTTTCCTCGAAACCACAGCAACGTCTTTGGCACTCTAGAAATTCTGATTCCTGAACAAAATCCATTTGTACCAGTGTTTGAGCTCTACAAATGTAATATATTTATCCTGTTTTTAACAGGAGAGCTTTCTGTATCCTATGTGGTGTGTAATCGGTGCCAACTTTCAGTTGATATCCCAGCTCAGAGACAGATCCATCTGAGGTCCCACTCACCTTTGTCAGCAGGTTCTTAGCAGTGAGTGGAATCATGATGTGGGCTGTGTGTGGTATTTGCAGAGGGGTGTCTAGTCTGTGAGCCCCTCACCTAGTGGTCTGAGCTGAGGAAGTACAAAGGGACCTGGAATGTCCTGTGAGGATTGGAGGATCCCCATCTCAAGATCCTTGATTTATTCACACCTGCAGAGTCCCTTTTACCATGTAAGGTAACAGGTTCCAGGGATCGAGACATGACATCTTTTGGGGGGTCACTAATCAGGCTACTGTAGACCTATAGCTATAGGGGGACCTGCTACTGCAGAAAAGGATCTGCTCAAAACAAATGAGCTTGGCATTATGTCATTTGCTTGTCTCGCATTGTACCTACTGGAAATATGATAAAACTGCATACAGCCCACACAATCTATGAAAATTTTGGAACATAAGTCACGGTTCTCCCTGTGGTAGGCCTTTGCAGTTTTGCCACCCAGGATCCACGTCTCCCTCTCAATATAGCCAAACTGTCTGGGTTCATCTCCTGCTCTGCCACTTACTGGCTGTGTGACCTTGGAGGATGTACTTAAACTCTCTGTGCCTTGAGTTCCTTGTACATAAAATAAAATGATAATTGTACCTCTAGCATATGGTTCTTGTAAGAATTAAATGAGTTAATGTGTATAAAGTGTTTCAAAAACTGCCCTGCACATAGTGTATGTGTGAACTGTTGTCCCTATTATCCCAACTTTCCTCTGGGGAAATCGTCCCCCCCCTTCCTTCAGCGTATGTGTTTCGGACACAGCTGACTCCACCTTTACATCTGCTTTCGGTCTGACATCTCACCTAACCCCTCTCTGAATCCAGATTTGCTGGTTCCATCTCTCCAGAAAGAGAACTTCTTGGCCAGGGACAGAGGGTGGATCTGGGGTAACAACTGACTTGCTCCTGATTAACTCGCTCTGTTTAGTAAATGAAAGCTCTCCATTCTTTAACCTTAGGTGATTCATATTATAAAAGAAAATAGCCTCATAATATATCAGTTCAAAATTACTTTGTGAGAGTTCTGTTCTGGCCTAAAAGTGATAGGGGTAGGGGGAGTATTTCTGATCCACCTTTCCCTTTCTACTGAGTCCCACTTTCCAGCACTACAGTCTCCAGAATTGTTGGCTCTCTAGTCTGCTGCCATCATCTCTCATTCTTTTTGTCCTTGTGGATTTTTCCTATTTTATTCTTTTTCAGTCATGTTATTGGGATTGTAGAAGGGAGAAATGATAATAAGCCTGTGTTCAACCCACTTTAACCATAAAGCCTTTGAGGAATCAAAAAACCTTTGCTGGAAAATGCACAGGCAGCCTTGCCCGGCCAGTCCATCTTTTACAAGTCCCTGAACTACACCAACCTACGTAGAAATTACATCCGCAAATCCCAGTAACTATTTTTGAAGAAATGTGAGCACTCAGACACCTATTACTCTTCAGGGTGAAATGTCTTCCTTCTAAAAGAAATAATAAATTACATACTAAGAATTCATCCCTGTTCTTTGTTCAGTGAGACGAATAGTCATGGCTCACAAACGAAGCCACCTTGCTTTGGTTCCTGCGACCTTCCACCCACACCCCTGCTTTGTCTACTTTGGGATCGCCCTTGGGGCTCCCAAACGGATACCAGCTCTTTGTCAGAATTGCAGGCGTGCGTTCTGGTGGGCTTTTTTTTTTGTTTTCTTTTTTAATTGTCTTTCTTTGTTCTCTACCCTGTGAGAGGTTGTGGAGCCACAGCTGAACACTCACCTGCCCCGCATCACCTCACTCTCTTATCATCAGCTGTCCTGTGACTACAGAACAAAAACAAGGAGAGACAAGGAGGTAACTCAGCCCTCTGAAGGTGGCCTGTGGGAAATGCCAGTTACTGACTCACTTACCTTGAAATAATACATCTTGACATCTTAGGGGTCAGGATGAGCTACCCATTCAGATAATCTTCTATAAATTTCTCCAGACAGAGGCCCCATGCCCCTCTTACTTCACCTCTCCACACCGAAACAACTCACATAATAAATTATGAGGCCGGAGAAGAGCTGGGTTTTGTGGAAACCAAAGCTTATACAATTTAGAGGGAGGTGGGCTCCTGCTTTAGGAAAAAGAATGCAAAATGGTAAACAATGAAGTCGAATATTTACATAAAATGGGAAAAGAAATTACAGCCAGTCACAAAATTTAAAAAGCTGACAGGAACTTCCTTGGTGGTCCAGTGGTAAAGACTCCACACTTCCACTGCAGGGGGCGTGGGTTCGATCCCTGGTTGGGAAACTTAAGATTCCGTAAGGCTGCGTAGCATGGCCAAAAAATTTAAAAAAATAAATAAATAAAAATAAAAAGCTGACAAATACTACAAAAATCTAGAAAAATAATATCTTCATTATTTGATGGCTTGACACATCTAATATCCTCTCTATTGTTTGGTGACATACCTCTATACACTTCTTATGACAATGATTTTGTAATATCATTTTCTACCAAAAGATTACTCAGTCTTTCCTCTAGCATGGTTGAATAAATTTCTTTTATTGATATGTTAGAAAAGGTTTTTCAACCTCAGAACTGGTTACTGGTAAACCATGTAATTTTTTAAAATTGTTGTCAAATTTGGGAAATCCTACATCAGCTTTCTTTCATATGTAAGCTGTAAGATTTCATGCATATTTCAAGTTTTGTTGCACAGGGACTACTATTCAGTACTTTTTGAATTAATGACCCTCATTAACCCGTTTGTCATTGATAACCCCATTGTTCTGGTGGATTATGATGTCAGTATTTTATGCTAGATCAAGAAGAAACAGATATCAAACAATATAGAAGCTTGTTCTTTACTTTTATTCAAAACTTCTCTCTTCCTCTTTATGAATTACTACTTTGGATATAATTTGAAAAAAAAAATTGCTTATTTATGATTCCCCTTCTCTTCCCATTCCTACCTAGCTCCCTTCTGCACCCTGCAGGGCCTCTCACATATGTGGACACTCCAGTCCATACAACCAAGCTTTATCCATAGCCTCCAGCAAACTGCTGTGCCTTGGCCACTTCTTGGGCCTAGGGGTGTGCATTCCTATAGCATGGTCCACTCTTGGAAGTCTGGACTCAGGGGAGAGGCCCATGTAGATCCTGGGAGCAGGCTCAGGACCATTTGGACAGGGAATTTTGTAGTCCTGGGTACTCAAATTATGGGAAGAAGGGAAGGGTGTAAATTCCTGGTGGGCACAGTCCCTGGACCCTGCAGACTTCTCATCTAGAGGGGAGGGGTGCAGCAGGAGGATAGCCACAGTGAGACTCTCTGATGTGTGAGGCCCAGGGCAGGAGCTCCTGTTGCTCAGGACCAAAGGCAGTGCTGATACCATCTCAACTTTCCTTTAACCAGATCTCCAAAGTGCCCACATCCACTCCAGTTCCACCCAACATGAGGGGAAATGTGATGCAGATTTTACTAAAACATGAGACCCCATTGAACACATTACTAGAGCCCTTCTGGCACCTTGGAGGGGGCCCATGCAAACGAGGGATTTCTTTGGTTTCACAGTAAGTTGCCTCTGTGTGATATGCAGCAGTTATCTGGGGATCTGGCACACTGAATGAACACCAGTCTCAAAGTTGGACCTCGAATTTAAATTCTTGTCCTTATTCAGTGCTAAAGTTTTAAGGGAATCCCTGCACTGATTCCGCACCCTTAGAACCATTCCTCGCCTTTCCCTTGCTCTGCTCTGTATCTCAGAAGGCCAATGCCAGTCCGCAGGAGATTGAGGGGATAGGAAAGAATCCAGGGTATTTCTTCCTCTCCCTCTCTGCCTGAGGCCTCTTCTCCATGTCTCTAACTCTCACTGGATGGACCTCTTGCTTCATGGTTCCAGCTTTTCCTGGGTGACCCTGTACCTAAGTTCCAGTAACACCACCTCCTCCATTTGTCCTTCCAACTGAGTGGTTCTCACCCAGGGACGTTTCTGCCTACTCCCCACCCCCTCTACTCAAGGGACATTTAGCAATGTCTGGAAACATTTTTGGTTGTTACAGCTTAGGTGAGGGGGGTTGCTACTGGCATCTAGTGGCTGAAGGCCAGACATAAAGACTAAACATCCTATGATGCCCAGGACAGCCCCTCACACCAAAGGATCAGCTGGCCCAAAATACCAATAGTCCCAAGGTTGAGAAACCTGCTCTAGCCTAAAGGCAGTAGTGGCTCCTTCCATTGCTCACCTCAGGTTTGCCTCATTGTTCTGTCTGGTGCTTAGCTGTTCCGTTATGTGTCACCAATCCCCTGTATTAAATTCCTTCTGTTTAAACACTTAAAGTGGCTTCTGTTTTCTTGGTTAAATTGACTAATGCCTCCCCAGAGTATCAGCTCAGCTTCTTTACTTTTCTCTTCTCTACTCAACTAAGTCAGTGATAATTTCTCTGCCACCTCCCCATCTGTATTAATCAGGGTTCTCCAGAGAAACAGAACCAATAGGATATATAGATATAGATATAGATAGATATAGATAGATAGATATAGATATAGGTATATATAGATATATATCTCAAGAGATTTATTATAGGAATTGGTTCATATGGTTATGGAGGCCTAGAAGTCCCCTGATCTGCTGTCTGCAAGCTGGAGATCCAAGAAAGCCGGTGGTGTAATTCAGGCTGAGTTCAAAGGTCCAAGAATCAGGAGCATCAATATCTGAGGGCAGGAGGAGATGGACATCCCAGCTTAAACAAAGAGCACATTGCCCTTCCTTTTCCTTTTTGTTCTGTTCATGCCCTCAACGGATTGGGTGATGCCCACCTGCTCTGGTGAGGGTGATCTTCTTTACTCAGCCTCCCAACTCAAATGCTGATCCCTTCTGAAAGCACCCACACAGACATATCCAGAAATAATGTTTTACCAGCTATTTGGGCATTTCTTATTCCAGTCAAGTTGACATATAAAATTAACCATCACACTATCTCACTCTTTCACTCCAGAACTTTATCGTTTTCATAGAGTATTTTTTGATTAATAGACTATATTATTTTATTATGAAGCTCACCCAGGGTTATAAAATGAGCAGAAGAAAATGCATAACTTTCTTTTACTAAATAAAAATAGAGCACTCAGATTCATATAATCCAATATCCATCCTTCAGAATATATTATTTTTAAAATGCATTTGGTTAATTTAATATTACTATAAATACAAAGTGTAGATTAATTTAAACCTGATTAAAGTGAGGTCTTTGGGGATTCTTCTTAATTCCCTGTTTGGCAAAATTGAGGAGCGTGCTATTTTTTTTTCCTGTATTTAAAAAATTTTCAGCATAACGAGTTGAGTTCAACTTATGGAGTGCCAAAGTGACAAAAAAAAAAACATTTTGGGCTTCCTCCATGTCAGGGGATGTATTGGTTTCCTAGTGTTGCCAAAACAATGCACCAAAACCTGCATGGAGTAAAATGACAAATTTATTTTCTCAATTCTGGAGGCCAGAAGTCCAAAATCAAAGTGCTAGTAGGGGCCATGCTCCCTCTGAAGGTGCTGGGGAAGGAACAATTCCAGGCCTCTCTCCTAGCTTCTGGTGGCCTCAGGCATTCCTTGGCTTGTAGACGCATCACTCCGATCCTCTGTCTTTACGTGGCGCTCTCCCTGCATCTTCACATGGTCTTTCCTCTGTGTACATCCGTGTCCATGTCCAAATTTTACCTTTTTATAAGGATACCAGTTATATTGGACTAGGGCCCACCCAACTGAGCTCGTTTTAACTTAATTTCCGATTAAGGTCCCATTCTGAGGTACTGAGAGTTAAGACTCCAACATACCTTTTTTTGGGGGGGGCACTATTCAACCAATGACAGGATTGTTCATGTTTTTGTACCCTTTTTAATGACTTTTTGAGTGAGGGGAACTTGTATATGCATTCAGGCTCAAAAGATATATTTTAACTTTGCTTTTTTAAAGAGTAGTTAAAACTTCTATTTGTCTTTAGGGAACTTACTCAACAAATACCTAGTAGGCAGCTACTATGCATTAGGTATTGTGCTGAGCATATAGATGACCAAAACAAAGTCCCAACTGTAAAGGATCTCACTCATAGTCTAGTAGGTGCCATGAATAGGAAAACAATTCTAATGTAGTCCGAGAAGTGCTGTATTAGAGATCTAAGGAGGGGATTTGTGGCTCAAACAGCACTGTATGGAGATGGAATCAGGGCTGGGTCAGGGGTGTGGCATCCTCCAGGAGCAAGGGAAGGGTAGTGCAGGTCTAAGAAACTGTGGACATAGACCTGGAGAACAGGGGCTGCTCAGAGAGGCAGGACCATCTGTGGTCACTGCTCACAGGAAGCACAGACAAAGGAGTGGGGAGTGGATGAGAGCAGATGGAGGCCGTGCTAGGAAGGTGTGGTCCAATGTACCTTGCTAAGGACATGGTGATGAGCAGCTGAGTTTTGTAATCAAGGGAGTAATATCAGATTTGTTTTGGAAAGATGAATTTGAGAGTACCACCGTCAGGGGTGGATTTCTGTTTGTTTACTTGTTTCTAAATTTAAAGTTCATTTCCTTGTCCTCATTACTAATCTCTCAACAGCTTTCACCAGAATTGACTGCTTCCTTCTTTTTGAAATAATTTCCTCTCCTGGCCTCTATCACTGTGACTTTCTGGTTTCTCTCCTGGGTCATGGCTTCTCTTCCTTGCTGACTCTTCCTCTGTGAGTCTCAAGGCTCATGCAGGGACCTTCTTCCTTCTCTTCTCTCTTCTTATCTCCCCTCTTTCCTGGATGATCTCATCCAGTCCCATGGCTTCAAATTTGTATCCCAGCCCTGGCCTCTCCCTTAAGACCCACGCTTGTCTGTCTAACTGTCGCATCCATCCTGCCACCCGGGTCCCTATAGGCACCTCAAACTCAGTATCTTAAATCTATTTCTTCCCAAGACTTCCCCAGCTCAGTGAATGGCCCACATTTGCCCAAGTAGTTGCTCAACCCCCAGAGGCAAGATTTATCTTTAATTCCTCCATTTCCTTCATCTCCCACATACAAATCCATCTCGGGATCTTTCTGGCTCTACAACCAAAATATGTCTTTAATCCATCCATTTATCCCCATCTCCACTATCACCTCATTAGGCTAGGTCCCCACTGTCTCTTACCTAGATGATTGCAATGGTCTCCTAACTGGTCTCCCCACACACGCCCTTATCCATTCTATTCTCCACCCAACAACCCTAATTATCTTATTAGAATTTTTAACCAGATATATCATTCAGTATGCAACTTGAACTTCTTACTATGGCCTGAAAGGCCTACTATGATCTGTTTCCTGTTTCTCTTTAATCTCACCATTCCAACCACTGTCCTTCCTTCTGTTCCTTGAAAACGCCTGTCCCTTTCCTGCCTCTGGGCCTTTGCACTTGCTGTTCCCTCTGTCTAGAACCTTCTCCCTAAACTGCTTGCATGTCAATCTCTTTCTCACCCTTCAGGACTTTGTTCACATGTCACCTTCTCAAGGAGGCCTTCCTGGCCTATCCCATCTAAAGGAGGCCTCCACTCTTATTACTCTATTATATTTGTTTTTCTCTTGTTTTTTTATTACCTTGTTTATTTCCATCAGAGCATTTTTCAAAATATGAATGTATGTTTGTTTATTTAGTTGTTCATATTTTGTTTCTTCCTCTTGCCTCCAAACACCATTCCCTCCCTCCATTCCACAACTTAGGACCCTGTCTACAATATTTGTTATACAGTATGGTACCTCGGGGAGATTTCTAAATACCCATCATCCATCAAGTAGCTCCAATGCTCCCATCACTGTACCTCTTTGTTTACATTGTATAATTTCACCTACCCAACAATCCTATTGGGGTGGAATTATTACCCCCCTGCTACCAGTGAAGAAACTGTTTTAGAGGATTAGATGATTTTCCCAAGGCCACGTAGCCACTAAGATGTGGTGGAGGCAGGATATGAGCCCACCTCTGTCTGGTTCTGAAGCCCTCTCTTTCTACTGTGCTGCATGCTGCAGTCCCTGGCACTTAGAGGACTATAGAGAAAGTATAACTTACATGGCTACTCTTTTTCTTCTTTTGCTTGACCGACTTTAAACATCAACCTTCTGACACTTTCGTGGACAAACATTCATTGGTCCATCATCCTTTCACTTGGGAAGCTACTGTCTCCCATGCCTAGGAATCCTGCTTAGCCATATGGTACCAGGGACACTAACACCACCCCTCCCTTCTTCACATTGAGTGCACATGTGACCTGGGCTGGCCAATCAGAATATTACTTTCCCAGTTCTCCATACCATTATAGGAAGCAGCATGTGATCTGAACCAGGCCAATCAGCATCCTCTCTGGGACTTTGCTGGAGCTCTCGGGACAATTGTTCCTTTAGGATCATCAGGAGCTGCAAGTGGCTGTCTTAGTCACATAGAGAGATGCCGCTGAAAGAGGAAACCAGACAGCAGACAGCAGAGCTAAGAGATGGGTGGAGAGAGAGGCAGAATCAGAAACTTAATAACATAATTTCAATCCTGACCATTTGCTTATTTGATTATTTGGTTAATATCTAGCTCCTCACTAATCTAGTTCCACAAGGGTAAGAATTATGTCTTGCTCTTGTTTGCCGTTGTCTCCCCAGTGCCCAAGGCGGTGCCTGCCATGTAGTAGGTGCCCCAGGTGTATCTGAATGATCGCGAGTATTGATTCTGCCAGCAGTGTCTGAGCTCACAGCATAATGATAATATTCAAGAGAAATCGTTTCTATCTCCAGCTTTTGGAATGAGCTGCCTTCGTTTGTGAGGCTTGATTAAAATTGGAGGAAACTTAATCTTAGAGTCATATTTAACCATCTGATATATTTATAATGGGATACATAATAAGAATAATTTAGGTTATAATGGGTGTGGATTGAAAATGGGCAGGGATAATGCATTCTGGCTCTGTTCTTTAGAAATATGTGTGACGTCTGAGGCACTCTAATTTTTTTTTAAATTAATTATTTATTTTTTGGCTGCATTGGGTCTTCCTTGCTGTGCGCGGGCTTTCTCTAGTCGCGCGAGTGGGGGCTACTTTTCGTTGTGATGCGCGGATTTCTCACTGGGTGGCTTCTCTTGTTGCGGAGCACGGGCTCTAGGCGCGCGGGCTTCAGTAGTTGTGGCACGTGGGCTCGGTAGTTGTGGCTCCCAGGCTCTAGAGCGCAGGCTCAGTAGTTGTGGTGCACGGGCTTAGTTGCTCTGCAGCATGTGGGATCTTCCCAGACCAGGGCTCGAACCCATGTCCCCTGCATTGGCAGGCAGATTCTTAACCAGGCCAATCAGCATCCTCTCTGGGACTTTGCTGGAGCTCTAGGGACAATTGTTCCTTTAGGATCATCAGGGAAGCCCTGAGGCACTGTAATTTAATTTGACTTTAATATGTCTTTAAGCACACTGTCAGATTATAACCTGATTCATCACTCATTCAGAGGCTAAAAATAGAGGCTGATACAGGAGGTTAACATCACCTAGCAAGGAGCGTTTCCTCAAAGGGATGGATGTAAATCAGAGGAAGCACGTCACTCACTCGTATCCAGCGCCACAGGCTGGGTACACCTGGTGCTTGGCAATTGTTTCAGGATGAAATGACTCTTGTGCTGAAACTGCTGTCATTCACGACAGGCGGTTTGAGAGGGTTTCAGAATATGAGACGACTGAAAATCTGACCCCAGCCAGCCCTTGATAAGCATTCCCTATGGACCGTGGTCCCTGATTGCCAGTTGCTTTCATTTGGTGTCCAGGGAAGCAATTCAAACAGCGGGATGGACTGTGGGAAAGGAAGACAATTTGGGATGTCTCTTAATTTTTTTCTGGAAAAACCGCTAATCTTTCATTGTGTCCTAACTTCCTTTTTGGTAACATAAAAATGGTTTATGTTTCCCCTCTGGAGTCTGCCAAGTCCTTAGAGATCCTCGGGGGCGATGGGGAGGGGCAGCACAAAAATAAAGGATGCAAATTGTGACACTGCGAGCAAGAGGAAGGAGAGGCGCTGACCTCTGACGGCTCACAGCCAGGCAGCACAATGAATGAAACTTGGCAATTTCTGCTCACTTGGGGTAGGCAGAGTTCAGGACTAGAATTACAGATGAGGGAAGAAAGTGATCATCTATGGAACATATAGCTGTGTGCTGGTCATGCTATTAGGTATTACCTTAATAGGTATTTTCTCGTAGGTATTACCTGCTTACCTAACAGGTATTATTGCATGGCATATGGTGTTACCTTAAGAGTTGAACTATTCTATAGATGAGGAACTTGACTCTCATGGGAGGTAAGTAATTTCTAAGCCAGTAAGTTAAAGAAGAAGCATTCATCTCCAAGACGAGCTCCAAAGTGCTGACACTTTTCCTCTTAGCATTACACTGTGCCACCTATATTCATCTATGAGACAGAAAAGCAAAGGAGATATTTGCCCAAATGTACCGATGACTGCAGGCCCCTTCGGGGGCCCGGGTTTAGATAGGAAGGGGCACCTGTCTGTGGAGTAGGGATGGCTCAATGTCATGGACAACATTACAGTTTGGAAAGAATCAAGATCTCAACTTCCGTGCCCTCTGAGGTTTCTTTCACGGGTCCCTTTTGTTATTTCAGGACCTCCTCTTCCCGGCCTCCAACTCTCTCAGGCTTCACTTTGGCTCTGCCCACTTTGGTTCTACCTTTTCTTCTTCCCAACCACGTCCTTTTCCCCTACAAAATTTATTCATCTGAACCTTTCTTCTGGTCATGGGAAGTCATTAGATTGCTTATTTCTTAGCAAGCTAATTCATGCATGGGTATTAGTGGCAAAAAAGTACTGTGGTACTATGGGCAGTGTTCAGTAGTCTCTGACATCAATAAGACTCACTCAGACAATGTTCTGTCTCATTCAGTGGGTTCTGACGTGAGCCTTCAATCCGTTTTCACTGGGGGATTGGTGGAAACCAGGGGTGGTTAAAAGAAACATCTCTGGGGACTTCGCTGGAGGTCCAGTGGTTAAGACTTCACGCTTCCACTGCAGGTGGCACGGGTTCAATCCCTGGTCGGGGGAACTAAAATCCCACATGCCACATGGTGTTGCCAAAAAAAAAAAAAAAAAAAGAAAGAAACATCTCTGTTCCCATCCCACCCTATGGAAATTTTCTCCTCCTCAGGGTCTTGTGAATCTTCACAGTTTACTATTCACTTTGCACTGAAATGCCCACTCCCGGTGCCTAGGACAGTATTGTAATGACTGAGCATGTCCTGGGAGCTGTTAGTAAAGGCTCAGATTTAACTGTCAAGTAGAATAAGTATCATCTGTGTTGCCAGAGATTCCCTCTCGTCTCCTGGTCCTCTTGGGCTCTGCAGTGCGGACACCAGCATCCTTGGCCTGAGGAAGGCTGTTGTCTCTGAGACCCATGGACCCCTAGGGCTCCTGCTGTTCTCTCTGACCTCAGAGTGACGTGATGGCAAATGCAAATTCACATCTTCTGTCGTGTGGAGACTTTTTCTTTGGTAAAATATACATGACACAAAATGTACCATTTTAACTATTCAGTGGCATTAAGTATATTCACATTGTTGTACAACCATCGCATCTATCCATCTCCAGAATGGTTTCATCATCCCAAACTGAAATTTCTGTGTTTATTAAAAAGAAATCCCCACCCACCCTCCCTTAACCCCTGGTAACTTCTAATTTACTTTCCGCCTCTATGAATTGGCCTATTCATGTAGGTGGAATCATACAATATTTGTCCTATGTCTGGCTTATTTCACTTAGCACAATATTTTCAAGATTCGTCAGTATGTATCAGAATTTCACTCCTATTTAAAGTGGGATAATAGTCCACTGTATGTATATACCACATTTTGTTTATCCATCCGTGGACGTTTGGGTTGTTTCTACCTTTTGGTCACTGTGAATCATGTTGCTATGAACATTGGTGTACAAGTATCTGTGTGAGTCCCTGCTTTCAATTCTTTTGTGTATACACCTAGGAGTGGAATTGCTGTTTAACTTCTTGAGGAACCACTAAACTGTTTTCCAAAACAGCTACACCATTTTATATCCCCACCAGTAATGCATGATGGTTTCAACTCTGGTTCGTTTGGTTTTTTTGTTTGTTTGTTTCTTTGTTTTGACATTTAATAGGAAGAGAACCACTTCCCACTGCACAGGTATTATGCCATCTTGAGTTCCCCTGTTGGCATATCATTTACCCATTAATCCATTCAGCAAAAATTTACCAAATACCTGTGAGGTGCTAGGCATTGTACTAGGCACTAGGCCCTGTTGGATGCAATAGACATGGGTTCTGTCTTCATAGTGCTTTACTGTTTAGTTAAAGAGACAAGAAAGAAAAAGCAAAAACATGCATCATTGCAGATTATGATAGGGTTCTCTGGAGAAATGAACAGGGACAGTGATAAGGACGATTATAGCGTGAAATTTTATTATTTGCTGTTTTAGGAAACAGCATAGTGTAAGGGATTAAGATGTGAGCTTTGAGGCCTGACAAGATTAATATTAGCTCTGCCGTTTCTAAACCTTTTGACCTTAGACGAGTTGCTTAAATCTCTTTGTGCCTCAGTTCCTGAACTATAAAATGGAGATCATAATAATAGTACTTACTTCAAAGGGTTATTGTGAAGATTACATGATAGGGTCCATGAAAAGTATTTGGCATGCTGCCTGTCACATAGTAAGTACTCAGTAAATGTAATAATTTCATAGCTGCTCTTTGTAGGCTACGTGCTGTACTTATAACAATCCACACTTGGACTATTCAGCCAGTTATTCATGTTATGACCCACTAACAACACACAGTGGTCAAGCTTCTGCTTCCTGATACTCTTGACCACATAAGCCTATCCCTCTGTGTCCAGAGCCCAGTGGCCTCCTCTCCTGGCCAGCCTCTAGTTTTCCATCAAAACCTCTGCCCATGCCCTTCCTTCTTCTAGCCAGGAGGCGGTGGTATGAGAATAGAAGCTTCGAAGCTAGGCACATCTCTCTCATCAGTTGGATGATCTTAGAAAATTACTTACCTCTCTGAGCCTCAGTGTCCCCCTTGGTAAGGCACATCGGAAGCCATTGTGATGATGGGAGATAATGTATCTCAAGTACCCTTATCAGCCCGTCAATCAATGACTCAATCATAACTTTCTCTAGAGATATCTTTTTTCATGGTGAATATATATATATGTATCGATATATCTATATCTATATCTATATATTTAGAATTAGCCAGCTGGACTCAGTTGAGATGATCCCATTTGTTGGCAACATCCAAAGTCATGAGCCAGTCGAACATACGCCTTCTTCTCTCCATCAGGCCCGATCAGGGTGTGACCTTGGCCACGTCAGTGTCACAGAGCTTCTTCACAGCCTGGTTGATCTGGTGCTTGTTGGTCTTGACACCCACAAAGAACACAGTGTGTCGTCTTCTGTCTTCTTCAAGGCTGATGTGGTGGTCAGAGGGAACTTAACAGTGGTGTAGCGGTCAAGCTTGTTTCTCCTAGGGGTGCTCTTCCAAGGATATTTGGGCTGCCCTGAAGCTGCAGTACCTTGGGCTGTCAGGAGGTAGGTGAGGTGTGGATCTTTTTTTGTGTGGCTAGAGACACCTTTCAGCACTGTTCTCTTGGCCTTCAAAGTGTTTGCTTTGGCTTCAGCTTTGGGAGGGACAGGGGTTTCCTTCCTCACTTTCGTCACCATCTTGAAAAGCTAGTAGTATCCTAAATAAAATTGATAAGAGCATTTTCAATATTGTCCTGTTAAATTGATGCTTATCTAGTCTAGAAAATTTTAAACTGGGCAGTTAAAGAGTTAATAATTGATTAAATAGGAGGCCCATCATTTTTATAAAAGGCTAACTTTAGGCTCTTGATCAGGAATGTCAAACCCATTATAATATAGCTTCTTCAAGACAATCAGGTACAATGTAAGGCTACAAACAATGCCACCTTTTAAGCTTTGGTTTACCGCCTATGTGTACATTTTAATAAGACTCTGCTAAGTATAGGCCAAACAAATGATCCTCTAACAACAGGAATTCCAGGGGTCCTTCTGGTCAGGAGTCAGCAAACTATGGCCTGCAGGCCAAATATGGCCTACACCTTGTTTTTGTAAATAATCACTTCTTGGAACACAGCCATGCCCATTCGTTTAGGAATTGTCTATGATGGCCTTTGTGCTACAAAGAGGCAGAGCAGTTTTAACAGAGGCTGTATGGCCCACAAAGCCATCTACAGTATCTCCTATCTGTCCTTTTTTTTCAGAAGTTTGCCAGCCCCTATTGCAGGCCAAGACAGGAAATGTTTGGGCAGCAGCCTTCAAATTGTTTGTGTAGCCTTTAACATACATGTGTTGTCTCCTGCTGTTTGCTGGTAGGGTCACTGTTCCGGTGTGCCTTGGGTGTTTCCATAGGAAAGGCTTTAAGTGGCATTTATCAATAGACTTAGTTCAGCATTGCTGAATGAGTGTAGACTTAATTGTAACAAGACCCAATAATTTAGTGGCATGAATAAGGAAGTTTGTTTTCTGCTCATGAAATGTAATAATTTACATTATTACTCCACATAATTTATCCCAAATATCCAGTGTGGGTATTCTAGGTGGCTCTGCTCCACAGAGTAATTCTGGGACTCAAGCTCTTTCCATCTAGTGGCTCTGCCCTGTTAGTTAGGGTCTGTTGTCATCTGCGTGGCCCAGGTTAAGTCACCACATCCAGTTTCCAGCAGTTGAAGAGGAATGGAGAACATAGATGAATATGATGTGTGTGTGCCCAGAAATGGCACACGTCACTCCCACTCATACTCCATAAGCTAGAATTTGGTCGTATGACAGCACCTAATGGCAAGGGAGCCAGAGAAGAAGAAAGAAAGCTTGTCTCTCTCAAAGTAGGTAAGAAGGAATTCTCCGTGGGCATCAAGGTCCTCTAACAACTCCTTGGCCTAAGTTGTAGAGCTTTAGCTCTGCCAAAGGTAGTTTCATGCCAGAGCGTGGTGGAACCTAGCTAGATACGCTGCCCTGATTCTATCAACTCCGTCTCCACTTACTCTTCCCTAATAGTTCTGCTCTGTCACCCACTGTAGCTCCTTCTTCTCTTTCTAACACTTCTTTTTATAAGTGTGGACAATTAATTCCTAGTAGAACGTCTGGCTCTTGCAGCCCTAAGAATGATAACAAAAAAGATGTAGGCACTATTATTATCTCCATATTAAAGATAAAGAAACTGAGATTAAAAAACAATGAAGTAAGCTGCCCAAGGTTATAGCTGGTCACGTATGGCCCTTGAAAAAAAGATATTTTAATCTCTTTTCAATCCCTTTTGCTGGGTGGGGATTTTATTCCAGAATCTGGCCGATAAGCATGCTGTGAACATCTTACCCTTGCTGAATTAGCAACCATCATTTGTCAAGGAATTTTCTTTTCACATTTGCAGAAATATTCTTTCCTGTTGTTTACCTTTGTATTTTGTTTATGCAGAGCTGGTTTTGTTTTTCCCCTGATGGTTAGAAGCTTTATGCTTTTATGCAGTAAAACCTGCTGATGTTTTCCCTTATGATTTTTTCCTTACATCCAGGCTTAAAAAACCATCCTCCTTTGAGAATGATAATACATATTTAATTAGATCTTCTTCCTGTTTTCCAGTGTTTGATTTTTTAAATTGTTATTTACTTTTTTTTTTTTTTTGTGGTACGCGGGCCTCTCACCGCTGCGGCCTCTCCCGTTGCGGAGCACAGGCTCCGGACGCACAGGCTCAGCGGCCACAGCCCACGGGCCCAGCCGCCCCACGGCATGTGGGATCCTCCCGGACCGGGGCATGAACCCGTGTCCCCTGCATCGGCAGGCGGACTCTCAACCACTGTGCCACCAGGGAAGCCCTGTTATTTACTCTTATCCATCTTGAATTGCTTTTGTCTGTGGAAAAATGAAGATTCCCATTATATTTAGATTTGACTCTACCAGAGAGAGTATTTATTTCAAACAGGCTTAAATGGAGAAAGCCAATACCAGTGACTGACCCCCAAGAAATCTATACCATATTGTTAGTGATAAGATTCCTTAATAGAAGGCTAGGGAGGGTCTAGGTATGGGGTTGCTTATCGCAGGCAGGTGAGTTTATTTCACAGCTGTTGTGAGTGTACTGGATGCTGCTGGCCCACTGGCCACATACCTTCTCCTGACTCGTGCATCCATCCCCCAGGTACTGTGAGTTTGGGCTGCTAAGCATTCACAGATACATCCTTCTCCAGAGAATTGCCCTCAGCCCAAAGAGAGCCACTCCACCCAGGAAATTACACCTATGCCCCTCCCGACGCCTGGGTCATAACCAGCAGCCAATGACTGATTGACACGGGGTACAAAAGGCTGACCCCCTTGCCTCAAGGTGGGATCAGCTTTGCGATGCTATTTATGCTGCCGTGCTTCCCCGTGGAATCATCCTGAAGTTCATCTCTGGCTGAGGTCCTCCCCGTGCTTAGTTCCTCCTCCTGCCCTGTCCCTCTCCCTCACTCTTCCTCCTGAGTCCTCCTTCACTAAACCGTATGCACCCCAAACCCTGTCTCAGGCTCTGCTTCTAGGGAATGTGATCTGAGACAGTGAGAAAATCTAATTTAACTAACATTCTAATACACATAATTTATAATCTAATGTATGTAACAAACATGTCTTACAAACTTTGTAGACATAGACTCAAGATCAAACGTTCTGTTTTCAAGAGTTTAAACAAATGTGTAATACATTGTTAACTATGTTGGAGAGTTTTTTACCCTTAAATACTGCAACTGTATTGAGCAGGATTATTAGAGATAAGATTTTTTTTTTTTTTTTTTGCTGTACCCCGGCCTCTCACTGTTGTGGCCCCTCCCGCTGCGGAGCACAGGCTCCGGACACACAGCCTCAGCGGCCATGGCTCACGGGCCCAGCCGCTCCATGGCACGTGGGATCCTCCCGGACCGGGGCACGAACCCGCGTCCCCTGCCTCGGCAGGCGGGCCCTCAACCACCGCGCCACCAGGGAAGCCCGAGATAAGAGTTTTTTAACTTAAGATAGTTGACCCACCTGGATGATATTTATTGTTCCTTGTTTTTTGAGGTTTCTGGGGTGTAAATATTCTCTAATCCCCTTTCATCATTGTACTGAGAAGAGTAATGTAACCTCAGGATTTGGAATGCTCCGTGTACTTTTGTTCATGAGATTTGCCTCTCAAGCCTTACCATTAAATACCATGTAGCATGTTACCTATAGTCCTTTTCGTTTCAGTCAAAGAGGAATCAAACTATTTCCACAGTGGCATGAATTCATTTCATTCTTCAGAATGTACCCAGCACCAGCTATGGAATAATACTTCCCTTCCCTCACAATGATTATTTTCCAAGGCAATACCACTTGGATCTCAGCATTTCATTTTCTTTTCCATCCCCAGCTTGGCGTCTAAGGATTTTGATTATTCTCTACCTCACATCTGAAGAAGAGACTCGGTGACTTGCTTCGAGTGGGAAGGCCAGAACCTTCCTTCACGCTCGGAACCGCAAGTTCCAAAGGTACTGTTGACCCTTCCTAGACCCATGCGGCACCTCAGTCTGTTTGTACGCGTGTGGACCCAGCTGCTTCTGTTCGTGGCATTGATCTGTTAAGCAGTGACCCTTGCCTCAGTCTCTCTACGTTCTGTCTCACTCCGCTGGTTTATTAAGAATGAACACCGTATGTGCTTTGAAAGTGAACTCAACACTCCTGGGGCTTGCTTTGAGTTCCTCTCTCTGTTCAGATAGGACAGCTAGAAGATGGTGCAATGTTTATTTGCTTTTTGGATTTAGACTGTTTCTTTTTTCCTACCCTTGAGATCTCAAAAACCTTCTTAAGCTTAAGCAGCCTGGAGGAACACAAGTGGTACGGGGAAGGGAGGAGAGAGCTAAGGAAGGAAAGGGTTAGTTGAGGAGGAGGAGGGGGCGGGGGAGCAAGGCTAGTGATTTTCTGGGGTTGGCTATGGATCTGACCCTTATTTTCTGAGTGCTGGGCATTTCTCCCATTCTGGATCACTCTTCGCTGGTGCTCATCCTGCTATCTACGGGGCTGTACAAAGAGAAGGGTATGAAAAAAGCATCAAAGTGGGCTTTGGAGTTAGTTACACCTGGCTCTGAATACGCCACTTTTAATCTATCGACCTTCTGAAAGTTACTTAAATGCTCTTATATCTTGTGACGTGCACAGTATATCATCTGATCTTTACGTGGATTCATGTTAGATGGACTTTTTCAAAAACCATTGAGATGAGGAAGTTATCCTAATTGTGTGGATTCCCCTGACCTTAATTAGTTGGCCACTCTGGTTAATGCTGCTGAGGCCCAGCATTTTGGAGGCAAAAAAAGGGACCTCTGGTCATCTTACCCAGTCACAGTCATTAACCCTGTCAAGGGCACCTGCCTCAACACTGGCCTCCTGGGTTGTTGTTAGGGTCAAATGAAGTACAAGGTGATTTAGATACTATTATTACTAGCATCTCCATGTTATGGATGTGTGATCTGAGGCACAGAAAAATTAACTTGCCTATCCCACAGCTGGTAATTGACATAGCTAGGATTTGAACACAGGCCACAAGAGATCCAAATAAAAATAAAATAAAATTATGGGACTATGCGATTTTCTCTTATATTTAAGGTTAGGTGACTTTATTTTGCATCTAGGCAACTTTCTTAGAATGAAAAAAAAATATTTTGCTGACATTTTTTCATAATATTTTTCCAAATATGGTATGACAGCCGGATACATAATATTTCATACTCAAATTTCCCAACATGATCCAAATAAGACTATTTTTACAAAATTATTTGCGGGCTTCATCAGTTTTCCCAAGGGCCTCTCCTAAGCCTCTGATAATTCAAATAATTTTCTTTTGAAGTGCCCGTGCAATTGGTTTTGATTGTATTTGCATAGCAGACTCACATAATTAGCAGGAGGCGCTCTGGCAAAAAGAGGTGTAAGAGGACATGTACTAGCATTAAGAGGAGAAGTGATTTTCGAGCGGGAACAAGTTTGATATTAGTGAATATTTTTATCTTAAGATGACCTTTGCTTCCCTATGTAACTTGACAATAGCAGGGACTTGGGTAATAAGGGCTGAGCTAATGAGAACCCTCTGGCATTTCATAGACATTAACTGTCTGGCCTTCTTTAGAGAATGGCTACAGCTTAACTGATTTGATAAGGGTATTTGGTGAGTCACTGAGGCAGACAGATTGTAGGGTGACCCCAATGATCTTTGCCTCCTAGAATCCATGCTTTTGTGTAATTCTCTCCCTCTGAGTGTGGGTAGGTCATGTGACTTGTCTCTAATCAATAGGTAATGGAATGTATGTGATTACATGCACACATTAATTATCTCACAGTTTCTGTGAGTCGGGAGTCCAGGGAAGACTTTGTTGGGTCTCTACTCCAGGGTCTCATCTGAAAGCTGCAATCAGTCTTGGCCAGGGCTGCAATCTTAGCTCAAGGTTTGACTGGGGAAGGATCCACTTATAAGCTCACATGATTGTTGGCAGAATTCAGCACCTTGAGGGTTGTTGGACTGAGGGCCCTGGTTCCTTGCTGGCTGTCAGTTGAAGTTACCTTCAGTTTCTGCCACGTGGGCCTCTTCATGGGGGAGGTTCACAACATGGCCACTTGCTTCATCAATTAAGTTTCTAAATCTGAAGCAATTTGTTATCTAGCAATAGATAATTAACAATACAATTATCATATTCAAAATCAAGTCATTTATGCCAATGTTTATTGAGAGAATCCCATGTACAGAGAAGCCTGCACTAGCTCTGGGGATACTGTGGTGAACAAGAGAGAAAATGGATCTTCATGGAGCTTACAATCTAACGAAATGGATGACTGCGATACTGTGATTTTTTGTTTTACTGAGGTATAGTTGATGTACGTTATTATATAAGTTACGGGTATATAACATAGTGATTTATAATTTTTAAAGGTAATACTCCATTTATAATATAAAATATTGGTTACCTCCCCTGTGTTGTACAATATATCCTAGTAGCTTATTTTTTAATACATAATAGTTTGTACCTCTTGATCCCCTATCCCTATCTTGCCCCACCACCACCACCTCTCCCCACTGATAACCACTAGTTTGTTCTCTATATCTGTGAGTCTGTTTCCTTTTTGTTATATTCACTAGTTTGTTTTAATTTTTAGATTCCACATATAAGTGATATCATACAGTATGTGTCTTTCTCTGTCTGACTTACTTCACTTAGCATAATACCCTCCAAGTCCATGCATGTTGTTGCAAAATTTCATTCTTTTTTATGGCTGAGTAGTATTCCATTGTATATATATATATATATATATATACACACACAATGGAATACTATATATATATATACCACATCTTCTTTATACATTCATCTGTTGATGAACACTTAGCCTGCTTCCATATCTTGGCAATTGTAAATAATGCTGCTATAAACATTGGGGTGTATGTGATACGGTGATCTATGTTAAGAAATATATATTTGGTCTTCATCCCTGGTTACGGGCACAGAGCTCCTAAAACCCTTGGAATTTCCTGAGTGATAGGAGAGTTTTTTGTTATTCATAAGGAACCCCTCCTGAGCAGACCTGTGTTTTTACTAATAAGGTAGCTTAGGGGCCCCTAGATAGCCTCAGGATGGGACTGGTCACCAGGAAAACTTGTGATTAGAAGGTCAGAGCTTTCAGCTCTACCCACTGACCTCTAGACAGGGAAATGTGGCGGTGTGCCTTCCCCTTATAAAAATTCCACCTTATAGAAGCTGTTGAACAACAAGATTTAATGAGCTTCTGGTTTGATGTATACATTCACATACCAGGAGGGTGGTGCACCCCAGTTCCTGAGCTCGGACCTCTTCATCTGGCTGTCTATCTGTATCCTTTATAATGAACTATAAACATAAGCAAATATTCCTCTGAGTTCTGTGAGCTGCTCTAGTAAATTAATCAAACCTGAGGCGGGGGTAGTGGGGACCTTTGGTTTATAGCTAGTCAGCCAGAAGCACAGGTGACAGCTTAGACTCATGATTGGCATCTGAAGTGGAAGCAGTACATAGGGTGGAGCCCTTCGCCTGTAGGGTCCGACACTACCTGCAGGTAGGTAGTGTCAGAATCGAGTTGAATTTGTAGGACACCCAGTCAGTCTCTGCTGAGAACTGGAGAATTGCTTGGTGGGGTTGGAAAGAACACATTGGAATGACATTAAACAAGTAACTATTACATGAACTCTGTATTTTAATACTACCATCAGAATTCAATAGAACTAACTGGATACCTATACGTGAATACTATTGAACATTCACTATAGTCATAGTATTTTTTCAGCAAAACATCCATAGAAAATCTACCTTTAAGCCATGAAGTTTCTCATAGCCTGAGATAATGCCACCATTCCTTATAAAAGCGAGGACAGGGACTTCCCTGGGGGTCCAGTGGTTAAGACTCCATGCTTCCATTGCAGGAAGCGTGGGTTCGATCCCTGGTCAGGGAACTAAGATCCCGCATGCCACGCGATGAGGCCCCCCCCCAAAAAAAGTGAGGACATGCTCACCCTCTCTCCAAAAGGGGAGCCCTAAAGTCTTAGCAGTCCCTGAATCTGACTCTAAGTCCAGGATTTCTGAGAAATGAGCATGCCTCCTCAAGTTTAGTAACAAGCCCATCTTGTTATTCTATAATCTCTGGACTAAGTTTTAAGGTTAATCATCATTAATACAGTCTATGTAAAAAAGTAGGAGAAAAGCAGAAGGAAATAAAATAGAAAATCAGTTAACTGCATAAATATATACTTGATAAAGCAGGGAAGATAATAATAGCAAACACTATTTTCCAGGCACTGTACAGACGTGTTAACTCATTTCATCTTTATAATAATGCTATAAGTAAGGACTATCATTTTACAAATGGGGGAAATTGAGCCAAAAAGAATATAAGAAGCTTGCATAAGGTCTTCAGCAGTAACTGAGATTTGAACCCGTGTTGTCTGACTTCAACTTCTGTGTATTTAACCACCTGACTTGACCCTTCCTACCATTGTAACACATCACTGGTCAGGGACCCAGTATGTCTATTCTGTCAGTACTTTGGCTACAACTAAGCACTCAAGAACTGAGGAAATAACTATAGAGGGGATTCAAGGATCCACTAGGATCACTATAAATGGTCCTACTGTGGTTGAGCCCCACTAGCACCTGTATTCCATAAACTCCCTTACACCAACCAGAGAACGACAAATGGCATTTGGAGCCTCCAGATATTAGCATCAGCTAGGAATAATAATAAAAATCCTGAAAGACCAATACAAGCCCTTTTCCCAGGACCCAGTTACCCTAGTATGTGTCTCCAAGTGCATTTGTTAAAGGGAAGGAGGAAGACATTGGTGTACACCTGTGGTGCCCCTGCTGGAGGAGGGGGACCTTGGTGTACACC